>NW_026914469.1:0-669177 GCF_034315485.1 Pezoporus occidentalis
GACTAAGGGAGAGAACACTTGAAGCTGCAAAGCTGCAGGAGGTTCTGTGCTGCAGCTCCAGCTTCTGGAGGGGCCACGCTCAAAGCATCATCGAGGGATCGTGCTTTAGTTGTCAGGGAGTTCGACGTCCTCACCTCCTGGGGAGAGAGTGGCAGCAGCCAGAAGAAAAAGGATGCACAGGTGGCTCAGTGCCCTCCCCCAGTGCTCTGGAGCTCCCACTGCCAAGCACAGGAAGGATTCGTGCTCCGAGGATTCATCAGGCCAAAGGCATTTTGCTGTTGTTGGAAGCCCCTGAGATGGCTTCAGGTGGAAGCAGAAAAAGCAGTGCCAGTGTCCCCTTGTCCCCTTAGAGGCGTAACCAGCTTGTGGAGCTGGAGCAGGTCTTGCTCACGTGCTCAGGGAGTAGCCGATCGCCAGCACTGGGGTCAGGAAGGAATTTTCCTCCGGGGCAGATTGGCACCGGTCCCCGGGGGTTTTTTGCCTTCCTCTGAGCACTGAGCATGACCCCTTGTCAGGGCTCCTCAGTCCACTCTGGCTGCGTTATCGCCTGGTGCTCATGCTCCACGAAGGCGGCCCCTCGTGTCCTGCAGCTGGGGGAAGGCTTTTTTGCCCCCAGGCTGGACTAGCAAGCGTCCCTGGGGTTTTTTGCCTTCCTCTGCAGCCGAGCACAGCCCCTTCATGGGGCTCCTTTGGGTCATGGTGTCCCAAAGGCAGCTGCTCGTGCTCCACGCAGGTGGCCCTCGTGCCCCGCATCTGGGGGGAGGCAGCCTTCTGCACTCCCAGGGTGGCCCCAGCGTGGCCCCGGGACTTGCTGCTGTCCTCTGGAGGATTGAGCACCACACCTCGACAGGTCTTCCCTGGCCCTTTCTGGCTGGGTTCTTCTTGCACTGCTCTCGCACCACGGCACCCCTCCTGCCCTGGCTTTGTTCCTTTGTCAGGCTGCCAGGGAGGTTTTTTCCAGCTAATCTGAAGGATACGTCAACCTGCTGCTGGCTACGCATGGGCATTGTGTTAATGCTCATGAGCTTCAGCTCTGCAAGATTTAGAACAAGAGAATATCATGTAAACTAGACTAAAATTAACTAAACTAAACTAAAATGAAGTAAGACAAAGAACTTCATTTACAAATGAATAAAATACTCTTTCCACCTGTAACCTGAGTTGTGTCTGATTTGTGTCTTTGAAAGTGGTTTTGGTTCTGAAAACCCCTTGGCATTTCAGCTAAATAATGGTCACATCATTATAAAACTCATCCTGAGTGCAGGGAATGGGATGGGATGGAATGGAACGGAATGGAATGCAATGGGATGTAATGGAACAGAAGAGAATGGAATGAAATGGTATGGAATGCAATGCAATGCAGTGGAATGGAATGGAACGGAATGGAACAGAAGTGAAGGGAACAGAACAGATCAGCTATGATATGTTATGCATATAGTTCTGCATGATAAGCTCTGACGGAGGTCTGAGAGGCCATCGGCAGTGCAGGTCCCAAGGGAGGCCGGTCCCAGGCATTGAGGCCTGTGAACACCCTCCGGACCCTGACAGAAGTACACCTGCACTCTTCATATACTCACCTTTAGGTATGCATGGGGTGAGAGAGAGTATTGTGAAAGATGGACTCCTGGTCGAGTGTTGTTCTCATGCTCTCGTATTTGGTTCTGTTTCTTCAAAAGAAACAGCTCAGGCATTTTTGAAAACTAGTATTTGTGGGAAGGCTGGGGTTGGGACTCCGATTACTGCAGGATAAGCGGCTCTTCCTCCTCTTTTTTTTTTGTTTCGTTACCCTTTTTCTTTTCTGTAGGTGGTATCATGTATGCTTTTGGCCCCTGGTTAGTCTAGGCCTCAAGCAAGCTGTCCAGCTCCCCCTCACCTTCCCTATTGAGCCTGCGTGAAAGCAAGAGGTTACTCGTGGTGATGAAGAGGAACTACAAGCCTTCATCCTCACGACCCCTAATGAACACCACCAGGAGGCACTGCGGAGGCGCACCAGTGGGATGAATGCCAGAAAACTAATTATAATACTAGACGGGAATAGGTTTTGCCTATGTATTAGGCACGAAGCAATCTCATGTTTAGGTAATCATTATATATAATATAAACAAACTGAGTGGCAAAGGGGGTGTGCATGCTTTTGGAGGAGCAACCCCCATGCGCCTCAGCTGAATAAAGCATACCTACTTTACAACCCTGACGAGTTGTGGAGTCAATCCCCGTGTCAACACCTTTTGGCTACTGACAGTGCCCCCCAGCTCAGCCCCTGCTGCAGCAGGACCTCCACCAGGGAGCACCGAGTGCAGCCCTGCCCGTTTTGCACCCTCGCCTCCCGAGACCAGTGCAGGCACTTTCTGCACCCCCAGCTCCGAGCTGCAGCCGCCCCTCTCATTGGCTCTGTCTGGTGCCGACGCTGCCACCGCCGGGGCAGCCAGAGCAGCTCCCCCAGACCGGGCCTGGCCTTGAGGCGAGAGCACCTCTTCCCGCTCAGCGCCTCTTCCCGCTGCCGGCTCTCAACCGCCTCGCCAATCGCCGCTCCTCGCTCTTGCTCCGCTCAGGGCTGGGCCTCCCTTCTGGCACCGCCCCCTGTGAGTCCCAGGTCGCCTCAGCGGAGCTGCCGGCTTCTGGGCACGGCGTGAAGCTGAGCTCGGGTCTCCCTCTCGGTGGTCGGAGCTGAGGCTCCTGGACGAGGTGTTTTCCCTCGCACCGGTGCTGAAGGCTCCTCTGTGGAGCTGCTCACCTCGGCAAACGTTATTTGGAACATGTGAATCACTTTTTAATTTTAGGAAGCTTAATATTTTAGGCTTAAGATGCATTTGAAATAAAATATACCACCTACTGAGTTCAAAATTATTCATGTGACATGTTATCTGTCTCTTGGGCTATTTGTGAATGCTTGCACATCTCATTCTTGCATGGGACTCTGAAAGCAAGTTCAGATGTGGGTATTTAAAGGTAATAGTCCTGATTCTCTTCTGAGATCATTGAGGCATATTCTAGTGACAAAAATTCTAAACTGAAAACCGGGATATTTGTGTAAGAATGGAGCCTGCTGGTGTAATAGAAGGTATTCACCAATTGAAAATACTGCTCCTGCTGGGGAGACCCGACCTAATCAGCTGTGCACCTAACTGACTGGGAGGGAGTGTTAATCTGCTAGAGGATAGGAAACTTCTGCAGAGGGATCTGGACAGGCTGGATCGAGGAGCTGGGGCTAGCGGTACGAGGTTCAACAAGGCAAAGTGCTGGGTCCTGCATTTGGGCTACAACAACCCCATGCAATGCTACAGGCTTGGGGAAAAGCAGCTGGAAAGCTGCTCGGTGGAAACAGATGTGGGAGTACTGGTTGGCAGACAACTGACCATGAGCCATCTTGTGCCCAGGTGGCCAAGAGCAGCCTGGACTGTATCAGCCATGGTGCGGCCAGCAGGGTCAGGGCAGTGATCATCCCCCTGTAGTTGGCATTGGTGAGGCTGTACCTCCAACACTGTTCAGTTCTGGGCCCTTCACTGAAAGAAAGACATTGAGGTGCTGGAGCGGGTCCAGAGAAGGGCAGCAAAGCTGGTGAAGGGCCTGGAGTAAAAGTGTAATGAGGAACGGCTGAGGGAACTGGGGTTGTTTAGCCTGGAGAAGGGAAGGCTCAGGGGAGACCTTACTGCTCTCTACAACTACCTGAAAGGAGGTTGTAATGAGGTGGGGGTCAGTCTTCCGAGTAACAAGTGATAGGACAAGAGGTAACAGCTTCAAGCTGTGTCAAGGGAGGTTTAGATTGGAGCTCAAGATGTGTAGATGTGGTGTTTAGGGACATGGTTTAGTGATGAACTTGGCAGTGCTAGGTTAATGGCTGGACTCGATGACCTGAAAGGTCATTTCCAACCTAAATGATTTTATAGTTTTACAATTCTAGTCTTATTATGCTGATTCATTGCCTTTATTTTGGGATCATATATTTTAGAGAATAGCATTTTTGTGCGTAAAAGAAGGATGTGTTACTTTCTGATTTGACTTCTGCAGTGATCTTAATGCCTGTATTTCACATACATAGGAAAAAAATATGTATCACTGCTTATCACCCCTCTTACCTTCTCATTACAGCAAAGTCTCATGTTTTTACATTATATTTTCCTCTCTCATTAATGAATCAATTTGGCCTCATATTTTGAAATGGTTATTTATGAGAGTGAACAGCCTTGAAATACTAAAGCATTAATTTCTATATTTCTTTTGCTGGCTTCCTTTGCAATTTCATTGCAGCTTTTATGTAGTTAAAAAATAATACTTTTACATTGCTTTCTACACAGAATAAGAAGGAAGCCTGCCTTTTTTGCCATAGGAATATTTTTGAGAAATATATTGGTTCCACTCATTATTCAAACTATAGTTGTAAGCTAAGTGGAGCTTTCCATGGCGCATTTCTGTGTAAAAGGTGGAAGGAGATAAATAGATGGAAAGCTGCTTGTAAAATGTTGTAGAATTAAAGAAAAATTTCCCCTAAAGCAATTTGACTAATAAAGGTTATTTCTTATGGATTTGCCTTACATTTGAATTCTGTAGTATCCAGTAATGCTCCAATCTATATATACTACTTTGCAGAAGACTGCCCTGAAAGCAAGCTGTGAAGCAAGCACAATGGGAACTGCCTTTTGCTCCTTCTGGGGTGAGCCACTAAGCGGAGGAAAATGCACGTCCCAGGGAGGAAACTGGAAAGACACACTCCTGGGAAAAGAAATTCTTGCTTTAAGAAGAAAAGAAATCCTTGCTCTAAGGATACCTTGTGCATTTAGTGTGGACAAGTCATGGGACAGTCCTTTCATTGCTGGGCAAAGTGGTAAGAGCTGTGGAATATAAGTGAGTTCCTGATACGAAAATACAGTTTATTCTGTTGTCATAATGGTGGTGTAGCTGGGTATCATGACTGTGCCTCTGTGCATGCTTCAGACATTATTTACGTGGGTAATCAACAACCCCGCAGCCAGCCATTTGCCTCAGTGAGAGAACAAACTGGTTTGAGACAGTGCACTGATTTGGAATGAGTGCTAGAAGTAGCTCCTCCATAGCAAAGTATTTGACTGATTGCACCAGGAACTTTCCAGATGGGAATTTCAGACAGTGCTGGAGATTCTCCACAGGCAACAATTTGTATGCTCAATATGTTGATTAGCAAGAGTGTCCTAGAGATACCCAGGCTGTTTCTGCTGTAGAACTGATACATGTGATAAAACACTTGGAAATAGTAGAAATTGTTCCTGTAGCTACAGAAATGGTCATATAAGATATTTCAGAGTTGTTTTCTATGTAGTTAAGATAACCATGTGCTGGAGTAGTTACATAGGACCATAAGCCGAACAGGTTAAAACTGAGCAGAGCAGCAGCTCTGGTAATCTCAACCCACCCGAAGACACTGATACAAAAACTCCTGCAGCAGAGACTACTGTTGCCATCTGACAGCAACTGGCAATCGTGAGATCTGATTCTCTATGCAAGTGTTGTTGCATGCTAAGATGCCAATAATTTTTTTTTCTTTTCTTTTTTAATGAATTTTCTGTCCATGCCTATGCAAAAGGTAGAAACCAACTTGAATGAATACTCTGGTGAGCAGGTTCTTCTATAAAAGGTAAGTACTTCTTCTCTGATCGTGTTTCCAAACAAAGGTAATCCTTAGTAAATTGTGACCTCTGTAAATTTGTTTTAACTCCCAAATAGGACTAGATGTAAATAGCTGCCAAGTGTTTAGGCACAGCAGACCCCCTTCTTGTGTTTAGTTTCATGAATTCTAAGTTGTGCTTTAGGGGTCGAATATTTAGTCTAGGCTTCTAATTTGAGTTAGTAATTTAGATTGCCTCTACTATCAATAGAAGGAAATAGGGTGCAATTCATCCTACTTCCATCAGATGTTCCTATTTCTCTCCACCGATTGCAAAGACATCTTCGGGTAACTAGGTTAGATATTAACATTTGCTTTGCAGATACTGAAAGTCAGGCAAAATTTGCCTGCAGGCCCCAAAGCTGTATCAGGAGAAGCATTAAGAGCAGGTCAAGGGAGGCCATCCTCCCTCTCTACTCAGCCCTGATGAGATGCCTTCATGGTGTTGTGTCCAGACCTGAGCTCCCCAGTACAAGAAACATAGACATAAGAAAAAAAGCTTTTTTACTCTGTGGGTAGTCAAACACTGACACAGGCTGCTCAGAAAGGCCGTGGCATCGCCATCATTTGAGATATTCAAAATCCAACTGGACATGGCCTTGAGAAACCTGCTGTAGTTGACCCTGCTCCAAGCAGAAGGTTGGACTAGATGATCTCCAGAGGTCCCTTCCCACCATTCTGTGATCATGTGAAATTATTCCAATTAATGGCACCTACGTTTAGTCTAGTAAACTTTCTTGTATCTTCTTTTGTTTATTTTTACAGCTTTTCTTTAATCTGAAGGAATGTGCCACATCTCTAGCATGACATTTCAATAAATTGTTCTCATTTCAGGGATTTTTATTATTGTCTTAAACTGACCTTCCCATACAAATTCTCATAAATAGTGAACCTGAAAACATTGTCTATATTTAAGGAATTTTCCTCATGGCAAGAATTAAAAAAAAAAGTAAATGGGGCTTGGACTTCTGCTTGCAGATGTGAACATACCTAATATGAGATTCTTGTATCTAAATAATTGTACTGTACAAGTTAATCTTACATAGTCTTTGTACAGGGCTTTATCTTGAAACCCTTGCTCAGGTGACAGAAATTTTCTCTAACTAAACATTGAGGAGAAAGACTTTGAAGCTATATTGCTATATTGTGTAAATGTGAAATATTTACTGTGCATTTGGAGCACAGATTTCATACTCTAACCTAATTCTTGCCTACAGGTATTCTATGAACATATTGAAAAATTGGAAGTTTATCTTCTGATCTCCAACTGTGCCTAATTAGGACATAAGGCTTGCTTACATTAATAAAATAAAACATTCCATAGGAGAAAATTTGGTTTGGTTTTGTTTTCATGTGTGAAATTAAACCTGTAGATTACCCCTTCAAAAAGATTAAAATCTAAATTAAAATTAGATTTGCCATGTCAAAAAACTCTCAGAACAGCATCCTTGTAATATTGAACTAAATGGAATATGAATAAGCAATATTCCTAGTCCTAGGAAAATATGGCTTAGAGTTTCTGTCTTTGAACCACAGCAAAGTATTTGGCTAAAATTCGAAGGAAGTAAATAATGCATTGGTAATGTTTGCAATGCTTCCTTTAGTTATTTAAGCAAAACAAGCAAGAGATTTACTTAACATTGGCATAACTATTCCCCCTATTAGTTTTGATCAATTGCTTTGTGGTCATGTTCATTAGACAGCCTAATCCAAACTGCAATTAGATTTTATCCTTTTAAAAGACAAAGCAGAATCCCAAGCCATTAATTAAAAGGTCTGACTACAGTTGTTTACAAGATGGATGTTGCATACCCTTTACTGATGACTCAACTCAGCAAAACAGAGCACTTTAGTTTTAAGTGGCATATACTCTAGCAGTAATTGAATGAAAACTTTTGCTGTGGTGCAGGTGGAGAAAGGCAAATCATTTCATGTGTGGATTCCTGAAGACACGAAATGCTAATGAGAATCATGCAAATAAGCTAGATTTACATAGCAAGTATGATGACGTAGGGGAGGCTGATTAATATACATTCCTGTGTCACTTATCTGCAACATTATTTCTTTCAGACACTGAAAAACATTTAATATTTAGTCTTCTGACCCACTGGATCTTATGCTGTGGTATCCCAAAACAATTTACGGTACCTGAAAAATCAAAAAACTCATTACTTGCTACAACTAAAAACCATAGGTCAGCTAGAACATTAATGTGCATTTCCAGACAGAGCTCTACCTCTGCAAATGTAAGAAAACTGTCCCCAGATAAATAAATCTGATCTATTACTTACTACATGATTCCTTAGTTCTGCAAATGTTTCCTGATTGTACTCCATGGATTTTCCCCAGGCCTTGCTTTGTAGTAGGCTGCTCCCTCATGCTATCCGAAGTGTAGGATGTACATTCCCATTCCACATATGAATAAGTCCATATTCTTTGTCCCTCTCCTCCCAAAACCACAAGAAGTCGTAAATGTTGCTGATCTTTAAGAAGATCTGGTATCATTTGTCAAGACAAGAAGCTGCACTCAACCATGCACAAAACCATATAACATCAAATGCTCCAGGTTTAGGTGTCTGCTCCTCCAAAGGTTTCCTGCATGACCATAGAAAATATCAAAGGGAACTTCAGCTGATTTTGAAGGCAGGTAAACCTAGGTACCTTTAGTGTAGGCTTCCATGAATATGGCAGTATTTCTCAAATTCCCACAGGTCCTGCAATACTCTCAGCTCATGTGGTAACTGAGGAGAAGCACAAAATGTGAGGTGGAAAGATGAAATTTAGATGAGGTAACCTTAAAGTAAAGATGAAATTTAGATGAGGTAACTACCTTTGAAAAAGAATAAACACATGGGTAAAGGGATTTTTTCTAACTAAAAAGAAAAATTTCAGGATATGTTTTTAAATGCTTCACTGAGGCTTTCATCTGGTGTATATTTGGGTGTCTTTCCTCTTCCATACATTTGGAATAATAAGATTATTACCTAGAAGCTTAACAAAAAAAGGGGAAAAGCTGCTCATTGCCAGTGAGGGAAAAATGTATTGCAGACATAGCAATTAGGGCCTGCAGCTCTACCAGTCATCTGTGTGTAGCTAGGGTTGCTAACTCAGCAATAAGAAGGGAGCCAAAGCACACAGAGATTTTTTTTTAATTAGTTTATTGTCCATTATTAATAGGAAACCCACAGAAAATAAAAATCCCAAATTGTAGATAAACACAAAAGCCTATTTTTAGTCTGTGAGAAATATGAGAAGAAGGTACACCGCAGCCACAGGAGGTTATCTTCTATTTGTCTCATGTTTCCATCATAAGTTTACCTACACAGCTGTCTGTTAAGGTATTATCTGCCTAATATCTAGCAGTAACAAATCGTGCCCATGCACTAGGCTGGGGGAATGGCAAAGAAAAGCCTTGTAGTTAGTTTGAGGAAGGTTTGTCTGGCATAAATGTCCTCTAGGATGAAAATGAAAATGAAGAAAGAGCTGGGTTCCCCAAAGATAACCAAACAAAGTGAAAAAATCAGGAAAATACAGGACCAACATCAAGAAAAGCAACAAGGCTAAACACAGAATTGAAAGATTATAGCAAGGACAGGCTTTGCTTCAGAGCAACACTGCTAGCACAGGGAGTCAGAATTTAATAAATAAAAATTTTATCATCTTGCAATGATTTTCATGTAGATCTTTATAAACTATTAAAATCCTAGATAGCAAACCTCTGGATCAGATCTTCCTGATAGCGAGCAAAATACTCAGCTGAAAGCACTGGGGCAAACCATCATCTTTATCAGGTTGTCTTTGTTTGGTGTTTTCAGCAGACAGCTGGAAGAGAAAATTATTCCCAGATTGATATGCAATGCATCACTAAAGATTAGAGACACTTTAAGGAAATTCACCCATGAATAAGACGAAAAATGGAAAATGATGTTAATTCTCCTAGTTGTGGAGACTATACAGAATTTGTAACAGAATAAGTGTGTGTGGAGGGGTTATATATATATAAACAGCTTTCATGCTGAAAGAATGTTTAAATCAAAATATGGGAAAAGATCTGTATTTTAGCTTACAAAAAGAATATTTACATAAACAGCATGAAACTTCCAATGCTACTATTCAAAGAAAAGTACATGCTGGATTCACAGTTCAAAATTACTTCTGTTCTGACATTTAAGTTACTTAAAAAACAGAAGTCAGAAGCAAAATGAAATATTTGAAATCAGAAATTACAATTTCACCCACACTATTGCTTCATGAAAATTTTCAATATTATGATTTCTGATACCTGTATGGTTTAAATATTCAACATTTCCAAACCTTCATAGGACAAAAAATGAATCTTTCCCCTCTATTCATTAAGCATTTTGAACGGAATAATAAAGACACTTACAGAGGTACTTTGCCTGTCATTAAATATATTCCCTCGCAGAACTGCGTTCTGCCTTGAAAGTAAGAAAATTAAGCATTTGAGCAAATAATCATTAACTGAAATGAGCATTTCCCCACTGATTTTAGTGCACAAAATGAAGGGCTTCACTTTCAGAAACACAGATGTGTGGTTGCCTCTTTAAACACAAAGAGGCATGTAACTGCAAACTGTTCCACTGATCATGTGTATGGATTGTCCTTCCAGTCCTGCAGATTTCAACACATATTGGAAAATGACATACATATATGTATTATTATCATGCATATATATGGAAAGGAACATAAAATATTTATATATTTTGGTCTGCATCTTCAGACCAAGTATGCTTTTCTACCCTCAAAGGAACACACAAAAAAACCCCCAAACCCATAGATCTGTTACAGCCTAAATTCGTTTGTTTTTTTTTTTTTATATATTGCTGCCTACTTGCTCATTAGACAACCTTTCTCTTCCTAATTTATCACTTTAACACCAGATTTAGCACAAAGAACCAGCCTGCAAAAGGTAAAAAAAAAAAAACAAAATTATACTGAGCAGTTCACATTAGTGTGAAAGTTGGCAACACCAAAGTGTTTCTATTTATCACCATTTGCTTTGATGGGACACCATTCATTTCATTCATCGGTTGATTCCTTTCAATTATTTCTTCTTGGGAAGAAGTACAATCAGCATTATTTAGTTAGGATTGTTTGCCCAACAGGTTTTGTAAAGTCCATTAAAAGAAACTCGTTCCTAGATACCTGTGCACTGGGTCTAGAGTTTTCCTCCAATATCTGCCTACCTTGTGATTTAACAACATATTTGTTTTTTTATTGTTACTGGAAGCCAACATAGATTTAAACATTTCAGCTCATAAAGAGTGAGCAAAATCAGATGAGTATGTTCTTTCCAATTTCAGGATAACACACTTCTATCTGAAATAACAGCCAGTTTGAAAATCTTCTACCAAGGAATATTGATGAATATCTTACTGTCTGGAGTTGGGAATTGTTGATTTTTTGGGGTTGGTTTGGTTTGTTTTTCTTTTTTTTCCTCCTCAATTTTGGAAGCATTGGTAATTCTCAGCAAGGACATGGGACACATGATTCTAAACATAAAATAAAAATGACAACATTAGCTCAACTGTTAAATAACCTGCTTAGGTGCACTGGGTCATTACAGGTATTAAGTCTGACAACCTGTCACACCTCTCCTTCCCCTGCCATTACCTTTCAGAAGAAAAGACACATAGATGCGTATATCCAAGGAACAACTTAGTTGCGTGTATCTAAGTTCAGGGAGGGCTCTTGGACTGTAAATCCAATGTTCAGCAGCTCTCTCAGGGCTCCTTTATTACTCCCTACTGATCAGCTTGACACACTGGGCATCATGAATTTAATCCTAGAGTGCTTAACCTCCCATTTGCTGCAGGAATCACATTGCTGGACCCTGGCTTCTTAGGCAATGGCACCTGTCTATTGCACCAGCACTTGTACTTCAGCCTCTTTGTGAATTTGATCCTTATTCTTCAAGTATCAGAGGATGCAATATCGTGAATAAATACAGATATGGTTCCTAGGACGATGAGATAACAGTTAAATGTCAGATGTAAATTTACAAGTGTGAGTTGATACATTGTTAATGAGTTGCTCTTACTTTTCAGGGACAAATTCTTCTGCTATTTCTGGTTTCTCATGTGACTCTGGCTTCTCAGGGCCAGACCTTGCATCTGGGTTTTTAGGAATATTGAAAAAGAGGAGATCTGCCCCTGAGACTTGGTGCTGACACCAAGGAAACAGTAAGTTTGAAGGTCCAGAACAAATTCCAGTAAAGCAACAGGCATATTACTCATCTCTCAGTATTTGAATCATTGCACTTGGAGGAGGAGGACTCTGACTTCTCTGAGACTTTTAACTGTTCTTCTCTAAAATTATTCATTAAGTCCTCCTTTATGGGAGACGGAAATGGTCTGAGTGCCATTTTCAGATTTCCAGTTAATCACTTGTTAATCCCTGCAGTTAAAGACTTCTCTGTGCTTCAGTTAGCCTCAGTTAAAAATGATGACAAGCATGCTGACAGGCCTAGCAGAGGACTTTGAGAACCTCAGATAAAGAGCACAGTGTTTAACACTACTTCATGAGACACATGCCATCCCTTTAGCTTCACGAACTTTGACTTTCTCTGGGTAGTGAAGAGACAGGGAAAAAATAATATTCAGTGGTAAGAAATAAAAGCAATTTTCAGTAACTTTTAAAGAAGGAATTGCACAATGGTGCTCCTAAAGTTAGAAGGTGTCCTGGGTTCAGCAGTAGCAGTCATTTTTCTCCTTCTTAGTAGCTGGTGCAGAGCTGTGTTTTTGACTTTCAGCCTGGGAACAGCGCTGATAACACCAATGTTTTTAGTTGCTGCTCAGTAATGTTTAGTCTGACCAAGGACTTTCTGAGTCTCATGTTCTGCCAGGGAGGAGGGGAAGCCAGAAGGAAGCAGAGACAGGGCACCTGACCCAAAGGAGCCAAAGAGATATTCCATACCACAGCACGTCATGCCCAATAAGGGTTAGATCACTGCTGGGTCAGGCTGGGTATCAGTGGGCGGGTGGTGAGTGATTGTATTCTCTTCCCTTGTTATTTATCATTATTATTATTGGTGGCAGCAGCAGTGGTTTGTGTTATACCTTAGTTACTGGACTGTTCTTATCTCAACCCGTGGGAGTTACATTCTTTTGATTCCCCTCCCCATCCCTCCGGGAGCTGGGGGAGAGGAAGGGCGGGGGAGTGAGTGAGCGGCTGCATGGTTCTGAGTTACTGGCTGGGTTTAAATAAACCATGACAGAAGTCCATAAATATTCCTGCCCCCCCCAACAACAGTCACACAGCCCCACCCACCGCTTTTGTGCTGCAAAATCCTCAGTCATCTAAGGTATTTTTACTTGAATCCAAGACTCCTGTCTGTAGCAAAACACCAGTGAAACTGATGGAAAAGAGTATAACCTGCATCCTCTTAGGCTCTCTAAATAAGTAGGAAAATGTCCTGAGTAGAGGTCAGGAATATATCTGCTTCTGTGTTTTATTCATTTGCAAAACAGAGCCTCACAGTGGCACAGCAGGACAGTTAGGCATCCATCTGTTGTGCAGAGCTATATTTTTTTTCTGCAAGGTATACAAGAAATAACCAATAATTCATTAGAAAATAATAATTTGACCTTCACTTTAAAATATGCTTTAGTCTGCCTAAGAAGCTATAGCTTGATGTCCTCAGCCTTGCCAGACAGTAGTATTAAGAAGAAAAAATACTCAAAGGAGTATCCAGCGACTGACATCACATCCCTGCACCACTACAAACATCTGGAAGGATTACATGGAAGCCACAGGCTCTGTGTTTTATTCCCGTCTCTTAAATGGTGCTTTCCTAAGCTTTAGGAGTGATGTGAGAATCAAAGCCATTGCAGTGTTCTGCGCTGTGCAATGCATGAAGGGCAAGGATTATTTACACAAAAAAACAGGATGCAGCAGCAAGCTCCCCTTTGAATACTGGCTTGAAAGTCTGGAAAGGCATATTCAGGTGCTTTAAATGGTACATAGATAATGAAAGATTTTTACAAAAGCACCTTATCATTTAATAGCCAAACTTAGGTGCCCCCATCTTACATGCTCCTGGTCCTCACCTCCAACATCCTATAAGGATTTGCAGAAGTTTGGAGAAAGCAGCTTCCTTCCCAGGAAGATACCAGATCTTTTGCATTTCCACCCTTACAGTACCCCAGCACAGGCTCCAGGACACCACTCGGCTCACCGCCAGGCCACCCTGCCAGTCTCAAGCCTTTGATGTGATGTTCCCAACACAAAGCAAAATTGCCCAACAGTTCAGTCAAAAGTCCCATGCTCTTGCCAGTGAGGGAGGAAGTTAAGAAGAGGGGGAAGGAAGAGGCAGATGGCTATGGAGAAAAGGTATAGGGAATTTTGTTGGTTATACCTGTTAGTCTTTCTGAGGTACCTTGCTAGGATACAAGCTTGTGTGGTACAAGCTGTGGCTACCTTAGACAAACAGAATCAATACGTTGATACCTGGGTTCGTGAAATGGCAAATCTACCAGACATTCGCCATCACAAACAGTGACCATACTTCTGACTAAACTTTTCTTCTTTTCTTCTCCAAAAGCCAGCATCTGGGTTTTAGAGCTATCATAAAGGCTTTCTTTTGGGGTACAAGATGTGCAGCATAGGAGTAGTTAGACAGTAAACCTGGAAGCCTATTAGACATAATGAAAAATACCAAAGAACAAGTGCAATTAATAAAATGTAAAACATTTGCTCCATAAAAATCTAGTATATCATCATTACTGCTTCAAATTAGTTGAAGAATAATTATCCCCAAGATGTTCTGGCACCTTGTACATCTTGCTTGCAAAAGTTTGACAAAACAGGAAAGACCTGGTAAAGATAAGGATATCAAAACTCTGTTGGGAAGGGAAAATGATTAAACTATTTTAAGTGAAATGACAATACAATCAAAATTGGACAGCACTATTTATCTGTGTAGGGAATGTGCACACATGAGTATCTGAACTGCAGCAAAGGTGACCTTGCATAGACTCATCTGATAGAAAAGCAGATTAAAACTCCAATCTATCTCAAATATTGCCATTACCTACTTTTAATAAACAATATGAAGCTAGTGGAAGAGTCCAGGTGATTCTTAATGTGAGTGCTTGATTTGCTGAAATTGTGCTGCCTTTTGTGCTGAGGTGATTTAGACAGAGAATTTATTAATGAGTTTTAAGAGCATAGGAATGTTTTGCAAACAGGGTGGAAAAAGTCCTTCTGAAGCTTGACTTTAAGGAAGGTCTCGTTACAAGATTTGTAACAGGGGATTCTATATTGTAAATATTTCCACCATTTATCTGTGATAAGGAAAGAAGAAGACCTCTATATCCAGTGGTGAAAAGACAGCAGAAAAGTCAAGGTTAAGATTGTCTTTGAGGCATATTGCTCCTCTTACTAGACCAGGTGAGGCTTACAGCAAGTGTGTGCCCTGGGGAGGGTTGAAGGTGGTGATCTCCACAGCCCTTCAGTGCACTGGGCACCAGGTATAGCAGGAGGAACAGATCTCTCCCTTGCCCAAGAAGAAAAGGAACAGGGTAGAAGGATGTGCTGGCAGTGTGTGTAGAGAGTGAAAGGAGAGCAAGATGGGCTGCTGGATGCCCTTCCCTCCCACCAGATTCTGAGAAGAATACTGTGCTCTATACTGTGCTAAAACATGACATTTAGACTTGAGCACTTTAAACAGTCCCCTGAGCTATGTTGAGGGTGCAGAACAGCTGTATGTATAATTAAGTAAAGCTAATTACAATAAATAAAGTTAACTAGAAAATCAGTCAGAGCTTTTATTCCTAAAAGTTCTGTTGTTGTTGCCAGAGTTGAAACTGCTGCAGGGCAAGATGCTGGGCCACCACAGATTGTCAGAGACCTAGTCACTTGGGTTTATTTTTAAATCAGATCGGTAAATGGAGAATGTTGGAGTAATGGAGAAGGTGCACAAATTTTACCTCCAGATTTAGAAACTAGATGAGGAGGCTGTTCTCTCTAGGAAAATTGTAGAGCTGAGGTACGTGCCTTCTTTTTCTCTTGGCTACAGAAGACTTCTTGAATGCTCAAGTTGGCATCAGAACATGGTGTGAACATTTCCTTTGCCCATCTACCCAGCCATGCCTGCACAGCTCTGCTCTAAAACTGTTAACAGGTACTGAAACTTTTCTTCTAGCTCAGCTTTGAAACATGACAGTCCAGTGAAAATGTAGTCCAGCTCCATGAAAGTCAGCAAAGTTATACAAATACGGTGTTAGTGAGTCCTGCCAGAGTGGGGTTTGCCTACCCATTTGTGAGATTCCTGTTTCAAGCTGTGCCACGAAAGAAGAGGCAGCCTGCCAGGAGAAACCTCAGTTCTGTTGTAACTGGCGGAGAATGTAATACAACTGGATGAATGGTAGATGCTTTGGATTTATGGTGGCACTGCTACCTTGAGGATCAACTCCAGGGAGAATAACGTACAGTATCGGTTGCAAATGTCTTACGGAAAAAAGTAGAGCTTGTTTTGGCTGTAGCTGTGGAAATGTGTGTGGCACAGGTTCAGAGTCGGGGCAAACACACTGGGAAAGTGTCGCTGTAGTTTGCCTTTTTCTTGCATTTTTTTCCCATCTGCTGCTGTCCACTCTCAGAAACAGGATACTGGGCTGAGTACTGGTACTTTGATCTCACCTTATACAAGTATGATGATAGTGCAGTCTGCTCCTTCAGTTGCAAGATGTATCCAGAGAGGAACAAATTGTGGTT
Source organism: Pezoporus occidentalis (assembly GCF_034315485.1). NCBI lineage: Eukaryota > Metazoa > Chordata > Aves > Psittaciformes > Psittacidae > Pezoporus > Pezoporus occidentalis. The sequence continues at coordinate 16,373 of NW_026914469.1, forward strand.
CAGCTGGCACACAGCAAAGAGATGCCAAAGGCTGTGTGAATTTCTCCTGTGTCTCAGTGCTGGATGCTGGAGTTAAAGACCAGATTGTGAGAGGGAGAGCAATCTTTCTTTGCAGAGTAATGACTTTACTTTGTGCAAGGAGAAAGGAATTAGATTGGCAGGAGTTTTGATTTTGCCTTCTCCCCACAACAAGGCAGTTTCCTGTGCTGGAGAATATAGACTGCTCAATGCACCACTGTCTCACAGTGCTTGCTTTTCTCCAAGACTCTCTTGGAACAGTGCAAAAACTGGGGCAAAACCTGGAGTGAGCCTCCTAGCAGCAAAAACTACATTTAATTCCTTTGCCTTATTGGCTAAGAGGGGACGTGACCACAGGAAAGATTTTTTTAGGATAAAAATGAGTCGGTAACTATCTTTAAAGGATTCAGTTCAAGGGTAGGCGTAATGCAATCCACACAGGCTGTGAAATCATTCTCATCAGGAGGCTTTAAGGAATGTTTCTGGGAACCAAGGTGAATTAAAGTTTGACCTTCTTTTTAATATTGTCTTTCTCGACACTTCATCTCATCTATACACTTGTTTTCAGGTTTCAGGAATAAGCTGCATTGATCCTGTTTTTGGAGATCAGTCATAGTGGTAAACAGCAAGTCTCTGTGATTTATGACTAGGCTTGCAGCTAGTACCTTAGAGATATCTGAGCACCTGCAGCTGGAGGTCTGGCTTTAGGAACCAGGAATTTAAACCTTTCAGGTACAGCTTTCACAGCCATGCTCATCTGTGGGATGAAAGCTAATCAGATGAGACAGTGATTATTACCAGTGATACTGATCACTGTTCAGCCCATGAGAAACAGATTTTTCTGGGTTTATAATATTATTTGTCACCCCTTTCCCTCATGCAATTCTGGATCAGCCCTTTAGTAAAAGCTAAACATGCAGGATTTCAAATAACACCAAACATAATGAAGGGGGAGTGGCAGGACCTACTATGATTGTAATAAATTTAGCAAAATTAATAGAAAATTTTTCAGTTGATGAAGTATTCAGACCAGTCAAAGTGCTTTTGTTGTTGTTGTTGTTGCATTGACTCACAAAGTGATTTCATACCAGCTACCACAAAAACATAGCTATTGTGTGCAAGTCCCGGTTAGTCATCCCAAATGGCAGCAATGCAAAGTAAAACTGTATTTGTGAACACTAAGTTTAACTAGTGTTTGCCATTATACTTAGTGAAAGCAAGGGTAGCATAGAACACATAGCTATGGACACACCATTATCTTTTCTTTCTGTATGACAATAATGGTTATAAAGGCATCCTATACAACTGATAAGCCTGTCGTTGACAGGAAAGACTGATTTGGGAAAGATTCTTCTTAAATGCTGAGCTTTAAATTCAGACATTGTCACTGCAAACTAAGTAAGAGTTTATCCTTGAATAGCAAGGATAAATTTGGCTACACAGGGCTGGATGTTGCCATGATATTGATAGAAAGGGCCATGCTACACTTCTGGCTGCACAGCATGTAGCAGAGTGCTAAGGGTGAGGTCTACCACCCTCTGAGTCACTGCTGAATCTGCCCTTCGGTACTGTTGGAAAACTTGAGCATGTCTGAGATTCACAAGCTGATTTGTAACATAACATCCTTTCAAACAAACACAGCAGCAGCAAACAATTGTGGGAAAAACCCTGCAGGTAAATGACACATCTGTATTGATCAAGAGCCACTTAATAAGGCATTGAAAACATGCCACTATTCATTAGCAGTGATTGAAGGCACAGATTTTTAAGGCCAGGAAGAATCATTATGATTTGATAGCCTGACCTGTACAACATGGGCCAAAGGAGTCCTCTGGCACAAGGCCAACAGCTGTGTTTCAACTAGGACATAATTTCTAGGAAGTAAAATGTAACCTTAACTGTTAAAGAGCCTTTGAAAGAGGAGCCATCTTAGGCTTTCATAACGTGTTCCAATCACTAACCACACTAAGCAGTAACCTGTACTGTACTACTCCTACTGATACCTACTAATCATTCCATAGGCATTAGGAATAAGATTCAACCAACTTTGGGCACCTTCACTAGAGGACTGCAACTGTGCTAGTCACACTAGGTGCCTTTCACAGACAGTGGAGCAAATAGAAACATTAAGGGAGTGATTCATCTAACTTGTTTTAGACATCTACTTTAGATAGAGATGAATTGTGCTTTATAATCCACTGAGAATATTGCTTAGTATTGACACACAGAGCTTCTAGATGGACCAGCTCAGGTATAGACATCTGTATTTAGTCAGATTAATCCTACCATCATACATGACTTTTTTCTGCTGAAGAGTCTGGCCTTTCCCAGTAAGATACATTTGGTCTATAAGCGAAATATCCCTTAGCCCTTCCCTTGTTAAGGGAAATATAACATGATCCCTTAGTATTTGTTTCCTGACACTTTCAAATATTCTTACAGTTTTCACATTTTCAGTTTCCTTCCTGGACTGTGAACATCAGTACTGGCCACAAGATCAGAGATCTGATCATGTATCAGGGTGGTAAATATAGCAGTAGTAGGAACAACAACATATGACTAGCTGCAGTAGGTCAGACCCAAGGTCTGTCTAGGTAGATAGACGGCTTCTCTTTGACAGTGATGGGCAGTGATGATTCAGGGGAAGTTTAAAAAAAGGAAAGAAGTGATATTTTCTGGACTCCTCTACCAGCCTTTAGCTTTATGACAGACACCTATGCGGTCAGGAGTGCTCCCTGGAAGGTACTTAATGAAACCAGAAAGAATTGGTTTCATTAGCATAAGCTTTTGGTATCCATGATATTGTATGCCAATGAGTTTAGCAGTTTAAACATGAAGCATTTAAGAAAAAATTAATTGTTTTGTTTGTTTGTTTTGAATCTGCCACACTGTTTTCCCATCCTGCCTTCTAGGCTTCATATAGCAAGAGACAGACACAAAATACTCCCCAGTATAACCTCCTTACTTGAGATTATCCTGTTATCTACATTAACTCTTCTTGCCACAGCACTGAGCTGAGGTCATCTGCTCCGAACCCCAAGATGTTTTTCAGAATTTCTGTTTCTAGAGGTGTGTTTCCTAATGTACCAGTCTTTGTCCCTGACATTTGGGCATGAATTGAACATAGGTGTTCAAATGCCAGCAAATTTGTTTGTTGTTTTGTCTCATGATCTGTGGGATATTTACAAACTTTACTAGGACTTTGTTCCCAGAAAGTTGTTAATAATGAAAGTGCTAGACAGCTCAGCAGGGTCAAGAATCATATTTTGTAGAACCACTACCAGAACTAGAATAGTGTTACCATTATTTTCTATTCGTAATTGCAATTTGTGACATTTAAATATTTAACTGATACTAAATGCATTTCATGTGGGCTACATTCATATGCTGTCAGAGTTAGGGCCCAGCCGGTAACTCAGAACCACACAGCCACTCGCTCACTCCCCCCCACCTTCCTCCATTGGATGGGAAGGAGAATCGAAAGAATGTAACTCCCACGGGTTGAGATAAGAACAGCCCAGTAACTAAGGTATAACACAAACCACTGCTGCTACCACCAATAATAATGACAAGGGAAATAACAACGGAAGAGAATACAGCCTCTCACCACCCACCGACTGATACCCAGCCTGACCCGAGCAGTGATCTAGCCCTTCCAGGTAACTGCCCCCAGTTTATATACTGGACATGACATGCTGTGGTATGGAATACCTCTTTGGTTAGTTTGGGTCAGGTGTCCTGTCTCTGCTTCCTCCCGACTCCCCGGCAGAGCATGAGATTCAGAAAGTCCTTGGCCAGAGTAAACATTACTGAGCAGCAACTAAAAACATCGGGGTTATCAGCTCTGTTCCCAGGCTGAAAGTCATAAACACAGCTCTGCACCAGCTACTAAGAAGGAGAAAAATGACTGCTACTGCGGTAGCCCACATGCAATGTGCATTCATATGCACTGGTATATTATACTGACCACAACTTTGTGCTGTATCAAGTTAGGCAGTTAAATCACTTAACATTTATCTACCAAACGTGCAGTCTCAAAAGGAAGCACCAAGAGACAAGACCTGTTCTCTTTGAACCCTCCTTGTCTGAGGAAGGTAGTTCCTTAGTGCTCTTTACTGTTTTGTAAACGGAAGTGCTTTTTTCTTTTTTTTTTTTTTTGTTGTATAGTGAAGTGCTCTCTTAAAATTATTATGAATGAGTAAAACCTTTCTAAGATCTTCTTGCCCTTTATTGTCTGCCATGTTCTTCCTTATCGCTCTCTGCAACTACCTGAAAGGAGGTTGTAGTGAGGTGGGGATAAGTCTGTTCTCCCAGGTAGCAAGCAATAGGACAAGAGGAAATGGCCTCAAGCTGTGCCAGGGGAGGTTTAGATTGGGCATTAGGAAAACCTTCTTCAGAGAGAAGGTGATCAGGCATTGGAACCAGCTGCCCAGGGCAGTGGTGGCATCACCATCCCTGGGAGTGTTCAAAAACCCTGTAGATGAGGCCCTCAGTGACAGTTTAGTGGTGGTCTTGGCAGTCCTGGAGTAATGGTTGGACTTGATGATCTTAAAGGCCTTTTCCACCCTAGGTGATTCTCTGATTCTCAAGTAAAAATCTGGAAGCTTAAGTAGCAATTCAGAGGCTATATTTAGACTACAAATTAAGCATAGCCTGCAGTTTAGATCAGATTCAAACAATTCTGTTCCTGGTTTGTGTGCCTTGGGTTTTTTCCAGGGACAGAGGAGGTGGCGTGGTGCAAGCCCAGACATCAGTGCAGCGTCACTCCCTGGCAGGCTAGACGTAACTGGAAAGGACCTATAGGAGCAACCAGAGCCTGTGAATGGGGAGCTTGCTTTGAAACCTGAGGTACCAGCTAGCATTTGTGGGGGAAAAAAAACCCAAACCAAACTATGAAGTATCCAGATTTGGGAGTGTGCAAAGTTGAGAACTATGAACAGCCATGGCTAAAATGCTTTGGCTAAGAACTTGGGACTGGCAGTAGAGCTCATCTGCAACCCACCAGCATCTTTTCAGAGAGACACCAGATTGTAGGAGAATGTATGCAATCAGGTAGCTGTGTTTTTCCTTAGCACATTTGTCCACAGAGCAGAACAAAAATGTTTCTCTTTCAGGTAAGGGTAGAAATGGTGCTGCTGCCTTGCTCAGAGAACGTTTTCACAACTCAGTTTGGCACGGTGCTGGCTTAAGAGGAGGGGTGGTGTTTGTGCCATGGGATGCATCTGAATTGCAGTACAGGTTTGCTTAATGTTAGAGAAGCTGCAGCATGGGTGGGAGTTCTGCCACCAGGGCTGTGACAGTCACTCTGCCCTTTGTGATTTCCTGTTTTTCATTACATTTAAATCTCACTTGTACTACTGCTATCTGGTCTGTGGCACCTGTAGTTGTAGAAATGTCTTGTTCCCTCCCTGACTTGTTTCAGTCAGGTCACACAAAACAAATTTCTGAAGGAGAAAATACGACTTCCAGCCTATGTAACGCAGCCAAAAATAGTTAACTCTTAAATGTTATTTACAATTTTATCTCCTTCCTCCTGGAGGTAGAAATGCTGCTGGCATCCTCCATGGGGAAGATGCTTGCCAGAGGGTGGAATGCATGAAGAGGGATAATTTCCTGAATCATCCTACGAAGGCGGCCACACTATGGAGGAGGAATGGAACGACCTCTCTGCTTCTTCCCTGTTTCACTCCATCTGGAGATGGATGTTGAACATAGATTGTAGGAGACAGAGGGGAGGCACATGGGGAGCTTTGTACCTCCCACTCGCCGCATTTGAAGGCACCAGCCCACTTGTGCATGCTTGTCCTCTCCAGTTTAGACTGTTCTTTCTCACATTAAGGAAGATCAGGGAGATACACCAAAGCAGGCCTTCTGCATTCAAGTTAAAACAGTTATTTTATAGGGCTTTATAATTTCAAACAAAAAATTATAGTTTTACCATTTCAAACACACTGTTGCTTGCTCTGTGTGCAAAATATTAAGCACAAAGCCTGGATTCTGCTCAAGGCCTCAGAAGTGAGGGGTTGATCTTTACACAGATCCCCTATAAAAGGTGATTTTCATTGCCTATGAAGATGAAAAGAAGAAAAGGTAAAGGTTTTGGGATATTTGAGGTAGAAAGGGGACATGCCTGGCTCTGTAGAAGCAGTATGAGTGAAAAAAGAAAGCCATGTAAGTCTTCCTATATCCAGCTATTCCATAAAAAAAAAAAAATTTTGGCTCACCCATGCTCAAGCAGCAACTAGTATCTCCTACACTATGAGAAATAAGAAGGGCTTACAGTGATGGGAAGTCATGACACAGTTAAAAAACAGAACCCGGCTTTCATTTTTACACTATAAATAAAAGGACTTTCTCAGAGTAACCAGACAACCATAAATCTTTATTGTAATATAACCTTTCATTCACTAAAAGATGACATTAAAGTGCCTTCTGATTATATAATCTTAAGATTTCAATTGGATAAAGAGTACCCATGCTTGTATATGAGTATAGGAATAAAAAGAAGAAGAAAATGATAGAATAAATAAGGTTTATCATTAAAAAATGATTTAGGCATTCATCAGAACAGCTAAATAAAATTACATCTGAGCTATGTCATTTAAGGCTTAGTAAGGATTTTGCAATCTAGTTGTGTTAGCGATCTGAGACATCAGTTTCTACTGACACCACTATCCCCTGAAGATGCTTTGCAGTGTGATCTAGGATGGTATTTTCCCTGGCTTTAGAGGCTCACCAGCAAAAATACAACTTAACCTACTGCCTTTGAATTGCCACAGGTATGTGCTGAAGAATCTATATTTTTCTTAAATTTAGCAGCTCTATGTCTGAGAAGAATTTTGCATTGAAAACCAAGGAAAAAATGCTTTGGATCTGCAGGTCCATGGTGTAATTACTGCCCCAAATCGGCCATCTCCTGAGCAGCAGAGAGTGAAATGCCTCGTGACAAAGGGCACCTAGAGCTGACCAATAGCTCAACATCCAGTTTGTCTGGTCTTTGTATCACCACTGAAAAAGGATAAAGCTTTGTGTCTGCCTATGCAGGGTGAATATAAATTATCTCAGTATTTACTATTGATACAGAAGCACTGTATACACACCTCAAGACAAAGCTGAATAGATCTGCATCTCTATGGAATATGAGGTTATATAGATGGCTGACACAACTGCTTCTGCAGGATTTGCAGTTGTATAAATATGAAAATTGACTCTGAATCAAAATGATCTTATTAAATAAGCATTCATGTCAATGGCATGGACAACACACAGTTTATTTTATCAGACATATCCACTTACTCCTCTAGTTCAACAAAGCATTGCGTATTGATTTGACAAAGACACTGTCAAAACATGTTGAGAGACTGCTGGTGGTACCAGTACAGACGTTAATTTATATTCTGGAACTGTGCCCTTTCTGCCATCTTGGATCTTCCTATAAGATCTGATAAAATGCACACAAAAAAATCTATTCCACATTTTTCAGATTTATGACTCTCAAATGAAATAAGGAACAGAAATAATCTTTCCATTTGTCAGCCTGTCATCTGCATGGAACAGACACAGCTGCTACTGCTGCAAGAAAATTCTATTACAGGTGCAAAATGGACATTTCCTTCACAAATATATTTGTCATTAATTTAGCATAAAAATCTATGAGATCTTAGGGCAGTAGAATACTCATTTCATCTTCTGAACAAAAATACCAAGCATAATTCACTTCAGGTTTTGATTTTGTTACTCTGTGTAGCTGAAAATCTAGCCAATTCTGTGTAGTGCTCAGAGGTGCATGTGCCTGGTTTTGAGAAAGGTAATATGCAAAGTTGCTCTTTCACTTCAGTCTTCCACCTCGGAGATAATGATGGGAGTCCCTACATGGTCCCTTGAAAGCATCAAGGAATGAAGGCTACCACTCCAGCAATCTTGTTTGCTTATCTCCTCAGTGAGTTATGGATGAGCACTGTCTCCAGACTAGAGATAACTAAGAATGAGTTAATTTATTTTTTTACAGAAGAACAGGTAGCTTAGGAAATACATGCAACTGTGAAATTTCATCAGTAAGCGTTAGTTTGATGGTAATATGAAAAACTATATGAAATAGGAAATAAAGAACAAAATCTAAATACACATAAAATTAATATAAATTAAAAAAGAAAAAAGATAAAAGTCCTCACCTGACCCACTGTAGTAGCATGGTTAGACTCAATGATCTTAAAGGTCTTTTCCAACTTAGTTGATTCTATGCTTCTATGAGATGTCCCTGTATCATCCTAAGCACTTCCACAGCAGACAAATGAGAACTCAGAGAGTGCAACGTGCCTAGGAATGTGAAAGGTACAAAATGTGCTTTACTATGTGCTTCCGTATCAAACATCCGCTTCCTGCGAGGAAGCAGCCATCTCATGACCCGGCAAGTCATTCTGAACCCCACTTAACAAAGCACCTGACCATAACTCCCTGCTGTGATCCAGCATAGACAGACCCCACCCCGTTTTCCCTTGTTATCCTGACTCTCCTGAAACTACTCCTCTTTCTCAAATTTGCAGAGGTTCCTGTCTCCCTCTCCTTTCACTCTTCCCCCTCACATTCCATCTGCAGCCTGAAAGTTCCTGAGACAGGGGCTTCACTGCCCCCCTTGCAAGGAAATGTCTTACTGTCCCCCACTTTTCTGCCTTTTCCCTCTCTTCTCCCCCTGTAAAGGATCCCATGGGCTAATTGGAGGGGGTAGCTAATCAGAAACTACTAAACACCAGTTGGAAAGAGAATCAAAGTGCAAAATGTATCTAAGCTGAGAGAACAAGCTGTTCCCTGTCCTAGAAGTCTTCAAGAACAAATACATGACAGAAATGCCAAGCATTTGTACTGATCTGTCAATGTAGGTGCAGGATCATATGACTGGAAAAATAGTAAAATTAATACTTGCGAATCTTTTACGTTTAAGAAAAGAGGAAAGCCTTGAGATTAAAAAATCAGCTTTATACCTGTGAGTCTGATGTGTCCATGTGCATGACTTCAGTGAGAATTTCAAATTAAAGAAAAATCAGATTTAACTATAAATGGGAAGTGGGTTAAAATGTAAAGTGAGATTATTGAACTATGTTAACCACATATTTTGAGAAGACAACTGTTTCTTAAAGTGTAGAAGAAGTAGTCAGTCTGCATTTCAGTAAGGAATTTAGCATGATGCCACCTAAATAATATGCCACCTAAATAATATTTCTGTATAGTGTAAAACAAAGTTCTGAGAGCTGATCTCAGGAAAAAGAAGTTTCCATTTTACAGTTAATTCTCAAAGCAGACTGCATTTCAAAATCAGAGATCCTTCAGAGCAGATTTCCAACATCAGAACTTGATGTTTGCCTTATTTGGAAAGTTGTAGACTTCATGCAATTATTTGCAACAAAAAAATACTGTGTTCGGAATTTAGAGATGTTCTGCATCCCATATATTTAACACTGTATTGTAGACTGGACGGACAGTTCTTTCATTACAAATCCTTACAGATAGGATATATCTAAAAATTTCTTTGATTCATTAGCATGCAAGGAAGAGATACCTGCACTCTTACTTCTGCAATGATTACATAAGTAAAGCTCTAATTTTCTGAGAAAAGTTATTTTAAAGTTTTAAGAATAGATCACTAGATAATTCACTATTTTTATTCTGAGACTATTATGTTTATCCTTTGGTTTTAGTGGAGTTGGCATGCTCATAAATCCCACCTTCCTCTGGCTGTTATTTCTGTCTGGTAAATCATTTTTTTATTCACAAGGCAATAAAAGGTCACTGGGAAGAGGAATATAATATTCACTCTCATAAAATAAAGTTAAAGAGTATTTAGCATTTATATCTTTCCAGGGTGGTGAACAAAATATGGTTTATTTGACTCAATGAAGACCTATGATACTGAAAGAGATAAATCTAATGACTTGTTTTAACAGAATAAGATAAATCTTTCAAGACAAATCTTCAAAAATGCCATGTTGTTCCCGTGGAAGTCCACTACACAATTATACATAGGTGCCCCTAGAAAAAGCAGCACTTTGGCTCTTACCTGCCAGAATTATTTATGAGATGCACAAGTAGATTTCTTAACCTCTTCTGGAAGTACAGCACGCTTCTAAGCTGTGAGTCTATTAAATTATAAAAGCAAAACATTACTTAATGAAGTTTAGTACTAAATTTGGTCATAAAATTGCAGGAATAACAGATTTTCTATTTTTCATCAAGCATTATTTTGACTGAGGGCTGGTTCCTGAGCTATGTTTTTGAGAAGCAAAGCAAATTAATTCCTTTTGAAAGGAAAATTTAATTCCGCATAGTAGGAAAATTTAATTCTGCTTGAGATACTTGGTTTAAAAAAACTGATGTAGTTGCTAACCAACTATATGTACCCACAGCCAGAATAAGCTGGAATTTTTTAGAGCAAAATTGTATGTGAAAACGCAGTGCATAACACAGTATATTTTGCATTTTGCAACTGCAATATTCACTTTAGTTTTCTTTTTTATGCTATTTCTTCATATTCATATTCTTTTAATGCAACATGGAAGAATGGGAGTTCTGCCAGAGAATCATACTGGCCCCAAGTAGTTCCTTAGCAAGGGGGAGAATTATATTCACAGATTTTTCCTGGTTGACCTCATGTATTAATTGCAATCTTTAATGTAAGCATCTAACAGAAATAAATAAATAGATAGGTAGACAGATAAATAAATAAATAACAAGTTATTCTGCCAGTGGAGTTTTGAAACAAGATTTCTCCTAAATGTGCACTCAGCTTCAGAGTTTTGAATGGAAAGTGAAGTCAAACATCCTTCTGTATCTGCCCTATGGCTTCTATCTGCTTTTCCCCATGTCTGCTCTAATCAGTCTCAGCCTATTCAGCCCATGCTCTTTGCAAACCTCAATTCACTTCGTTAATCTACCTTTTCCTCTCCATTAAGGAAGAATTTTCACATAAAGTGTTGTTGCTGTCCTAAAAAAAAAAAAAAATCATCTTGCAAAGTTAAGATTTAATTAAGCGTTCTCTGGGAAGCTTAGCTTGAAATATGAAATAACTGTCCCATGTTGACACACGGTACACTTTACATTTCAAGTTCTTACTGAAGGATTACAATGAAAAAACATAAGCATCTTTTTAAATTTTGGGCAACAAGTTCCTTATTCCCATTACTGTTCTCAGAAGTAATTGAAACCAAACATTTAGGTTCTTCGTACTCTTTTCCAGTAAAGGACCACCCTGCTGTGGTACTTGAAACTGCCCAAATGCTGTTATTGAAGATATTTTCAGAACAGTGTCTCAAAGAGTGATTGAGGCTTGATGGAACTTTTTCTTCCTTTCTATCTCAGTATTGAAAATCAAATACAATCACTACTTATCCTTCCACCTGCACAGCTACCTGCCTTGGGCTTCTCAAGTGGCACCATGTAACTTCATAACTCCCATAAATCAGGTAATCATGTGTATTCAGTCCTAGACGTGCCACAAACTCATTTTTTAACCCAACAAGATTTATTGGGTGGTGATTTTTTATGCCTTCTGGCACCCCGTGACAGTGGATATTTATACTTTTCTTTCCAAGTTATTCTATTACATTTCAAAGCAATGACTGTATATCACAGTTTGTGTTCCAAAAGTATCATCTCATGACGACCTCCCTACGCATTGATACGCACAGGATCTAAGAGTTCAGCCATTTCTTTTTTTCCATGGCTGACTGCGCTGCCGGTTTTTACAAAGACAGAATGGATGTATCTGGAACAATGTGTTTTGTATTGTTGTTTTGAAAGTCCTTGCTATGTACTGGCATAATGGATCTTCCCACCTTGGTGTTTTTAGCAACTGGCAAACTACAGGTGGTATAATATGCCCTAAATGACAATCTGTTACCAAATCTTGTCACCAAATTTTAAAGACATTATTCAGAAGACAAATCATCTGTAAACAGGCTACTACAGTGAGTTTATCCTTAATAATAATGTGTGCTGATATTCCAGTGATGGAAGATGGAATGATTGTCATCTTTGTCAGGAAAATAATAAACCTGTTGTAGAAATCATTAATGATTCAGTTTTACAAGAGTAATAATACTGAGACAAACCTTCCTATTCCCATATTGAAATAGCGAGAGTTGAAAGCTCCCTGAAAAGCTAGATATCAAAGGAAAAAGAAACGGTAGGAAAACTGCACATTTGAGCCAGGCTTAAACTGTTTACCCTGGAGCAAAGCCCACGCTGCAAAACCTGGCAAAGAAAGCAAACACAGTGGAGCAGTGAAATGCAAAATGGTCTAGCCCAAACTTTTCTATATTACTGCCAGTAAAGTCATGTGATTTTTTTTTATTAACATACATAATAAAATATTTTGTCTTCTGGATTCTGCTGCGTTTGGTTTCCTGGTATCTGTGCTATTTTGGTTAGACCGCTAAGGAACAATTACACATATCCCACTGCAGTAACACACCCACTGATAGTCAGCTCCATGGTCCACAAAGATAGCTGTCCTCATTATAAACATTAGACTGAAATATAATTATTATTAGGTATCATCATTATGGAGTTCATAATACTAGAATGTTATTTATATTCAGAGTGTATTATTTTATGATTCACCCATACATATGATTCATACTATTCAATTTATGCTTTGTTTCCAGAAGTTTCTAACTGTGACGCATTTTAGTTTAAACATTCCCTGATTACATTATCTGTAATCCTACTATTGTCTCTAGGAAGGCCATTGTAGTACTCTACGTAACATCACCTAAGATCAGTAATACGCTCTTAAATAATGTGAAGCAAAGCATTATTCAAGCCTCTCACTATACAATATTTGAGAATCAGGACCTAGAAGTGAACAAAACACAGAAAAAAAAACCTGGATTTTAACTGCAGTCCAACGAAAGCATGACAGTCAGTGCCTCAGAGTTCATTAAATGTGCAGAAACTGCTTTGATCTGCATTGTGTTTTAACAGTAAAGGTGGAATTCCTACAATTAGGCTGTGATTATAAAATAAGAAGATGAAGTACTATCATGTAAAAATAAAATCCACATCCAGCCTCCATCAGATTTGGCTTTCACATGGCCTAACACAGACATGAGCCATCCACTGTCTTTTCAGAGTCTTGCCTAATCATGAATTTGAGGATGGATCAAAGGCCGAGGCTCCTTGCAGACCCTACTGGAAAGCATCTTCAAGGCCACTATTGCCATGGTCTTCAAGTTGGCCTGGACTGCAGGCAACCTAAACTGCAGCCAGCTGCCCCTTGGTACTGCATCAAATAGGGATAAATCATAAAATAGCTACAAGAATGAGGAACCATGCCAGACTTGAATACTCCACATGCACAAATAAACTTAAGCTCAGCTTCTTTTCCATTACTAACCTACATCTAAGACTATCTTTAACATTATGACAAACCCCATACCCAACAAGTATATGAAGTGTAAGACCCTGTGTGTCCCAGCCCTCATCCTCACTGTGGAAGATAAGCAAAATCCAAGCATTAAGCCAGTATAATAATCCTTAACACTATCCACAACCCCATAGATACTGGTATACCAGCAGTGCATCACCTAGCTCTTTAAACAACATGGACAAGGTCTCAGAGGATCAAGTAGTAAATCTCCCAGTTCAGGCCTATGTCCCAGTCTCAACCCTAATTCAAACTGTAACCTTGAGTATAATCCTTCTTGTCCCTTTCTCATTCCAGTTTTGTCCTAGGCTTGAATGAGACAGAAATTTGAACAGTAAGTCTATCACTTCAGCCTTTAGCACCCACAACAACATATCAAGAAGAAATTAGTCATTAATCTTATATTATAAATCAATTTCAATTCAATTGTCACAGAAAGCCCCAATACTTGAGCAAGTTCTTGGCTTGGTTGAACTTAATAACAATAAATCAATGTATTTCACATGCTGAATTTGGAAGACTAAATGTAAAAACAAACTTTTATCCCCTGGCATTTTAATGAAGGTTAAACTAAGTCACTAACCTACCTAAAACCAAAGTGATCTTTTTCAAATGTTTAAGACATTCTGCAAAAACATTTATTCTTTTGAATGCTTTTTGGAACCTTCTAGGAGGAATTATTTTGAGAAATACTAGATCTAGAGAAAAAAAGGCAACTATATTGGCTCTCAGAAACATGAACATAGTAAAGTTAAGCACCCTGGAAAGCAACAGACCTGAAGCAAACTATAAACTGGAAAGATATTGAAGAGAAGATGTGAAACACTGAGCTGGATTGCCTGAACCAGAGGATTGCAGTGAGAATTTATGGTTTAAAAATTTACAGTTGTTCAGTTTGAAGGAATTTTAACCATGTAGAGTGCTCCCTCTTGAAGCCACAGTGACTGCTCACATCTCTCAAGAGAGGGACAGCCTGTATTTTATGCCTATCAGTCAAAAATTTCCTTCCTAATGATGTTTTTAAGTATACATGCATGAAATGGGAGTAAAGAGTCTTGGGAAACGCCTGTAAAAAAAAGTCAGGTAAGATTTGTATGGTGCGTACTAATTTCACATGTCCTTATAGATGTATAATTTAATAGATGATATGGAGAATGTAATATAGATTATGTTAATAGGCTATGGATTATGTTAACTGAGGGAGTGCTCGAGAACCCTGTAGAATAGGATAGAAAATACCTTCTTTCTTAAGAAACTACTTTTCTATAGCAAACACAGAACTGTTTACTCAAATAGTGGATTAAAAAAAGAATTTTCCAGTATGAGTAATAATGACAACATCTCAAAAGCTGACAAAACATGTTTGGGCTTCAGCCCTGCCACTTACCTTGATGAAGAACACCCTCTCAAAAATTACATTATAGGCTTAATATAAGTAGGGTTAGGGTTTTTTTCTAACAAAGGGGACTATGCGATCATGCAAAAGCAAATGCATAACTGCATGCAGGCATCAGCCTTGCAGCCTCAATACCAAAAGCCCAGGTGGCATTTCAGGAGCAGTGATGGGCTCCAGCTCAGGTGCCGCCTGGCTGCTGCTGCTGCTGCACTGCAGGCTTGAGGGAAGGACCCCTCTTTGTTGGGGGAAAGGTGCTGAAGCTGTAGCCCACCCTGTTACAGAGGTTGCCAGGGTTACTGCAGGGATCCCCAGTGAAAGATTCAGGACTGTGACAGAGAAGCTTTGCTTCACTAAACAAAGAAATAACAAAATAGAGATCATTAAATACTAGAAGATTGTTGCAAAAAATAAATACAACTGAAGAAAACCACTAACAGCTACACCCAGGCAAAATGCCAGAGCTGGGAAGATTATTGCTAAAGCCTGAATTACCTGCTGATTTAAAAGTGTTCTATAAACCCAGGGGGAATTTCTGGCACAACACAATTACATTAATATTCCTGTCTGTGTTATACCCTTTACCAGTCTCATGGTATGCTCAGCTGTATCTGAGCTATCCCATCTATGCTGCTTGGAGACAGGTATGTCTTGTTCCTAGTGCAGAACCAGATGAAGCCTCAGCTTCAGCCCTCATGCTGGTTCAGCACAGCTCTTCCTGCATTTGACTGTAACAGGACTCATCCAGGAGTTTTTAACTGGGTTACAGGTTGATTCAGTGTTTGAGTACAAGATGCAGTTTGAATCAGTTCAGCTGCTGTGCGCTGTCTCTTTCTGGCACAGCAGGTCTGTGTGAGATACTGTAACCAGGGCCAAATATGGGAGCACAGGCATGAAGCCGTGCTGCTGAGTATGCCATAGGCACATGAGCAGTGCTGTATAAGCACAGTAAGAGTGCACTAATTTTATTACATATTCAAGGGTAAAACATCTTGTATCTCAGTTCAGAACTGCACCCCTGATACAGACACAACCTTAAAATACGAGTTCAGAAACCACCAGTGGTTGCTGTGAAATACACTAGCACAAAAGCCTCCTAAGATTTTGAGAAAAATCCATCAATCTTAAAATCCACCAAGTCTTAAAGCTGCTTATGCTTTTCACCATTTTGGTTTGAGCTTGGGTCTTTTATCCATATTTTTCTGCTTCTAGTTTATATCTGTATTTGAGGAAATGCACTTACTCTTGCCTTTTTTTAATGTATTTTTGACATGGAAGCACATATAATTTTATGGTATCTGTGCAAAGTCTCATGTGACCAGTATAAGGTAAGGAAAAGGTGACTTATGTAATAAAAGAGTTTGAGAGAAATCTTGTATTAAAAGTAACGTCCCACCACTTACATAATGATTTCAGATACAATATTGTACTGAGAAATTACACTGAACAACAGTATTTACACATTTTTCTAGGAATTGCTTTTTAAATCTCAAGTCCAAAGTATTGTTCTCCACCATTAACTGTTTCTTTGGCTGTGAAACTTAGTTTGGACACTTCTGCATTAGCATTCTTAACCATTGCAGGTAATCACGATATCAGAAATTTCTTTCTATTCTAAACCGTTCTTTTTAGAAACTAGTTTTGAAGATTACTGTAGTTTAAGTCCTGAGAAAGGAAAGCATGCCTGGATGCATTCATGCTATAAACAATTAGTAGAAAATTAAACAACAAAGAATAATTAGTAACTCTAAAAGGGTAGTTTACCTAGTGAAAGAAATGGTTTTCTGAACTTAGCTATTTAGGCATAGATCTTGACTTATTGTGAAGATTTTCAAGCAGTATAATTAAACTAGACAATTTGGGTTCATTATCTTCATATTTTCCCCTGGACACTTACGGGGGGTTGGCCTTTATTAGTTATTTAGGCATGTGAGCATCCATTTCTGTATTTCTTAATGGTTGGCTTTCTCACAGGAGGAACTGTGAATGTCCTACGTTTCTGGAAGTTGTACTCAGTAAACTTTGAATTTTTGGGTCTATCCGTCTCTTCCACTGGACACACTCTTCAAGCCCTTGTGTGCGATAGAGATTGCAGGAGCTGACCCCTCCTCCATCCTAAGGGATGTTTGATGGTTCCACAGCCTCTGCTTGGTGGTAACCGGGCACACCAAAATGAGAGAGAAAAGGTGAAGAATCTCTCCTAGGTACTCATGGCACCTTTTAATTTTTTTTAAACAATATGTTTAACCCCCACATGAAAAGTGTGACACCAGTTTTGGTTCCACCTCATTCCAACCCTGTCTTATTCCTGGGTATGAGTTGTCAGATGTACAGGAGACAAGCAGACAAGCCTGATGTACAATGTGGACAGAGGAAAGCATACTGCAAGGATACCTCGTGCTGCCCTTTTCAGGAGACTTTAAGCCTCTTTTTCTCCTTTGCTCCTTCCATACTTCCAACTAGAAGAGATTCAGACTGGAAGAGAGTGCAGACAGGAGACAAAACAGACAAAACATTGCATATGTTGCATCAAAATCCTGTGGCAGTAGACTTAGTTATGTCACAGACAGGTTTGGGATTTCATTGAGATATAAAGCTGAAGAAGAAGCTGACAAAGATGAGAAAAATCCCCCAGCAAATGCAGGGAAAAAGGTATCAAAAAGAAGATAGCCAGATAAATTGCTGTTTGTGCAAATGGCGTGAAAGTCTGCCTTCAAAATATTCAACATGCACATGGATTTATTCTGAATTTTTCTGTCTTTTTAGCCATCAAAAGTTTTCTGCAACTTTGAATTGCTGGACCATATAATTGAATAAAAAGAAATATGTTAAGTATTTAGCAGTAACAAATGGATCTAATAATCGTCAGAATTTTAGTAATACAATTATCACATGATTCTGGAGTTCTCACAGAATTAAAGGGATTAAATGCCTCTCTAAGGCTTCACAATTTGATGTGAACCTAGAAATCAAAAAGGCTGCCTGAAATTCCTCTGCCTAAATATATATATATATATATATATATATATATATAAAATGCACACAGAGCTTTTACTCCAAGTGAGAAACATGAAGAAAAGAGTTGTCATGTTGAAACTTTGAGGGTACGTTGGGGCTGACTTTTGGGATTTTGTAGTTTTAAGAAAAGTTCAGAGGCAACTAAAAGGATTTTTCCACGTTAGCTAAACTGAACGTGAGGACAAAGGGAGGACTGTCCAGAGTACAAACGATGAACTGTGAGATTAAAAAGAAGTCTCTTTGTTGCAATTTTATCATCACTTGTAAGTGACAAAGTGCCAAAAGACAGGTTTGTGGCAGCAGCAATATATTTTCTTCAGGGCAGAAAAATCATCAACAAGGTGTCTGTATATGTGCAGCACTGCTTGAATATGAAAGCAATTTTCTGAAGCCCTGTGGCTTAATTCTTTGTTTTCATCAAGAACGAATATTCTAGATCACAATCTTCAGTGACTGATAGTAATGACACACTGTGAAAAATGGATGAGCAAGTTCCTCAGATGACTGCTGGACAAGGCTCCGCTACCATCGACAGCAATAGTTGCATTTATCTAAAAAGAGATTAAATGCTAACAAGGTTTCAGTACATTTATCTGCCTGGCTTCTGCGTATGGTTCCCATTAAATTAAAGGGGAAAGAAAATATAAAGGGAATAAAATGAAGAGAAAGAAGAAAAAAAAGGCATGATGCATGTAGAGAGCAACTGTAATTTTCCATTTTCTCAAATACATTTATTCTAGAAAAATACCAACGAGAGATGCAGAAATACAAATAGTGATAAAATTGCTCAATCAAAACATACGTAATGTGGGATAATAGGAATTATTGCATGATCTACCTCTAATGCATTAACATACCTTCAAGAAAACTTAATTATGCATCCAATATTCTTCCTTAATATCGTCTGAAAAATGCCTCAGATACATGAAAGCCAATGCTTTTCCTGCAGCAGGACCATATCCTCCAGCATTTGATGGCAACATAATTTACAAGCTTCTTTAATTATGCCTGGCTGGCACCTTCATTACTTTCCCATGCAGAGCACCCTCCGAACTGGAGTAAAGACCGTATGTAAGGGAGCAAGTTCTGTAGACAACCTCAAGAGATTTTCTTTTCATTGGCAAGTAGAGATAGCTGTTGACTTCTCTATCCACTCAAAATCTGCCCCAAAAATCACTGGGTTTGTCCTAGATATGGACTTGAATTAATGGATTTGTATAAATTACTTCAAGCAGTGACGAATATTTGCATTTGATTCTATTCCTTCTGAAATAAAATTAAAAAAACCAAACCAAAAGCATAGGTAGGAATGAGATAGGACACTGAAAGCATTTGACATCAGGTGAAACTGCAGGACTCTGATCCTGATTCAGGCAAGAATATAATCTTGGTACAGGCTTGGCTTTCTGCACGTAAGCAGTCTCATTTCAGACATGGCAAGATTTAAGCAGATGGAGGTACACATGGGCAAAATTAAGTCTGTTCAGCTCCTTGCACATTTAAACTATGGCATTTATTCCCCGAACCTCAAAGCTATTTAGACACCTTAATCTCTCTGAGATGCTGGGCATTACTCAGTACTGCAGAAATGGGCTTCTTCAATAGAGTTGAAACAAAATTATATTTTAATGAATTTATGTGATTAATCTGATTAGAAAAATATTGTGATTCTGTATTCAAATAGAGTTGATTTTGATGCTTTGTATTTTTTGCATTAAAACCCTGCCTTTACATGAATTTTAAACCAGATTGTCTAGTTAGTGTGAAAATTAAGCCATTAAAATAACACTAGGAAAATTTTTTTTGGAAGTATTAATTATGTGCTTATTTACAAATCGAAACTTTTCAAGCCTAACTATCCAGGAAGGCTCATTATCTCTCTGCAGTAACACAGTTCTGCTGAAGACACGTGATTAATTTGTTATAAACTTCATATCTTTATGAAGTTTATGGCCGAGCATGGCCCATCCACAAAACTCAATGGAAGCTAGCAGTGCTTAGTCAGGGATAGGCTCTGCCACTAGATTTTTCGATCCTTGCTTTTCTAACTTTCACGGTCATCACTGGAGGTGATATCCAAGATGATAAACAGTGTATGGGTATGTGCATGCTGTTATGTCTTCAACTGATGGAGAATTTCCCAAGCTGAGATGAAGTAAAAGGGCTGTGTGGTTACAGGACCCTTAGTCTACAAGGTGATGGCATCTCCTGTAGTGGGACCCTATCCTGGTTACGCCGGGAAGTATTTTTGCCTAACCTCCACAAAAAATGAAAAACTGTAGCAATCTGTCTTTAACTGTCACTTGAATAAGCTGTGAATAACAACTGGCTGAATACAATTATCACCAGTGAGACTGCTATTTAGGTTAAATGTAATAGTGGGCACTGACTACACAGAGAGCCGTAAGGACAAAGGGGAACTGTTGTTAAACACTGGTTAAAAGCCTAACTAGGGAAAAGAGTAGTATATTTCTATTTAATTCCTATCAATGATAGTAATTTTTGATTCTGTTATAACAATACATTTTAAAACACATTTTGCATGTCTATTATTTCTGTAAATATAAAACTGATATGAAACCAGTATTGTGAATGTCTTTAGTGACTGCAGTAGTCTGACTTCGTCATTAAATGTGTTTACTTCACAGCCATAAAGAGAACCCCTTTTTTTTTTAAAGGAAAATTGTAAAAGTATACACTATTATAGTATGAGAAAAAGTAAGAAGTATTTTGCAGTGAATTCCAGTGCAGTATAACAAGCCTTAAATTCTCCACTTTGATGTCTTAAATTTCCTCAAATCTCACTCCACCATGAAAAAATATAGTCACAACATGAGCTCATTACTGGATCATGGAGGCCAGTCTCATTAGGGCCTGGGATTCTGGGAGGGAGCTCCAGAAAGATCAGACCTTCAGCAAGAAAAACAAGTCCATTATTTACCAAGATATTGGCATTCTGTCTCTTTATTCAACTACTTCTAACACTGCACATGAGAACTACAGTACTGAAAATATACTGTACCAGGAATGGCACACAAGATTTATGAACAATTTGTCCCTCCTGTCATTGGCAGAACAAGCCTCACCGCAGATCAGAAATGAAGCAAAACAAAAGAAAAACCTTAAAACCCCTCATTCAGCAGATGCTCCATTCAAACAAGCCACTCAACAAGGGCTAACTTTTCAAATTTGCGAAGTTCAAATTGTGTGACACAGTATTTATGTGGAAATACGCAATGCACACATACATCCATGAGGCATTTCTGGACATATGCTCTCTCTCCTGAAGGCTACAATGTCTCTTTATATTTTAGCATAAATTAATTTATTCATATGTTTACTCATCTGTACTCATCTGTTTTGAGTCAACAACACCCTTAAGTTTAAGCAATTCTCAATCCCTCATGTCCATCCTCCTGATCTAATTAAAGCAATCACATCCTCTTCTAGCTCACTTTTTACAAGACTAAAAAAAACCCTATTGTGATCTTCAGCTCCTTGACCATCCAGGGAACTCTTCTTTGTAATTGTTTCTAATTGATTTCAGCTTTACTGTAGGTAAATGAACAGAATTTTATCAGTACTCAAGATCAGATCTCAGTAGGGCCTTATAAAACAGCATTCGCATTTCGTTCTCTCTTAGAAATGCTTTACCTGATGCAGCCAAAGACCAACTACTTTTCACACTCTTGCATACAGTCAGTGTCAGAGTTATCCTTTAACCAAGACTGCACCCAAGTCACTTAAGGCACCTACTACAGGAAACAGCAGAGGACACAGAGACAAATGGTGCAGAATTACTCATGCCTGCACTGCTTGGGACATGCAGTCCTTTTTCTAGTGACTGCCAACCATGTCTAAATTGCATAGCACTTGATCTGGGTCCCCTGTGGTGTCTGCATGATAGTCCTGTGGACCTAAGAATGAATACTGATTCTCTTGTGGCTTTCCAGTTAAGGTGCCCAAAATAAAAAGGAAACTGAATTGCTGTATGCCAGAGTAATGTCAAACCAAGGACACTGTTTGAACATGCATGATACATAAGACGTACTGGGTTTGCTGAAACAGGGTTGGATGTCTATGCAGGACAAAGGGAATTAAATGTGTTTAAGCTCTCCCTACCTGTATGTGGAAAACAGTCCCCAGAGTGAACTTCACCTTCTACCTAGTAACACACTTGGATTTCCCCTGGGAAGGAATTAATGGTGAAGTTCAAGAGAAAGCTTCAGGATCCAACACACATGCAGTGTAACTGATCAGGAGAAGACCCAGAAGTGAGCTGAGGATTTCCATCATCTCACCAGCATATACACTCCTTTTTTTCACCTTTGTTATTTCCAACTGTCCTGGGTTCAGCAGTAGCAGTCATTTTTCCCCTTCTTGGTAGCTGGTGTAGTGCAGTGTTTTGACTTTCAGCTCGGGAACAGAGCTGATAACAAGGATGTTTTGGTTTGGCCAAGGACTTTGTGAGCCTCATGCTCTACCCGGGGGGAGGGGAAGCCAGGAGGAAGCAGAGACAGGACACCTGACCCAAACTGACCAAAGAGGTATTCCATACCACAGCACATCATGCCCAGGATGTAACTGGGAGTTAGCCGGAAGGGCTGGGAGACTGCAGGGTTGGAGGAGGTATCGGTCAGAGCTTGGTCGGGCTGGGGGGGGCGAGTTATCGGTCGGCTGGTGGTGAGATGATGTATTCTCTTCCCTTGTTATTTCCTTTATCATTATTATCACTGGTGGTAGCAGTAGTGATTTGTGTTATACCTTAGTTACTAAACTGTTCTTATCTCAACCCGTGGGAGTTGCATTCTTTTCGATTCTCCTCTCCATCCCTCCGAGAGCAGGGGGAGGGCAAGAAAAAGGGGGGGGAAGTGAGCGAACGAATTACCTGACTGGGTTTAAACCACGACACCAACAGATGGTGGTCCCTTGCTTGACAAATTACTTTCAATCAAGTACTATCAATGCAAATTACTTTTACATTTTCTTTATGTTTAATTTAAATTGAATCATCTCACAGTGATCTCTTAGAATTTTCTGTAGCCATTTCATCCTTACCATCTCAATTGTTTCCCTAGTTTGAATATAAAATAACATCAACTTGTATTGATTCAATGACTGTTTACTGAAGAAATGAGTCTGTTACAGTTCCTAACACACAGATAAACCATTAAACAAAACAGCACCAGTGAACAGTGGAACTCCTCTATCATACAATTATTAAAGTCATGATATAATTTTGCCCTGTCTCAACTATCTGTCTCAGCCAACTCCTAAGCACAGTTTAGGAGTTACCACAAGCTGGCAGCATGCATGGAGGCAGCCTGTTTGAAGACTCAAAGTGTTCAATAATATGGATATGGGTCATGCCATGCCGTTGGCTTCTGCATCAGTAAATAGTCCCAGTCCTCTAAATTACCTGGTGCAGATTTGGTCCACATCGTTATTAGCCTTGCCTAAAGATAAACCAAATACTTCAAACTAATTTGGAATTATTATAACCACTTAAATACACTTAAATCTGTATTTAAATTATTTTCTTTAATATGTTTGAAGATTCAAATGGTTTGCCATTTTCTTAGGTCTTTAGGAAGTAAAACATTCAGTTAGATTTCAGTATATTCCAACAAGATTAGAAGACTCTAACTAATTGTTCACTAATTGTGAACATTGTATGTCACTTTATCTCTGTGATGAACAGAACCAGTCTCTGCATTCGAACACATCTAGACTTTGGGTGTTTTGCCCAGCTTTGCTACTGGAATGGAGAAAATGATATTTTAGTATTGTAGGACTTTTTCCTGTAACAGTAAACCCATCAAGTTCCTGGAAGATATTTTCTGTGCATAGGAAAGTAGGACTATAAAAAAACATAAACCTGCAAAGGTGGTCAGAAACTGCGATCATACAGGGTTTGTGCAGATCATACAGAGTTTCAGAGAGGCAAAACCTTATCAACAGAGACACAACAGCTCCGGCCACCATCCTGCAGAGACACATGCACATGCACTGTCCCCTTTCATGCACCACTGACTCAGCGGGACCACACATATGTACAGAGCTCAGCAGGATCAGGGACTGCCTGTTTCAGACGCATCCATGACCCTGACTGGCTCCTCTAGATTCTCAGTAATTACTAAGTGATCACTGTAATGAATTACGCATTCAAAAATGTTTTTCTTAAACTGATATCACTTCATTCTCCCAAGTAACATGCATGTTGGATTCTTACTAAATGTATTGCTTTAGGCTACTGATTTCTACTTAACACAGGCTGCATCCTTGTGCCCTTGCTTTCTCAGTTACTCTCGCTAATGCTTAGGAAATGCCCAGGTTGATTTTGTTGGCAGTTTTATGGTACTGGGAGCAAAAAGAGATGGGATAATGAGAAGGAAAGAGATCATTTATCAAGACAGAATTAAAAGCAAGACTTTAACAAAAATGTATTTTGGTTAAAATTTTAAATGGCATTTGCCTGAATTGTCTGGGAACCAATTTCCATTCACTCTATCCTCATGTGGCCAGAAGGCTTATACAATGCATTTTACACTGTGATTTTCCCCATATTATGAGGGGGGAGTTATTTCATATTCTACTGTGCTTCCAGAGTTTCAAAGCTGAGTCTTAACCTTTCAATCTGCTTATTAATACTCATGTCATGGCTCCTGTTGAGAAAGAGGTTTAGTGTCACTGTCCTCAATCAGTGTCCTTTCATTCAGTTTCATTAAAGAACCATGTTTTCCTGACAAAGGATAACAAATGGACGCTGTGGGTCCCTAATGTGCTTTTTGACTACAGAGCCTGCACCATTTCTCTGAAGCAATGGCAATTATTTGTCATTTTAATATGACTTGGCAAGGAGATCCAAAAACATATGACCATTATTCATCAATATGTATATCTTGTGCTTGCATTAATATTAGAATATCATTATTATTACCCTGACATTGTATGAGTTAGACAAAATTACATCATGTAAAAAATGTATTAAGCTATGTTCAGCTATATCCATACAGCAAGGCAAAAGCAATTTAAAGACCTGTAGCAACTCTGTGTTGAATGCAGCAATTCATTCTGATTAGCAGTAAAATCCCTTTACCTGTGTATTAATGAAATATGTTCCAGTATTGCTCCACTGTTAATTGGAAACAGCATAGTACTGTGTTTCTATTGTTAGCAAACACAAAAGATGATCTCATCCATTTTCTTTGTTGCTAAAATCTCATAATATTTCATAATCTTGGCATGATAAAGAAAGAAAAAGGCAATTTCTGTTAATTTGGGAGAATGGCACAGCCACGTTTCTGCCATCTCTTCTAGGTGTTTTTGTGGCTACTGCTTGTGTTCAAGCTATTGCACATTTATGTAAGCCAAGCTTGTATGTGCTACTTGAGTCCAGTGCTAAGTTCATTGTAATTTTTTCCTGCAGGAATAAAAGAGTTGTGCTTATGTCACTGACAGTTGGATTTAGATCAAGAATTACTGGTTAAAGCCAAAGAGATACTCCTATTCTTTACTGGATTGGTGGAGCATGGAATTAAAAGTGGATGAAGAAAACATCCTAACAATATTTAATATTTTCCTTCTCATCCCCCTCCACCTGAAAAATAACATTCCCCTATAAAGAAGCTAAGGTAGAAAAGTCTAGGAATAAAAGCTCTGTAATAACATTCAAGGACTGCAGGTTCTATTCAAGCAGAATGCTAAGATTATTTTTCTCAAGAGGGTATGACCTGAGGGAGAAAGACCCCAACATGAAGTAATATTTGAGTACCTCTTTTTTCCTAGGTGACATACTTATTTTTGCACGACATTAAGACAGCTTCAAACATACATCCCCTTGCACAAGTTCTGCCATTTAAGAACATTTTCCCAGTGAACTGTTGGAAAATATAGTTTGTAACTGAACTGCAGCAGCAAAGATTATCAGAGGTAATGGCAAAGGCACATGGCTTCAAAATGCTCAAAATGCACAAAAATTAGTTTTCTATCAGAAAGCCTGGAACTCACCTGATGTATTAATTAGTTTAGTAGCTGAAAAATTGTATGAATTTGATTTTTCACCTATTTCCCTCTAAGTTGGAATAAGATACTAGGAGCATGATACTCTACAAAGACGTAAGTGTGTGACATTTTTTCAGGTCACTGAACCCCAGCTGTCTCAGTCTCTCCATTCTGTATGGCTGGACTAATATCCATTAGGATCTCTTAAGGGCTTGGGACTGATCCTTTTGTTTATTCTCCTTATCTTTCACTTAATATCAAAACCTACATTATTTTACCTCTCTCACATGATTTCTCCATTAATTCCCATTTGACCAGCTGTAGCCCCTTATCAATTTTGTATCAGATATTTATGTTAAAATTAGGTTACTCTAAAACATTTAAACCCATCACACAACCATGCACCTTACTGTGCCCTATATACTTCAATTAATATCTGTTCTAGAAAGAGCTCCAATTTGATCACTTGAGTGCTTTGTTTGTAGGCAGAAAAAGGCAGTCGTAAAATGCCACTGAACTCCTTCATGCAACGTGACATGAAGCACCAGTTGTGCCAACTTAGGGGCAAGCACGTATGACAGACAGACAAAGGCACATCAGTTATCCGGGTGGGAGGATTTTTGCAGAATACTGTTTTGCGCATTTGAGGCAAAAAGACCAAAGACATGAAGAGAAAGAATCAATAAATCAACAGTATTACCTGAACAACATTGGGATTATAGCCCTAAAAAAAGCCCAGCAAGAGTTATGCCAAATGCTATCTGAAAGAGGCTTATAATTCCTGTCATTTTGAGCAATCTTTGTAAATAAAAAAGATGATACCAAAACACCTGACTCCTTCAACCACTTTTCCTAAAAGAAATATCTCATTGACCAACTGCTCAAGTCAAACAAGTGATATAGGAGTATTCTTTCCACTACTGCTTATATGCCTTCTTCACCTTCATGCTAAGTAAGCGGTCCAGAGGCAGTAGGTCTGGTCAGCACAAAACCAAATGGATCGGGATGGGGAGTAGGAAAGCAGTGAAGATGTCAGCACCTAGCTATCCATTTGGTACTGCACCTGAATCGGAGCAACCCCCTGTTATCAATACAAGCTGGGGAATAAATAGATGTATGGTTACATGATTTATATCTGTCTAGAGTGGGGTCACTAGGGTGTACTCTAATACCACTTTGGGACTGACTTTCTGTTTCTTGCCTTCTGGTGCAAAATCAGTAAGAATATGGGATGGCCAAAGTAGCTGCATCAATGCTTGGTTATTGCCTGGAGTACTTAACAAACATACCTTTTCAGTGTTTTCTCAAGTGTATATATTATGGGAAGAGCAGCAATATTTTTTCAGTCTTTTGAGAGCATGAGTGGGAACAAAGAAAAATTGAAAACAGCAAAATTAAGATCATCATTCTTAAATACGAACAGATACACTATGAGGAAATCACACTGACTAAATATCTTTAATATGTACATGCATTTGGCACTTTAATTGGGGATGTTTAAGATTCAGGTTGTTTATCTTTCCAGTTTTTAGTTAACAAAATACAGCTGGGATGAGCTGTAAGAAACTACTGTATGTAAAATGGTTTGTGGAAGACCAGAATAGCATCTGAAATAGCGAATCACCTGCTGGCGCTATAGAGACAGATGATACCCTAAAAATAACCTAAAGGAAGAATAATTAAAAACTGCAGCCTTTATTAGTTTCCTGACCTGGCTTACCAGTGGGAACCCCATACAGACCTATCAGCACAGCAGCGGGGGAGGCACATAGAGCGAATAGCTTTAGCTGAGCACTGGCGATAAGAGAAACTAGGGCTGCTCCTGAAAGAAATGTACATCAAATATGACACAGTAAAATGCATCTTGTTTAAGCTTTATGTTTTTTTAGGACTGCACATTTGTGTAACTGCCCAGAAAGCAGCAATATTTCTTCCCCATGTTCCCCTGGAGAGGACCCACAGGAATACAATGCCTGCGCTTGGTGGCCACGAGTACTGATGTAAAAAATCAAACCTTGCATGAAGTTACAAAGGGTGGCCACAAATATTTGAAGGATATAAAGATCAGTTTCTTAGGATAATCTTAGGATAATGTAGATATCCCAAAATATCTTTTAGGATAAAAGATATTTAAAATCTGAAAAAATATGGAACCAATGTGAGAAATCCTTTAATGCTCTTACAGGTTTGGAATAAACATGGAAAGGCAGTAATGGCTTTGCTGCCAGGGAGTTCCTTTAAAATGAGACCAAACAAAGCACTGGAGAACAAGAATGATGAACTAGAATCTTTAATTTCTAAGATTTGGAGGTTCTTTTTCATCACTTAATCGATTTCTACATTGTCTATAGAAAAAAAAAAAGAGGTGTAAAAAGAAAAAGGAAATACAGAAGGCACTACAGCTTACGCTAAAATTCAGCTATCATTTAATAAATGTAACATTCTTTTTTCTTCATGCTGTTTCTTGGATCTATCACATTTGCTGTCATTTGCCACATTTTGCATGAGATACCAATTTTCTGATAAACTCTGGGATAATGATTGCCTTCTGTATTTGTTAACATAGCACACAGAATACTGAAACTTTCATCCCTCTTTCACGTCCCTCTTTCACGTCCCTAAGCAGTAGTAGTGAAAAAAAAAAAAAAAAAAAAAAATAGAAGGGGCATTATCTGCACTTTTTAAAGCTGCAAATGACATGTATTGTATTTTTCTTGCTGCTGTTTTCTTCCTGTGAAGGTAAATATTTATCTTGAGAGGTCAACTAATGCATAATAGAAGCAGAGTGTTCCACATGGTGGTGCTGTACTAAGAACTTCTCCAAACTCCCTTCTCAAAAGATATTTGTTGTTCTTGACCTTGACTGTCCTTTGGGAAAGAGAGGAAATTTGGTCTCAGCTTTCACAAGCAGTAGCAGAAGCTAATCAAACTCCCTTTCATTTCCATTTCCAGCATGTGTGTTGCTTTCTGATGAAGACTCCTGTCCACTGAGAGTTCTACCCAAATCTAAACCATTTCCCACAGGATCTCTGGAGATGCTGACACAGTAATCCATGTGAACTTCAACAAATTTTTAGCTAATCTGGGGTCCTCCAGAATTTACCATCAGCATCCCAGTTATATTTTGACCTGAAGGGTCTGGCATTTTATCACAAAATTTTTACAGTAATGTCAAACTCATTTGGCCTAAAGGGAAATTTTCCAGTAGGAAAGAGGTGCGTTTTTTTATCCTATTCTACCTTTCTTAAATAGAAACACTGCGTATAGCAATGCTAATAGCTCAACAGTGACATACATATGAATGGGTGCATGAACAATATTTGCAGTGGATTAAACCTCAGTACAAACACAGCCTCAGAATGCTCTGGAGGACATCCTCGGACATGGCAGGAAAGAGCATTCAAAAGAGCAACTGATGGTGCTTGTGAAGAGGTATAGCTTGTTTTCTACTTGGTAGACAGTCACTAATGCACTACTAAATTCTGCTAATAAAATACACTTTGGGTGAGCTTTACTCATGCATTCCACTTTTCACCTCTTGAGGAATAGGGTACAAAGGCACCATCACAAAGATGACCTTCTGTTCTTAACAGATTTATAAAGCTAGTATCTGGAAAAGAAATATCCAAACTATGTGTTTCCAAAAGTCTGTATTTTGGTAATTCAGTTAAAGAACAAAATAAATGCAGTATGAATATATTAAACTAAAATAAATAAGCATTAAATTATTACATTCTTTGAATCCACAAGTTGATTAAATAACATTCAATAACTCAAGAATTCCTGTTAAAGTCTATGTAATAATTTTAGTTGTGGTGCTATTTAGTTCTCTATAAAAAGCAGAAAGACTTCATCTACCTCAACTTATTCAGGTTCCAGAAAAAAAACAAACAACATAGTAGTGATCAAAATCTCACAGATAAAACCAAAACTTTCAGCTGGCTACAGGTCTGATGTTAAATAAGGCTGCCTGCTTGAACTATCAGTTGTCATTTAGTAGTAACCTTTTTCTCTTAATACAAGAATGTAATAAAATGTTTAGGTATAATTCAAGATAATGCGTTATATTTCATATTCATAGTAATGTGATCACTCAGAACCAAACACTGATTTTCTGATGATGTAATGACCTATTTAATATATCTTTTACGTATTAGGATGTTTTATCTATTGGCTGCTTAAATATATTTGAAATTGAGACTGGCCAAATTCAAGCTACCATACAGAACAGTCTGCAGAAGACAATTTTCAGCATGCTCATTTATCATGGATTTTCCTGGGGATGGGGATGGGAGGAAGAAATGGGTGGCAAATACAGCTCAGCTCTCTCCTTGCTATGGCCCAGAACAGCCCTTTTATTTCCACCCTTTAGTTGGTGACATTCAGCAGTTCTTCCATTCACTGTAGTTTGGCTAAGATGCGACCACTTCCTAACGCTTCCAGCAAGGGTCATATTGGGTCATGACCACAAATTGCTATAATTTGCTGGACTCGACTGCAACACAGTATTTTAAATTTTACTTTAAAATCCCATTCTCCAAATGCTTGTGTTTGAAAAATCTAATGTTCTTTTTCCAAAGCAAACACAGTAACATTTTAAACACATCTCTACACTGTCTGCTGGAATAAACATTGGAGACTGGTAAGCAGAAGTTGACAATTATGCAGTATGGTATTTGCAACCATTGGGGTTTTCGTCATCTTCAAGAAGTTGGAAAGATTAATCAGTGCTCCTATGGATCCTGATACTCTCTTTTTTGTTCATCTTAGGTTGAGAGGGTGCAGAAAGCATGAGCCTCTTTGTTAAGCATAATGTCACTGCATAGCTAGAAGCTGGCATCTAATGGATAATAGCCCTTTTATACAAATACAATAGCAGGGTTTTTCTTGTTACTCAGTTCGGATCATGGGGAATCTTCATTATCTCCTTGGCACCTGTAACTCAGCTCAAAAAATTCTTTAACAATGGGGGAAAAATGTAGCTCATAAAAAGTTGGAAGTAAAACTATACAGTGCTCCAATCATTCATTAACTCACATATACACAGAGAACTGCAGTTTTACAGGAAGATGCTTATAATGTTTCCTGGATATTTTAGAACTTTATAGTTCTAAAAATGATTTACTGACACACAAAATCTAGAAGAGAATGTCAGCTTTGTTTTATCACAGTAAAAATCTATTATCACAAAAGAAAAAAACCCCAATCAACAAAATTTGTGGGGAAGAGATACAAGAGCAGAGCTTTCAGAACTGTTTATAAGAAAGCAAAGCACCGACTTAGTCATTAGGCAAGCAACTGAAATAAGTACAAGATCTGTTTGCTTATACAGGAGTTCTCAGTCCCACTGAGGTAAAGGTAGGTTCCGTGAAAGCTTGAGCTTGTCATCTCTGAGTATTTCAGCATGCATGTGTTCAAATAAGGAAATTCTGATGATTCAAAGAAAAACAATGGAAGCTCATTTTCTTAAATGGGTATACGTCAGCAGAAGCAAATATTTTTCAGAAATGGATGAGTTGTTATTGAAAATGGGCAATAATTATCCCAAATTAGGACATAATTTAATTAAAGGAAATTGTATTTGAGAAGTAAACAAAGCAGCAAATGAAGTAAATAAAAAAAGTAATTTAATCAAAATGAAAAAGTTTGGTTTCAAGGTCAAAACACAAAAGTCACACTGTAAATTTTGCTTTGCCTTATTGTTTAAATAATTTCTATTCTAAACATACAGTATTTGTTTTTCAGCATACTTTGCCATTCTATATATTAATCATTACCTTTCATGGACTTGGGTGAATGAACTGCATCAAACTGACTCCTTTTGTGGAGAGTAAAAATGCAAAGAACAGTCTGTTTGGATTCCTGTTGAACCTTCTGGGTGAAATACTGAGTCTGCTGGAACTGCCAGGAATCTGGGCATGGATTTAGCAAAATGTTCTTCTAATACATACTATTTTTCATTTAGTGAATTACTTGTATAAAGGAAAAGATGGTACAGTAACAACACAACCTGAATTCTTATCATTGGCTTGCATGATATAAGTGGATTGAATACATCTCAAATTTATAAGATCCAGATATTTAATGTATAAAAATCAAGATAGTACTCTTAAAAGTGAAACATTACAGTTGGATAATGCTTCCAAGAAATCTTTCAATAAAACATATTTACATCCAACTCACCCATACCGAAAAGTATTCTCATAAATATTTTGCCGTCAAGCCAGCTAATGCTACTTTAAAAAGGAACTGCCAATAATTTCTAAAATAGAACATAAAAATAACTAAAGTGTCCTTTTGATCCTTGTGAGTATACTTTATTTGTCCTTGAAAAAAAATATATCCAATGTACCTTTCAAAATGATTTATTATGTGTTATTGTTACAGTGTTCAATATTGTTCAATACTGAACCACTGTACTGATTACCACTCTCCCAGTCTGCTTTAGCTCTATCATGTGCTTTTATTTACCACCTGAGGCAAAAACATTTTAATTGGTTTAGGGAAGCTTGAACTCTCTTTTATCAATGACATATTTCATCAAAATAGAACAAAGCCAGGAGCTCTATGTACTTTCCCTGTGTTGAAAAACAATGGTTTTGTTTGAGGGCTTAAGCTTGGAAGTTGTTCTCTGCAGTGTAAATGACTTGATAATTTTAATAGCAGTAGCAGAACATGTTGGGTTTCTTCTTCCTTTTTTTTTTTTTTAATAGTAAGAAAACAGATTGCACAAACTTTTCCGTAGTTTAACTTACTTTATTCTAGACAAATACATTCTGCAAACTGACCCTGAAGTCCGTATTGTGTATCTACCAAAGTTTTATAATGTAACATTACATGGTTTATAGAACTGCAAGTGAGAGAACTAAATCATGTACCTTCTGCTGATCTAAGAAGTTTCTGTTAAAACTATCTTTATTCAAAGCAGAGAAAGAATTGCAGCCCTGTTTGAAATGAGTGTCATTGTTTGCAGTGATTAGAAAAAAAAATCAAAGTTTTCTTGATCAAAAATGCTCTTTTAAAAATGCATATAACTATCCTAGGGAAGATATCGCATGACTTGTGAACAACAAAAAAACAGTTCTCTTTCTATTTTATTAAAAGTGCTTAGTTGACTAGGCCAGGACCCTCCTGTGAGCGTATTTGTTAAAAGTTATTTGAAACAAAAATATATATGTAACTACAATATACTAGTTAAACTTAATTACAAAACAAGGAGTAAATCTTACAGTCTGTTTCTACCAATATTTTCAACTGTGATCATAAATATTTTACATTGAAATATAACAAGAATTATACAACATAAATATTTTTTCCATAAGCAACAGAATTAATGAGTCCTTTTCTCCTAGCAGGTTATGCATGACGTCCCCCACAGAGCTTGCCTGCCACCGCTCCTGCATCTATCCCAGTATTGTCTGGGCAAAAGGTGGAATCGCACACATGGTAACTGTCCAGTCAGTTTCTGTTTCAGCACAAGCAGTGGTTCCACACGTACTAACACATATAAGTTCTTTTTGTCTTTTCCTCAGTGAAGGAAATCTTCTCTATTCAAATACCAATTTCCAGAAAACTTCTCAAAATTCATTACCTTTAAGATATCAGATCCACACTGTCCATATTGTTTGAAATTTGCTTCTAGGATTCAGAAGGTTTTAGGTATAGTTGAAAGGAAAGATGCAGAGACAGACTAAAAGAATAATTGCGTGCTTTGTTTGTTTAGGAATTCAAATTAAACAAAACCAATAAAATGAGACACCAAGGATCTTTACCTTTTGGCTTTCACAGCATTGGCTGTGTGAGTGTATGTGAGAGACCCTCCAGTGTCATCAAGAGTCACTGCAAAAGACTTCTGCTTCCTTTGACATTTGTGATGCTTGCCCTCTGCCTGTTGACTGCAGAACAGTTCCGTAAACTTCAGACACTCGGAGGATCCTTGGGCATCTAGGGCACTTGTTAAGATGTCAAATGGCCCTGCTTCATGGATTGTTTACAGGCTTGGGTGAGGAATGCCTTATTAACCTTAAATCGCACTTCAGACAGGTTGAGAAAAAAATGTAAAAAAGCATGGCCTTCAGAACAAATAAAACACTTTACCTGGCAAGGTTTTGGAGGGGAGGGGCTGCTGTGAGAAGCTGCTAGAAGCTTCCCCTGTGTCTAAGAGAGCCAATGCCAGCTGGCTCCAAGACGCATCTGCCGATGGCCAAGGCTGAGGCCACAAGCCATGGTGGTAGTGCTTCTGGGATGATATAGTTAAAAAAGTGAAAAAACCTACTGCCCAGGAGGAGCTGCAGCCAGGAGAGAGAGGAGTGAGAACAAGTGAGAGGAGCAGCTTTTCAAACACCAAGGTCAGTGCAGAAGGAGGGGAGGAGGTGCTCCAGGCACTGCAGCAGAGGATTCCCTGCAGCCCATGGTGCAGGCCATGGTGAGGCACAGACCCCCTGCAGCCCATGGAGGTGCACAGGGGAGCGGATACCCTCCTGCAACCCATGGAGGACTACATGCCGGAGCAGGAGGATGCCTGAAGGAGACTGTGACCTTGTGAGAAGTTTGTCCATGACAGTAACTGGTAAGTGATCTCTCCTTGCCTTTATCTAAACCCAGGAGACTTTATCCAGGAGCAGAGAAAGGAGTGACAGAGGTGGGCACGAGGCATCCAGCCAGGGTCAACCCACCACACTCTTAATTACTTTTCTTACAATTGGTTTACCTTTGCACTACTAACCTATTTTTTTCCTAATGAGATTCTAATAAGGTTTTCAGGTTTTTTTGCCTTTCTTTCCCCACTTTCAGAGGTACTTTAAGTCTTACAGCTATTTTCTTCTTCAATGAAATCAGTCTCTTTTGACCAACTTAATTCTATTCTCTCCTTCAATATTAAAAAATTTCACTATCTTCTAAATAGAATAATATTGGGAGTTTTTTCCCTTTCACAGTTATGTTTCTCTTACATCTGGTAAGGAACTTAAAACAAATTAGCTGTAATAAGAAATGTATTTTTCAGTGGACCTCATACTCTTTATCAGTTTTTGCATTATAAACATATATGACACAAATACCTAAAGAAGCTAGTGCTGTGTAGCTTATTGCTTTCTCCAGCCTGAAACCAGATACTGGCATTTATTAACTACTTTAGGGGGATTGTGTGTCTTTGGTGACTGATCTTCAAGCTTTTCCTTTTAGGCATACCATAACAGTACAGCTTTGAGAAGCTCGTTGCAGCTGAATATATTGTGTAGATGATTATTTTGGTAAAGCTTCTCAGTTAGCTTTAGATGAAAAATAAAGCAGACCTCTCTCCCACTGTCTGACTGTTGATGATTCTGAAGAAGCATTTGTATCTAAAACTTCCATTGATGAAGACAGAATTCAATACTGGGTACTGATATACTGGGAAAAGGATGTGTGTTTCAAAAACCAAGTAGAGTTCCTATTGCCTTCAGTGTTCCATGTGAACTGCTGGAAGAGCATCTGGCAAATCTCTGCCAAATTCTTAAGCTGAAGGTCTGGCACTGGCATTCATGCCAACTTTCATACTAACAGAAATTTGGACAGGCATTGAAGATGGCTTTTGTGATGTACTTGGCAGCCAACATGAAAACGTTTCTAATACCATCGCAGCCAAGCTTTGTGTACCATTTATTCTGAAACAGGAAAGAGACCATCTTCTGTCTAGGGAACTACTACTGGTATTTGGGTGACTGTTATAAAAAGTAAATATAGAGGACCTGATTTAAAAACTTCACCCTGTGAAAGCTATTTTGCTTCAGTTCCTGAAAAATGCTTTATAACACCGTTTCATCGACAACTCATGGTTAAGTACAGGAAAATGGCAGCACTTCAAAACCACTTGTTGAAAATCCATCCAGCTTCGGGCCTCTTTGGACTTAACATGTTGATTACATAAGTTAACACTACCATATTTCTTTACCATGCACAGTTAGATGTAAGAACATAATGTATTTTTCATGCTTTCTGGTAAAACAGTTAGTAAGGTGTTTATTGAAAATACTTTAAAATGTATTTTTAATTTTTCTTGACAAATACTTCAGAACGTACTGCAGGAGATAACGCTTCCAGACCTGTCCTAATGTCCAGCAAGTCAATAACAAATTTTTGTGCTGAATCCTAAATCTGTTCAGTAATCTAAAATACTAACTTTGACATTGCAAAACTTTGAGGCAAGCAGGGAAATCAAATACTGCTGACCATGCCCATAAAAGCTCAAAGAGAGCAAAAGACCCAGCTACAGCAAGATCTATAGGCAAACAGCAAAGTACCTGTAACATTTGGTAACATAGGAAATAGCTGGCATATTATTATTTCCTAGTCTTTACCTACACAAACCCAGTTAAAAGGAGTGGAATGTAAAAAGTCAATCTGTAGTTTCTTATTTGGCCTGGCTGATTTTACACAAAACAACAAAACGCAGAAACTAAGCTGGGTCCTATGATTTACAGTGTTTTTTCCATGTT
Organism: Pezoporus occidentalis; assembly: GCF_034315485.1. NCBI lineage: Eukaryota > Metazoa > Chordata > Aves > Psittaciformes > Psittacidae > Pezoporus > Pezoporus occidentalis. The sequence goes on from NW_026914469.1 coordinate 52,698, forward strand.
ATTTATTACACTGAATGGCTATAGATACATAGCACATATATTTAATATTCATCTCTGGATTGTTTCAAGTTAGCACATAACTTCTTAAATTCTACTCCCTTTTCGTTTGTTTATTGGGTCCAATAAATTCTTATTGTTTCCCTTTCTTCATTTTACAAGGTAAAAACTTTACTTAATGTGTCATCTTATGGGTGTAAAACTGGAAGTTGATGGAGTACACTGTTATGATTCATACAAGTTCACCCAGAACTGTGTGTGTATTTAATCCCATAGTGAGGCTATGATGTCTCTATAACTACTATTTATTTCTGAGTAAAATTATTTGATACAAGAAATATATAACTTGGGGGGGGGGGGGGATTACAAGAGAGAAAACCAAGAAAGACTAGAAATGGCTCAATTATCAATGTGCAGTAGTCAACCTACCTGATACCAGACTTCAGACTTTGGTATACATTGCACACTATTTTTGTCCTGTGCTTTTCCTCTCTGGATCATTAGCCTAAGGAAACAAAGATGACCCTCTAACTGATTACATACAAATCAGTTGTAATTTTGTATTACATACATACAAACTACATACAAACCTTTCTTTTTTAAGCTTTCAAATACTGGACTGTCAGAGGGAAAATTCTCAAAGCCTGTTAATTTTCTAGCCATTAATGGGGTTGGAAGGCCCCAAGAGACTTCCAGTAGGAAACTGATAAGCTGCTAATCAAAGCACTCGATATCAAATGAAATATCAAGAAGATGGAGAAGGTGAAATAACTGTAATACTGTTCATGCACTTCCAAGATTCAAGTAACATACCATACAAATGAAAATTCGTAACTTATTTCTTCTCAATTTTAGTTGTTTCATCTTTATACTGTCTCATGCAAAACAAAATACTATTGACCACTATTTTCTACTTTAAAAATATGAATAAAGAGAAATAGATCTCTCTTAGTCCATACACACTTAATGACTACCATGTAAATGAATCCCTCAGAGAGAATCATGTCAGTTGGAAGGAACCATGGGAGAACATTTACACCAACCTCCTACTACAATATAGATCCAGCTGCTGAAGGCAATGGCCACTTGAGTTTAAAGTATCTCCATGGGTAGAGATTCGACAACCTATCCAGGCAACCTGCTCCAGCATTTGACCACTCCTGGGGCAAAAGATTTTCCCCTTGCACTGGGATGGAGTTTCTCACGACACAGCCTCCTGTCCTTCCACGGTGCTCCTCTGGTAAAAGTCTAGCTCTGTCCTCTCAACATTCTTCTGTTTGGTAGTCATATACAGCAGTTAAGACTCCCTCGGTTGCATTAGCCACCTTTTCTTAGGATGGAACAAATATGTCTCCTAGTCCTTCCTTTGTATATCATGGGTTTCAGCCCCTGAAGCATCTCAATGGCCCTCTGATGCACTTGTTCCACTCTGTCAATGTCTTTGCTGTGCAGGGTAAGCCAAAACTGGATACAGCAGTAGAGATGTGATCTCACAAATGCCAGAAAGAGGGAAAGAACCATCACCTCCCCTCCACCTGCTGACTATCCTCCTAATGTAGCAGGTTTTCCTTACCAGGTGCAACTCACTGCCCACAGGGACCTTGGATCCTTTTCTACAAAGCTGCCTCTTAGCCAGCCAGTCCTGCCTTGTACTCTTGCATGGGCTCATTCCACCCCAGATGCAGGACTTCGCATTTGCTTTTGGTGAATTTCATGAGATTCCTGACAGCCCATTTCTGGAGGCTGATGAAATCCCTCAACCAGCAGCCCTGCCCTCCAGTGTACTGATGTTCCTTTCCAACTCATATTAGCACCAAACTTGCAAAGGATGCACTCTATCCAGTGTACAAGCTCTTACTGAAGACAAGCATGGTTGGTATCAATCCATGAGGTATGACACTCATAGCCAGCTGTGAGCTTTGTACCAGTGATCACCACCCTTAAAGCTTAGGGGTTGAGATAATTTTCCACCCACCTTACTGTCTATTTATCTAGTTCATAGTTCAGCAGTTTGGCTGTAAGAATACTCAAGATTTTCATTTGCTCTGTCAGGGTAGCAACTTCTGATGCAAATGCAATGACACTGGAAGCTCAGAGGTGCAAAGTTTAGGGTATACATCCTCACTACTAATTCCTTGAAATTAACATATTTCTTCAGTGAAATACACAAAGCTTGTTGAATTTTTTGCCACATTAAGCTGCACACTGATCTTAACTTTCAGTGTCGTGTGAAAGTTGCCAAGCCAAAAATGCTCCACTCTTGTCATGTGATTAATCATAGCACCAACTTACATTCACAGCTCCTGACATGCTCTTGCATTTTGCTTTCAGTTGACTGTTCCAGAATTAAGCTATTAAAGAAGAAGTGAAGAAAGCTACTCTAGGATTTCTCTGCACATAGGTGATGCCACTGACTGTATACTAATCCTAACTGCTTATGATGATTTATAAAACAAAAAAAATGGTGAGGCAATAGTAGAGAAGAATGGATTTTGAAACTCATCCATACGTGCTTCATGTAGTGCTAAGTTTTGTAGAACATTATGCAAGGAGGTACCATATGTCAAATTGCAGAACAGGCACCGACGTTACCCGTTTCATATGATTTAATAACAAGCATTTCAACTTCAACCATTTCTAGTGACTCAACAAGATGCCCTAATACCAGGCTGTCACCTCTGTTTTCCACAGCCAGCCATCTTAAGATGAGAGTTGCCATAATACTCTAGATGAATCTGCTGATTATTCCTTCCGAACAGCAGTGTTACCAGAAGTCACACTACTGTGCTGGATGGAAAGCTTTCTTCTTAGTCTTACTTTTCAGGAGTTCATATATTTTTCTAAGAGCATGTAATACCTAAAGATATTTAGTATATTTCAAAGGGGCAGAGGGGAAGTAAGAAGAGGGGAAAAAAATAGCCTCAGACTCTTATAATAAAATAGCCTCTTAATAGCCTCAGACCTTTCTGGAACTGAATTTTATAAAATCCAATGAATTTAGACTCATAGAATGGTTTGGGTTGGAAAGGACCTTAAGATCATCTAGTTCCAACCCCCTGCCATGGGCAGGGACACCTCACACTCAACCATGTCACTCAAGCCCCGTCCAACCTGGCCTTGAACAATGCCAGCGATGGAGCATTCACAACCTCCCTGGGCAACCCCTTCCAGTGCCTCACCACCCTCACAGGAAAGAACTTCTTCCTTATATGTAACTTGAACTGCCCCTGTCTAATTTTAAACCCACTCTCCCTTGTCCTATCGCTACAGTCCTTGATGAAGAGCCCCTCTCCCACATCCTTGTAGGCCCCCTTCAGTACAAACTGAATTTGTACAAAATGGAACCTTACTTGTTTTCACCTAATGGCAAAATGTAAAAGAAAACCTTACATAACACTCCCAGTTATGGTCCATGGTCCATGAGGACCATGAACCAGTCAACGTATTTTATCTCAAGAACAGATTGTTTTAATTAACAGAGGAATGTAGTACTGAGGAAATACTTCTATTATTCTACAGAGTGTTTAACTAAGAGAGGAACATGGTACTGAGGATATGTTCCTAATTCATCTAAACAGTTCTAGATTACAATCATCTCTTGAAGCTTTGATGCCTCTCAATCGCTGCTTAGAATGATGAATGAATGGGAGAACATGTATTATATTTTACTAGTGTTCTTTTGTTATAAAGAAAAGAAGAAAATGACAAGCAAACAAAAATGTCAGCATAATTTTGTAGGTGGAGAAATTTAAAAGAAAAAAGAATAAAGTGGTTTATATGTTCAAGAATTAAAGTCAGTAAAAAAGCCAACAGTATGTAAAACAGGGACAAGTCATGGCTGTTGCGGAAAACCATAAATTTCAAATCCTTCATTTTGTGTGTTCCAAAGCAGATGTTCAGCTGCTATAAATCAGCAAAGCTCCCTGACCCTTAATTTCTTAGCCACCCGATTGTGCCAAGGATTTTTTTATTGCACTGACTTTAGTCAAACTAAGTAGTATTATTTTAGCTATTCTAAGAACCACAACACCCTCTAGTGGACAAAGAACTTATATTCAAATTTAGTAAACCTGTCAATTTTAATGATCTGAAGCAACCACAAGGTTGAGTGCCTGACTCACACATATATGGTCTATACAATAAATGATATATAAGCCATACTGATGGATAAAAATCCTATAGTATAGGCTGGTGTGATGATAACATTTCATAAGGAGGAAGTAGAAATTCACCTTCTGAGGAAAGAAACGACCCATCTCAAATCCATTCCGAAGTTACAGTAACTTACTCATGACCTCCCTTTCCCTAAGGTTTCTTATCTGATGGATGCTTTTCTCAGTGCTGCCCAGCACCTCCTCTAAACAAATCTATTGTTCCCAACATGGTTTCTTGCTGTGAATCTCTTGTCCTTGTATTCTTCCTTATGTATTCTTAAAATGTCACAGATACGTGACACTTTTGCAGAGTGTGTCACAGGCCCAAGGAACTCACAGACTCTTAGGGAAAGGGTATCAGTATGAAAGTAGATGAGATTTTCAGCTACGTCTGTGAAAAAAAGATGAAATAATGAATTTCCATAACAGACTTGAAGGACAAAATGTCATACGGGAATAAAAAAGTAATAACCTTTATATTGATACTTAAGGTGTCAGAACAATGGTTAAGGATGGAAAATTAAACAAAAGGCAGGTGTCATGAAACATAAGTACTGTAGATGAAAAAGAGATGAGAACATAAAGAGGAGCACAACTGTGCCAGGCTTTCAGAAAATAATTCATAACAGAAAACCTGTGAAAGTAAGAAAAATAATTTAGACAGCAAGTCACTTAAGTGGGCAGATGGTTTTGATGGCCACATGTACAGAATGATGTTCCTGTCCCTTTTAATACAGACTTTTGAGTATCTTCATTTTCTCCTATCAGCAACCTGAACAACCTCTTCCTTCTGCATTCTTCCAACACAAAACTTTCCCAGCAAAACTAACTTTCCCCCCATTCTCTCCAAGATAAAAAGTAAAACTGGTCTAAATACTTTGATGGAATTTTCTGCAGGAAACTAGTCCTTTTGCAAAACTGGAACTTTCCCATCCGATTTTGACTAAATTACGTGCATTTAATTCTGTTAACATTTCAATACTATTAATATATTTCAATACAACTTTATTAAAAAGAAACAATTCGGTTTTTTGTTTCAAATAGTGTTTCAGTTTGAAATGTAGTTCACGTTACTAAAATTGCCTTTTAAACATTTAACTGCATTACTAGCTCTTTTTATCTTTTCTTCAGTGCACTGTCACTGCTAGGTAAACTATGCAATTAACCAGAGGGCAGTCACTGCAGAGCAAGTTATTAGCCCACTCATGTCACACTAAGCTTGTCTGAGCCACTTGTAACTAATAATGCCAGAGATACAGTATTAACATCACTGTGTTGGTACTTGACATTCTTAATTTAATTATATTCCTAATAGTCTTAATAATTACAGACTTTTTCTTGCCAATTACAATGCCAATTTTTTTTCCTTTTTCTCTCCAAAAATATTGCAGGCCATAATCCAGAGGTATTTGCTGTATATGATTCACAGCATACAAGGATATCATTATATAAGGATAACTAAATGTTTAAATTTTACCTGTCTCTGTAAGATCATTTTATTTGAAAAATAAGAGAAAATCTCAGCATGCTTTGGGAGGGGAAAGAATAAAAAAAAAAAAAAAAAGACTCCTTTAAACAACATGAAAATGCCGTGATAACTGGCAAAAAGTGAATAAATGTTTCTAAAATAATCCATTTTCTGTCATACTTTTTTCCATACTTACATTTACTGATCTTAAATGAAATGCAACAATGAGGAGAATCATTATGTTCTGGTGTAGGTTGTAGTATTAATACAGGTAGGCTTAAATTTTAAACTAACAACAGTGTGTGTGCCTTTAACATAGCAGAATAGCCCAAACTGTTCTAACTTATTAACACATAGAGAGAAAGGTATGTTTGGCTGATGGGGGAAGGAACACCACGGGAGTGATAACTTAAAGAGACAGTAAATAAGACCAAGGATGCTAGCCTTCAAGATAGCAGAGTGGCGCCCAACATCGAGCGAGACTGGAACAGAACAGAAGCAAGGACATACCAGTGTTAACTCAGCACTAGAACCTTGCAAGCATGTGCAAGCACTGAGGTCATTCAGTAAACACAGTGAGGAAGACTATCGACAACCACCAGAGACCACCCCCCCGCTCAGCAAGAAAGCACACGCTTAATTAGGATGCAAATATTATAATTAGTTCTTGTAAATATGCATGAGCATGCTAAGTATATAGCTGCTGAAGGCACGTAATGGGAGCGCTCACCTTTGCGAAACAATTCGCTATGTGCCCAGCACGACAATAATGAATGCCTGCTTTCTAAAACTCCAAATGAGTCTCAGAGAGTTTCTCCAACCGACTTTTATGGTAACATACATGGGTATTCACTCATCGGTTCTAGTTCCAACAGTTTTAAACAGCTCACTTAAGCCTAAACTATCATCTATAGCATTAAGATACTATATATATATATGTGTGTGTGTGTGTGTAAGAAAGAATTTTTTTTAACTTGCTATACTGGCTATTACAGAAAGTTGTGATTCTCCAGAAATTCCTTCCCATTTCTTAAGGATGTCAATCCCAAACATTAACACACTCAGGCTAATCAACAGCTTGTTTTATCTCATGGACAGATTCTGATGGCAAATATCCACCAAGAAATTGCCCATTTTCTCTCTTCTATAATTTCAATAGGAGTCAGTCCTCCAAGAATTTTTTCAAATCTAGCACTAATCCAACATTTAGAAAGAGAAAATAAGATACATCGGAGCTTTCTGTTTCTGAGACTTGGAATCTACCTACTCAGAGAAGCTGGTGATAACACGCAGCTCAAAATACAAGTTTTTACCCTCTTCTCAAAATAAAGAGGCCTAAGAAAAGACAAAATGAACCACGCAAGTCTCAGGGCCACAGTATGCCCCTTGGCACCTGAGGGATTTATTTAATTTTTGTGCCCCAATTTCCCTCTCCATCTTCCTGCTGGCAGAAAGCAACTTACTCTGTGCATTCCCTGGATTGTGGGGCCTTTTCCTCTGCCAGACAATGAATCTGGATACCCCAATTCAGGATGGAGACACTGAGCAGAGAAGCGTGACGCTGTGTTCTTCTTGTTGCTTCCCTATAGTGTCTTACTGGCTAGCCTGAGCAAAATAATAGGGATCGGTGACTCTCTCTCTTGTCACTTCGTCATCACTGCTACTACAATTATGTCTACCCCAACTGAGAACAAGTTGGAAAAATCAGTATCAGCCACAGTCCAGAGCTTACCTCTGCTGCAAGAAAGGGAGTAATCAGCATCTTGTAAAATGATAACATTCATTATTCCCCAGACACAAATGTGCACACAAATGGAATTTTGAGTGGTTGCTCTCAGGAACCACTGTGAAAGCAAACAGGTACATAACACTTCATGTTCCACTATCAACAAAGGCCTGGCACACAGGCACTGGTAGCATGTTAGGTATCCAAACAACAGGTAAACAAGTAAACACTTGTGATTTGGTTCAATTGCCCTTTCTACCCCACCATAGTGCTTCAACTTCTTCATAACCTTTTTTACCTATATAGACCTCATGGTGTGATTTTTGCTTAGCGGGGGGGGGAGGGGGGGGAAGAGTGATTAAAAGAAAAGAGTAACAGAAAATGGAATTGTAGGAAACTTATAATTATTATAGGAAATTCTACCTCCTCACTAATATGAGAACAATTTAAATAAATCTAAATAGAATAAATATACCATTACATACCAGCACTGTGATTCCCTTTGGAGCTGTATGCACTAAGCTGCTTAACATTTATTAATATATTTGGTTTTCCTACTACCCAAGCCAGACAACAAATTTTTGAAGACAAGTAAGACAAAGCTATCTCACTGTAGATAAACTTTATTGATATTTGTCTGGCAAAAATATACAGTATCTGTAATTTGTACTGCTCACTGTCAACAGTTCATACCTGTAAGCCCATAAACTCTCAATTAATACAAAAACTTTCATGAATAGACTTAATCCTTAAAAAATACATTAAGTAAACCAAAAGGGCCTGCACACATATAGAATATATGCTTATGTTCTTTATCTTCTTGTTACGTGTAGTGAACTGCTGTGAGGTGTTACGTACTGAGATCAACAGAATCAAGATAAACCAAGTGAGTCTGGATTAGAGACTAGAAGGAAGAAAACGGCTATTGCTATGTTTTCCTAATAAAACCCCAAACCACCAAACCAGTCTGCAGAGGGAATTAACAGCATTTCACAAGGGAAAAAAAATAAGTGAACAGTGCATATTATTTACGAGGAAAAAAAAAAAATAGAACTTGCAGCTATTTCTAAAAGTGCCACATGATGGCAGTCCAACGTTAAAGAAAAAAAAAAAACAAGAAAAGCAACCAAGACAAAACTTGTACATTTAACAGAAACTATTTGAAAAAGTAGTTCAAATCTGTGCATTCTACTCAGAATATATCCAAGCAATACTACAGAGTAGCAATTTTTAATCTTTCTTGATTTGCATATGTCTAAACATGCTAAGGAGGAAAAGACCCAATATGCACAGAAGTCTGCTGGTTTGTCTTTCATGAAACCCTGACTTTACAGTACTGTTCATACAACCCAGGGTCCATAGAAACAAGATTTAAACACTGTTTCATAATTTTAGAAAATACTCCAATCCACACACATTCTATTCAGTGTCATACATTGTTCACAGCGTCTATACAGTGTTCACACATTCTATTCATAAGTCAACCTGATATTAGACATGACTGAGCCCATAGTTTCTCCCCTAGTGAACAAAACCAACAACCTTTAAAAACAGAAGCCCTGGTATGTTCCTAATTCCAAAATACCAGTCTTCTCATATGCTTTTCTCCTAATCCTCCTTTTTAGTCTCCTCCTCACTAACTGCAACCTCCACAAATTCACCCACGTATTTTCCATCCCATTTCTTTTGGCATACATATCACTAACTTATGAATGCCCAAAACTTAAAAGATAAGCAGTAGGAGATCAGAAGACATAACTGATGACATTCACAGTCTCATTCACTTGTATTCAGTGTCATTTTCTACAGCTGATTGTACAGTTTCCTTTTTGCCATTTTTTTTTAGTGTAATGGATGGGACCCTAGCTGAGAGTTGAACCTGCTCATGATTGTAAGAGACACAGTAAAGTATGTTTTTGTCAAAGTGTATTTGATAAAGTATATATATTTATGTTCACTGTGACTGTTTGCCAGAAAGAAGCAGGAAAACACAAGCATGGTGCTCTTCTATGGCTTTCATACTTGGCCACACCAGGGTGCCTGCCCAACACTCCGCACAAACACGGAGATCACGAGACACTGCACAGCCACGAGTAAACAATAAGAAACCTGGCATAAAGCCGGCTGTTTTTCTAAGGGTATAAAAGCAGGACCCTCTTGTAGCCAAATCTGAAGCCTCACCACGTGGTGGATGCACCACATAGGAATTTTCCCCAGTTATCTGAGACTCCTGGCATCATCTGAAATGGGTCTTCCAAGCTTGGAGTGTGGGCCTGGATGATGATTAGGTGGTAATTGGTGATGCACTGCTAATTTTCCTCTGTGTTGTACTTATATATATATATATATATGTATGATTCACTTTATTATGCTTATTTATTATATATAGAGATATATACCTGATTCGGGTTAGTGTGCTTGTTTGCTTTAGTGCGCTTATTTGCTATAATGTGCTTGTTTAATAATAATGCATGTTATATGGCTAGTGTGGGATCACTTTGTTGAATATCCTGCCTGTTAGCAGAACAGTAAAGCTAATGGTTTCAGTGGTATTTCCAAAGTAATTCCCTAACATTTTTCCTAACCAGCACATGGCAGATTGTTCCAATTGGTACATATGCCCAAAATTGCTTCCTTGTTCCCAGATTCATTATTTTTTGTCTATATTGAACCCCACATGCTGTATGCCAACCAAATCAAGATGGATAAAATCGCTCTACAGCTTGTGTCTCTCATTCCTGTCTTTGCTTTTGTCAGTATAGCAATTCTGAAGACATGCTTTCTCATATCTGTGTTCAAACTACATGGAGCAAATTAGCAATACCAGAGATATACAACAGTCATTTCAGAAGTTAAGTCATTTTTACATAGCAGAGAGCATTAGCCTAAAAGCTCACTATCACTGCTACACAACAAAACTGCCACCACACCAAAATGTGGCTATTTGTCATTCTAAGTTGGGTTAGAAATACAGATTCAACTTGATATTATGACTTTACAGGAGTATTAGCTGCTAGCTCATAATCACAGATGTGCAGCTGATAAGCATTCTTCCAACGACGAGGAAAAAGTAAAACAATTGCACTTATTTGCACATTAAACTGCAGCACTTCTGCTCAGAGCTCCCAAGTTTGTGACTGAGCTTTTCCTTATGCCTCTTTCAGTGTGAATACCTGTTTGTACCCATCACAGGGCACTCTCATTCTAATTAACTTCATTTTGACAACACACAAATAATGATTCAATGCACCAGAGAGGGAAATGAAGGAACTTTTCCAGCCTTTTGGTGCCTCAGGGTGGTACCATCCCTCTTCCACACAGCAGTGGCCATCGTCCAGCTGTAGATTCAGCACCTTTGTTTTACAGTGCCCCTCAATTCTCCACTCATTCACCAAATTTTTTTTTTCAGACTACACCCTGAGCATCCATGACAACCAAAGTTTGCTTCCTCAGAACAAGCCTAGCAGCTTGAGGAGATGGGCTAAAACTTGCAGTTCCTTCCTCCGCCTCATAAAGCCTTCGTATCAATGGATTGTCTGAACTTTGTTGAGCTAGTCGACTTATGCTTGCACCATCACACCATTGTGATATACATACTCTGAAATATTTCAAAGCTATATTCAATACATTTTAAAATACATACACTTTGATATTTGCCTCCTTCTTATGGGATGTTACAATTCCAACCCTACTATACCTAGCATTAAACTCAAAATACTACATCTACATAATTTGCATTTTACTGAAAAATTGATTCGAATCACAGAGAAAATAAAAACATTATGACCTTTATTATAGTATGTCCAGAACATGATTTTGTTGTTATGCCTTTAAATTCTTTCTCATTTGGAGTTCTTTCTTCATGCTAAAAATCAGAAAGTGTCCATTAAAAGCATTACTTATGCAAATCCAGAATCCATTCTGTAATTGATACCAAAGGAAATTGATGGCTTGCCAGTAATTATTCAGAAAATGTTTAATCCCTCAGCTATTTGAAAATGCTTAAAAATCAGTACAACCACACCATCTTCTGATCAATTTGTGGCATGACATGTCAGAAAGCTTTTAAACACCCTGCTACTGACCATTCACATACTTAAAGCAGAATGACCGCACATTTAAGTCTCCCTATGTGCTTAATCTCCACAAAAGTAACGAGCGTATGTAATGATGTGAGTAGGCACATCACAGCACAATCCATCTGTACACGACATAAAGAATTCTAAGATGGCATATGCAATAGCCTCACCTAGAAAATTTTTAGATTGAAACACTTTTTTCTAAGAGAACATCCTTAATCCAGTTTTGCCAGTGGTAGTAATTACCACCCTTTGGAAGAATTTTGTTTAATGAAGTCTATGTTAATCTAGTGCACAACACTGACCACAAAACCTTAATGAAGAATTCCCATTAGAATGGCAATTATCTTTAATAAAAATAGCCAACCTTTATTTCTAGAATGTCTGCTGGGGAAAAAAAAAAATTATAACTGCATTAAAAGAAGTTACTTCCCAAATAAAAATATGTTCAAGTTGACAGGATGTCCATCTAACACCACTCCTAAGTGGTTTAAGAAAATCAGATGTCTACCTTTCATTCTTTGTTTCAAACCACTGTATAAAATGTATGTACCGCCAGCTAAAAGAACTATTTCTGAAATAGTATAGATATTTCATGTACATATGGTAGCGCTACCTTTTACCTATGTTAGGTTAGCACTTCCACATCACTATAGAAGACTAAAGAAAAACACTGAACACTGGCGTGACTGAATTCCTGAGGCATCTTGATATATCCAGTCCATATGCACGATTGGAAGCCTTAACACTTGACTACTGTCTGCTTCACATAAAACCTTAAAGGCAATCTCCTTCAGTGCACTCCCCGCAGCTCAACAGTTAAGGAATTGCCTGGGGCAGCCCGTGCAGAGTAGCACCCAAACCGCCGTGCAAGCAGCGGCCGGGCCGAACCCAGAGGGCGAGAGGCCAATGGCACCTGCCTGCTGAAGAAACTGGCCTTGCAGCCGTGGCTGACAACCGCAGAATCACAGAATGACCTGGATTTGAAAGGACCTTAAGATCATCTAGTTACAACCCCGCTGCCATGAGCAGAAACGCCTTACGCTTGATTATAAAATCACAGAATGATTCTATGCTGGCTACTATTTGGATTCAGTGCTACGCCCATCTACACACCCTACACACCAGGCTGAGGTCTGGCTACCAGCCGGGCTACCGAGACAGGGCAGCGCAGCCCTCCTCACCGCCTACCTGCCCGCCGCCCGAGCCAGCCTAACCTCCTCTCTCCTCTCGCCACCCCGCCCGCACCGCCCGCGGAAGCAGTAGGGCCTGCTGGGGAAGCGGAAAAACGACCGCCACGCATGCGCATCTCCCCGTGGCGCCCCGCCAGGTCCCGCCCACCGGCGCGCGAGCGCCCCGCCCGGCCCCGCCCTCCCGGTGCGGCCCCTCCCTTGCGCAGGGGCCGCGGCTGCTACAGGAGACCTGCTGTCGGGAGTCCCGTCGCCCGCCCGGCCTCAGGGCCGCCGCCGCCCCGTCATGTCTGAGGCGGGCCAGGAACTTGTCCACCTGGTGTGGGGCAAGAAGGCCGGGCCCCGCGGACTGGCCGACACCATCTTCTGCCGCTGGGCGCAAGGTATCTGCGTGCGCCGTGCCCTGGCCCCCGCTCCCCGCCCTTCCCCCGGCCCCGTGTCTGCCCGGCCTTCTGCCCCCTCCTCACCGGGGACCTTGCTTGACCCTCGGCCCACCCCACAGCTCTCGGCCCACCTGCCCAGACACACCCACAGCTCTCCCGGGCGGTCTCCCTGCCGCCTCCGCGGCGGGCGCGGGGCTGTCCGTGTCCGAGAGGGCCGGCGGTCCCCCCGCGCAGCTGTGAAAGAGGACGGGGGTGGGGGTAGTCGTTGTCGTTCATGTTCCCGTCACAGGCAACTCCGCGTGTGGCCCACGGGAGAAATGATACAGCAGTTTCACTGGGTAAGCGTTATGGTTTTGCAGCTTGGTCGTCTTTTGCCACAAACCTGCAAAGGACCTTGAAACAGTGGGGAGGGGACTGCGCTTCTTAAATGTATCTCACAGCGTCTTGTGCCGTTATTTGCATAGCTTGTGGGAACGTGAGCACGAGTTGTCTGAGAGGGTTATTTATTTATTTATTTATTTATTGGGGGGGGGGGGGGAGGAAAAACATGGGAGTCTTAAATAGACGTGGCGAAAGCGAGGGCAGGCTTGGGGCAGAGACCCATACGTTGTGTTAAACTGGTTCTTTCGCCGTTGAAGCAGGTGCACGCCGTCTTTAGGGTGGGGCAAGAGATAAAGCAGAACAGCCGTGGAACCTGAGGTATTTGTAAGGTGTTTTACCGTACTTAAATTATGCAATCTGCACATAATTTCTTCTTGATGGAGACCTCGTGGTGTTCTTCCAAAACTGCAGTTGCAGGGTGTAGTAAAGAGACTTTAACAATAAAAATAATGCGCAGGAAAACGGTCTGTGTACCTGTCCTGGCTGGAAAATGGAGTAGTAGCCTTCTCTGTAACTTAATGCGGGCTTTGAAGAATTCTGTTAATGGTTATGAACATCTAAATAAAAACATCACTAATTCATGGAGGAAAATCTCCAAATAATAGTGGAATTCATAGATAAAAAAAGAATAATGCGTTCAGGTCTCATGTTAATGTAGGCCGAAACAGAAAGATGTTTTTAGTGCTCTCTGTTCCTTGCTCTTCTGTTTTTTTTTAACATGAGTTTTGTCATTTATGTAGTTTCAGTAGATGCATGTGTGGTGTTGATTTGGGAGCTGCACAGCTTCTCCCTTCTCACAGGACCCAGAGTACACAGAGACTCTCCTATCTTTTTCTATTGGTTGATTTGTGTTCAGATAATTCAGTGAGAAATAGTTGGGGGGAAAAGTGATAAATTCCTTCTAAGGTCTAGAATTTAAGCAGGCCTAATAAAGTGCTACTTTTTTTTTTACTGAATCAATTATTTTAATTGAAATATAATTATTTCTTAAAATATCTCAAGTTTTGGTCGAGTATTTCTGTTTCAGTACAAGGTTTTTGCGAAGTCAGAAAAAGTAGTGTTAAAATGTTTAATTATTTCTTTAACTAGTAATGTTACACCAAAATTGACATTTTTCAGGATAGTTTGTATAAGAAACTTTAGCAGTTTCAGTATCTACTGGAATGTGTGTTGTAATGTCCCACATATGTGATCCTGTGAAAGATTAATGGAACAGGCCTTGTGTTCTTGGTGGGTCCTGGAAAGGAGCTATTATTTCTTAACTGTCTTTGGGAAAAGTCCGGTAACTATACTGTGTAGTATATCTGTTCCCTTCCCTGTATCCTCTTTACTATAGTCAATTTCATGTAGTAAAACCACATGACAGTAAGCTAGTGTGTTGTTCGGAGGATTTGTGCTGGGAATCAAGAAAGTCAGTCTTGGTTCTTTATATTGTGTAGCAGCATAATATATTTACCCAACTTTCGATTTCTGTTCTGTTGAAAAAGTTCTGCACCATTTACTTACTACAGAGGAGTTTTGCAAAACTGACTCATCAAGATTAAAAAAAACCTGAGCATAAAAATCAAGCTTTATTATTTCCACAAAGTTTAAAAGACACTCCCTTGTTTCACGTAGTATGTACGGAAAGTATCATACAACTGGTCTGGTGCTTGGGTTTTTTTTTTGTAGTTTGGGTTTGAGTTTTCTTAGGGTGTCGTGCCAACACTGGTATTTATTTCAGATACTTTCTGAATGTTGTCTGATCCTTTCTCAAACCATTTGGAAGTTAAGAATTATAATTTACAGTTGGAAAGACAAGTAGAGAGCAGGGAGGGTGTTGAGTAATGTAAGACTCGAAGCAGCCAGTTTCTCAGTAAAGATAGCAGTGTTCTGGGAATCCTTGTCATGCCCCAAACTCATTAACCATCATAGTTGTTTGGTCAGAACTGAGGGCAGGCTGTTCTGTGGTTCTGTAGGCAGTTAACAGAACTGACCTAGCTAGCATGCTGTGCTGTTTGAAGTTAGTGACTAACTCCTACAGTTTGCTGCATTGGCAGTTTTAAATATACTGGTTTGATTCCTGATTTAAAGGCATGGTTGCAAAGCTGTTGTTGCAGTTGGTTTTTGGTTGGTTGTTTTGGTGGGTTTGTTTGTTTGTTTGTTTGTTTTAAATAGCTTTTTTTTTTATGGTTGCAGAAGAATTTGCAGTTTGAACTTTGTGATTTTGGAAAACGGTATTTACAGAATCAGAGAATGTAGTGCAAAGGCTTGGTTCTGTACTTCAGTGTTTCTTGGCATGAATATGATGACTTGGGAAGGAGTTAGGGAGGACTGAACCCTAAAGAAACATACTGTTGTTAGGAGTTATTTTCTTCATTGACCCAAGAGACAAATGCTGTTCATAGAGGTACTCTTCAGATCAGCCCTAAGGCACGTAGCATCAGGTCTACACACCTATGAATGTCTGGCATGTTTGGGTGCAGCATCCTTTAGAAATTACTTAAACTGTTTTCCCACTGGTCTTTGGAAAGAAAGATATGGGCCAGTCTTCTCAAAATAACTATTTAACTTCAGAAGCATTGTGGGAAAGTTTTAATACTATAGTTCATGTATATGAACTATAACGTACAATGTAAAAATGTAACTATAATGTACAATGTAAAAAAGTGTTTTATCTAGATCCTCTTTCAGCCTGAGAGCTGGAAGAGTAGATAGAAAAGACAAGCTGTCATTCTCCCCTCTTCTCTGTAGGTTTCCTGTTTATTACATACTTGGAACTCTGGTTTTGGTCCGCTACGTTGAAACAGCGCCAGATTGGCTTTTATTACATCCTTGGTTGAGGAGTTAGGTTCTGTAGTAGTGGGTTTAGTCATTGGAGCTATAATATTGTTAGACCATGATTAGATCAAGGTTACTAGGAAATAATATCTTTACCAAACAAGCAGATACATTTTGAGCAGGAGCACACTTGCCATTCTTTAAAGTCTTAAATAGAAGTAGCAATTTGAGAAGTGTTCCTCTGTGTTGAGTTTAATTTAAATTAATTTGGGTGATGGAAGAGAAATAGTGATTGATATCTCTGTAATTCTTGTAAAATGTTCTGATGGCTGTGATTAATAGAATATTTGCACTTGTCTGCTTTCCATCTCTGAGTTCCATATTACTTGTAAACAGTTAATCAGGAAGAAAAGCATTTTTCATTTATTATTCACAGTTAGAGTATAGACAAGTATGGATTGTACAAACAGGTGGAGGAGGTGGTTACACCTGTTGGCTGACCTCTGCCTACTTGTTGCTGCTTGTCTGCTGTGAGTATTGCCTCTGCAAATCGTCTGGTGAAACTGCTGTTGGAGCTTCTGCTTTACGGATGCCAGTCACACTTACCAAATTAAACCTTGATGAGTGGTCTTCAAGTCATGGTCTATGGGCTGCTTTTAAGGCATCTGTAAAAATTAAGTAATAAATTAGAAACCAGACTTGCTGCCAGGAATTTTAGCATCATGTGAGAAGGCCTTCAAAGAAACAAGTACTGATGACCACCAACTTACAGCTTCTGTATAAGTAGAAGGTGTTTCTGTTTAAATAGATTTGCTAATTCTGCCTGTAAGAAGCGGTCTGTCTTGCTAACGCAAGGCATACTACTGTTAAATGTGAGACAACAGTAGCTTTTGGAAAAACAGTGGGAACATGCTGCTGAGAAGAGTTATCTAAAAGCCTTCTCTAGGGAAGAAGTCTGTTCTCAGTTTTACACTGGTAAACCTTTTTCTTCTTTCCTCTCTTGGAGTAGCGTATTGGTTTTGGGGTAATGACACTATTTACAGAGAAAATAACCACATCTTGCTGTTTTAGGCTGCCAAATGCCTTTCTATTGTATATGAGATTTAAATGTTTATTTACTGCATTAACATAATACAGAGTTGTCTTAAAATAATGGGTTCATTCTGAAGGTTTCAAAACCTCTTGTGAAGCTTGCGGAATGAAAAGTTAGGCTTTGGAACAGAAATACAGGTTTTTGAGAGACTGTGTATGTAAATAACAGCCCTTTCAGCACTGTTAAACTGGAAAGAGAATAGATAATACCATTCACTGTGAAAAAATGGGGTGTGAACATGTAAGTGAAGCTTTTAAGATTGTATTTTCTGGCTAATGGGCCTGGTGACTAATGATGTAGTTGGAATACCCGCAGAGCAGTGAGAATTTGAAATGCCCTGTAACACAATTACCTAAAAAATTAGTGAGCCCTGAAACTCTTTCCTGCTGCCTAGGCCCAGAAAGGAATATCTGGAAAGACACTGTCCTTACTTCAAGAAAAGATAACAGTGCTAGTGAGTCCATTCTTTATTCTAGGCAAGTCTGATGGGCTTAAAGAAAATAAAATGTCTTGAGGAATGCTGCCATTGAAGGCTTTTATCAGGGTTTGGATTCAGAAGTTTCAGTGAAAAAGAGTTTGAGTTCTTACAAAGGTGTGAAAGAAAGCAGATGCATTGGAATTTTATCTTGTTTTCTGTAAGCTTTTTGCCCAGTTTAGTGCTAGCCTACTAGGTAATTTGGATACGTTCCTCAAATCCTTCCAGGACTTCCTTGCTCTTTATCCACAACCCATTAAGTGGGCGTTTTGTTGTGGTACTGCTGTAGTACTCCTTTCTTTCTGTGTGTGTGAGAAAAGGTTGTTTGGTTTGATTTGGGATTTTTTTTCCCTACAGAAAATTTCAGGAGTTTGTTTACTATAAAAACACACTTTGAAAACCCAAAGCCATATGCAAAATGTGTCTGTCATTCTACACCCAGCTCTAGAAAAAGGATGAAACATTAAGACATGTTATAAACCTTGTATTTGAGTAATAATGGCTTGTTCTCATGTTCCTGTCAGGCATTTTGGTATTCCAAAAGAGAAAAAGAAATGTGGTTCCACGGTGAGAGGCTGGCTCTGGAGAGAACAGGACAAAAAAAGCAATAGCTCAGCATCTTTGTAGCTAGTTTGATCGGAGATAGAGCAAGGTTAATGTTTCATGCTCTTTAGCTACTCCCCTTGTTTCTTTCATTCATTCTCATACAGAGTGAAAACAGTGAAGGTGTGCGGTATCCTTTGTAAAATGAGTGTTACTGATGTCTACGCTGTCTTGGATGTAAAAAAAAAAAGCCCAACACAGCAGTATTTTGAGAACTAGGCAAATAATAAAGAGATGCAGGAAAGCGGTGGGGCTGTCATAATGAAAGAATGAATGTGTTTTGTAGTGCTTTGGGCAATGATGTGAAGTGTTAGATGAAAACCAAGAGTAAGTAACTAAGCCATACATTAATTTTGGCAAACTCTATGTAGAAGATTTAACAGTTAGGTATAGGAAGAAACATGGAATCTAGACCTGCTTGTCCCCCTGCCCAGAAAAAAGGTTAAAGCAGTAGAACAGTAGTGAAATTGGAAAAAAAAATGGCGTCAATGAGGTCAAAGCTGTAGAACAGTAGTGATGTTGGAAAAAAAAAAATTGGGGTTAATGGAGCTTTTAATAGGGTTATAAATTAAAAGGAAGATGAATGATGATTTACTATTTTACATTTCTTATAGGTAAATAATTATAGTAATGGATAACAAGGAGGTAGTTTTTTGGATTTTTTGTTGTTTTTTGTTTTTTTTTTTTTTAAAATGCTTTTGGCTGCATTTAGCTGCAGCCCACTCGCTCTTAAATAGAAATTAGTCTGTATTAGGGCTGCTAGGGTGGTAGCTTAAATGGTGGCCCGGCCATTCCTATGAATCACATGGATGAGCCTGGAGTTGATGGATGTTTATAGAGATTGCCCAAGGTGTAATTACTGTGGAGGATAGAAAGGTAAGTAGGTGTGATTGCAGGCTGCGGTATCCTTTAACCCAGCTGGACTTCACACTATAGGGTCTTGAAATTTTGCCTGAGCTGACTTCAGATTTTGTAGAAGTTTTAAAAAAGAGAGTAAGACTAATATCCCTGAAGCACTTAACTTTTAAGGTCTTAACAGCTTCTAGAACAAAATTGATGTTTACTATCCATTAAACAACATTTAGGTAAGAAGAAATTAAGTGTTCCGTTAGGCATGAAGTGTGTTTTTTTCCTTTGGTTGGATTCTGTTAAATTCTGTGTAATATCAATTTTGCATTATCTACCTCAAATTTGTGTTCACTCTGGAGGGTCATACTCGATTTTCTTTATTTTTAGGTAGCAGTTACGAAAAATAGAGCAGGTTTAATCTGAGACAGCTCATGCTTTCTATAAGAAGCCTGAAGAATGTGAAACAAATTCAAGATTTCTTAAATGTGGTTGAGTGGTACCACATCCAAGTATGTTTTTCTTCTGCAGTGGCTAAATCATTAAAACAACTAAAAGAAGCCTGGTGGTTGCGGTGTGTTCAGATGGCATGCAGTCACGCTTCAAAGTAGAAGATGACTTAGCTTTTACTATCATAAGCCTGCGTAAACTAATTTGGAAAGTTTAAAGGATTAGTGATATTTCTTATTGAAGCATGTTAACAGGCTTAATGAGTGCAGACTTTGGTTGAAGTATGGGTTAATGGAGCTTTGTTGCTACATTAGGTGATGTTGGGGACTTAAGTATGGAGGATTCATCTGCATATGGGATTCAGATATAACATAAACATCTGTAATGCACATTTGCACATTCAGTTAAAAAAAAAAAACAAACCCTGAAGCCTTCAGTCAGACACAAGGGAAACCCCATTTTTTTAAAAGAAGAACTGCTACAATGATCCATCCTTTTAAAAAAAAAAATCACATTGTTGTTGAACAACAGTTATTTATGTGATGAAATATGCCCCACAAACCGTGCAGTAATCCTCTCGTGCTGGTTCGGATGATATAGCTGTCATGCAATAGTGTGGAAGTCTGCACTGGGGAAATGCATTTCCCCAGTACATATTCACATCCAGGGATTAGAGATGCTTTTGATATGGCAGCATGCAATGATACAGAATTGGGAAGAGGAGAAGGTGTGGGAAAGCAGCACTGAATATTCTTTGTGCTAAGCCTGACACTGCTGCGAAAATGTGCATGTGTGTCCCTTTTCTCCCTACCTCTATTTGCTTGTGCTTGCTGGGTTGCTGACTACAGTTGCATGGTTTCTAGATTACATTGAACTAGAGTAACTTCAGCACAATCTTATCAGCACTTAGAAAATAATGCAAACTATCACTCACTGTGGGTAGGTTGCTGGATGTCTGCTTTATTGAGGTAATTATCCATGTATATGCACTTATCTGTGAGAAATGCAAGCTGTGAATCACCGCATCTTGAAGAAAAGTTTAAGGGGCAAGGTAGTAACAAATAATTTTGCAGTAATTGCTCCAGCATTTGCTCTGTTACATGGCAGTAAGGTAATTCTGAAATACAAATACATTAAAGGTTGGGGGGAGGGGGGAAATGAGTGATTTTGCATCTCAATAAATATAGTGTATCTTATCTGAAAGAACACCCATAAGAGGCTTGGTTCAGTGGTTACAAGTGAATATTTCAGTTATTCAGCATAATTCAGTCTTAATAGGAAGCACTAATAAGCCAGAAATGAGTTCAGTGGGTTGCATACTGTGCCCTTCATAGGGAAGAGAAACATTCATGTTCAGTGAGGGTCCAAAGACAACCTTTATCTTACATATGTAAAACAAAATATTATCACAATTCTTATTTTATATATAAGAACTCATAATAAAATTATGGTTAATGTATTCGGCCAAATGTGTCCTAGTGACAGTTTTGCTGTTAAGAATCCTTGTCTTTAAAACCCTAGCTGTTGTCCCCTTTTGGTCATGATTTCATTGCTGAGATAAATAATTTCTGTGCTTTCACCTGTATTCATGACTTTTTTTTTCTTCAAATAGTTGAACTACATTCTTTTGCATAACCAGAAGGAAAAAAAATCTTGAAAACTTACCTAACTTGTAGAGAAGAATAAATCAGGTGTCATTTCTGTTAGGGAAGGAGTATATGTAAACGTGCTTGTTTACATATTTCACTAAATATACTAATTTTTCATTTGACAGGATTTGTCTTTAGTGAATCTGAATCAACTGCATTAGAACAATTTGAAGGTGGCCCTTGTGCAGTGATTGCACCAGTGCAGGTAAGATGTTTTTATTGTAGAAATGGTTTAGAATTAGTAAGCCCAAATTCTATTCTTTATGTATGTGGAGCTGAAATAAATATTAAAAGAATTGCAGATCAGTTGTATTTGGGTTTCATAATACAGTGTGGAGGAGACAGAAAACTCGGTAGAAAGGCAGAGATGGTCTGATTTTGAACTATAATTTTACAGAAGTGGGTTTGTTTGAGGAAGTGGTGCAGGTTGATCCAAGCAGAGGTTAACTTGGAAGTTCGTAGTACAGGGTAAAGGAGAGAAGTAAAAGATCAGATATAAATGTAATCCTAATCCTTTCTCATCTGTCAAATTCCTGTCCTTAAGAAGGGTAATATATGTGTCACAATGGCTGCTTTAGCAAACTATATTAGAAGGATTTGAAGTAATCTGTTTTTGAACCTGTCAAGGTTTGCTATGTGAGAAAAGGGGAAATGTTAGCAGAATAATTGAAGTATATCAGGTGCATATATTTTTATTCTGGATACATGTTTAGGATTTCGCTTGTGCGTCAGATGTGCTCAACCAACTGTGATTGTGATTATTTTTTTGTTTGTTTTTGCTTTCTTCTTCCACTTGTTAGTTTCTAGGGCACTTGTGACTCCTGTACAGACTATATGACCTGTAGGCTGGGTCTGTTCTGCTAGAGCAGTTTGTCTAATCTGTGACTGCTCTGATTCTCTCAGGAGCACCCTGTAGAATCAGGCAGACAACGAGTCATGGGTCAGATTACTCTTTTGGTAACCTGCTCTTGACTCATTCTTAACACACAGATCAAATTCTGCAGGTGTGTCTAGGCCTGTGTTGAGGCCTTGCCCACTGATAGTGGAAATTAAAGTCATGTAGCAGAGTTAACTGGATCATGAACTGGGAGGTATCTCAGTCAGACAACTCATGTTGTGAAATGTCTCTGGTGTGTATAATGTCATAGTCCTCTGTTCTGGTTACTTCAGGGTGTTATAGACGCTGGTCACACCAAAAGACTTGTACCACAGGAAGAAGCACCGCTTGTGTAGGTTGTAAACAGTCAATAGAAAAATGTTGTATTATGAATTGCACTCTGTAACATGGCTGTGTCTAGTTCTGTGGTCTTAAAAACAGATGTGCAGTGTCTCTGATGTTAGAATTACAAATCTTTAATTTGGAGGAGTGGAGGGAGTAAAGAATAGGACCAGGTGGCTCCTTAAAGGCAGTGCCAAGTCTTTACTGTATTGAATGTTTTTATCGACAGTGGATTTGCAGTTTTATATGTAGTTAAACTTCCTTTAAATTAAGTAGTTAAAGCATGTTTAAAAGTGAGATGAATTAGATGTAGGGATGGAGGAAGTGATCAGAGAGATCTTGCAGTGCCTACTGCTGCTGTGGATTTCTAAAAAAGATATGTAAAAGATCTGTGATGGGAAAACAGAGTGAGTTCTGTAAGGGAAGAAGTGAAAGTTGAAGCATCTATTTTTAAGGTGCTACAAGTACCTGAAACAGCATCTTAACAGAGTAATTACAAAGACCAGGAGTCTACTTCCCAAAATTTTTTCTTTCATTGCTCCTTCTTTTTGAGTCTGTTCTTCTAATTACAACATTAGTGTTGATGGAAAACAAAGCAGGGATATACATATGCATAGTTTTTTCTTATTCTGATATGTGAATTATGAGTTGCAGTGGTTAAAAGAGATGGGCTTTCTACTCCATTAATGCAGTCCTTTGAGTCCGGAGATGTTTATGTAGATATACACTCTGTGTATTTGAAGCACACTTGAGATTTAAACTCGATCAAGTATGAAGCTACCTTTGTAGTTCGTTTGAATGGGAAAAATCAGTAAACAGTGCAGGCTCAGGGTCTCCTACTAAATGATGAGCATCTTGAAACCCTTCTAATAATGCACAAAAATGCTCTGTGACACGATGTAAAAGTTGGTGTGTCTTGTATTTTAATATTATTTTATGCTTTGATAACAAAGGCATTCCTTTTGAAGAGGCTTTTTACCAGTGAGAAGTCTAATTGGAGAGACTGTCCAGGTACTGAGATGTCTTCTTTTTCCTCTTATTTTTTCCATTTGAATTATTTGTAAAGCATGTCCCAGTACAAAGACTTTAAAATATTGTATATTTTAAACTGTGCTCCCATGCCATTTTGAGTCGCACAGTATGTATACATGTCTCTAAACTCCTATTTGTGAGGTCTGTGCCTGTCCATAGTACTT
The DNA here is from genome assembly GCF_034315485.1 of Pezoporus occidentalis. NCBI lineage: Eukaryota > Metazoa > Chordata > Aves > Psittaciformes > Psittacidae > Pezoporus > Pezoporus occidentalis. The sequence goes on from NW_026914469.1 coordinate 76,367, forward strand.
CCGTGTTTTATAAATATTTAATTGAAATCTATTATTAGCAAAGGAAATGGATTAGAAATCATATTAAACCACATTTTTCTAAAGACAGCTTTATAATTATTTGGTCCAGTATAGTCCAACAGCAATTAACATTAATAATTAATAAGATAAAAGTAATAAACTCAATTATTTAGATAACAATGTATTAAAAAAGATCCTAGTGTCTTATATAATGTACTGATTAGTAGCAACTGAACTCATGTAGGTTTCTGATCTTTCAGAAGAGGACCAGAAGAATCTTCTCTGTCATACATTATGTGACATTTTGGAAATGGCTTGCTCTGATAATTCAGAGTCGTACTCTCTGGCAACGTGGATAAGAGGAAAAACAACTGAAGAAACTGCTAGTATTTCTGAAAGTCCTGCAGAATCTAGTCGTCAAGAGGAACAGCCTTGTAAGATGTATTTCTATACTAAATTACCCATCGCTTACTGAAGTATTACGTTTTTGTTTTTGAGGGGCAGTGCTTACTGTTGCTACACAGATGTTTTTTTTTCACCTTTGTGATTCCATTAGCAAGAGATGGATTTTTGTCTGTTATAATCAGAGGCATTGATCCTTCTTGTTGAAAGGAATGTGCTATCTATAACTGGAGTTCTAACATGTGTTTCTTTTGAATTTGAGCAATTTCCGTAATTTTTCAATTTTATTTTGTTATTTATTGGGACCTGGTGTGACTTTAATTTGAAAAAATCTGTATGCTTCCTAACACTGGAGGAATATTTTGATGTGTCACTTGTTGCTTTATTTTGGAAGAGTTTTTTTAGGAAATTCTGCAGTGCTTGATCTGCTATGAAATATTCTGGATCCCCTGTTATGTAAAAGTAGTCTTTTTTCTTTTGATTATGTGCAGTACCAAAACAGCTTAATCAAATCTAGTAGATTAAAGAGGGTTTTGTTTTAGTTTTTTTGAGTTAGAATTTTTTGGTTACCTGTTTTTTGGAAATGTCTTGATTCCTTCATATCCAGCTTGATATTTTGCATAACTGCAGTAACTGTCATAACTATTGTTTCCCAAACAGTTTGAAGAAGATTCTGTACAGTTGTTCCATCCAAGGCATTAAACTGGGGGTTGGGTTGATGGCAAATTGAACATGAGTTAAGTGTGCCCTGGCAGTTAAAAGGGCCAAACGTGTCCTAGGGTGCATCAAGCACAGCACAGCTATCTGGTTGAGGAAGGTGATTGTCCCACTCTACACTGCAGTGGTGAGGCCCCGTGTTGAGTACTGTGTGCAGTTTTGGACATCTAAATAGGAGAAGGTCATTAAGCTATTAGAGTGTGTCCAGAGGAGAGTGACCAAGATGGTGAAAGGTCTTGAGGGCAGGACTTATGGGGAGCAGCTGAGGTCACTTGTTTTCTTTAGCTTGGAGAAAAGAAGGCTGAGGGGTGACCTCATCACAGTACACAACTTCCTTAGGGGGGGCAGCAGAGGGGGAGGTCTTCCAGAGAGGATCTCTCTGGTAACCAATGATAGGACATGAGGAAATGGAATGAAGCTGTGTCAGGGGCTGTTCAGTTTGGACATTAGGAAAATGTTATTCACTGAAAGAGAGGTCAGTCAGCACCAAGACTGTCAGAAGAAGCAATTGGAGGACACTCTTAATCACGTGATTTAGTGTTAGGTAGTCCTGTGAGGAGTGAGGGGTTGGACTTGATGATCCTTATGGGTCCCTTCTAATGGGAGAGTCTATGATTAATCACTAACATCAGGATCTAGTATACATCATCTGTTGTACTAAGGTACAACATCTAGTCATCTAACTGCTGTTGAGCCAGTGACATGGGAAGTTTATCTATGCACACATGATCATTGAGACATGTATTTATTAATCTTTTATTAGGAGATACCTAACATCTTAAAAGATAAGCCTCTTTCAGTTTTTGTTCCAAATGTGTCCCTTCAGAAGTATGAAAAGCTTTTTGCATGAGAACATGCTTATAAAGGTGCCATCTTTTGATAGAATGAATATTTTATTCTGCAGTTTGTGGCATAACTACAAAGTAAGAATTTTACAAGTAAATTTATATGTGCACAGCTAGCTATAGCAATTAGTAGTGCCGGAGCTCTTTGTGTTACAAGTCTTCATCTGCTTCTATCAGATGCTCCATGTGCTCCATGAGCCAGAAGGCTCAAACAATAATTAAAATGTTACTTAATTGAAAAAAACTGGTCACCACGTAAGCAGGGCTTTTGTATTAGGAAAAAGTATAGAGAAAGTTGTAGATACAGCTTTTGGTTTTAAAAGAAAAAAGAAAATTTTCCTTTGCAAGATAAGGCAGTTATAACTGAAATTCCTAATTTCTGTGGATTTTTTTAGTTGTCTGAAACTTTTTCTCATATTATGAAGCTTCCTTTGAAGAAAAAGTGAAGTAATCCATGCACTTTTACTGTCCTGTTTATTAATATATTGCCTTATTCTAAAGAACTTTTAACTGTAGAAACTGTTTAGCAGAAGGTCTTGTTAAACACACAGTAATTGCTCTTAACACACAATTAATGAACTAATCCATTCTGTTACATATCTACATTTTTCATATTTCTGTACAAGTCTACAAGTTCTGCATGACTTGTCCTCAGTACCATGGAATGTTCTTAGGAACAGCAGGATACACAGCATGAAGTCTACTTTTGTTATGAGCAATGTTGATCTTCATTGTTCTTATCCTACATTCCTTGCTAGACACTGAATGTACCTCTTATATGTATTTTACAGTTCAAACAGTATTTTACTTTATATGTATAATGCAATACACTTCCTGATTTAATATGTATTTGTTAGGGTTTTTTGTTTTGTTTTTCTTTTCTGTCCTGCTAGACTAGCTTCTTGCCTGGTTAAGCTTGGGACAAAGATGTGGAGAAGAAGGTATTATTAATTATGTAGAGTTCTGTTACTACTAGTGCAAAGGAATAAACTTATTTCATGCTTGGTTGCTGTAATCAATAAAAATAGGAACTGGCATTGTCATAGTTGGTAGGACTTAAGAGATGCGTGGGAGGGTATTACAAATACAATTCCACGTGGCAGGCTACTGCTAATTGGGAATTGAATGTGGGAATGTGTTTATAATAAAACCATGAAACATTATTAGACACAGCATGAGTTTCTATCCAGTTGTGTCTCTCATACAGCTCATGTTCTAATGCTATTTGTTCTCTTCCTCTCGTCTAAGCACTGTCTTTATTTAGCATTGTTTGGATTACATATAGTTACACTTTTCTTTAGGATTTCTACTTCTTTCCGTTTGTTTCAAATAGTAGTTCTCTTACCATTTCACTCTGTTCTGTAGTAACAGAATGAAACTGCCTATCATCCTGCTGTGTGAACAAAAGGTGGATTCGAGCACACTTACTGAATGCAATAGCATTTTTCATCTGCTTTTGTGGTGTATACCAATGACTTCTTGTTGGCCATGCATTGGCTGTAGTAGTGCAAGTTCCCAGGTTCAAAGACTGCTTTATATGATTTAGTCCCTCTGACTTTCTGTTTACAAAACGTACATTCTTGCATCAGGGTTAGTTCCTGGAGCATTTTCTGCAGTTTAGATTCATTATTTCATATTTTAAATTAAAGTCTTAAAAATTTTCTTAAGTTTAGTTCTGCTCTTAGTAGTGTAATTTTACCGACTCTGTAGTTTTTCAAAAGTCAAAACCTAACACTCTTAGGACTACTGCTGCGTTATTTCTAAAGTGGAAAATAAAAGTATTCTATTGCTGCAGTGACTGTTGTATTTGCATTTAGGAGAGTCAAGTGCATCTTTCAAAACATAATCAGAAGGGGCATAAAAAGTCTTTCCTAGAATTCTTGTGGGAAGAATTAATCAGTAGTATTAGCCTTATGACTTCAGGTCTTTAATGAATTGAATGCAGCCAAATTCAGTAGCTATGTGGTCAGACATTTTTTAGATATTCATCATTAAGTGGCGTTTATCAGAAGGCTCATTTGTGTTATTCTTCTAGTAAGAATATAAAGTCCTTGCGGACCTAAGGGGCACTAAAGACTGCTAGAGTCTTAATATTTGAAAGCCTATAGAATTTGATAATTGCACAACTGGGAAGTATGACTTCCCCTTGGTAAAAAACAAATTTGATTTTAAAAGTTTATTTCATCTCTTTGGTTTGGAAATGTTGAGGGGAACAAAGGTATAAAGCCTGTGTTGAACTTGGGAAGACACTAATGCTGTATTTTTTTTCTGTCTTAGACGCAAATCTTATTTGAAAGGCTGTTTATTCATTATTAAAAGAAACCATTGAGAATTTCTTTAAAAATAGGATGTATAACACTGTTTAGAATAATTCTACTTGTTTGTAATAACTAGACATTAAAAGGGAAAAAAACCCACAAAATTTTGGTAATAGATATGTATACAGGAATTAAAAATACAGCTTACCTACATTGATAAATTAATCCAAATAATCATGCTTGCTTTTCTAGGAGATAGTACTTCTTCTTGACCTGCAAAATTATATTTACAGTATGCATATGCTTGATGACTTTGTGACAGCCATGTTTTGTAAACAAGTGCTTAGTATTTGACAAATATTTTCAAGGCTGCACACTCCAGTAGCTTTGTGTTTTTAATAAATTGATTAGTCCAAATAGAAATGTTCTCACTAATTTGTATGGTGGAATCTTAATGGTGCAGTAAATTATTTTATACTAATCACTTTAAAAATTTCAATCTCAAGGGAGGATTAAAAATATAATTAAAGCTTGAAAGTATACTAGCTTGCTTTGTGTATCTTGTGTCATTTTTTTGCCATGTGTAGTGCTGAAAAGTGTCTCTTGTGTATAGCTGCCTTGGCTGTCGAAGAGCTTGGCTTTGAGCGATTTCATGCATTAATTCAGTAAGTAATATGTTGGAACATTTAAAATACAATATTTTGAAGTAACACTAATATTCACAGCCCTGAAAGGGGTATGTTCAGAAACTTTTTTGTGTTACACATCAGGTTAAGCTTATATTTCAAGTTTTGGTTTGGGGGTTTTGGTGGTTTTTCTTTACATTTTGCTGTTTAAAATGGAATATTTTGAGCATAAGCGTTAGCTTTAAAATAAAACTGGAGCAATGTAATGTGGGAAATTTGCCAAATAACTTGTGCTTTTCAAGTATACGAGCACATCTCATTAACATTCACGTTTAAGTTGAAGATGTTAATCCTCAGTATTTATACATAGTCTTCACAAGTAATTCTAGCTGAAAAACTTTATATATACTGAAAAAAATGTGACGTAGTATTTCTCCTTATTTGAGACAACGTAAGAAACATTTGTAAGAATATTTAATTTCTGAGACTGATTTTTGTTTCATGTTTTAAAAACTGCTGTCTTCTGGGGGTCTAAATGCAGAGCTTACAGTTCTAGTAATTGTTGTAATCATTATACAAATAAATCCCCAAAGAGGAAATAAAGAGCAACAGAACTTAAAAAAAACAGTTGAGATGGAAAATGTTGCTAATTAGAACTACAATAACTACTGGTTATCATATCAGTAGTAATTATAGTTTGTTCTTTAAACCCATCATCATATGAAGAAAGATGAAAGAGGAAGGTATACAATTTCTCTTAACGTTATCTGATCAAAACACTAATTTCCTGCTCCCCCTACCCCTTCCACTCATCTCCTCCATCTTTGAACTTGTGGTACCCACTTCAGTTTTTCTCAGCCTTTCTCACTGAAAATTAGCCCTGGCATATGCCTTCAGAGCAAGACGAATGATGGATTTCAGAACTAACTTTGCCTTGCATACCTTGAGTGCCATGCATGCCTATTGATAATGAAAGGTAGATTAAAAATCTCAAATGTTAGCCAGAATAAACCCTTGTATGGATATATATTTTTGTAGCTGTTTATTTTTTTTAAACAATACTTAATAAAAGTGTGAAAGAAATTAACACACAAGTTTATGCAGGATAAGCAGAGAGTGTGATCTAGTTTGAGTTACTGAGTATGACCTAATGTTTGTGTTATGAAAAGTATTTAGCTCTGTCCCAAGAAATAGCCCAAGAAATAGAAAGTGCATTGGAACCTTGATGGATCTTTTCCTTTCCTCTTTTTTTTTTTCAAATTCCTTTTTTTTTGTTTTCAAATTCCTTATTTTTTTTTCTTCTTAAATATATGATCGCCTGGAGTTACCTTATCATCCAGACAGCAACCCTATTATAGAACTAGATAAGTTTCCCAGATGTTAACATACCACTCGTGGTTTTGAACATACTGGTTTTTACCAAAGCTAGTCTAACAAAATCAAATTCTCCTGGGAAATGAAATAATTGCTTTGAAAGCCTGAAAGATGTTCTTACATGAAGATTTTTTTCCCCACTGTTTATGGACTGAAAGTCTTTCGGAATGCTGTGTAATGCAAATTTATTTTGGTGATATATAGACTATTCAGTTTCAGTAACAGTGTGTTGTAGAATTACTGGTTCAGCCCTCTCTGCTATTTCACGTGTGTGTAACTTTATGCTTAGTGTTTGCATATAAAAACTGTGTTCATTTTTGCACATTGCTCCAGAATTGTTCATTTTTGCGCATTGCTCCAGAATTATTCATCTTCTGATGGGTAAATACTGATGACTTTATGGCAGTTATAGTAACCCCAGAACAGCTGCTATGTCATTCTGTATATAACACCAGTTTTACTCAGCTTTTACTTGGATATTTTCATGTTGGGTATTAGTAGTTCTTATTTGTGCTTTGTGACACTATGCTAATGCCTCATCTAAATACATTCTTCTTTTTTGTTGGGTTTTTCTGTCTTTAGTAAACGAGCATTCAAAAGCTTCCCTGAAATGAAGGATGCAGTTTGGGATCAGTATTCGGTGTGGACAAACAGATTTGGTGTATTGCTCTTTCTGTATTCTGTAATACTCACAAAGGTTTGTGGGCTGTTTGATGCTTTTTATGTGTGTGTGCTTTTCTTTTTTAAGAGAAAGTTTAATCATATAACCCTTTTTTTTCTATAAAAGGTGAACACTAAACTGATAAACTGAATAAAATCTAGACAAATGCATGGAATGGTGTCTTGATTCCATGTTGCAGTTCATTTCCAGCATATAAACCTGAAAACCTCAGTCCTTTTTTTTTTTTTTCTCCTTTAATGATAAAATTACATATTTTGGAAACATAGTTCCTCATAAATCCCCAACATCTCTTACTAAATGAAGTGTCTTCAGGTATCAGTTCATATAAGGGCATCAACCTCCTAATGTTTTACTGTTGCATTCTGTTGTTGTAAATGTGGCAAGTTATTCCTTAAAAGAGAAAAAAGTTTGTAATTTTTCGGCAGGGTATTGAAAATATTAAAAATGAAATTGAAGATGCAGCTGAGCCATTGATAGATCCCGTTTACGGTCATGGAAGGTAAGCTGCAAAATACGGTTGCTGCCTCTTGAAATAGATTAGTGGGCTATTTTTTTTTTTATGTTTCTGTGGCTGATCATTCTTCTAGGAAATTACTGATACGACAACAAAGAGTCAACCACAACTTTAAAATAGCTAAAAGTAACACATTTCTGAGGAAATGCTTCTGTTATTGGTGAATTTTCAGAGGAATAATTCTGAAATGCGAAGCTACGTTTTTATATCAAGGTGTTGGTTGAAAGAGTAGAGATGGTATTAGCATCACTGAATTAGAAATACAAGCTAATTAAAGGAATATACGTAATACCTGCTTAGCTGACCAGATAATACAATATTTTTTCATTTGTTAGAGTTAACCACTTTTTCAGAAATAAATTTTATATCCCTTTTGATAGGCTATTTCTTTCTGTTATGTAGCCAAAGTTTGATTAACCTCCTGTTGACGGGGCATGCTGTTTCTAATGTGTGGGATGGAGACAGAGAATGTTCAGGAATGAGTAAGTTGATTCTGTTTTATGCTTGTTCATATTTTTACTGTGACCTACAGTTTTGGAATATGCTCTGTGCTCTATTTCTGTTTTGATAGTCTCCTTGTTTACTGTCCTTTGATTTAAGCAGACCTCCAGTGGAAATAAAACATACTTGCACTAAATCTCTGATGGTAATATTGATGAATTGATTGTCAGCTGCAGGTTGAAACAGTAACTGGTGGCCTGAATAATGGAAGGGAATGCAGTCTTTGGAAGTTGTGAAAGTTCGTCATTACAACAGGGATAGGGCCACTATTCAGAACAGCTGCATCAGACTAGAGAAATGGACTGACAGGAACCTCAAAACTCAAATCCTGCATCTGGGGTGGAATAAGCCTATGCGAGAGCACAAGGCAGGACTGGCTGGCTAGGATGCAGCTTTGTAGGAAAGGAGCTGAGTGAGTTGCCCTTGAGGCATCAGTGTGCCATGCTGGCAAAGAAGGCCAGCTGCACTGTGGGCTGCATTAGGAGTAGGGAAGTGATGGTTCTTTCCCTCTGTCTGGCACTTGTGGGACCACCTCTGGAGTGTTATGTCCAGTTTGGGCTCCCCAGTACAGGAGAGATACTGACGTAGTGGAGTGAGTGTGGTGGAGGGCCACAGAGATGACTGGGAAACTTTTGTGGTGTTTGTGCATTTCATCTGACAAGCAGAAATTATTTGAAAGCAGGAACAGTTGGATTATGAAAGTGTTTGCAGCCTCTCTGCTACTGCTCCAAAGTTTATCTTGGGTTTATCGGCATGCTTATTACAATGATCTTTCTGTCATCCAAGTCATCACTTTTTGATTTTTAGATTGTGATTTATCAGTCTGAATTGTTAGATTATGATCAATCTTAATTGTTTTGCAACTTTCCTTTGCACTAGGATAATTTGCTGTTTTACAATTTAATATAACTTTTTTTGAAATCTTTGCAGTTCATCCCCTTGTTTGTCTTTCAGATTCTGTCTGGTAGACCTTATTTGTTAGTTACCTAAGTTAGAATTGTTTTATTTTTCTGAGAATATTGAACTCTTTGCACCCTGTAATATTTCACATTTAGGTTCTCATCAGTTCTGCCCTAAAAATCCAGAACTCCCATAGAAACATCTGTCTCTCTTTGGGGTGAGAGAAGGACCAGAATATAATCTTTTGTACGTTTTAAGAATCTTGTATTACATGTCCTGTTTTTCACCAGTCGAGTAATTGAAATTAACTAATGTTGGGAGCCCTCCATTTTCTTCAGGTTCTTGGGATAATTACAGTCAAACCCAGCTAATTCACTGTTCTAAGTCTATAATCGGTATATTACAAAGTGATTTGTGTAGTCTATCAACAAGAGGGATGAAGAGCAACCAGTACTGTTCACAGCTGTGTAGCCAAGACTGAATTTTGGATACATTGTCACATTTCCTTTATCAGTCGTGTTTGTCATCTTCTTCAGTCATTTCTCTAGCATTTTGACTTTCTTTGGCATCTTTTCTACCAGTGCTATGAATTTCTCTTGCAGAAAGGTTGCAGGTTTAAAAATAACAAGTACTAAATATATTTGCTGACTGTTTTTTGAAGTTAGCTTTTTGTGCGTTTTTCTGGTTTGGTTACTGGTCACTTGCCTAAAATTCATCTGGTCAAGGAAATACAAGTTGGATGGTTTGACATTAGTATTGTACAGAGTTGATTGCCAGTGCTGCTTTATCTTTCCATATATAAACATAATGGAAAGATTTCAGGTACTTCTGCAATTAGGAACTTCTGAAACTGAGGGACAGGAGAGGCATCCCTCTCACTGGGGGAACAGTGGTGCCAAGGAGCTGCAGAAAGCAATGGATGTGATGTGGTTCATGGCATATTTGCAGGGGCAGCAGTGAAGCATGGAGCAGCAGTATGAAGATTCAGCCACAATGCAGGAACAGAAAAGATGCTAGTTAAGTGATGCTGTTATCATAAGTAAACACGTTTACTAAATTGGATTTCTGAAATGGCATTTGCCTTACAATTTTTATTCAGAAGTTACGTGAAGCCGCTTTACCTCGTGTTCAGCTGTTTAGGTAATAAATTTTTAATTAAGAAGTAAGTCTTTAAAATTATTTTAAAGCCATTTTAAAGGTCCTGCCAGTAATTTTATCAGTGACAAAAAACCATACTAAATTAGGAACTTCAGGGATTACCAGGTAGTTTGCAGATTATACTCAGAGTTCTGACTCTTGCAGTACTGCATATTTTCCAAATATGCTAGGAGTTACTAACTGGAATTATTCGTGGTTACCACTGATTAGAATACCAGTGGAATGATGCGTCTTCTTTAACTTTCTGTGTCTTCCCCTTTAAATCTTTCTTCTTACTATATTCTCTTCTCTTGCCACAATTACAGAATCATAGAATCGTTAGGGTTGTAAAGGACCTTAAGATCATCTAGTTCCAACCCCCCTGCCGTGGGCAGGGAAACCTTTGCTAAATCCTGTCACCCAAGATAGGAAGAATATAGGGAGGTAGATGTATTTTTTCTTTTTTATTAAAGAGTTTCATTCTTATGTGACGTGTAACAATTGAATATAAATGCAGAAAATGCTGTAATAGGTTTTTTCTAAGTAGTGTCCAAGAATTCCTCATGTGTTCATGTTGTCACTAGGTGGCGGTATCCGATACGGTTGGAAGCTATCGTTAGATTTTAGAACCGTCGTTTGTTTGGACCCGATTTTTTTTTTTTTTTTTGTAGAGGCTTTAGGTTTCTCCCTTTTTAGAAATTGGATTACGTTGCAAAAGTACTTTTTGAAAAAGGAGAAACTAACTTTCTGACAAGAGGTGTACATATTCATTTTCTTAGGTGATCTTTGGTATTACCATATCTCTTGCAGGGGGGTGTTTTTTTTTTTTCTGGCAGGTGATGGTATAAACAGGGATGAACCTTGATTTAGAGCAGCTTGATTTCCTTTGTTTCCTTGTAACTCATAGAAGAGTGATTTTTGCTTTTGTTCCTGTCTTCTCAGTTGACTAATTCTGAAGGAGGCATGAGTAGACCAGTGACTGGGCTGAAGATAACCTAACAGCTTTCAGATACACGATGAATGTAGCTTGACTATGAGATACTCAGTTATCTGTCAAGGGAAGAAAATACTTAGATCATAGAATCATTCCAAATCATTTTCTGAGTACTAAGTATTATTTATATGTGACTTTGCTGTACTGATCTGAGCATTAGCTCCCAAATCTGAAGCCTTAGTTTAGCAGACTGAACTTTAGATTGATATCTGTGAATGATTTTTAAGAAATACATGTGATGTGTTAAAATTTTTTAACTTTCTGTTGCTTCTGCCATTTATTTCCCTTCATTGCACATATGAATGTGCTATTTCTGAAAAATAGCTCTTCCCTAGTTTGAAGGATCCTTCACTAGTGGGTTTTTCGTGTTTTAATTAAGCTAATTCTCTTGCTCTCAGCTCAAAGAAAGGATGAATTGTTTCAGTGTATGGTAGTTTATAGCAACACAGCTATAAGTCAGTGAGATAATGGGCTGCTGCAAAGTATTATCTGTCCCCCCCTCAATGTTTTAATTCCAGTCAATTTTGAAGATAATCCTTAAAAACAGAGTTTCAAATCAAAGAATTCTGCACTGTAAAAAAGAACCTTTTAATATGTATAGCTGACAACTCCAAGGAAGCAGTTGCACTGCCAGGCCACAAAGGTAGGGAATAAGTTAGTATTTGTAAGGTTTTGGCAATTGTTTTGTTGAAGTTGGGGTTTGGTTTGGTTTCGGTTGGGTGGGGTTTGTTTTTTTTTTGTGTTCTTTTTGTTTGTTTGTTTGGTTTGTTTATTTGGGTTGTGGTTTTTTTGGGGGGGCGGGGGGGGTGGTTATTTTTTTGCTAAAAAGTAGAGGAAAAAGCTAAGCCATCACTATAATAACTTGTGCACTGTTGCAAAAATCGGTGAGGTAAGCTTGAAGTTGGTGAAGGGAGCATGGCATACCATGCCTAGCGCTATGAGTTATGGTGAAATGCAGAGTTGGTTTTTGGAAGTCCAGAAAATTTAGAAGAGCCTATTTTACTTGCTCTGGTCCTGAGGCTTTAGCCCATCGGTAAGGGTTGTCATAGTTTTATGCTGTTGTACATGAGTGATCAGTGTTAAAAAGCACAGTTGGAACTTAGTGCTTTAGAGGGAACTTTCAAATAGAAAGTCAGTGTGCTCTGAAAAAAGGCAATATAGATATTTTTAATTTGGTCATGGTGTATGTTCCCATGTTTATTTGCAGGATCAGGCGTGTGCTGCTCTTTATTTAGGCAGTCTGGGGACCTACTGTTCCAAGTAGACAATACTTGCACTGCTGAGATGATGTGTATGTAAGCCCAGAGCTGCTTCAAATCTTATAGCTAGTTTCTAAGCATGAATTTTGAAGAACTTGTATTCTTCAATAAGGGTCTATAAGTGCTCTTCCAATCAGTTGTACATAAATATTTCAGCTATTCCTGACAGCTGTGTGTATGTTTGAGAGCTGTAGGATGCATTAAGTGGAAGTCGGAACAGAATGCCAAATAGAGTAAATGCTTTCTTTCCTACAAACAAAACTGTTATTTGCAAAGTTGTTTTATTATTCAGAGTGTGAAATTATAAAGGATAAAAATTACCAGGGAACTATCTCTCTTTCAAAAAAAAAAAGGGGGGGGGGAGTATGGGGTAACACATATATGCATATATATGGGATTCTTTCCTCTTCAAGATAGCTGCTTTTCTTAAATTTTCTGAGAATAATTCTGGTGCAAGTTACAAGTACTTGGTATTCTACCAAATCCATCAACTTTTGAAAAAAGGCCATCAACAGTAGACTTGTAAAACTATTCATTTGGCTCTTAGAGAGGGAACTTATTAAACTGTTACTGGCTTTTGACTACATCGTGATGATTTGCTATTGTTGCTAAAACTGCATGATTCTTAGAATTGTTGTTACTTGATCAATTTTTAAAGTTAAAAAACCAACAAACCTGCTTAGAAGAGTCTTTTCAGATTTTTCTTGTACGTTTTTTGCTTTATTTTGAACAGAACTTCTTGGTATACATAAACAGGCAACAGTAGGCTTTTTGACATTGATGGAATCTCTGAGATATTGTAAGGTAAGCAGTTTTATGCATCATTTAAGAATTTTATTAGGGTGTTGTTGACCTCTTGGTATTACTAACAGCTTCGCTGTGAATTTGAGATATTAAAGAATTTTCAGAGTATGTTGACATTAAACCTGAGAATAATCATAGAATAGTTAGGGTTGGAAAGGACCTTATAATGCCACATGAAAAACAGATACATGATAAAGTAGTTAAATGCATCTTACTGACTAAATATTGTTGCTATTGAAATTAGAACTTTATTGTACCAATGTAATATAGCCAGGTATAAGCTTAAGTTTTTACTAAAGTAAGGCTTAATGCAAGTTACGCAGATGGTTATAAAACTCTAAAGTCTCACAGTGGCTTGCTGTTATGAATGTTGCAGTTTTATTGTTTTTTTTATGCTATCACTGTCTTCAATTTAAGAGCCATAAGTAAATATGGTAAAACGACTATAAAGTAAATGTATTCTGAATAGAATATGTTCAAGACCTAAAAGTTACTTACGTATTTATCTGTGAACATTCGAAAGTAACTGAAGTGCAGTTTAGTCCATATTGTTTCTTCCTGTTGTGCGTTTCTTGATTTAAGGGTTTTATTTGAGAAATTTTTTGCTTTACAAATACTACTTCAAAACAATGTTACTACTCAATTTCAAAAGGCTTTTTGATTATTCTTGTCAATCTCTATTGAATACCTGTAACTTATCTCAGGGTTAAAGAGGATTAAGTAGTTTGCGCAACATTGGTGTATTGACTGTAACTAACTGTCCATTTATTACATAAACGTCAGTTCTGAGTTGATTCATCCAAAACCAGCTAATAAGTCGTGTGGACTTCTACCTCATTTAACATCCGGTTGTAGTATTGTTAAGCATAAAGGGTATTTATGTACAGTTTGAAACATGGCTCCAATGGTGAAATAAGGGATATTGTTGATAGTACAATCTCACTGCTGTTTCATTTCAGTTAATTATCATATCAGCTATCTTGTTTTCCAAGTCAAAAAAGAATCAGTGGTTGAAATTAAAATCTAAGTAGTTTAGATGGTTTTGTCATGTCATTGATGTTTTATATTAGTTTTCAGAGCAGTTGGAACTCCACTAACTGAATTCTCATTAACTTGATCGCTAACTAGGTGAGTTTTCTGGGTTTGATTTGTGTTTCTGATTTTGTTGCACCTGTTTAGGTTGGCTCCTATTTGAAATCTCCAAAATTTCCCATTTGGATACTTGGCAGTGAAACGCACCTCACAGTCTTTTTTGCCAAGGTATGTTAGATATGATTTTTTGGTAACCTCGGGCAGATAAACACTGCATAAATTCAAAGTTCAGGTCTTGCTGCAGTGTGAGTTTCATGTGGCTTTAATGTAAAAATGTAGTCACCAAACATTTTAATTAAGCCTTCCATTGAAGGTAGAGTTGTTCATATGGTTTAAGGATATCTCATAAATTTTACTAAAGTCTTTCAGTTCTAGCTTAATTTATTAGGCTGGGGGAAGGTTATGCTTTAGAATACCATAACTGGGATAAGCACTGTCTTAAATTTCTGTAGTGTGAGAGAGATAAAAAGGAAATAGTTATGGGTAGGTTTCTGTTAGTAGTTTAATCTCCCTGACAGTACTTTCACAATTTTTAATCTATAACCATAGTTTGTTGTTCTGGATTTAAAATCAGTATCAAGACTGTAATGATAATTCCTTGTATTTATTCTAGATTTAAAATACATATCAGGACTGTAATAATAATTATTTTATCAAATATGTACTGTAATCTGTAGAACATACATAAAGCTTTTGAGATGAGTTCTCAAAAGTATGAGACCAAATTTTCTGAGAAGACAGTTTCTATTTCTTTAGTTGAAGATTTAAGTTGCTTTCCTTACATTTTTCTGTTCCTATGCAACACTTGTTTCTGCTTAAAAATAGTTGTTGAAACTTTAAATGCTACTTACTAGTACATTTATTAGTACTTACTAGAAATGAGCTTTCCTGTCCTTAATATCTTACAAATGAATGACTATTGTAGGTTTAAATCTTGAAAGTAAGTACTAGAACATCAGACAAAGTTGAGCTGTTTAGGCCAAAGTTTTCTTTAAAGAAATTAATCTTTAAAAAGGGAACACAAAACCTAAGATTTTTCTTAGAAAAATGAACAAACCTCCCAATACACTGGGAATTCACATGTGGCAATGGTTCTTTACCTTTAAATTTAAAAATCCTTTAAATTAATTAGTCTGTATTGCACACTGAATATTTTTTTGCAAATTCTGTTGCAAATGCTATGCTAGAGCTTCCCGGAATCCCTTGTGTCTGATAAATGCTTTTTCTTCCTTACTCAATGGTAAGGAATCCTCCTTTGAATGTTTTTTTTTTTTTTTTTTCCTGCCTTACTCTCTTCCCAGTAAAGTTTTTTTATTTCAATTTTCAAATCAAAGTCAGTACCTTATCCTATAGATAGCAGTCTGATGCAAATAGGCGTAATCACTGTTATACTAGTCAAATGTACCTTACTTGTCCAGAATGTTATTACGTTTTGTTTCTACAGTGGTCCTTTCCAGATAGAAATTCATTTCTAATGCTCTTTCTCTTAGGATGTTGGGGCCTGTTTGCTGGGTTTAACATATGGGGGCATCAAAATCTGATGCCTCCAATACGGCTTGGTTCCTTTTTCTTCACTGAACTCCACTTAGCCTGCAGAAAGCTGAAGGTTGTGATTATTATCTTAAGAAATAAAGCAGGGAAGGGAAGCAACATAGGCTTGGCAAAGAATTTCCTAGATTTTTTTTTTTTTTTTTTAAATTTGATGTAAAGAAGCAGGAGCTGAAGGTGTGTAAAAGTTCTGAGTCCTGGAATTTGCATGTCTCATCTCCCCATTTCTAAATTTAAGGTTGCTGAACATTTCAGGTGGAGCAGAGATGTCAGCTACAGTGGAAATATGAATCATGTCAGCAGTCTGTTTATTTTGTCAGTTGAAGCTACATGCCAAAAACTACAGGAAGAAACTTCAATTAATTGCCAGTGGTTAGTCAGCAAGTTGTTGAACTAGCGTGTGTTAATTGCCTAGATGGTGCTTGATACTGAGGATGTAACTTCTATCTTGATGGTGATTTTGATTACATGAGAGAGAAGTCTTCAAAATGGAAGCAGAAAAACAGACTGTGGAGCCAAAAGCAGTGCAGATTAATTTTGGAAAAAAGTAAATGCAGCTTTAATTCTTTCAAGCTGCTTATAGAATAGAATAGTTAGGGTTGGAAAGGACCTTAAGATCATCAAGTTCCAGCCCCCCTGCCATGGGCAGGGACACCTCACACTAAATCATATCACCCAAGACCTCGTCCAACCTGGTCTTGAACACTGCCAGGGATGGAGCATTCACAACCTTCCTGGGCAACCCATTCCAGTGCCTCACCACCGTAACAGGAAAGAATTTCCTTCTTATATCCAACCTAAACTTCCCCTGTTTAAGTTTTAACCCGTTACCCCTTGTCCTATCACTACAGTCCCTAATGAAGAGTCCCTCTCCAGCATTCCTATAGGCCCCCTTCAGATACTGAAAGGCTGCTATGAGGTCTCCACACAGCCTTCTCTTCTCCAGGCTGAACAGCCCCAGCTTTCTCAGTATGTCTTAATACAGGAGGTGCTCCAGTCCCCTGATCATCCTTGTGGCCCTTCTCTGGACTTGTTCCAACAGTTCCATGTCCTTTTTGTGTTGAGGACACCAGAACTGCAGTCTTCGTTGCTGTCTTGGAGACATTTCTCAAGCATGGGAGGTTCAACAAGCAAAAGGTTTTATTGATGAGAATATCAGTAATTTTTCTTCCTGGATCTTAGCTGATCTGTTGCCAGCCAAACAGTTATTTACAGTTAGATACATTGGAGGCAACCATGCAGACACAATGAGTTAAAGTGCAGTGGATCATTTCCCTCTCAGGCCACACCTGGAATACTGAATTTAGTAAAAAGATTACAGCTTGTTCTGCAAGTGAGTATGTAATGTAGTTGGAAAGGACATACAAGTATCTGTATTACCTGAATAGTTAGCTTTTTGAAACTCTTATGTGTATCGTAATAGAACTGCAAAAGCTTGCATCAATAGTTTGGACAGGGGACACACTTTAGCAGGGAACTCTAATTAGTCCTGATGTGTTTTCTTTCTTTCAGTTACAGCTGTGTGTGTATAAGTCCAGAAAGTTGCCTAATGCTCAGCTATACAAATTTAACATTTGCTAAAGAAATAAGGGTGGCTATTGCTGCTAGTGGTAATGGGCTGTGCATTTGCAACAAGGTAGATTTTCCCTGAAAATGAGTATGTAGGTTCTTCATAAGAAGCTAAATCCAAGCAGTTGTCATTCCTGCCTCTCCCTGCCCTTCCTCCCTGTCAGTGAATAAGAAAACTTTTAAATGGCCTCAGGACAACAAAAACGAACAAGGAAGCTTTCATCTGACACACTAAGTATCTCTGCATGCTCAGTCAGATGGTAGTAAGGGAAATAGATAGTATTGTAAATGTTGTCTAAAAATAAACTTTAAAGGACTTTTTTGGTTTTGTTTTTTGTTGGGGTTTGGGTTGGTTTTTTGTTTCATTTCATTTTATTGTAGGAAAAAAGTGAGAATTGGGGCATCTTTAAATTACTTGATGTACGGATAAAGCTGTGATGCTCTGGATCAAATGCTGTATGGTCAGTTCTTGGTTATTTTTATGATGCTTGTAACATAGGAAGTTGCAACAAGCTGAGACTCTTCAGAACTTTAGGAATGTCAAGAATGTGGTCAGACACTACATAAAAGAATGCCAACAGGTTGAAAATGTTACGTGAAATAGAACAAGAAAACATTTCAGTACAAACAATAGGAAGAATAACAGCAGGTTAATAGCTGCTTTCTAACTACTATTTGCTGATGTGCAGATTCACATTGTCTGAAAGTTTGAATTTGGACTCTTTGGAAGTTAAAAGACAGCATGGAATGAGTGTCTGGTGACTTGAAACTGCCCATGGGGACACTTCAGAGCTGTGTCAGTTTTTTAAAAATTTCTTAGTTTATTCCCAGGTCTTGAAGCGCAGAGGCCACAACAATCTGTCCACTTTCAGTTACAGCATTGTGGCACTTCTAGACTTGAAAAATCAGATAAGCAAACTAAGCTCCTAGCTGAGACATCTGAACAAGTTACAAATTGCTGCTTTTCAAGGAAAATGTGCCTGTTCTGCTGTGTTGGGACAGTACTTACAGGTTTGGATTACATTTATTTTTCTGACTTTAATCACTGTAACCTGTTCTGCATGTTCTCAGGGCCATTCTTCAGCATCCTTGATAGTGTTGTCTCTCAGAAGAGCGAACATTCACTTCTGTTCCTAAACAATGTTTTTCATCAGAGTTCATCAGAGGGACACCTGAATGAGCACTGACACTGCCATAGGAGATTCTGAATTTGGGTCAGTGGTATTTATCAGAACTGGGCTAAGGGCAAGTGTTATTTCGTACAGCATTTAATCTCAGAACACCAACAGAAAATGTCAGTGACCATGAAAGGAAAGAAGATGCATATGTAAAAATTCAGCCATTACTAGTATGTGTTAGCAGCTCTGATTTCTGCAAAAGTAACCTATATATGTCCAAATAAATTGTATTTATCCTTTAACTTGGAACTCTTGTACTTTAAGAAGGTAGTGAAAAATAGCTGTGCCCTTTGTTTGTTTTTTGCTCCCATGACCAGTGAGAGCAGGTAATCAAATTTTGAAAAAGTCTTTACCAGAGAAGAAATCAAAGTCAGATTTTGAAGAATTCTACTTCAGGAAATGGTTACAGAGCATGTGGTTTCAGAGTCTTTAGTTTCCCTGAGTAAGTGGAATTCATTCTGCTTGGGACAGCCTGGATATCTAATAGAAGGAATATATATGTGCGGAAATAACTTTTGGACTAAAGTAGGGTTTAAATTTTCTGTGTGCAAATGCGGCTCTGTTCTTGACAGTATCTCTGACCTGGCTAAATCAGCCGTGAATCTTCAGCTGTTTCTGTTAGGCTCTATCTAAGAGCTCCTTTCTGTAGGAAGAGACCTCTTTTTGAAAGGAATGTTAGAGCAGATTCTTTTTGAAAGGAATGTTAGAGCAGGTTGTTTCTTGTGGGATCTGTGGACCTCCGATGAAAATTGAAGTAACTGGTTGGTTTAAGCTTCAGAGTATGAATGCTATTGGTAAGTGAATTTAAATTGTTTTGAATAATGCTGTAGTTCATAAGAGGTGCTTTGTCCAAATCAGTTTTCTAACAGAAAGGCCAACTTTGAGGCCTCATAGTTGGCAGGGGCCACCACAAAATAAAATACTTCTGTAAGGTATATACCCTGTTCTAGATTTGGAAGATCACAGACCATATTCTGCTCTTTGTGGGTCTGTTCCATTTGTACTCGTGGATGGTATTTTTTCTAACATAGATGTGAGTTTCTCTCTCTGTGATCAGACATTTCTGGTCAGTTTATTTGTTTGGGAGATTTTTCCATGGGAAAACTTGTGCTTTTTTTCTTCTTATCAGTGATTTTCACACCGGTGTTTATCCATGCAACTTCTAGATTTTGTCTGAACTTTTCATTGTAGTGAAAGAGAGTTTGTGATGCAGCAGTGTACAGTGGCATGTTTATTTGTAATGAAACAAGTTCATTATATCAGTTTACCCAAAGTCATAGTGGCTTTATTTTCTCTAAATATAACAAATATGTAGCACTGTCATTTATGATGTCTCTGTGTTTTGGGGAGTTTTTTGGTTATTAGAAATGTAATTTAGCCTTTAAGTGAAGATAGCTTTCATGAGATGCTCTGCAGGAAACCAAAGACGCTCTGTGGGGAAACCAAAGCAAGTTGGAGTGACTATATGAACTTTCCACAAGACATGTTCTTTTCTATGGTTTGCACAAGGCTTGGAAAAGAAGCCAGGTGTGCCCTCTCCAATCCAAGAGATAAAGAACAAATTCTGGTTTTACAGCCTCCCTGACGTCCTTTCAGGCTTCAGAGTTTCTTGGAGAACTCTGGACTTCTGAGAAGAGCAGAGATATGCAGAGGATAGTAGAAAGGTTGAGTGGGTAGATGGAAGTGGTAGGTAGCTGGGGCTGATCTGCAGAATTAGAAGGGTAGGGTTTGTAGATCATTGTGCCTTAAGAAATCCAGTATAGACACTACTTAGACCAAGTCATAGTCTGATGCAGTAGACAGGAAACACTGTGGTTGTGACATACATTATCATGTCCTAAATCAGAGAGAGTCAAGAGACTGTGCTAAATTTCTCAGGATTTTAGTGGGCCTGACTTGGATTTTCTGGTTTTAGGATTGCTGATACAGGATCATAGCTCCATCTTCCAGGGTCAGGTAGGACTCTAGTTACGCAGGATTTTGGAGTCTTTCAGGTATTATTAGAAGGATGGAGTGTGATCTGCCACACAGCTACAAAGAGGTGTTGGAGATCCAGCTATGTGGATTTTTTTGTTTTTATTAGCCTAGTACAGTAACTAAAAATGTTGAGCTAGGAATAGAAAGCCATAGCTGTGGAATCTAAGATCACATGATTTATTTTTATCAAGGCTAGAGTATAATAACATACCTATATATGTTGAGGAAATTGCATGTGAAAAGTATTAAAGAGCATTCTGGTGGTATTCCAGTTCCTGAGGTTGGGTGATAAAGAAGTTAATGTCTTTGAAGACTGGAGAAATGGATTTTTGGGCAGTAGTAGGCATTTTGATAATTTGTGGCAAAAGCTCTAAAGGGAGAACATCTAGAGTTAGGTCAGGGTCCTGTAATGCTTCTATTGCTCTTGTTGGAACTGCTGTGCATCCCATAATAATGAGTAGCAATTATGAGGATCTACTGCTCATAAAGTGGTCCTCACTAAGATCATAAGGAGGTAACTCAGTCATGTGTATTTGCATCATTTGCTTTTGAGTCGAGACATAGAAACTGTAATGTAGAGGGCATTAAACTGAGGTGTAAGGCTCTGAATGTTAATCTAACCAATTGTTTGGGATTTAACATTCTAAAAGAACTGTGTTCACTGTGTTTACCCTAATTCTCTGACTAATTTCAGCCATTTAGTCGTATCTATATGTTCTTAAAGTTTTAGGAAATTTTTAACATTCCTCACAGTATCTGCAACTTTCACAATGATAATTTAAGGACATTGTTCATGGTTGGCTGATACAGACCATGAAATGTAATTGTATGTGCCCCTAAGCAAATCAGCTAATTACTTCCTTTTGGGAAAAGACTTCTCATCCATTTTCTTTCAGAGGAGGAGATTCAGTTTTATATAGGAAGTAGTTGAGTGTAGAGCTGCTTAGATGATACCATTTTTCATGTATTTTTGTTTTTATTGTTCCAATTTTTGTGTCACTGAATTACTACTCCTGAAATGTTACACATTTTAATACTGGTTTGTGCTGAGGTAGATGAGAGAATGACTTTGTACTGATTCCTTGCATGCTATTTCTAAGCCTAGATGAAAACTTGTAAAATGGGGTGAGAGGAGTAGTTCTCGTGGTCCTGATAGGAACTTTTGATCCAGGAAAATTCACATCTAAAAATTCAGAATAAAGCACAGCCACTTGTTGCATGAGACACCCTTTAAAACAGAGGAAGGAAGGAAGAAAGTAGGAAAGAAAGCAAGAGTGCAATTAAGAGAACCTGGACTAAATCCACAAATGAAAAATGAAGGAATTTCCCATGAACTGCTAACCTCTCAATTTTATATGTCATAGGAGCACTCCTGACTTGGAAAACTCACAAAGAAAATATGCCTAAGTAATAACCATGTATACCACATTGATCATTTTTAGAAAAATTGTATTCCCTAATCACTTCAAGTCTATTTTAAATATAATTAGGAAAAAAGTGATTCTATCAATCATCTATTTATTCAGTTTTCCAGCTTCCTGGCTCCCTTCAAAGCGTATGGTCTACTTTCCATTGTCTTGAGTTTGTGCTTCAGTTGGTTAAACTTCATCTGAGTTTTAAAGACTAGCACTAGGCTGTGGGAATGTTTGAAACTAATGTGCAGTCTTCTCCATGAAACAATATTTTGGCTATACCTTAAATGCCGCATTATTTCTGAAGGTTAGCTAGCTATATTTTTAGTGGGTTAGATTGTAGCGGTAAATGTGTGAAGCACCTGTTGTGAAAAATGCGTGGAATAATATGGAAATGGTGGGTCCACTTGTAGGCAAAGCAGTCCTGAGGAGTACCTTTTCCTCATATTTGAATGAGTGACTTATTGGAATTGAAGACTGGAATGGTAATGGAATGGGCTCTACCAAATAAGAGTATTAACATCTAGAAGGAATTGCAGCCTCCTGTTTCAGGAGGAAGGTATGAGCAGCTTATAGTTTATATGCATGTTGTCCTATCAAATGAAAGGCTGTTTTTTAAAGAAATAAATTTTAGTCTTTTCTTTTCTTTTTGGTGGTATATGCAGAGCAGCTTCCAAATAGTAAATGCATCAAAGACATTGCTAAATGCAGTTTTATAGTTTTTAAGTCACTGTATAAAGTGATCTAAAAGTCAACAAACAGCATAGGAAAAAAGGCTGAGAACCTCATTGTATTATTCTGTATCCTTTTTAGGTGTGAAACCAATGTTGGTTCCAGCTATATTTGATACAATAGCGAAGACATTGGGCCTGAGTCATCACATGACGGGTAGATATTCTGTTTTTCAAATTTGGAGGAGTAGGCCTTCTGACTCATTGTTTAAATATGATGAATACATTTACAGAGGTTTTTAATAGTATTGCAGCTTTTAAATATCAACCAAATTTGTATTTACAGAAAAGTGTGGCATAAAAAAGTATTATTCCTAATGCTAAATGAAGTAAAAAACAAAAATGCTTTTTCCTCCACCATTTGCTTATTCCACTGGTCAGGTGCCCCAGCCTTTCCAGGTTCATGTCCTGCTCAGTTCTGCGATGATTATTCTGTTTTCTTCTATACTACGTAGTGAAGTATTGTTTATGCTATTGCTCAGGTGGCAGTGCAGTGGGATACAGTGACCCACTGAGTGCTGACATCAGGTGTTTTTTAACACACCTTTTTTTAATACAATGTTGTCATGGTTTAGAGCCAGCCAGTAACTCGGCACCACACAGCTGTTCAAGTCATCCCTCCCTTCCCTCTGGGTGGGATGGGGAGGAG
This sequence comes from Pezoporus occidentalis, assembly GCF_034315485.1. NCBI lineage: Eukaryota > Metazoa > Chordata > Aves > Psittaciformes > Psittacidae > Pezoporus > Pezoporus occidentalis. Next base: position 99,536 of record NW_026914469.1, read on the forward strand.
AATCAAAGGAATGTAAACCAAAGTCCAATATACTACTACTACTACTAACAATAATAAAAAATAAATAACAAGGGGAGAGAGTATAAAAGGGGAAAGGAAAACCAAAAAGTAAACATCAGTGTTGCACAATACAATTGTTCATCACCCGCCGACCAATACCCAGCCCGACCTGAGCAGCGATCTGTGCCTTCTGGGTAACTCCCCCCAGTTTATATACAGGGCATGACATGCTGTGGTATGGAATGAACTAGCTCTGGCTAGTTTGGGTCAGGTGTCCAGTCTCTGTTCCCTCCTGGCTTTTGTGCCCCTCCTCACTGTCAGAGCATGAGAGATTTGGAGAAGGCCAAGGTTCTTAATGACCTCTTTGCCTCAGCCTTCACTGACATAGTGCGCTAGCCCTGCCGCTCAAGTTTTGCAAAGCAGAAGCAGGGACTGTGAGAATGAAGACCCTAGGCCCACTGTAGGAGAGGATCAAGTTTGAGATCATCCTGGGAACTTGAATGTGCACAAGTCTATGGGACCTGATGAAATCCATCCACAGGTCCTGAAGGAGCTGGCAAATGAAGTTGCTAAGCCACTGGCCATCATATTTGAAAAATCATGGCAGTCAGGTGAAGTTCCCAACAACTGGAAAAAAGGAAACATAACTCCCATTTTCAAGAAGGGGAAAGTGGATGACCCAGGGAACTACAGAGCAGTCAGTCTCACCTCTGTGCCTGGCAAAATCTTGGAGCAGATTCTCCTGGAAGCCATGCAAAGGCACATGAAAAACAATGATGACTGACGAGTTTGGTGGCCTTCTATGATGGGGCTGCAGAACCGGACAGGGACAAAGCAGTTGGTGTCATCTAGACTTGTGACTTGCGCAGTGTTTGACACTGTCCTGCATGACATCCTTGTTTCTAAATTTGAGAGACATCAATTTGATGGATGAACCCATCTGTCATACTTGTTCATTTCCCACCTTATTGTAATTGCCAAATAGTATGTTAATGCTCACCACAGGTTTTATACCAAACACTTCACATATATGTATTAGATATATTAGACATAATAGTATTAGATATAGAAACTGTATTAGGTATAGGAAAGTTATCTAATACAAATATTTTTCTGAAGTAGGAAAAAAGTAGCATGATAATAGAAGCTACTATTTCTCTTGAATAAATTATATTGTGTAGTTTTGGGGAGTCCTAAACCATGGGATTTGCGGGTTTCCAGTTTGGTTCCTCTTTGGAATGAAGTTTGGCATTCGTATACTACTGTATTCTGTCCTAAAGAAATAAATATCTAAATATGGCAAACAACAAATAATTTGAAAAGCTGCCCTTTTGGATTAAATTTGTGACTGGAGGGTAATATGTAATTTAGTAATTAGATGAGAATTCCAATAAACTCAAGTTTGCTAACTCTTAGTGTATAATTCCAGTAACATATTTTTGCTTTCAGAGCAGTCTTTGTTCTGTGATGATGAGCAAAACAAGTGAATGATAATTTAAAAAAAAAACAAAGTATATACCTAATGTATATGACTCTGCAGTAATCTCTTACAATCTGTCCTTCAAAGCAGGAAACGTGGTGAAAAAGCTCTTACTGTGTGTGTCAACAAGTGAATTGTTACCTTCTTGCAGTGTTTTGAACTAAAAAAAACATCATCTGTGGCAATGTAACTGTAGTTTGAGTTTCTCTAGTTTTTGAAAGACTGCAGTGCTGTGGCTTTTTTTGATGACTGTCTCATTAAACCATCCTCTCCCACAGGAATGGACCTTATATTAGGATTTCCATAACTTAGCTGAGTGTATGTTAAGCCCTGCTTTCCAGATGGATAGGCCAAGAGCGTGCTCACTGTAGATCTCTGTATTACTAATTCTCGCTCTTTGGTTTGTGTTTGCTTTTCCTCTACAGCCTCACCCTACCCTTGGATCAAGTAGGCTTCCTTTTCTGTCTGGGTAGTATGGGTGAAGGTGAAAAAGGATTTCAATAAGTAGTTATCCTTATGTACCTTTTCATTTTGCCCTATTAAGAGCTCTCTTCATTTGCAGTACCAGCAAGGTGATGGAGGTACTGCCAAGTAAATGCAGTCCTTTCACTCTTACTCACAAGGCAGAGTGCATCTAGAGCCAGCTTGCTTCCTTTCAGCAACCTTGCTGAAACAAATTGCTAACCATGAGTGTTTCTTCACCAGCACCTCTACCCTTTGAACACTTCCAGATAAACTGTGTCATCTTCTGCTGGTCTGAATTAGAAGGCCTGTATTTTATTATCTAACCTGTGACAAGAGCTTTGCTACCACGGAGGTAGCATGCTTCCTTTTGTCTTTTTCCTCCCTTGTTCAAGGAAAGGATTTTCTTTTGGCTTTTTCTGAATCCCAGGTAGACCACAGTCCCTTTTCAGGGCTGAGCAGGATACAGTATATGATCTTAGACACCTACCATTCTGAAGTGGGAGCAGTTGTGGCTCCAGAGCTCTTGTGTAGGGACAGCTAAGCCAAGGATGTTTCTTTCAGTTTCTCTGTATACAGCTCTCAAGCAGTAAAATCTTTTCCTAGTATTCTGTGGGTATTTTCCACTAGTTTGACACTTTTAATGTCTTCTATCACAGAAGATAACATGCCGCAGACCAATTTCATATTCCATACACCAGCCAGCACAGGAAAAGCACTGTGAGCAGTTTGTAGAGGATACTACCACTGCAACAATTACGGGTAGCAGCCCTTCCAGACTGTTGGTGCAGATGATGTCCGTAAACAGCAGTGGGTGTCTTGAACTAGTCTTCATTGCCCATCTTTCTGTTCAGAGCCCAACTGGCAGTCTTTCAACTGACATTTATGTCAAGTAACATCAAATGCTTTAGTATGGAATTTACAGGTTTGTTGCTACATCATAGTTCTCCAACTCTGTCCCATTTCAGGGATCCTTCATGGAAGTGGCACGGATAATGGGATAACTACCCATTATTCTCCTCTTTATTGGACCCATGCTTTTACCAAATGATTTTTGGATTTCTGATGTGGTCTTTTGCTGCCATCTCCCTCCCCAGCATCTGTCAGAATAGTCTGTATCTTCACCAAATGTTTTGCCATCTCTGAAGCCCTCAAGAGTGATGTGAACCTTAATAAAGGATTTCTTTGAAGAAATCCAAGGTTGCTTCTGGCAGTGCAACTACTTTAAGCTAATTTAAAACTACACACGTAAGCGTTTCTGTGTCAAAGCACATAGAATCATAGAATCATTAGGGTTGGAAAGGACCTTAAGATCATCTAGTTCCAACCCCCCTGCAGTGGGCAGGGACACCTTACGCTAAGTCATATCACCCAAGGCCTCGTCCAACCTGGCCTTGAACACTGCCAGGGATGGAGCATTCACAGCCTCCCTGGGCAACCCCTTCCAGTGCCTCACCACCGTAACAGGGAAGAATTTCCTTCTTATATCCAACCTAAACTTCCCCATAGGTAAGAACAAACCATCTGAAGCCCGTCTTCCAGCAGCTTGTCTCCTAGACCCTTTCTGAAGTGATTTTTAATCTTTCAATTTCCATCTCTGTCTTGCACCTCTCTTTCTCCCACTCCCACACACTCATACCTGCTATAATAACCCATCACTTGTCTCCTGTGGTAGTCCACAGGAGACAAGTGTGCAGTCCAGGTCTGGGCTTGGGCCAGCAGTGTTTGAATGGTTGTCTACCTGTTGCCCAACATAGCAGTTCACAGCAGGATTCTGCCTTCCCTCTTCCCTCTTGGTGGGCACACAAACCAGTATGTTTCCTCCTTGCTTGGCTTCCACTTTCAACAAGAAGTCATGAGACCCCATTCTGTCTGTTAAGTAACATGGAAATTGGGCAATGGATTCAGAAGTCAGCTAGAGAGATGGGAATTGGTTTCAGAGATCTCATCAACCTTGTTTTCTTAGGAAACCATTTTAGGAAACTTGATAGCTTGAAAGCCACTGATTATAGGATTGAAAAATACATGTTTTTCTCTGTAATACAAGACTGGATTAAATAATTGTTGTTCTTGCAGATCTGATTATAGCAAATTGAGAATTTATCGGTGTTTCTATATTGTCTTTAGGCAAATTTTTAAGAAGGAGGTTAGTGCTACAATATGCAATTCTTCCACATATCACTCAACAGTGCTGGTGTAGAACTGTAGAGCAGTCCATATGCAAACAGATTTCATTTTCAAGGGCAACAGGTCTTTCAGGGTGGGATCTTTGTAAAAATTCATAGCCAGGATTTCAGCGTGGCTTAGCCATTATGTTCTGCTTTTGGTTTGGAGAATGAAAACTTCTGGAACGTTTTCATTAAAACTTACAAAGAGTATTTTTTGCCTCTGAGGGTAAACACGGAATCTTAAAATAACTGGTACTACTGATGAGAATAAATTTTCAAAGTAATATAAAATGACTTGTTTGTGTATCGCAAGAGCCAGCGAGTGAAACATGATTTTTGTGACATGTTGTACTTGGTATTGGAAATAATTATTATAATTAACTGTTGATGGGATTCCCTTATATGGAACTTTCAATGCATGGGATACATCAAAATACAATTCATAAGGCTGGGGTGAGGGATATATTTTGGCACATATGATGAAATACCAGCTTGGGCGGCTGAAGTATGTTTTTGTTAGATGTTTGTCACGTTTTCAGCTTTGCTGCCTGAAAGAGCTATGTTACTTTTTTTCTCTCTAGAAACAAATACATGGACTAGTTGACCTTTTAAAGTTTTCTGGATACTGGAAGTGAGTGACATCTGAAGTTAGACAATGCATGGGATTTGTATATACAGGGTTAAAATATTGCGGTTTTAACTATTTATAGTACAACAGTCTCAGTTGAAAGCTAGAATTATTTTGAAGATAAGAGATGCAGGATTTTGGTAATGTCTCCAACGCAGGTAACTTTAAGTTTCCCCCTGAAATGACTTGCTTAGAGTATCAGTAAATCACATTCAGTGAATAAAAAGCATTAATATGTAATAACTGGGAGGCTTTACCATATTTGAAAGTTCAGTTGAAAGACATAGAGAGTTTTCAGTATTAAGTAGTGCATTCGGTGACTAAAATAACTGAAGTAACCTGGAAAGCCAAAATGCCAACAGAAATGCACACTCTGCAATTGGTCTATCAAAAAAAAAATAAATAAAAATTGGTAGTTGCAGGAAATTCATTTTAAAAAATCTGGTTTGCGTCACATGAAACTGTGGAAAGAACAGCATTAACAAGATAATTTGAGGGGAGGGAGGACAGTGCTAATGATAGTCTTTATTCTTGGATTACATTAAGATTTTATGGAAAGAACTGCATGCTCATAAACCAAAGTAGAACTATGTAGTTCGCATTTTAAATAATATGTCTGTGCAGTTGGAAGTTACATTGGTTATATCCTTCCATACCATGGAAATTTTAAGAGTTCTCCCTTGTTACAGTGGCTCCATGAGCTGCTAATCATTAATGGGAGCCTACCATAAAAAAAGATCCCCTTGTTATAGTTAAACCCCGAATATTAAAATCAGTGACCATTTTGTGTTAATAAGCCGTATATACTACGGCACCATCAATTTTAAACTGAGAATTATTTGCAGTAGTTTACTGTAATTTACTGATAGTGAAATCTACTCCTACTTAGTATGTTCTGTAATAACTGACCCCAAAAAATTAAACTTCTGGAGTATTCCAAATTATTTAAGAGTTGGTCACATATTATCAAACCTTACAGTGTATGTGTATACCTTATATAATCACATTAGCATTACCAGTTATAGAAGAGTTATTATAGAGAATCATAGAGAATATATACTGAACAACTGCACAACTTTATACATAGTTTGGCATCATGAACCTATTTATGTTGAGCTGTAGATGTTATTAAAGCACTATGGTCTCTTTATCTACAATGTACTTTAAGAAAAAAAATTTGAACATACATAAACATGAAGATACTGTTAAAGTACTGGTTTTCTGTAGGTGTTCTAGTTACAGAGTCATAGAATGGTTTGGGCTGGAAGGCACTTCAAAGCTCATCTAGTTTCAACCCCCCTGCCACATGCTCCACTAGACCAGGTTGCTCCAAGCCCTGTCTAACATGGCTTTGAGCAGTGCTAGGGATGGGGCAGCCACAGCTCCTCAGGAAAACTTGTTCCGTCACCCTCACAGTGGAGAAATTCTTCCTAATCTGATATTTGGCACAAACTTCATTCCCAGTAAAGTTGCAGTGTGGATACCCCCTTCAGTGCATCACAGCAAATTGAACTTCAGTCCTTCCCTCTATGCACTGCTTCACTTTGTAATATAGATGTTTTGCATTGTGCTCAAGTGGCAATGGAGTGGCCCTTAGGAGTGAAAGCATATAATGGGCTACTGATCTAGAGCCTTGGAAGACAGCACAGATGTCTCTTTCTTGTCTAATATAATTCTGTATAAATACCAAATTCTTGTCTCTCCTCTACATGGAAATGAGAGGAGCTCTGTAACCCCCCACTGTTTGCACCTTATGTCAGAAATAGCTACATCATTTATCTGTTCAAAGTAAAACTGTTACCTATTATTTTTAAGCATATGTTGTGTTTCTCATTACTCTTATTGGTGTGTCCTGGGCAGTTGGCTTTCATTCAGGAAAGTTAAGTATATGCTGGAAGCCGTTAAGTGTATACTTAAAATTCTTGACTGGTTTGGAGTCAGCTATTAAGTGAAACTGGGTAAGAGTGGAATTCTGGTCAAATGTATGATTTGCTTCCCGAAGCAGGTCTCTTAATCTGTTAAAAGAACAGTAAGTCATTATGCATCTTTTAATTTTGCATTTTCTGATTTCTTTTCTGGGCTTTTCTTCACACTTACAGACTCGTATGGTTTAAACCAAAGTTCACTGTTAGTACATACAGGTATAATGAGAGGATGGTGTCATGATTTTCTGTTTCAGGAAAATCTGAGTCATCTTCAGAAAGCAAAATTGAGCTGAACAGGAAGTGAACAGGAAAAAACCCAAAACATATACTTTATAAAAGACTTTAACGTAACTTTTTGGTTTGTAACAAATTAGTTCACTTAATACAATATGAAAAAAGCACATTTCTCAGAGTTTAATGTTACTCAGGGTAATGTCAGTGCTGCTATTTCTAGGGTTTTATTTTTACTGTTCGCAGCACAGCAGGTAACACCATGTTTTCACTTTGATGGGAATTAAAACTGGCACTGGTATTGCCAAATGCAGTGTTGCCCTCTGAGCAAGTTTTTAATTTTCCTTTCTTTGTGAAAAACTACATGGGTGATTGTAAATTTGCAAGAGGAGATGTAGGAATTAAAGTACTCCTAGCAATTAGGTTTTGGAGCTCTGTTTTGGAGTTTTATGTTCTATTTGAACATCAGATCTTTATATCCTTTTAGATTAAAGGGTGTCTTGAATAGGTGCATTTCTTACTATTTATGCCACCTTTAATTTCTCATAAGTAACTTACCAATTTCACTTTTTTTCCTAGTAATTTTGGGGGCATAAAACCAGAGGGCTATGTTTATTGCTGGTTTTCAATAGTGTGCCTCCACATATGTTTTGGAAAGCATGATTGTATTTAAGATTAAAAAAGTCACAGATAAATAGAAATATTACAATAGCTGCTGTTGAAATCATACTTTTTCATGCAGCTAATGAATTGATGTTCTGCCATTCTATGAGATGGGCTTTAAAACATTCTCTAACAGTTTTCTATCTAAATAATGTTTATATATTTCATTATATTCATAGTACACTCAGTTTCACTGGGTACGTGTATGTGTGTTTTCTGACACAAAGAACAATACTATAAAACTCCACATAATATATATATTCTCCAGTTAGCTTTTGTGCCACAACATGTGCACGAAAAGACTTACGTAAAATATGTCTAGAAGTCTGTGGAATAATCGTTAACATATCAGCAATATTGCCAAATGACCTGAATTTGTCTTCTGTTGTATTTACATTTCTCATTAATTTAATGTCCAACCCTGTGTAGCATGGCTAAGCATTTCCTTAGTAATCTGGATCTGAATTAAGAATATTCTGAGAGCTTTTTTCTTTTTTCCTTTTTTTTTTTTTTTTTTCCCCTAAGGATATGGCTCTTGTTGCCCCTGAAGCGCCTTCGGAACAAGCTAGAAGGGTTTTCCAGACATACGACCCTGAGGGTAAGGGCTGTACTTCATGTTGAAATAAGACTTTTTGTTGAAACGTACTCACTAGCAGAGAAAGATTCCAGGTAGTGATGAGTTCTGCATTGTGTAGGGTATCTCTTCAAAAAAGAGGACCATCATTTTCTAAAATTTGTTCCAAATACTGCACTTTCAAATCCATTTCAAATTCCATGCCAGGGTAATACCCTGTTTATACTTGAGCTGATTAAGAGAAGAATAAAATACTTAGTATGTAAGAGTAGGTGTTTTCTATATGGAAGTCAATCTACAAGTGATGTGAAGAAATTTCCTGAGGATTCTATAGTAAGGGAGGTTGCGTATAATGCTGTGGAGTTCTTGTAGCATAAGATTTTTAACCTTGTAATGTTCTTTCTAATTAACATAAAGCTTTAATATAATTTGATTTCCCTTATGTTACATTTTCTTAAAATAACTGATCCACTGTGGTTGCATTCTTCATGAAATTTTGTTCTTGAATGTATGTGGCATACACAGAAAATTTTCTTATGTTTTGGAAAGCAGATGTCTGCCATTCAGGTGCTGGTTTAATTAATCGGAAAAAAAATACAGTTGTTGTCCCAAGGTATCTAGTGGAGATGGAGATTGCTATAAAAAGATTGAATTCTTAGTGAGTATTAAGCTACTGAGTGTATGAATGATAAACAGAGTTTCTGTGTTACAGTTCTCTTTCTTTTTTGAAGAGGGAGAGAAGTGTTTGAAAACTGTGTTCCTTCTAGAACCTCACGCTTGTGAATTTTAAAGATAAATATATGCAATATTTGTATTTTTGAGTAAAATGTGTATTTCTGGAAAGCTTGTTTCTTTTCCTAATGAGGAGCTTTGCTACTTCTTCAGATAATGGTTTTATATCTGACTCTCTACTAGAAGACGTAATGAAGGCTCTGGATCTTGTGTCAGATCCTGAATAGTAAGTACAATGAAATTTAAATACTAAAGAGGTTTAACCACACAGTAATTATAATTTAAGTTTTTTTTTCTGGTTTCAGTTAACCATGTGTCAGTTATAATTTGAGGGGGTGTTCTGGACTTTTCTGGCTTGTGTTCTAGGGACAGTGTTATTTTAGAGTGTTTAAGTCAGCTTTAAATTAAACACGAGGAATTCAAATTAAAATGTCTAACTTTTGTAGTGATAATTAGAAACCAAAAAACCCCTCATCTACTGTATATATTGAGGAGATAATTGTGAAGATATTCCCATATGTTGGGTGACAGTGAAACTGTGATAAAAGAGCCAAACATTCTAGGTATTCAAAGGCAGAATAGCATTGGATTAGCCCTGGATCTGTCTACACAGTTTGGAGCTGAAACTGTTTTAGTTATACGTCTGTTTTCACCAGCACTCAGTACCCTGTAGTGCTTATAATTGTCATTTGTTTCCAGAGATGACATCTTGATTTCTAGGATTAGAGTTAAAACTATCAAATGAAAAAGTTATTTATTTTAGATCTTAATGTGGATCAGGACTAATATTCAGTGGCAGCAGTTAACAACCTTCAGTGTCAAAGCTTACCATGTTTTGCTGCTAAATGTTTAGGAGGACTATGTGCTTGAACTTTTTTACCTCTCCAAAAGATGGTTCTGCTCTTTTGAAGACATAGAGTCTAGTTTATTGGGGTCTAAACCCGTTCTTCCTGTAGAATAGCTCTGGAAACTGCAAGTTTGCTTACCACAGCTCTCTGAGATTTGATTGATGCCATTTTTTGTCCTTTCAAATGTTACTAAATACAACAAAGTTTACTGAGCTGTTCTGTATGAAGAGTAGGAGTGAAAATTGAAATCAAAAGACACCCAGGAAACTAAAACCGGAAAAAATCCAAGACCAAAAGGCTGGCATTCATAATATGTCAGTACATGGTGAAACCTGCAAAAGATACATTAGGTTTTTTTAAGTGAGGGAAAGAAAAAAGCCTTAGTTTAATAGGTTTCAGAAGCTTTCTTTTGGCCATTTTGTTCTGCTGCCTCAGTAAATCCACAAAAATCCTCCTTTTGCATTCAGCATTTTTTCTGTTTGGATGTTCAGCCTTCAGGGTATTTGTGGCATAGCCCTGGCCTATTTTGTTGCCCATAGCACATCAAATACAAAATGATGTAGGAGGAGCCAGTCAGAAGGTCTGCAGTATTGAAAAACATGACCAAATCATCACCTCCTCTTAATGTTTTTGTCTAATTTGTTCGTTGTCTAATATTACTGTCTTGGGGACCAACTTAAGATGTCCTATCTGTTCCACACAGGTTTTTCTGGTTGTTTTTTGTTCGTTTGCTTGGTTTTAGGTAAAAATAAAGTCATTGCTTCCAAGTGTACTACTTGCATTTTTAGTTCAAGAACTAAATGGAAATGCTTTGTGATCATCTAATCCAAGTCTTCAAACTTCTCAGAATCTCAAGATGAGTAATATTCAGACCTGCTTAGAGGTTAAGAAGTATAGAAGGGAAAACTTCGTAGGGCAGATGTGAATTACCAAGGTGGCTTAGCCATTCCAGTACTCAACACCACTGCCTGTGATTTTAGTAAAATTTTCTAGTCTTTTAGTAAATACATCTAACAACCCAGGTCTCTTGTTTGGTTTTGTCTGTTTGTTTCTAAAAAAACATCTGATAATCTTTAGGGCACTGAGTTGAGTACATCTGTCAATCTAGGTTTAGCTTGTTTAAAACATTTTATCCTATCTGTCTGTTTGACTAGTGCTAGAGGCTTTTGTCCCCAAACACTTCTCATCCATTACAGTGCAATTGCCATCAGTATCATCACCCCAGTATTCATAACCTCCTCAGTTAAGATGCTGGGCCTCTTATTGAAGTGACTGGAGCATGCACATACACTTGTCTTAGTAGCTCTGCTGCAGTATCAGTAACACTGAACAGTGCTAACTATTTGCTGAATGAAAAAGCCTCAAACAGCAATCAAATTTTATTAAATCTCCCCTCCTGCTTAACCGATTTAGCTATATACACTGTCCATACTTAAAAACAGTATGGCTCTGCATTTTTAAACAGTTCTTATATTTCATTAGTGAGTATATTGCTTTTTTTAATTTCATTATGGAATTTTAAGTGCATTTTCAAAGTTATCTTTACTGCCTTGGTTCTGTTTACAAACAGTGTTTTTACAACTCTGTTAAGGATTTTGAGAATTTCAGCAGGTTTCAGACAGCTACTGAAATATCTTAAATTGAGAGTAAGAATGAGGAATAGAAGGTTTAAAGTCCAGGATCTTGCGAATCCTCAGTTGTAGTTTCACTTGAATAGTGAAATGTCTTTTTTTTTTTTTTTTTTCTAGCTATTAAATTAACAGAGTTTATAGGATTATCACAATACCACATTCAGTCTTAAGAACCTTAAAATTCCTCTTCCAGGCTCCTTAATAGAGCCACTCTTAAGAATTACATGATGTATTCTGTGTGAATTGATGCAGAAACAGAAAAGAAGCCAAGTAATTTACTACTAGTACTATGTTAGGACCAGGAAACTGTTAAAAATTTAAAAATGAAGACACATAACTGGTAGCCAAAAGGATAAAATGCTTACCTGCAGCAGTAATCGAAAATATCTTAGAAAGACACTTTCTGCCCACATACGCTGGCGAGAGAGACCTAAGTGGTTAAAGGCCTACGTGGTAAAAGAGACAGCTATGAGAAGCTAAGACGCTGTCTCCTGAAAGGAAAATGTAGTGCCTGCATGAAAAAAAATAGGGAAGAATCTATATTTATGGAACATTAAATACAAAATAAAGCAGAATTAAAATCTTCTGAAGAGTAATCTGCACAGTTATAAAGTAAAAACCAGTAGTACTTTCTTTAAGCCAGTCAGAACCAGGAGACTGGAAGATGGGCTAACGGAGAAGTCTCAGTACAACAAAAGTGAACGATGGCACGGGGGATAAAACCATCCTGATTTTACATAAACATTGTTGGCCTGTGAGCTAGATATTATAATGCAGGAAACAGATCTTAAACTGATTCTCAGTAGCAGACAGACATAGAATGGGATTTCTGGAAATTATGCCATGTTATAAATGTATGATGTTTCACTCCATTTTAAAAAGAGCATTGTAGAAAGTCATCAGGCAACAAGGCTAATTGAAAGTTATTAATAATTAATATTAAGGATGGCATTAGTACAAGGAAGAACTAGGTTAGGACTGTTTGACCTGGAAAAGAGAGATAGCCATTGGCATGTAAGAGTGATTTCTAAAATCAGGAGTTTCTGAATAAATACAAACTGATTGTTAATTGCTTCTCACAATGCAAAAATGAGGTGTTACTAAACTGAATGATCAGGTGACAGGTTCAAAAGGGGAGGAGATACTTATTCCCAGAATCCGTAGTTTAGTTTTGTGAGCAGAGGTTATGAAATGCCACAAGTGTATGTGGGTTCAGAGCCAATTAGGCACGTTCACAGAAAGAAGAAGTATATACTTTTGTGTTTTCTGTACTGCTTCTCACTGAAGATGTCTGAACAGCAGACTGCTGGAAATGGGGAGTGTAAACTAAGGATATCACTGTCTGTCCTGTTGTACTCTATCATAAGCATCCACTACTGACCAGTGTCAGAAAGAGCATACTGGCAAGACGCTCAGTTGGTCTGACCCGATGAGGACATTCTTGTGTATGGTACAACTTGTAACTTAGCCAAAAGGATAGGCAGATGGAGATAAATGTTTAAGTGATCTGATGTCTGTAGAAATATATTGCTTAAATAGAAATAAAAAGTTCGAATTGACATTCATTTGTAGTGACCTGAAATGGTACCAGATTCGTGCAGTAAGGCTGTCAGATTAGAGCTGTAAATATTTTCATTATTTATTGGGTTTGGCTTCTTCGATATCGAGGATGTGATGTAAATAAGAAATGTATCTGTTAAACTCTAATTTTATTTCAGTGTACTTAGAGAAAATCTTGGAGGTTTTTCAAGTCTCCATTTAAAAACAGGTTGCTTGGCAGTTACAGAGCTGTATTTGAAAGCTGACTGGTTTATGTCTCTTAAGTTCAAGAATGCTTCCAAGATAGCAAAACACCTTTTGGGTTGTAAACCTGGTTTTAGATTATATGGGTTTCAAATTATTTTACCAAATATGGTGGTCCTTCAGAATTAGCACTTACTTAATTTAAAATAACAAATTACTTTTATTTAAAAATAACTATGTTTTGGCAACTTGCATGCCATTCTGGTGCAGTTGTCACGATTAAAAATAGGATGGTTTTGCTATATTTGGCAGCCAGTACTGTGGTAGCACAGCGTAACTTAGGCAATAATAAAAATGTCTTACTCATACTTTTATATTCAATGTTTTTGTCACAGTGTAAACCTCATGAAGACCAAATTAGACCCAGAAGGACTGGGCATCATATTACTGGGTCCCTTTCTGCAAGAATTCTTCCCTGAGCAGGTAATCAGTAGCACTTTATTGCTGCAAAGCATTGTCTATTCTTGTATTTTTGATTCATTAAACACTTCCATCAGTATCACAGAACTGTTTCTAATAACAAGTATTGCATTCAGAACAGCTGACCAGCAAATGATTTCTTGTATTGTACAACAAACCGGAGGCTTCCATTTTGCATAAGTTGTCCATGATTTTGTCAGCTTTATACTGGAAGGAAACTCCATTGTAGCAACAAGTTCTAAAATCGACTTCAGGACATATATGATCACTTTGCATTTGAAACTGAACTGGTTCCTTACTCAGAAAGTTCACATAAGTTTGTTTTTTCTGAGAATAAATGACCATGCTGTTTTTATCATTCTTGTCTGCGTAATTGCTAGCAAGTGGGAAAAGATTACAAGCATCTTTAAAACTATTTTTATTGTATCTCTAATAATGTAAAATTTTTGACAGTTTAACAAAAAGTTGTGTTAGAGTTATGCTTAGCATATGTGGAAGTCAGTGTGTGTGCCAGGGTAATGGAAAATTCCAGAACAGGGAGCTGGTCCAGATGAGAGCTCTCCTTGGAGGTTTATGGAGGTTTGTGCCATGGCCATGCCAGTGCTTCTGTCAGCAGAAGGGGGAAGGTTTCTCCAGGGACAGAAACATAGGCTGGTGGAGGCAAGAGAAGGGCTGAGAGGAGTACTTCTTTGGAGGCTTTTGTAGAAATGAAGATGAGTGTCTTTCTCTAAAACAGTGTGAGGAAACAGCAGATGCTAGTGATAGCTGGAATTGTTAATGTTTCTCTATACAATAACACATAGCTAGTGCCAAGATCTAGATTTGATTCCTTCTTTGATGCGAATATTCAAAACCCCATTCTTACTCTCTTAGAAAGTGCTAAATGCCACCTCAAAAGCAGGAAGGTACCTCAGCTTTCCTGTTCAAAGCTGTTGGCTTAAACAAAGATCATTCAGCCTGAGAGAGCAAGCCTGACTCCTTAGTGCTAACTGTTTTGGGCAGTCGCTTGGAGAGAGGGATTCCTCAATTCCCTGATAGCCCACTATTTGGGAAACAATTGCTGCACAAAATTCTTGACATCCATGGGGCAGGAACTGGAAAGCAGCACTTCTTTTCCTTCAGGGTGAGCATACCTTCCTTGGTGAGCAGAATAAGTGTCCTCATGTCTTCCCAGCAAAGCTCAATTTTATTTATCTCTGTGAAGCAATTTCTGTAAGTAGAGTTACCACTTACTATTCCTTTTCACCACCACCCCTCCACTGAACAGCTTGTGTTGCTGTGAGAGACCCATACAGAGATAAGGGTTTTGAATCATGTAAGAGGAGAAAAATGAATAAGGGCTTTTTGTAATCTGATGGATATACTGTAACCCAAGTAGATTTATTCTCATTCCAGCCTTTACCTCAGTCTGCTTAAAAAAATGATAAGCTTTTGTTTGGAGCCTGGTACACTAGGCATAAAAGAGATTGTATTGCACCTGATTTTTTTTTTTTCCTGATTCAGTGAAATGCAAAGCTTTTCAGTCCTTTTAGGACTAAAGCATTTAAACACCTGGAATGGTAAAGGTGACAACTGCAGCACATCTGCTGTTAGGCCTCAGCTGAACAGGTGTTTTCACAATGAATTTACAGTTAAAGTAATTTACAGTTAGGCAAGTGCAGGTGTAAGTTACTTCTTAGCTCTGAAATGAAGGGCTGGAGATAGGATCTGGTCCTTAGTAAATATTTAGCTTTGTAGCATCCAGACAGTCATAAATACACACAAATATGGCTAGTACATAAGGTGTCTGACTTTAAAGATTAGGTTTCTACATGGTCAGTGCTGAAGTTGTGGTTTAGAGTGTCCAGATGTACACAGAAAATCATTACTTGCTTTTGGGGTATTACTTATTAATTTACTGACATTTTTTTTTTTATTTCTAATGAGAAAGGTAAGATGAACAAAATTTTCATGTCATCTTAAAGAAATTGTACTTTTTTCTACGATGTCCTTGAGTCTTCCTGTTTAAATGCACCTGTCTCATAAAGAGAAACAACAATGTATGTGTCACATGAAACTCTTCTTTGTACTAGGACTCTAGGGTTTCAGAGTCATTCACTGTTTACCATTACAATGGACTGAAGCAATCGAACTATAATGAAAAGGTAAGATTTAATAAACTCAAATCTAACCCTAATAACAACTGGTATGCAAAACTGACTGTAGTTACAGGCAAAATACTCAAAACTGGTTTTACAAAACTACTACTTCAGCAATTTGATTCCAAAAGGCTGTCTTTGGAATCGGAAACTGTGTTGTGCTCCTGAACATATCTTAGGTAGTGTACTGGACCAATTGGCTAATCTACCTCTCTTTAAGCTGCACATTTTGAATAGAGCATTTTCCATCCTTATCCATGAGAAGTGGTATCTGAACTGTAAAGGACAGTGGAGTCACACAAATTGCAACATGTATAAGTAACCCTACATCTCAAATGAGATTTTTGGAATTTTTTTTGTGCTATATTTTAGTAGTCCAGATTTGCATCAAAAATCAATATTTTTTGGAACCACTGGGGGGGGGGCAGGAGGTGGGGAAATGACAAGTTTCATTTTCAGCTTTCTTGGAAGAAAGAGTGCACATGACACACCAGGACTGCTTTTATGTGAGTTCCTGAATTAGCATTTAGAGTAGAAGAGTGTTAAGGCATTCATAGACATGGGGAACAAAAATGGCTTCAAGTGAGAAGGCATAGCTTGGATATGAGTCCTTAAAATTACTCCTGTGAAATCTTCAGCAGTTTCATGCACAAAAATGTAGGCAAATGCATTTATTTTTGCTATTGAACATATAGACATAATCAAGAAAATTTAAACAAATTTTTGTTTTCTGAGGATTCTCTCTATAGCATTTAAAATACTGTTTTCTGAAAAGAGCTGGTTTACAACAGAAGTTGCATTTTATGGCAAATCAAAACTCCATAAAGTTAAGTCTAAGAAACACTTCCCTTATGAAATAACTGTTTCAGTCTTTGCAAGTGCAACAGTAGTAGAAGATCTGTTGTCACAGAATTTTTGCATTGCATTTTCTTATTTAATTTTTATACCAATTTGGGCCTCAACTGTTGAATTAACAATGGAATGAATATGGCCTGATCAGGGTTTTCAGGCACTTGAGTTTTGATAGATTTTTTTTTTTCATAACTAATTTCATTAAAAGAAGAAATAAAAAGTATATAAAATTTCATGGATTTAATCCTTGTAATCAAAAGAAAAAAGTGTCATAACAAACCGTTTCCTGCCCAATGAAAATAATCATCTCACCTTAAGTGTTCTTAAACAGCCATGGGCTGCCATAACTGGTTTCATTTTGGCAGGTCATGTATGTAGAAGGCACAGCCGTTGTTATGGGTTTTGAAGAACCAATGCTGCAGACGGACGACACTCCTGTAAAACGCTGCTTGCAAACCAAATGGCCATATATCGAATTACTGTGGACCACAGATCGATCACCTTCCTTGAACTGACAACGTAAAACCACGGGATCTTTGAGTGAAGGTACAAGGAGTGGTATTACTTGGAAAGTGGTTTGTTTTGACTGTGTGGAATTATACACTGGTATCATTGATGAATTGTAAATAATGATTACAGACACTTTTTCAGTGTTAATTGGAATATTTAATTTTTTAATCAGATTGATTTCTATTATAATAGTTTGTCTTTTTTGGCCACTGTAGTACTGTTAATGTGAGTTATCCTTAAAACAAAAAAACCCTAAAGTCTTAGCATTATTTTGCCATCTCATGAAGATTTGAAAAATGTCTGATACTGCAGAATCTGCATATTAGATGTCAGATCTTTAAAACATGAAACATATTCAGCTTCCTCTGAATCATATAAGCATGTTCTATTATTTAAATTATATTGGCTTACATTACAGTACCATAATGTGTGGACTAGACTGGCCTTTGCACTGGATATGTTTTAATGAGTTTAAATTTTTTGCAATTTTACCTGAAATTGAATTTTACCTAAAGAGCTTGCACAATGTCACATCAATATGATACATCTTTAGGAATATCAGTAAGTATAATTCATAAATACTCTTTCTTGGCAGTTGTACATTACTGTGGCATAGTTATCAGGCATGTTAAAAGTGAGCAAAATCTGAGGAAAAATAGATGTATTAATATTTATTTGAATTTGTATAAAAGAAATGTAAAAACGGCGGAATTTCTTGTTCTATAATCCTTTAACTATTCAAACTTATAATATTGCCAAATACCTCTTTTCAGTTTGTCCAAACAGCAGTGTAAGCCAGCATTACTGTATGTGTTAAGTGCATGAGAACATCTGTTATTACATTATTATATTCCTTTATTTATTATCAACTTGTTAGCCCTAAAATAAAATCTTTTCCTTGAATCATGATGTCGTAAATTTGGTTTTAATCAAACTTGTTCCCTGCTTCTCTAAAATACTGAAAAGGGAACATGGGTTTATAAATGTCAGGTTTTGAGTTGAGCGCGTCTCGGGGTGGGGAAGATATTTTACTGCATCTTGACAGTGATTGCAGAGGCTCTGCTATTGCCAGCGGGGCTTGATTTCACATTCAGAGTTGGTAATTTTTAAGATTCTATTTTCATATGTAAATAACAATATAACTCCAGAATGATCTTCATGCAGGAAAACAAACTGATTTTGGTTGAAAATGAGGTATGTAGTTTTGGGGGGGAAACCCTTGTTGGAGAATGTGCACTGTAAAGCCTGTGGTAGTGGTGGGAAGAGAACATCCTGTGTGTGACCCTTGCAGAAATGTCCTCTGCAAGACTGTACAATGTATCTGTTATGTTTGCATATGGAAGTGGGTGAACAGTATAGATCTGTGGTAGCTGGCCTTGGCTGGTTGCTCTAGCATGAGCTCCTGCCTCTACGGGGCCACAGGTCCTTCCAGGAGCCTGCTCCAGCAGGCTTCCCACAGGGTCAGAGCCTCCTTCCCGCATCCT
This sequence comes from Pezoporus occidentalis, assembly GCF_034315485.1. NCBI lineage: Eukaryota > Metazoa > Chordata > Aves > Psittaciformes > Psittacidae > Pezoporus > Pezoporus occidentalis. Next base: position 118,085 of record NW_026914469.1, read on the forward strand.
CCTGCTCCAGTATGGGGTCCTCCCCAGGCTGCAGGTGGGTATCTGCTCCACCGTGGATCTCCATGGGCTGCAGAGGGGGACAGCCTTCTTCACCACAAGCTGCAGGGGGACAACCTGCTTCACTGTAGACTTCGGGGGAATCTCTGCTCCCATGCCTGGAGCACCTCCTTCCCTCCTTCATTGCTGTCTTTGGGATCTGTGGGGCTGTTTCTCTTGCATATTCTCACTCCCAGCTGCCCCACAGCATTTCTCATGCTTTGTTAAACTTGTGATCACAGAGACACCACCAGCTTTCCTCAGCTTTGTCAGGCAGCAAGTCCATCATGGAGCCAGCTGGAACTGGCTCTGTGCAACATAGGGACAGCTCCAGGTGACGTCTCACAGAGGTCACTGGTGAAGTCCTGCCTCCCCTCAGCTACGAAACAGGTTCAATGAGGACTTGTTTAAAAATGAACTTCTGAAATTCCTGTGACCATTCCTAACTGCAGAACTCAGCAGCTGCCTTAACTCTTTCGGAGATCTCCTCTTCTAGAAAAAACAATTCCTTTGCAGGTGACAATAATGTGAAGAAATTCCTTAATTCATCTTCTCTAACCCACTCAACTTAGTATTTGGTCTTGCTGTGTGGGCCTGATGCTGAAAGTCTTGTGTGAGAGTAGTTGCACTGAAAAGCATATGGATAATTAAAGCAGATTCTCTTCATCTGGACTGCCTGGCAAGTCTGGAAATTTACTTTCCCTAAAATAGGCTTGACAGATACTTGCTTTAGATGGTTTTGCACAGTTAATGTCTTTAGGTAGACTTGCACCAATGCCTTGGAAGGTGAAATGTCACTTCTCTTGCTCTTTATCATGGATTCTGCCATTTGTCTTGGCTTGTAATAGACTTGAACAACACAGCCTGCACTGAATCACAGCCCGTATCTGTTAGAATGAACATCCTTTTTCTAGTCCACTGTCAGATACAATTTATGTTCTGTCTCACAAAACAATAAATAAAACTGAAGATTCCCAGCTGAGACCTGTGTGTAAGCATTAGTTTGGATTAAAACTTCTGTCACACTCCAGAGAAATGTAGATGATGCTTAATGTGGTATAAGAACCCTTATTCCTGTATCCTTTTGTACTGCCCAGTTATTTGAGACCTGGCTTCTGGTTTACTTCTTGTATTTTTGACTACAGAGGCTAACAGTGCCTAGTGTAACTAACAGTGGTGAATGGAACTTGGCCAGCTCATCCAAGAGCTGCAGCCAAATGAACCTTCCTGTCCTTTCCTTCCTGATGAACAAGATGGGATAGATTCTGACTTTAAGGAAAATCACCTTTTGTCCCCTAAAAGAGTGTGGTTGTTTAGAAGGCAGACTTATAATATGGGGGCATTAATGTCTAGTTTGCTTCCACAGAAAAATAACCAGAAACCTATATAATTTTCAGAGGTTGTACCGCTCTAAGTGCCAAAAACATAAGCTACATATGTGTGTGTGTGTATATATATATGTATTGCAGTTTGCAAATTGAGGCTTAGTCTGTAAGTCTGCAGCATTCCATGGAATTAAATACATGTTCTAACTAACCAGAGCAAATTGATACTGCTAACTGTAAAGAAAGCACATAAACAAAATTTGCAATTAAATGGTATTTTGACTACTACTGTAGGTGAATGACCTTTTTTATGTATTTCACAGTGGTTCAGTTTAAATTGCCAAATAAAGGTCAGTATCTTCCAAGAGACAACTGGTGTCCTAAGTGCAACATGGTACAGTTAGCGGGCCCTTGGATAACTGGTCCAGAAAACTGGGTTCTCTGCCTCATGTCTTGAAGCCCTGTGAGACAGAAAATTGTTCAGCGAGGTGCTGGTGCCTCTTTGCTTTAAACTTAACTTCCATAAAAGAGATGAAGGCAAAGAGGTCTTGGGGTCAAGTGCTGGTTGAATGGTAAAAGACAAATTGTTACTACTTTTTATACTGGAGTTTACAATTAGGCACTCTGAAAAATTAGCTAAATAAATAATGGAAAGACTACTGCCAGTGCCTCATATTAGCCCAGGTGAGTAATATTTGAAGGCTCAAGGCTTATATATATTTTTGCTTTGTTAAAGCCTGAGCTATTCAAGGTAAACAGCCAGTATACATCCAAATGTAAATATTCTTAAAATCCACATGAAGACCCCTTTAAAAGAGTGAACCACTGAAGCACTTGCAGAGCACTTTGGTTTTAAATACTTCTGCTGAAGTTCTTCGCTGTATCTTTCAGACGGTTAGAAATAATGTTTATCCAAGCCATTTGTATGCTTCTAATTGTCTCTTTTTGTTGTGGTGATGAGTCTAGGGAAAAGGAGCCCAAGACGGTGCTGGATAGAGTAGGCAAGTGATGCGGGAGTAAAATCCATTATGGTAGCGAAATGGGTATGTCTACACAACAGTTCATGAGCAGGAACAAGAACCTCCACTACTACAATGCATTCCGCGGTGCATTTGTTGTCTCACTGGATGACTGTCTCCAAATACAAAGTACAGTACAAAGACAAAATGCTGCCTATGTAATGGCTCCAGTTACAGTTCTGGAGAAAACTTCCTACCTACAGAAACAAAACTAGGAAACAACTAAGAGAAAAGGTAAGGTTTCCCATGGGAACTGGACTCTTAAGTTTCTATACTGACACCTTTTGAAAAGATTTAACGGTAAAATTGTAATTAATTTTAGAAATATTTGTGTTATAATCCCGTATTATTCCTTGAAATACCCTTCCTCTGCCAGCAGGTACATTACTGAGTAAGATCAAAGCTTTCATAGTAGAGCCTTCTATGAAATACTAATATGTAAGTTTTGCTTCAACAAAACTTTCCACAGAAGCCTTGACTGATCTACTTTTAAGATTGGAAACACCATAATGACCTCACCTACTGCACATAATATGTGGAAATCCACAATATGAATCTTGCATTTTTCTGCATATATTATTTGGTCCCACATGTGACGTTCCAGCTATTCTGTAGGGTAGATAATGATTTTTGGACTCTAGGCCAAATGTTCTTACAAAAGCTGTCCGTCCTGGCTCCAAGTCATGTTCTAGACTCTATCAAGACTTTTTAGTTTAGTATTGCAAGCAGCTAATGTACAGGTCACAGGTACACTGAAGACCAAACTTCAGCCTACCAACAACGGGGGCAGCTGCTTCTTCTTGAGCAGCACAGGTCACAGCGTCCAGTCCAAACATTTCTAAAATCTGAGGAAAACAAAGTCTGGAATAAGCTTCCACTGATCAGAACAGGTCCAGGTTATTTAGGGAAACACTGCAAATCCTTCAAAAACTAGAAAGGTTATTCTTTCAGTTTATCTTTTTGAATTAATTTGGAATATTCTACACTCTCATTTCTTAATATGAAGAAAAAGGAAACAGGTATTGGGAGAGTGTTGTGCTAAAAGCAAGACATAATTATTACTTAGCAAAGGCAACACAACTTTCAAATGCCTTCAGTTGCCTTTTAAGAGTAGGCATTAACCTAGTAACAAGTAATTGGGGTCCTTCTGAATTTATTACTGGTGCTTAGATCTTGTTCAATGTAAAATGACAAAATGATGGTGATTTTTCACTTTAACAGCAAGAGTAAAGTCAGCACAAATGTAAGGCCAGCAGAATTAAGGATATTACAAGCCTGTGGGGACAGCTAAGGGCCACACTGTTAATGCTGGAAATAAACACACTGTTCTATTTTTGTGAACAGGAATGTCAGTCTTATCTGAATAATCTTGCCATAAAGCACTTAAAATAAAATAAACACAAAAGTAAAGAAAACAGAACCTCAGAACAAAACAAACTAGTCTCAGCTGCATTCATAGGTATGCTCTATTATGGCATATTTATAAATGAGTTCTCTGATCTTTCTCTGATATTGCTTTGGACACATCTGTATTATAAAAGCAATCCTTTCTTTCCTCCTAATGGAGTTGAATACACAGAAAGTAAAATGTTTCTCCTTCATATCTTTGAGTTGGCCAGAAAAAATACAAGAAGGTTGTGTCCTCCAGATGTTGGTGTGATCCTTCATTAGCTGTGCAGCATTTCAGGCAGTCAGGTTTTACATATTCTTGACACAACCAGCTAGAATACTACTGTGGGCTTTGCAAGGTCAGAACAAATCAAGACAGGAGTTACACAGCTTTGTTGGTTTTAATTGCTTTTATGAAGAAATATTAAGAGGAGCTTTCTAAAAGCTCTGTTCAGCATCAGATGCAATAAAGTGGTATTGGTTATTTCAGTGGGAAAAGAGGCAGGACACCTGTCCCTGCACAGAGCTGTGGTGAAGAACTACAACAGTGCTTTCCTTCTGCACCAGTGTAAGGTGCCCCCTTCAGCATATTGAAACTCTGTGTAGCCAAGAAAGCACTAACAGAGCAACTTACAGAGGAATGCATTTCCTAATAAACTGTGTGGATGGATTTACATCTTTCCTGTGGTTAGAAGGTGGTTTTGGTTGCTGTTTGTTTCTCTTTGTTAAAATAACAGCCATGCTTACGGTCACATAACACTGATGAAAGTCTGTTTTCTCTTCCTATGCACTTTACTTTCCTAAAAGCAAATTTCAGGTATCACTCCAGCTCAAACTCTTGAAAGAAATTAAACCAGACTCCACCGGCCTCAACTCTGCCATGTCTCCTTGTGATCATGACTGTCCAGAGCCACAGGTAACTCTGCGGGGCAAAGTTAAGGGATGTCCTGCTTAGCAAGCGTTTCTCACAACTTCACTGGTGGAATTTCACAGTGAGATGAATCGGTTTCCCCAAATGCAGCCTGGTTAGGTGCAATGCAACACCCGAGCACGGTGTTCAGCCGGGATGGAGATCTCTGCCCTCCCTGCTCCGAGGTCCCAAGACCACTCCGCAGCCACAAGTGCTGCAGACAGCGCCAGGGGGGTCTTGGGGAGCTGGGCCGAGGTGCCCACACCTCCGGGACAGCTTCTCCCTCAGCGACCGAGACGCAGGTGAGACGGCCCCGAACTGGCAGCGGGGGGACCCACGGTTTCAAATGCTGACTCCTACAGTAAGATCTTCCTCTCTTGACCCACCTCGTTCCCGGCTGCACCGCTCTGCTCGCCTCGGGCGCCGAGCGCGGGCCGCCAGGGGGCGCCCGAGCGCGGCTGGCCCTTCAGCGGCGGCGGCTGCTGCGGCGGGGTGAGAGTGGCCGAGCCTCCCCCGCCAGCCCCCGTCCCGCCGCCAGAGCACGGCAGCAGCCAGATCTCCGCGGCACCTCACGGCGGCTGCTCCGCTCTGCTCTGCCCACGGGAGCCGGCCGTGGCGGGGGCAAGGATGCTGAGACTCAGCCACGGGTGCCGCGCCCGTCGCCGGTGTCTGCCGTGCCCGCTGCTCCTCCTGTTAGCGCTGCTCTGGGCGCCGGCGCTGGTGGCCTTCAACCTGGACGAGGAGAAGCTAACTGTGTACAGCGGGCCTCCGGGCAGCTACTTCGGGTACTCGGTGGACTTCTACATCCCTGACCCCAGCACGTGAGTGCCGCAGCCGCCGGGCTGGTCGTTTCCCTCAGCGCGGCGCCGGGGGTAGCGGGAACCCGGCTGTGCCGCAGCTAGCGTCCCCAGCCCCTCCCGCTCGGCCGGGGCTGGGAGCGGGCTTCGGGGAAGGCGATGGGCACAGCTGGGGTGACAGTCCCCGGCCCGCCGTGCCGGCGCCGCCGCCTGTTGGTCTCCATCGCCCGGTGACTTCTCGGTGTGTTTCGCAGGGTCAGCGTCCTGGTGGGAGCTCCCAAAGCCAACACCACGCAGCCAGACATAGTGGAAGGAGGAGCGGTGTACTACTGCGCCTGGCCCGCCACCCAGTGCAGGCAGATACCCTTTGATAACACCAGTAAGTGAATCGTTGAATGTTGTGCCTGATGCTTGGCTATGCGCAAGTCTCCCTTCGGCACAAGTTCCATTTGGGCTCGCTTTAGTTGTATCACTTTGGGCTGAGTATCTGCAGTTGGCTGGAGAAACCCGGCTCCTGGGAGGCTGTATGCATGTGCGCTTGTGGGGAAGGGTTTAATGGTCCTCAGAGAAATAACAGGAGTTACGACCTCCAGGAGCTCTGTGTAGTTCATCTTAATAACTGCCATGTTTTGGTTTTGTTTTGTTTTTTTTTAATAATGCTTCGGTGTTTTTAGTAGATTCCTTATTTTGAAAACACTGGGGCAAAAGGGGGTTTGAGTGCTCAGAAGACAAACCCCCCAAACCCATGTCTCATACACTTCCCTGAATCCTGGAACTCACAGGATTGCTATTTGCTGGTACTTTCAGCAAGGGGTTTTCCATCTGTTCAGCTGGCTGAAGGACCTCATGTGGCATGCTTACTGAATTCTTTTCAGCAAGAAAGAATTTTACTTCTGATCACTGGAAGCTATATCCTAACTGATTTAGGCACAATGAGGATAGATTATACCCACTTCCAAAGTCCCAAGACAGATGTTTCTTATTTAATTACAGGGAACACATGTTTTAAACAATTCAGGCTGTTTATGTTTTCTATTGTCTCTTTATAGGTCTTGAAAATAATTTAAACCTAGTGTTTGCAGGGACTTTAAAAATGATTCCTTCGTTTAGGCAGACTTTGACAGTTTAATCATTACGCAAAAATTGTGATTCTTAGGTTATATTTAATCTTAACATTTGTGGTTTATTTAAGTGCAAACACAATGCAGTTCACTTCTTTTCTAAGAGCACAAATTAAATTAGAAGAGCTTACTTAAATGTAGCAAGTAAGGAGTGCAGCTCTCTACCCCTTCCAGCTCCAGCCACCCACATCCTACTGCGATGTTAGTGTCTAGGAACTCTGCTCAGAATGACCCTCCCATCATTCTGGGAATTCTTCAAAACAGAGTAAGAGAGAGTTCCTGTATGTGTATGTACCTACTAAGGCATGTAGTACTACCTACAGCATATGGTTATATATAAATGTGAATGTACAGACATAGACAGTGTGCACACAGCATTTTTATTGTCATATGCCCTGAGTGTATATCTTTAAAATTAGGCCAGCGTAGGAAATATTCCTGTATTTCCATTTTATAATTAGGTAGTTCATGTAACAGAAGTGGAATGTATTATTTGTACAAATCAATTTCAGGTTTGAATAGAAAAATTACCAACTGAAAATTCCATTGCATTTTGAAGAGGCATTTTGAAAAATGAATGAAAATCTTTTGATGAAACCTAGAAGGTTTCATTTAGTTTCATCTAGGTTTCATCACTAGATATCCTAGAAGGACATCTGGCTTTCCTGTAGGAAACTCAGGACAACTCCTTCCTCTGGGCAGAGATGTCCTTTTGCAGATACTGTGTTTCAGATAAAGGCACAAACACAGGTTGATGAGTATGTTGACAAGGCTTTGGACTTTATCATACAACTATTCAGCTTGGAATCTCCAAAGTGTAATTCATTCAGTCTCCTGAGATGGTTGGTTGTGTCCTCTGGGTAGACAACTTGTAGACAGCTGAAGTTAAGCCAGAGCGAGCTCTTTGGGTAGATATATGGTGCACTGTAGGCAGGTTTAGCAGTGTTATCATTAGCTGTCTCATTCCAGTACCAAGGCCAGTAAAGGTGTCACTGTTCACTGGCCAGCTGCCCTCACAGACTGGGATCCTGGGAAGATTTGCGTAGCTTGTACCAACATCTGTTCTTTATTGCCAGGAACATAAGGGCCATCTCCAACATGCCTTAGATGACTCTTTTTGCTTTAGTATGGTTGTACATTTCATGTCAGTTTTTTCCCTCCAAAATACACTAGTTAGAGGAGTGTGTTCTCCATCTTTTTCTCTATTCCCTGAAACAGAGTAGTCTGAGCTCTATCCTAAATTATATTATTTAAGATAGTCTGTTACACACATTTCCTTTTGAAGCTTTTGACCATTATATGCCTAAGGGGACTTGGACAGTCCTTAATAAATAGGGATATTTTCAGATTATAGCTTTCTTGTACAGGTACCTTGTGCTTGCTATGCTTTCTCCCTACAACATCACTCAGAAATGCTGCTATTCCCATTTTATATTTATAGTCACACTTTTATATTTATTCTAATAAATAGAAAAAAGTCAGTCTGAGTTGTCAAAGGTCATTGAGGAAGTTGGTGATGATACCGGTAACCGACTCAGGATTTTTTCTTCTCCTCCAGCTCCTTAGCCACAAGATTATCCATTTTCCCAAAACAAAGCCACTCAGTAATTGTCAGAAGACTGGAAACTCAGCTCTAGCAGCTCTAATTTTAAAGATTAATGCTTCATGCCTCATAGAAGATTTTTAAAAGTCTTGGAAAGCTTTGGGAATGTTTTCTGAAACAAAACTGAAAAACTACAGAGGCTGCTTCAGAGCTGGAAGATTTCATCTTGATGCATTTTTATACAAAGCCTTCCTTTTAAAAATACTTTTTTCTTGACTAACCAAATAATACCAGCTCTTTCAGTTAGATTCACTAAGCAAAATAAAAGAGACGAAACTGCTGCAAAATTGAAAGCATTTTAAATTAAGCTCAGAAGTAAAAATTGAGTGGAACTAGAAAGAAAGGAAAAGTATAATGTAACACCTAAAAGGCAGTGCGACCCAACAAATAGATAAAGAATTTGCTAAATCAGTATTTTTCAGCCACAAGAGTTCAATGGAAGACTTGTATAAATATTGAGAAAAAAAAAAAAAAAAGCAGAGTCACAAGTACTGTATCCCAAGTTAGATTCTGCAGGTCATGAAACTGTGAAATTTCCACCATAACATAAAAATCCAAGAGATCAACAAATCCAAGTGGTTGAAAACCACTGGCTTAAATTATACATGGGCATGAGGCTCATGTCGTCCATTTCCAAGGACTGGGTACACAAATGAAGCTCAGGTATGTTGCATTCAGTGCAAGTTTTTTTCTGCCATTGAGGGGGGAACATGCAATGCACTTGGATGTTATTTGGACTTCTACTGCCACAAATGAGTGTTTAAGTAAGTGGACACCTAATTGCTAAGACTGATATGTAACTGTACACATTATCTTACTGTTTCCACAAGAACAGAGTTCTTTGATTTGCAAATCTTTTGATGTCATTTGTGTGAATACTATTAACATCTTGGTCCTAATAAGTGAAAACAGTGAGGACATTGACTAGTATTCTGTGATAGCTTCAGTCAAGATTCTGGACGTTCTTGAATATTATGATGTTACAGATGTGGAGTTGCTTTGCACTAATTTATAGTTATTCAGTACTTTACAGATACTGAGGATGGATAGATATGCCTTGTTACGGGGGTGTAAAGTATAACAAACTAAACAGGAACAAACTCTCTCTCCACTTGTGTTTAAGGCTTGTTAAGGATAAACAAGATCAGGGTTATAAGTCAAGGAAGGGAAGGAAGGAAGGAAAAAAGAATGTGTTGAGTTTGTAAAGTGTATAGCGTCTTAGGTAGAGGGGACACTTGTTCAGAAAGTATTCTGAAGTAACCAATTAAGCAACAGCCACCTTGGTGGAAAAAAAATAGGCTTGCTTGGGATAATATTATGATGGTAAGCACTGAGATATGATGGTCTTTGGTCCTGTAAAGGCTGATTTGTTGAAGAATTTTGTTTGTGAATAATACTTTTATATAGAGTCCTGAAAGGAGAGCACAAGTTCTGAGCCTAACTGGACCTGATATTTTGACATTGGTGTAAGACAACTGTAATGTTTCCCAATGGATCAGAGATCTGATGGTGCAAGAATTGTACCCAGGGTAACTGGCAAGGTACAGCCAACTTCCCTCCACCACACAGCTGTGAAACTCAGGACTAAACTCCATTCTTTGTGTCACATAAGCTCTAAATGACAAAAGGCAAATCATTATTGCTTGTGAAACTCTCTTGTTCCTTTTTTTCTCAGAAATTAAGATCACATGAGGGAGTAGACATTGCATTGGTAACTAATGTTCCAAGTAGGAACACTCAGTATTCAATTCAGTACTCAATTCCTAGTAAAAGATATAAGAACATCTTTAAAAAATATGTCATTACTTTTGAGTGCCATGGTCCAGCTGTCAGACTGGGATCCTTACTGCTAAAACTGATACCCAAGACCAAGACTACTCCTAAAATTATCTCTGTGACACTGTGTGTATGATGGGATGCCCAACCTGGTCTGAGTGCTATGAGCAGATGCATTACTTGTGTTTCTGTAATGTGTGTGGCTAAACTTCTCTGTTGAGAAAATAGCTTTGTTGGAGTTAACAGAGGTACAGGAGTATCTGCAGCCCATTCCTAAAAGTAATGCCACCTGACTGAAATTGTTCAACCAGCAGTTATTCCCACTTGTCAACTAAATTGCTAAGTCCATCTCTCTCTGGTCTTCATAGAAGCTAACCCAGGGATTTCCAAAGCAGTGAGGTGATTTACTTACAAACTGACATCAGTAATTAATCCTATTGATGAAATTCCTGACAAGGGACAGAGGAGCAGAGATGGGAAGGAGGATGAAATTTTGATATGCTGGAGGATTTGAGCCAACCCACCCATAAGCAGGTCATGTAACCGGACGTTCCCATATGGGTTGGCTAGTGATATGGCCTTCAGCCAAGAAGGGGCTTTAGCAGGAACTCTTCATGTTTTCCTGCTGTTGATACAGCAGTGACTCTGCAGTTCCATGTTTGCAGTTCTTGAAAACTCCCTAAATCTGGGCACTAGGGTCAAGACTCTGGGAAGAAGCTTGAAAGCTTCTTGAAAGCTGAAAGCACTGCCCTTGAAAGCACAACTAGTGCTTTAGCCTGCTCCATTGCAGCATAAAACTGAGATAAAGTATAATGGAAGGGTTTTTAGTATCCCCTTACTACAGGAGATATGGACTGAAGGGCAGAGACTCTTCTCCCTTGTTTCCCTGCTCTGTAAAGCCATCCTATTGCCTTGCAGTGGAAGGCTGTGATACTCTTTGAAACTCAGTGATAGGACAGGGGAACAAGTGTTGGCGTTATATTAAAGAGCTGTGATCTGTCTTTGCTCTCTTAACTACACAAACATAACTTCTCCTTTTCAGTTTCTCTATTATGAAATGAGGTTTACAATGACTATTTCTGATTTAGCATTGAGGTAAAATTACCAAGTCCTTGTTTAAACTGCTTGCTCTTCCGTTCAGCTGCCAGGAGAGGTAGCAGGAGAGCAATACGAAGAAATCTTTCTCCCCGCTTGATTAACTGGGGAACTTATGAAGCACTCAAAGCATCTTGCAGCCAGAAGCAAACTTAAATGCCCCTGAAGTCCACTGTTGCATTTGAAATCTAGTAAAAAGCTAATAGTTCAGATTTCAGAAACTCATTATAATGGTAACTTTTAATTCTAATACTTAACAGACTGCAACAAGTTTTTATGTTTTAAATTAGCTCCTAAAGGCAGATTTTTAGATACCACTTCTAAGTTTCCGGAAGTCACTGAGGTGTTGTCTTTGCTATCAATTAACTTTACCAGTTTTAGTAAAACAGGTTTATTTTTCTAAACTAGTTGGAGAAAAATTGAAGAGCCTCTGAAGAAGAACAGGGCAGTGGGATGTAGATCAGTTCTGGCCAAGCGTGCGGTTGATAAAAAACATGAGCTGCTCTGGCCAGCAGTTGAGCTGATTGTAACAGAACCCAGGTACTGCATAAGGAAAGGATGTATTGTGGGACTTGAGAGGTTTAGTTACATGAAAAACTCGTTAACTGTAGAGATGGTAAGATTCTGGGGAAAATTTAGAATCCTGTTACAAAACAGAATTTGCATTTGAAGAGAAAGTGCTGAGGGAGAACTTCGCTGTTCTTTTAAATGTTGACACATTTCAGTCCACTATGCCAGTAAGACCTTATCTGGAGCCTCACGGTTCACTTGTAGCATTCTGATTTATAATAGACCCTCATGAGTTTCTTTTATAAGTCTCAGCCTTATCTAAAGAAGGGAAAAAAATACCCTTAGCTATGTTAGTTCAGGCTCTGAGGTCTTAATATGTTTTTGATCAGATTGTACTGAGGGGAAAACATCCTATTGGGTTTGGTGATTCTTTTTTTCTTGATCCGTGGAATGAAAGTCCAAATAAAGCTCTCTAGATATGACGTTAAATTAAAATAACTCATTTGAATAGCATCTAAGGCACAATAAAAAACAGAAATTCAATAGGTATTTGCAGAGTCAGATAAATCCCCAAATAAAAACAACTTTTCTTGTCATGCAAGGGTTTTGCATATCCTTACTGTCTCTAAACACTATAGAGTCTTTTTGCCCCAGCATTAATGTTGAAGGCAATTCTGTGGCCTGGTTCTCTAGATCATAGTCTTCAGCTTTGCATTTGTATTCTGTTGGTCTGTTGAGCACGTAATAGCAATGAACCTGTAAATGTTTGTCCTGGGTTCAGCAGTAGCAGTCTTTTTTTCTCCTTCTTGGTAGCTGGTGCAGTGCAGTGTTTTGACTTTCGGCTCAGGAACAGAGCTGATAACAATGATATTTTGGTTTGGCCAAGGATTTTGTGAGCCTCATGCTCTGCTAGGGAGGAGGGGAAGCTGGGAGGAAGCAGAGACAGAACACCTGACCCAAGCTAGCCAAGGAGGTATTCCATACCACAGCATGTCATGCCCAGGAGGTAACTGGGGCTGGTAGACTGCAGGGTTGGAGGAGGTATCGGTTGGTGCTTGGTCAAGCTGGGGGGGGGGGGGGCGAGTTATCAGTCAACTGGCGGTGAAATGATGTATTATTATTATTGGTGGTAGCAGTAGTGATTTGTGTTATACCTTAGTTACTAAACTGTTCTTATCTCAACCTGTGGGAGTTGCATTCTTTTCGATTCTCCTCTCTGTCCCTCTGGGAGTAGGGGGAAGGCAAGAACGGGGGGAAGTGAGTGAACAAGCTGGCTGGCTGGGTTTAAACCACGACAATGTTACTGACTTCCCTTTGCTTAGAAATGGGTGGTATCATTGGAATCTCTTATGGTAGTGATACCAAAATGATACTACTCTACCATGGTCATAGGGTTGACTACATGCTCTCTCTTCCCTCACTTCTAGAATGTGGAGCCATGCATGTCAGTACGAACCCTTCCCTCTTTCTCTTCCCTTCTGTAAGCCAGGACCCTAATGATGCTCATTTCAAAGTTAAATTAGGTTGCTCAAAGGCTTGTGTAACCATGTTTTGAAGCTACTCAAGGATGGAGATGCCATAGCCTCTTTAGGTATCCTGCTTAGTCACCCTCATTTAGAAGAGTTTGTTCTTTATATCTAATCAGAAATGCCCTTTTTGCAGCTTATGTCTGTTGCCTCTTTTCTTTCTGCTGCATACCTCAGATGGGACTTTGGCTTTCTCTTCTCTCTACCTATTGCACACCGGATGAAGAGCAAATAGATCCTCTTTTGTGTTTTCTTCTTTGGACCAAACATCTGCAAATCTTGTACTGGTATCTCAAAACTGTACATCGCATACCAGGTGTTGTCTCCATGTGAGGGGGATATTCACTTTCCTTTACCTATATGTATTTATATAAATACAGATATAAATGTTTGTTGGTTTTATATATTTGTATTCCCATTTTATATAAATATAGATAGGTTGAGGTGATTATTCACCTCTACTGTGTTTATATATAATTATGTGTAAGTATATGTTTCACATTTTGTATTGTCTATGTTTATTTATCTGTATGGATGTGCATAGATACATACACACATGTATCAGAACAGGTATTTGAAAGGGGTTTGCCATCCTGGTTGTAATCTTGAGTAGGTACAGCTTAGGGAGCAGAGTGTAACTGAGCCTGCTGCAGGTGCTTGGTAATGGTCATCTGTGTCTATCCAGTAGATACAGGCAAACACACATGGAGCAAGTAAAGATAACACTTTTCAAAGTTCCTGAACAGTGAGAAACTTACCTGACACAGTTACAGGTGTATTACCTGGCTGGATTTGTTGCTTTGATTAAAAGCATTTTTTCCCTATGTTAAGTTTGATTAAAACATTTTTATCTGCTTTTGTTGAGTATTTTCAAGTTATACTAGAGGATGCATTTTTTACTTCTACTTTTAAAGAGCCGAATGAATTGCAATGAGCCACTGTCAGTGTTTGCAAATACATCTGTTTCTTATGCAGATGCTGGTTACTACAACAAAGAAATATTTGCAAGCGTAATGTTTGATTCATGCCTGTTAAACGGTTTGTAATGTGCTGACTCAGTGACTGAGAGACCAGTCACCATAGAAAGCACCAAATTTAGTTTAATGTGTGCAAATGATGGATTGGATTGGCCTTAACACTTGCTCTAGGTTCAGGTTCTAATTCCTAAAAATTAATCTCTGCAGTGCTATTTTTACATAGGTTTGCTACTTACTGAATTCAAACTTTTCTACTTGTCCTTCTACTCCTTTGGCATTGGTAGTCCCTAGGTTCCTCAAGTCTAAAAGACTGGGTGATGGAATGTTATTTTGAGAATCATATTTCATCATCTCCAGAACTGCTTCTGGATTGTGGGGCAGTAGCAATGTATAGGAGTCTTGGCTCCTGCAGCAGAAAATTAGATGCTTTTGTGTTGCTGAAATGCAGTTTAAGGATGCCCTTGCACCTATGTTTATATTTATACGTGTCTGCTCTTTGTATACTCCTGCTTGTCTGGGCCTTAGCCTGCAATACAGACTGCTGTCTTAGGCAGTAGAATTAAGAGTGACTCCAGGGCTGAGTTTGAAGCCAAATTTGCAAGTCATCCAGACTGTTGACCATCTGGAACAGCTCCTGGGCTGGCTCTGAAACAGTCCAGCTGGTACTCGAGGCACTCGCTGGACCGCTGCGTGGACAAGCTCAGGCGTTGTGTGCCCAGCCCAGCTGCTGCCTTGTATTCTGGCTGTCCTTACACTAGTGTCACGTATCATGATGCAAGATAGCCTGGACTCCTTCCTAAAAGGGGCCAGGCATTCTCTTCCAGAAGAGAAGATGACATTTAAATGCAGCCTGAATTCAAGCCAAGTTTTTGCTGTTCACAGAATTACAGCTTAGCCCCTGGGTAAGGTACAGTATAGACATAGCCTGTGGGCCTCAGATCCCCATAAATAACACAAGGAGAGATATTTCCCTGTCATATAAGGGTGCTGACAGGGTACAGACATGTTATTTTTCAAATGTTTAGGTAACACAGTTTTGAGGGATATATCGAAGACACAAATAAAACTTTTTTTTTTTATTGGATTGGGATTTATCTGAGTAAATAAATAGTTTTTACCTGAGTCTGGTATAAACTGGTCACCCATGGCTATCTACAGTTGGTAAAGAAAAAAAAAAGTACATTTAGGCCGTGGTTCACCTGACCTTCTCAGATATTTGCTTTAGGAGGAGAACTTGTGACCTACCTACTGCATTTCTAAGTGGATGACTAACTCGGAAGTGGACATTTACAGTGGCTTCATTCAGAGGCTTGCTGTCTAGCTGAATACAACCAGGGCACAGTAATAACAATCTACAGTATTCAGGCAAGTTAGTTGTGTATATAGCTTCATTTTCATAAAGTTGGAGGGGAAGCAGTAATGGTTTTACAGAAATCTGAAATATTGATTGGTTGTTAAATACAAAAAAATGAAACTGTATTTTAAGGCACAACCTCAGAAACTGGGAATATGGATCCTGAACAAAGCTGATTAGAGAATTTCTAACAAAAGAGATTTAGTTAGGGGAAAACAGCTATTTATTAATAGTGTCTGTGGTGATTTACTAATCATTTTATAATGAAAATCCCACACCACATGATGGAAGATTCATACTATACCATGTGCCACTAAGCGCAGTGGGTGTGTGTACAGTTCTTGCAGATTTACTGACAAATTCATCTGTGGTTTTATAAATCCTGCAAACAGTTGCGCTAGTTTTAAACCTAACTTCTTTTCAAATTCTGGTATACTTTGCCAGTAGACAAGTATGCTGTTTTGATTGAAAATGTAAGCTCTTTTTAAGTTAGAATACTGGTCATGAGTATCCTCAGAGCCAGGCTAGCATTGGCTGCTGTAAGCTGACCATGGCTGATTTTCAAGCTTCAAAAGCTTTGTTTCTATCAGGACCTCATCTGTGGACATTGATCATGTTCTGATTTGCAGGAGCGTTAAAAGAGAAAAAAAAAACCTTTAAAGTTTGAAATTGTCTCACTTCACTGGAAAAAATAATCACAAGTGGTGCTGCCAACAACTAGGGAGAAGCTGGCAGCTCCTGCAATGCAGTGTGTCACTGTCTCCCACACTCTTAAAGTTTTGGCGTAACTTAAATATATTCTAAAAATGAAAATTTGTGATTGATTTTAAGTTACACTTCCTGAATTTTTAAGATCTAAATGTTCCTAAAATTTCTCTCTCTCCTATCCCTAAGCATGGATTTCCATACTAGCTCCTGTAACTGGCGCAGCACAAAACCAAGTATTTGTATGAAGGATGATGTTTTCTCAGACTTTCAAACTTTCATAGATGCATTCTCATTCAGCTTTTCTTCTTATTAGAAAAAAGTACAGAGTACCCCTGTCCTCCAAATAAAATGTATTATTTTTGCTACTTCAGTTTATATCTGTAATGTTTATGAGGTCACCATGAGCTGAAGTAACTGGTGGTCCAACATCCTAGAAAAGCATTCAGGAATCTCCTCTATTCCTATTGGGTAAATCCCAGGAAGTGTTGGCTTTTCAAAGACCTTACTGCATTTTGCCACAGGTTTAAAAATTTTGTGCAAATCCATAGAATATAATCTGACATACCTTTTTCCCTACGTTCCAAGGTAGATAGTATATAGTTTTATTTTCACGTATACTGAATAGAAAAGGATCGATTCTTGTGAAATCTCTCCTGATACGAACCAGAAGCAAACATAAGGGAATGCAGATATAAGGGGGAAGGAGTAATGCCCTGCTTGTGTATAAATTGAGAAGTTCATTAGGAGTGACTGGTAAGGGAAGAGCATAGCTCATGAACATATGGGAAATCAGTTTACTTCAGAGAACTGAGGGTGAAAGGAAGGGATGTCTGCTTTTTATTAAAACCTGAAATGCATTATAATTGGCCTGAGTCTTTGCCCAGATGGCTTCTCTTATGCTGACATCTGCAAGAGTGTATATAAAGCAACATTAAGAAGCTGTCTCTTGTGGCAGTGTGTACACATGTAATTCTGTTAAGAACTAAGTCCTTTGCTATCTATAGTGTTGGTCTTTGAATAAGCATGCTGAGAAATGTCATTTGTTTGACAAAAACTAATTATAGAACATGGTTTTTGCATGGCATGGGAAGCTTCTACCATGCATGAGAAAACTTTCAGGGTTTTTCACCTACTTTTGTAGATTCTTGTTCATTCTTTATCATAAATTCCAGCTAAACCTTTTTGTTTTCTTGTTTGTTTTGGCAGGGGAAAACAGGGTTTCTTCTTTCAATCCTTTTTATTTTTTCTGAACTTTCAGGGTAATTACTTTTAATTTTCGTGTGTGAATTTGTTTTCTGCTGACCAGTGAAAAGTATAAATGATACTAGAAAGTCCATTTCCTATTAAGCTGATAGGACGATGACAGTGGATGCAATGTGATATACCCATCGGTCTGTTCACTTGTATCTGTAATTCTCAGGGTAATACTTTTTGAAAATAAGCCGTCAACTGCTTCTTTCCTTATCAGACAACAGGAAAATTAAAGTCAATGGCACCAGGGAACCTATTGAGTTTAAGACAAACCAGTGGTTTGGGGCAACAGTCAAAGCTCATAAGGAGAAAGTTGTGGTAAGTCTTATGCATTCGGTATTCATTTGGAGATAATGTTTATTTTTCTCAAACGTATGTCTTTAATAGCTCTTTATGTGTAGATAATGGAAAAAACTCTAGACTTATGCATGAATTATAAAACAGATTATGTGTATAACTCAGAAAATGAAAGCAGCCTATAAAATCAGGTTGAACTGACCGAGTGAAGATAAGCCTACTGTCGTGAAGATAGCAGAATTCCATATTTTTATGGAAGTAAATGATGATTTTTTTAACAGATAACAAATATATTTTAGAGATACACAAGAACTGATAGCTATATACTATAAAATGTTTTGTATTATGAAGATTTATTTGGAGTGTTAAATACAGAATGTAATGGAAGCCAAGATTTTTGTGCTGAAGACCCATTACTAAGAGAAAGCACTGACTTCTTTTGTCACATTTACATTGTTTTGAAAAGCTGTGTCATAATCCTGGTAAAGCAGCCACAAGAAAAGTCATAAGAAAGTTCCTAATCAAGACTGCTGTCAAAGTGCAATGTCTTGTTTTTCAGTTTCACTGTGCATTTCACCTGTGTTGATAGAGAACTCCAGCAGGGGGCAAATACTTTTATTGCTTAGCAAAGTAGTGGTGATGCTGCTTATATGTAGACAATTTATATTTACGCAAAGGTTTACATCAAAAATGCAACTGAAATAACTGTGATAAGAATAATTAATTTGGTCATTAATTTTGTTAGTTTTTACAGTTGCAAAGCCACAGCTTGTGTCTTGGGATTTGTTTAAAACTTCCAAGAAATAGTCATAAGGGAAGAAGTCTAAAGGAAATACCTTCCCTTATTTAGTATGCCTTGTGGTTAACCTAGGAAAGGATTTTGACATGAAATAGGTAATGAATAAAACATCACCCTGTTGTGTTACAGAGCTAAGTGGATGTAAAAATGCTAAAAATAGCTGAAGATTTTTCATTTTATGTACTCCACTAAACAACAGTTCAAAACCAGAAATAAAGCTTCTTTGTCATCATTTGGTGAATCTTAATCAAGTGAGCAGAAAACCTCAGCACCAACTGATGTGCTGTGTCTGTACTGACCAAACTTTGGTTTGCCTCTGATAACTCTTCTCAGGCTTTCTGAAACAGGCATATAGTCAACACTTTTCAAGCAAAAATGTGAAGAGTGAAGGTAGAAAAAAATGCCTTTTAAGCTTTGAAAGGAGAGAAAAAGACAATGTCACCAAGCTGTCAGAAACTTCTATTTTTTTAAAACTCAGATGTGATGGAAACTGCATCAGGTCAACAGTTATGCTTATATTGAGCTCGTTTCAATCTATTTTGCTCAATGTCAAATGTACCTAAAATCATGCTCATAGGATACATACTCTTCTTTACTGCACTCTGGTTTTGCTTCCTGTTTTAATCTGTAAGGTCTTCTAGGCAGGGACATCCTAAGAGTCCCAATTCCTTAAACCATTGTTCCAGAAGCGCTGACTTCCTTGGTAAGCACTGAGTAGCACAGTGGTTCATTCAGCTGGAACTGAATGCAGAATGAAGGTTTATACAGTACTGTGAATAATAACAAAACCTTGCCAGAGGTAGACAGGTTTCTGATTGGAGAAGTAAGACAAAGTAGGAAATGAACAAAGGATTTGTTTGTATCTTACAGAGGCAAGGCTGTAGGAAGAATTAGTGTCTTCACCACCCTGCCAATTGAAAAGTTTTAGGTCACAGGAGCCCCTAAAGAATGACTTGCATACCTGACAGCTTATCTTTTTTATTTTTCCAGTTATCTGAGTTACTTTCAAAAAAGATGATGTTACTCTCTCCACCGCTTGTATATCTTTTATCCTTACACTGCAATGTTTGTAATACCACTACTATAACACAGATCAAATTAGTTCAGTAACCAGAACTTAGCAAAAACATGTTCACCCAGAGACTGTTGAATCCGTTATAGCTGTACCATCTCTCTAAAGATTTAAATTAAGGTTTTATAAGACAACACAATCTGATGATTGTGATAAACGATATGACGCAGCAAATTTCCTTCTGAATATAATAACGGCAACACCCATTATTTTAAGACATATCAGGACAGAAGTAGGAATGTCTTCAGCCACATGTATGTGATCTCTATCTTAAACTATGGGATCAAATCTTGTGCAATGAGCAGTAATAGAGCAAATATATCACTTATAAGGCAGGCTTAGAGGGTATCTGTAACATATGCTTTAGTGTGAGTGGTATTCCCTGAGAGATTTCACCTACGAAGAGCTATAAGTGAAAGATCAGATTATGCTTTTCAGGTTATAATGAAACTATAAGAAGCAGTGGTCCTGCATTTTCTTCTGTCAATACATTGTGAATGAATGATACAGTACCGGAGAGAATCCTCATAACACTGCTTATTAACTGCAATTGCCAGATAGGTGAGTATGTGACAGGTGCGTACGATATTGTTTCTGTTTTGATAGGCTTGTGCTCCCTTATATCATTGGAGAACCCTTAAAGACAGCCCTGAAAAGGACCCTGTTGGCACCTGCTATGTAGCAATTCAGAACTTCAGTGCCTATGCTGAATATTCACCCTGTCGCAACAGTAAGTATAAATAGGAGCAATCCTGTGTTGGAGGAATTGATATTGTACTCTGTGCTTTCATCCTTTCAGTCTTCACACAGTCTTGGTTGAACGAAGATTGCTATATGACATTATTGCACTGGATGAGGATTTAGAGAAAAAATGACATTCAGCTATACACCTGTAATTGTGTGCTTTATTGTTTAATTGAAAGAGGAAAAATTAAGTAAATTAAGCTTACGCAGTTATAGTGATGAGTTATAGTTGGTTCAATTTAAATGGCTTTAAAATGTAGCAAACAGATCTAGATAAGAACCAAATAGCATTTTAAACAATTATTCATGCTTATGCTGAGTATAAATCTCTCATCACAGGATCACCATCTGAAGACCAGACCCTGCACAGAAACACAGCCTCTACACCATTCATGCCAATACTATCCACAATAGCTCATTTATGAAGAACTTCCAGCATGGAAGAAAGCCATGCGCCTTAGCAGTGCTGTTCTGCATTCTTCTCTGTGCTGTTTTGAGGATGTGATAGCCATCTCTGGGCCTTACTTCTAGGGGCGTAGGGAAAAAACGTGTGTATATTTAGAACGAACTTCAGTTACCTAGAAGTCTGCAGAAAATCCAACACGTTAGATTATATCACTTGTTCATCCTGTTCAGCATCCTGTGTCCAAGTGCTTATGATGATTCTTAATACCTTCATTGACCTCAGTGCTCCACACTATTAAAATCAATATGAAGTATCCAGTGGTTTTACTGAGCTTTAGACCGAGCTAGGTCTGTGGCAGTTTGTGCATTCACAGATCAGAAAATTGTTCTTTCAGTTACGTTTCTAAAGGTAATGTGTGTTAGACAGCAAATACGATGAGCTTACCTATCCCTTCGAGGGGAAGCTGTGGAAGCAAATCTATGATGTTGTTCCTTGTCATGATACAAAGACTCTGCTGTTGCAGCTAGCATTCTTGCCCTGTGCACATGGGCTAATTTCAAAACACATCTTTAACTGTTCTCCTATTGCAAACTGTGTTCCTACCTTTGAGTTTCTGATTTTGTCAAGAAAGTAACAGGCATTTTACAGAAAAATCAGACACTTCACATAATTAAAAGGTCTCTTTCCTGTGGAGATTTAGAGACAGCACCACTTCATGTAGCTGGATTTTCTTGACATCTGACAGATATGTGATAATAATGTAGCCCAATAATGCTTTCCATGGCCTATCAGAAAATCTGTTTATCAGTGATGTCTCACTGGGGCTTTGCCAAAGGCTTATGACATTTGAAAAGAGAGTTCAAGTCACCATTCCTGCTCCCAGTTTCCCAATCCTGCACACCTCCAGCACTCCAGCACTCACAGGAAAACCCTAAAATGCATGCCAAGATGCTTTGAACAATTATGTAAGGATTTGGAGACTAGAAATGAAAGTGGACAGAAGCAGGAAGCATGGTTTTGCATGTATAAATCTGCATCCAAAATTATATTACACTTCAGTCCTCATTGACCAAATGTATATCAGTTAAAGGCCTGGCCTTTGTGAAGGACATGTACCCTTTCCCTAGCCATAGTACAGATAACCAAATGTCATCTGAACATTGACCCGTGCTGAGCCATCTACTATGTCTGCATTTTTTGAGAATGCCTTGGTAAACACTTACTCTTGTGTTTATGGCAGGGCAGATTCTGGTGACCATTCTAGGATTTCTTGTCAAGTTGTTTACTTTTGTGTGTCCAGCCAAATTCAAACTGTATCCCTGGTAGTTGTTGCAAAGGTCCTTCCTTAGCACTGAGAGGCGGAAGTCCCAAGTAACTCCTATATTCCTGCTCCTGTTACTCAGAATCTTCACAAGGGAGCTGCATGTTCAGGGTCCTGTAAAAAGTCTTGTTTTGCTCTGCCTCTTCTAAAAAAGGATGCATATCTTTTCATGTATTTTGGTAGTTTTGCATTTACAGCCTTAACAGTTCCAGTGATGTGTAAGCTGTCTTCCATGTGTACTGTGAAATCAATAAAAATCTTCTATGTTCATAATTGCAGGCAATGCAGATCCCGAAGGACAAGGCTTTTGTCAAGCAGGTTTCAGCTTAGATTTTTACAAGGTGAGATTCTTCTTCCAAAATACTTTAACAAATGTAATTCTGATACATCACCAGTGTTCAAGCACAAGTGATCAAGAGTTTACCCATGCTGTTGCATATGGAAAGTTTTGTGAAGTTTTTGCAAGTTTTTCCCCCTTTGCAAGCTTCAAACTTCCTGGTTTCATTAATAAAAGAAATACTGCAATCAGCACTTGTTTATCAATTGGCAGCATTCCAGTCTGACTGCTTGGTCTGCTTAATCATTAGGCAAAAATTTGTATGTTCTTCTATCTCTTGTATGTTCTTCTATCTCAGTGATAGAAGATAGAATCTTCTATCATTGGTTACAGTGCTATCCAAAGACCTGACTTTCAGGAAATAATGGGCTAGTACTAGCTCGTTTTAAAAAGTTAAAATAGCTTGTATAAAAATGCTTTTGGAGTCAGAGAAGTCGTTGAGTAAGACCATTCTTTTTGGAGGTGACAGTGAAAGTGCTTAGGGGAAATAGCTAGTTGTTCTTATATGCCAAGAAGATCCAGAAACAACATTATGGGCCGAAGAATAAACTGTGCAATTATTGTTATTACATGTGCCATTATTACAGCACCAGGACCTCACATAACATTGATCATTGCTATTGTTTTCAGTGTTCTGCACCTACAGAATAGGTTATTCACACTATTAATAGCCAAGGAGTAAAGACCTCGTGGCACAGTAGACAAAAGTGTATTTTCTGTAAAGCATTATGTTGCTTCACTGAATGCAAATACCCTCTTTTATGCTGACTTTGTTACAAATAACCAGCAATTTTTAGAGTGCTATGTTAGTGCTAAAAAAAATTATGGCTTTCATTCAAATGAAGATGCATAGGGTGATCTTAACTTTATTTGACTGTGGCTTTCCCTGCATGTCCATGCACCTACATCATTTCCTTGTGCAGAGCTGTTCTCCTTTAGCATGATTCTGATATTCTTTTGGTCATTTAAATTGTTTTTCCCATGCACGCTTAACTTTGTTGTGTTCTTTTGTTGTGTAATTTTATTCAATTCTGCTTTTTGTAGAATGGAGACCTCATAGTAGGCGGGCCTGGTAGTTTTTATTGGCAAGGTATGTTCATCTGGCTGGTTAACTTGATCTAAGAAGTGAAGCAGAAAGTATTGAAAATGTTGTACTAGATTTCCATTGTTTTCTCAGCTTAAGATAACCAGTCTGGTCTTATTTTCAGCAAATATAAGTCAGAAGAATTGTTTAGCAAGCAATTGAGGATAAAAGTAAGTCAGAGAAAACTCAGGATGAAGGTTGGGTAGGAGGCGAAACAAGTAGAACTAACTTCTTATGTTGCCATTTTAGCGCGTTTGTCATTTGATTAATAAGCCCACTTTTTCCCTAGAAATACTGCAGTTTTAAAAATAGCTAAAGTTTGTGCAATTAATGCAATAGTTTCAGTTTTTTTCACTTATTTATTTGTGAACACCACCTTTTCATTGCTATCTGCATATATTTTTAGCTTATTTGTGGCATCACTGTAATTTCCAAGATGTAGTTTCTCATGTAGATAAAACCTGAAGTGGTTTTGGTAAAGGGTTAAAAGGGTATTTTTGCTTTAACCTGTTCTGAGATGTCATGTAGCTAATTTCCCAGACTCTGACTACCAACTTGCCCATTGTCTGGCTCATTAGTGTGTGGTTTTGCATTGCCATTAAAGGAGGAAGATCTAGTTGATTATGATGGTGTGGAATTCATAGCTTTGAATTCTTCATTAAGAAATTGCTTCCACTGGTCTGCTACATTTATACAGTACACCATCAAAAGGTAGCTGAGCCTGAAAATGCTAGACTTTAGTTTGAATCAGCACCTTGATGTGGGTCTCGAGATGCTTTTGTTGTAGTTCAATAGAGTCTCAATGCCCATTTATGTGCACTCTTACGACTTTCAGAGTAATAATGGAGAAAGATTGGGAGAAGATGTCTGCTCTTTGCATCTCTGCTATATTATCCCTTCAGCTCTGTTCTGATGTACTGCTAGCCCTGTTTTGTAGAAACTGGCTCTCCTTTATGCTCCTTTCATTTATGAAGTTATTTGAATCCAGGTCAGGTAATCACTGCAAGTATTGTGGATATCACTGCAAATTATTCCTTCAAGGATATTCTGAGGAAACTGGCACGAGAGAAGCAAACAGGAGTGGCACCACCCTCATATGATGACAATTACATGGGTAAGCTAATCTCTGTGCCAGTTAGCAATATGTTCTAAGAGCATGGGGCTTACACATATTGAAAAGTAGCCCTACATTACTAATGTCCCAATTTTGAGATGATTTGAACATGTTCTGCACAACAGCAAATTAGTATTTTGTTAGTTACTTCAACGGCATTATGACCATGCTTAAAATTATGCATGGGGACCGGGTTTGAGGGTTGAGAGCTTAAATGGCTCATTAGGGTTCTTATTATTTGATCTTAAATAATTAAGCAGAAATAAAAAATGTACCCAATTATATCTTTTCTTTTTTTTTTGTAATGATATTCATGTGTCTCTGCGTGTAAGACAGTTTTTTCTTCACATAATTATAGAAAAAATGCAGTGGAATTTGAAGGCAGAGATGCATCCTTTCACCTCTGCCCATAGATTTGAAACTACAGTCCCTGATAAAATCCAAAATCTTTACTGTGTCAACAGCAATTATCTCACAGGTTTACTAAAGCTTCAGGAGGTACTTCACTGAATCTTTGGAAATCTGTCTTCCGTATAGGCTAAAACAGGATACTCAGATGTTACAGTACAGTAATGAAGACCTAAATTGTGTCAGTAGCTGTTAGGGCAAACCACCGCAGCAGCTGCTGTTTTTCAGATAAATTATGAAGTATTAATGATTTAAAAGCTCATTTTTTTGAGAAAACTGATAGATTTATTATACATTCAGACCTACACTTAATTTAGCTATAATAATATGATAAACAATTTTCCCTTTCTTCCGCACAGTTTTAGTATACTGATGTTAGAAAAATTGCATTGTGCTGATCTGGTGAACAGAAAAATCTGATCAACCTTGCATGTTGTTTTTTTTTAAATAAATGGTTTATCAAGTGTTTTTCTTGTAATTTACCTTTAAACAGGATACTCAGTGGCTGCTGGGGAATTTACTGGGGATTTTGAACAAGGTAAGAAGCTACGTACTTGAAACCTCATAGCCATGCAGCTAGTAATTTCCTCATTTTGGGTCTGTGCAGGAACATACATTTGAAACATAGGTGACATTTAAGCTATCTGTACCAAATATTCTCAGAAGCAAATATTTCCTTAGAAGACGTATCTTAACAGATCAGAATGTAAGTAACCCAGAAGTCTGAATCTGTTGCTAAGGTATTCTGGCCATGCATCTGTTCAGCAGTTAGAGCTGTGACGACATGCTAGGTGGAGCCATCCAAGCTCACTTTATTTAGCCAGTTTGGTGACCAGTTGTAACATGTTTCGGGAGAACTAGCTACACAGGATTTGGAGAAGGCTGAGGTTCTGAATGACTTCTTTGCCTCAGTCTTCACTGGCAAAGGCTCTGAACACACCACCCAAGTCTTGGAAGGCAGACGGCAGGGACTGTGAGAATGAAGACCTTGAGCCCACTGTAGGAGAGGACCTGGTTCGAGAGCATCTTAAAAATCTGAACGTGCACAAGTCCATGGGTCCCGATGAAAAACAACAAGGTGCTTGGTGACAGCCAGCATGGCTTCACTAAGGGGAAATCCTGCCTGACCAATTTGGTGGCCTTCTATGATGGGGCTACGGAACTGATGGACAGGGGTAGAGCAGTTGATGGCATCTACCTGGATTTGTGCAAAGCGTTCGACATTATCCCACACGACATCCTTGTCTCTAAATTGGAGAGACATCAATTTGATGGATGCACCACTCGGTGGATAAAGAACTGGCTGGATGGCCGCATGCAAAGAGTTGTGGTCAATAGCTCAGTGTCCAGCTGGAGACGAGTCATGAGTGATGTCCCTGAGGGATCAGTGCTGGGACCAGTCTTGTTCAGCATCTTCGTCGCTGACATGGACAGTGGGATCGAGTGCGCCCTCAGCGAGTTTGCCGATGTCACCAAGCTGTGTGGTTCGGTTGATACGCTGGAGGGAAGGAATGCCATCCAGAGGGACCTTGACACGCTTGTGAGGTGGGCTGATGCCAATCTTATGAAGTTTAACCATGCCAAGTGCAAGGTCCTACACCTGGGTTGGAGCAATCCCGGGCACAGTTACAGGTTGGGCAGAGAAGAGATTCAAAGCAGCCCTGTGGAGAAGGACTTGGGGGTGTTGGTTGATGAGAAAATGAACATGAGCCAGCTTCAGTGTGTGCTTGCAGCCCAGAAAGCCAACCGTATCCTGGGCTGCATCAAATGGAGCGTGACCAGCAGGTCGAAGGAGGTGATCCTGCCCCTCTACTCTGCTCTTGTGAGACCTCACCTGGAGTATTGTGTGCAGTTCTGGTGTTCTCAACATAAGAAGTACATGGAAGTGCTGGAACAAGTGCAGAGGAGAGCCATGAGGATGATCAGGGGACTGGAGCACCTCCCATATGAAGATAGGCTGAGAAAGTTGGGGCTGTTCAGCCTGGAGAAGAGAAGGCTGTGTGGAGACCTCATAGCAGCCTTCCAGTATCTGAAGGGGGCTATAGGGATGCTGGGGAGGGACTCTTCATTAGGGACTGTAGTGATAGAACAAGGGATAACGGGTTAAAACTTAAACAGGGGAAGTTTAGATTGGATGTAAGGAGGAAATTCTTTCCTGTTAGGGTGGTGAGGCAGTGGAATGGGTTGCCCAGGAAGGTTGTGAATGCTCCATCCCTGGCAGTGTTCAGGGCCAGGTTGGACAGAGCCTTGGGTGACATGGTTTAGTGCAAGGTGTCCCTGCCCATGGCAGGGGGTTGGAACTTGATGATCCTAAGGTCCTTTCCAGCCCTAACTATTCTATGATTCTTTGATTCTATGTAGAGCCAACAGTGCAGTCTTGTACAGTCTTTCAGTCCATATTCAAGTTACTCACCTGCATAGAGGTTGCTAGACCTCAGCCTATGACTGGCCAGGTGCAACATGGCTTGGAAATGTCTGTGCATGCTAAAAGCACACTTCTGACTGCCACATAAACATCACAGCCCAGGCTAGGAGATAACATTCAAATGCTTCTGGAGAAAGACAGCTTTATAATGTGGTGCTATGTTAACTGATGCTAGGCAGAAAGAGTTGTCTGGATGAGTGTATTCAAAATTTAAGATATACTATTTCATGCAACTAGATGCACTTAGGGGAAGTTAAAATCTTATGAGTAAATGTCTTTAAGAGATTTGCAGATGCTTCTGATACAGATAAATCAAAATCCTAAGCATTACATATCAAGGAAGATTTAAGTGGCATGGGATACATGTTGCATGTACGACTCGTGGCATAACCACTTCACTGTTTGATCATTTATCCTTTTAGAATTGGTTGCTGGAGTCCCAAGGGGAGCGCAGAACTTTGGCTATGTATGTACTGGACCCACATTTTATCCATTTTATATTGAGAAGGCAGTTAGACTCTTTGGGAGGCTAAAGGCTACATTATATTTTCTGTCTCCTTGTTCCTAAACTTTTTAGTAAGAGAAAAATGCTACTGACTTTCACTCTCAGGCTTATCTGGCTGGGCTGAAATGCCTTACTTTTGAATATTAAGTGCTTAGTCCCTTCTGAAGTCTGTTTACAATAGGCAATTTCAAGCATGCTTTGAGTATGACCAGAATCCTTATACCCAGTGAGTGTTATCAGATCTGATCTTACCCTTAGGTTAGCATATTTCATGTGCAATGCTGTATCCGCAGTGGTGAGCTGTCCAAGTTCAGATAATTCATACCCACTGTTTATTTTAAGTGCTCTAAGTATATACACGGAATACTAGATGCTAAATATTAAGTTAGAAGTGATGGGAGAAAACGATATATGTATGTGGATGCATCTTTTACCTCATAGGAAAAGAAAGTTTCAGAACTAACCTAGCCTAACCTAGGGAAACAGAGACCCTAGCCACAGACACATTCTCTAGTTTTGTGAACCCAGAAATCATTGTGTCTCTGGAACTGATTCATACCATTTTTCAGAGGAAAGGTGTGTATGTGTGTGCATATATATATATGTAGGTATGCATATATTTCTTTATGGTATAAGTTCCTGTTTTCATGCCTAATAATGTAGTCACTGATTAGCTGACAATCTGATTTGCTTCTGTTCAGTGTCCAGTAAGAAAGGGAAGCAGTCTTTTCCCCATTTATTTCCCCATTTTATTTATATATTTATTTATATTTATATGAGACTCATAAAGTCTTAGTGATTCATTCAAGATCATATAGGAAAACTGTGGTGAGACAGAACATAATTGTTTTTTCTTGGCCACAATGTGACAAATAGGTTTGCAGTGATGTTGTGCTTGAAACTTTCCATATTTTTCTGTTACCAGGTCTCAATTATTAATTCTTCAGACTTGACCTTTATCCAGAATTTCACTGGTGAACAGGTAATGTCAAACTATGTGATCAAATATAATATCTCTAGAGGATACAGTTTTATTAACATAGCTTAAAATGTATATAAAATAGATTTTAGAATTAATGACCATCGAAACAAAGAGTATTATCAGTAAAAAAAAATAAAAAATTAAATTGATATGTGAAAGTCTATCTGTTGTTTTTTATTTCCAGATGGCGTCTTATTTTGGGTACACTGTTGCAGTATCTGATGTTAACAATGATGGGTAGGTTACCAAATGTATTCAGCTCCACTGAACATTCATAGAAGCAATGCCTGATGTTTAATATAGACATAGGTTTTCAGGTGCTTCGTACCTCAAAATGCTTCTCTTGGCTTCTCTGCTTTTCTAATTTTAATTGTTCATGTAGGCTTATCTTTCTGTAATCACGGTGGCACAAGTATTTGCAGGCCTATTTTGGGTGAGTTTGTCTTCCTGAATATTTATTCAAAACAGTGTGGCAGAGCGGGAATATCTAATGTCTTAGGAAACAGATCCTTATAGAACAGTGAATAAACAGCGCAAGCTACTACTGGGAAGAGATGGGTGAAAGTCAAAAATTCATTCTCCCATTCTCAAAAGCAGGTAAGCCTTCTCACATGTGGGCCATCCATAGCTTCACTTCTCAATTTTAAAAGCTCCTCATTCCAGCACCTGCTGATTGGACATCTATTTTCACCATCCAGAGGACCAAAAAGTGTCAATGGCCATAGTTGTTATGACCAGCATTGTGCTTGACTGAGGGAGAGTGCTGCTCAGCTCCCAGGATCACATCTAAGGCACTCAGGGATTTCAGGCACTGTTGAACAAACCACTTCCTAACTTTGAACTCATGTAAAATCTGATTGAATATTTCAGAAGCGTAGGACTTTAGCAAGTGAATACTGGTACTAGCTTTTTAGCAAGGAGATGAAGAGTCCTGAAGCTCAGAGCTTTGGAATTTGGAAGAGTCCTCACCTCAGAGCTGCACAGAGGTGAGCCAGGTTTATATTTAGAGTTGCAGCATACTCTTGCCTATTGTAAAATGTCTCAGATGTATCTACTTCATTTTCTTTTCTTACAATGATGTATTATGTGCTTAAACATAGTGCCTTAAATATTTCTTCTGGATGGACTAAATGATTGCTTCTCTTCAGTACCTAGTGACCCTTTAAAAAGTGAAGGATACAAGAAAAGAGAAAAATAACAAGGTGATAAAATGTTATTGCATTCCAAAACAAAACAAACAAACAAAAAACCCCAAACCCAAAATCAATAAGAACAGCAACAACAAAAGAAGTTTCAGCTGCTTCATAGTACTCATATCTTTACAAGTTTCTGAGGTCAAATTTTGTCATAGTACCATAGCACTTTACTCATGTGAAAGGGTGGAGAAACATTAATCTAAGTTACAATAGACACTCTAGACACTCATTAGACTTTTAGGGAACTTGCTATTTAACTTTTCACTGAACCAAACTATTTCCTGTGCAGGTTATTTCCTGTGAACCATAGGGTTACTTGGCAGGTCTCATATTTTCTGTGGACCTCTAAGACCACTGTTTATGTCAATAATATAATCAAACTGCTGTTGAGGCCTGTGTGGTCTCCCAGTCTATATCTTAAAAGAAATCTAATGATGCTCTCTGAGATCCAAACATCCCACAAAAAACAAAACACAAAAAGCTTTACTTGATAAACATGTCTGATTAGATGTGTAGTCTGCCTTTGCTAGTTTGCACATATAGTTGATACAAATATTTATCTGAAAGGGAAAGTAAAACAGAGAGGAAAAAAAGTAAAAGGGAAATGACCACTTCAAATTGACTTAGGTTTTCTATCCTATCTATTATCTAAGGATATTTCTATCCTATCTATTATCTAAGGATAAAAGATAAGTGATGGCTTTATCAGTATGAGAAACCTGATGAAGTTCTATGCTGAAAAGATTAATAGGAATGATGCTTTGCTGTAACAGGACTGAAGACAAGGCTCAATGATTAGGCTTACCCTAGAGAAAAAAGCTGTGTATACCCTTCTGCTCCAGCAGTTAAGGTGTTCTGGGGTGGCTCTTACAGTTTTATCTTCACCACATCAGGTTGTAGGCAGAATAGGAAAATTGAGGATATTATTTGAACTACCATTTAGTTGCCCAGTACTAATAATGAGAAATCCACAATGAAACAACAAAACAAGTTTGCTATCAACTTACAGACTGCATTCCTAGTAAAGAGGAAAAAAGAGAACACTTCCAATTTAGACTGAAACGGCCCAATAAAAACAGTGGAATAAACTGTTTACTGGTCTTTTACTTGGCCTTTATCAAAGCTTTCCATAGTTATACATTGACCTCTTGACATTTCCCATACTCCTGCTTTTTATTGCTCAGCAGGATACAAAGGAACTGCATACAGTCTCAGCAGGTGGTCAGCTTTTGCCTTTTAAAGTTTTTGTTAATAGAAAGGAAACAGTACTGGCTAGTTACCTTATTGTGCTGGACAAAATAAATACATGATTTATATTAACTGCAACTTCTTAGTGCAGTATTGAAATAAATCTAAAGAACCAGTTCAAAATACCATTACAAAATGAACTGCACTTTATGGTTTAACATTACTGTCCAGGGGCTTTTGCTTATGCTTTGCTCTTGCAGGCTTTTAAAAGGGATCACATGAACCTGAATATGGCTCAGAACTTTAATTTTGTAAATATAGACTCCTAAGCCAATTGAAATATCCTTCTTCAACAACAAAAACACATTATTATAATCACATAGGTACTCATAACCCAACAAATGATGCACACACACACACACCC
This sequence comes from Pezoporus occidentalis, assembly GCF_034315485.1. Lineage (NCBI taxonomy): Eukaryota > Metazoa > Chordata > Aves > Psittaciformes > Psittacidae > Pezoporus > Pezoporus occidentalis. The sequence continues at coordinate 149,784 of NW_026914469.1, forward strand.
CCCTTTGACTGCTTGATGTCTAGATACTTGAATGGTAGGAGCTGGAAGGTGAAACTGACTATAAAGCATGGTAAACAGCAATTGCTTGCTTGTGACCCACTTGGAGAGAAATCAGGAATAAGTAAACGAGGATCAGAGAGAGCAGGGTAGCTGAAGAATCCTTCCTCTCTGGCTGTGGTACACTGCTGTGACAGTGCAAAAACCAAACCAAACTCAAACCACTAAAATTGCCTGAGGGAGAATTCCTTCTTGCAGAGGGCTTGCTGAAGCAGCTTGCCTTGACCTACAGAGCTCAGCACTGCCGGAGAAGGGGAATAATCAAGAAGGTGAGGAAAGAAAAGTTTTGGTTTGGGTGGGACATGCCAAGACCTGGAGGGAAGGCAAGCTAAGTGCTGCAGGTGTTCCAGGTAGCTCTGCTGCCTGTAACCAGTTTAGAAATGTGAATGAAATTTAGATGACTGCCTTGCTCCCGCCTTTCCCTCAGCACATCAGAAGGCGAGCCAACTTAGTTACTAGGGTCTGGTCCCTGGCCTATTCATGTATTTTAGGCAGCCATTGTCATTTATTTTAACGAAGTAGAAATTTTCCTAGAAATATAAACCCAGCACTGTGTGCTTCCAGCTGACATGCTGTGATCCCTGCACAACAGACTCCAGCTCCTTCCTGCCTGCTTGTTTTGTGTCTCACTTGGGGAATCTTGTATTCTGGGTTAGGCTTCTGCTGAATTTTAGGCCACTGTGAATGATAATAGTCTGCCTCTGTTCACCATTGTAGGCACTCTAGATATTGCTCTATGGACCAGTGTTTTAAAGGTGTCTAGGTCTCTACATAGTTTACATCGATGTACTGGGAGCTTCCTGGCTCTAAATCTTTTGATTCCTTAACACCCGTAAAAATATCTCCCCTTAGTTTTACAATCCTTCATTTGTAAAATATTCATTGGAGCCAAGTTCGTCTTTTACATCGTGGTTTATACAGCATATGTGGGGTCCCAATCTTGCTAGAAATGTCTGGACTGCAATGTAATAGAATAGTAACTGAAGTTACTAATACTGTATAATGCCTTTAGTGCATGACAGTTGTAAAAAAACTTGTAAAAAAAAACAACAAGCATTTATGATCTGTTTTTGTTGTTGCTATTGTTTTGTGGTGACTGTTTCAGCTGACATTCTGTCCCAACCATGGGCAACTTTCGTTAGTAGAGGAGGACTTTTGATGTTTAGTGTGAAAGGAAAATCCCACCTTTGATGTCAGGTCAGGATCTACTTACTTCCTTTTTAAGTTATGCCATGGGGTAAAGTCTGACGTATAAAGGATAGAACAACTGTACCGAAGTGACCTGACATTTTGAATTACAGTTTCCTTTATGGAAACATGCTATAAAACGTAATATGAAAACAACATTTCTAGAAGTACTCTGTCACAATTTGTAGAATGTGTAAGTTCTACAATGTGATTAAAAGGCTTCTAGATGAGATATTCTGTACAAAATTCTACAGTCTGTATCTTAGCTGAGCTACTCCCAAATCACATAGGGTTTTTTTTTTCTTTCAGAATTGGGAAAACAATGTAATGCAATTTTATTAGTTGGTTTACTAATGGCTAAAGCCTTTGTGGAGACATCACAATTAGGAATATTAGAAGGTTTTCTACAAGTTTGATATAGTTTGAACAAAATTTCCCATTAAAGCATGAGAATATTTTTTCCGAACTAAAAATTCTGGGATCAAGTAGCAGTAGTTATTTGCAATAACAGAGTTCCTAAATATGAATGAGCAACATCTACTGAATATAATTGAAATCATCCTATTACTTTATATGGGCTTGAGCAACCTTCAAAAATTAATCTGATACGATCATTTCATATCTCAGAATAATTTATTAAGAATATTTCTGCTTGTTATGTGTCTGTCAATCTTGCTTTATTTTATTCTTTACTGTTCAGTAAAGGGTCTTTTTTCCCTGCTAAATGAATGTTGATAACATGTTTCAAAACACCCCCATTTAGAACAACATGTAAAATATTGTTTGATTAGACTATCTTCTTCTACTGATTCTTATACTGATTGAGGGAAAAGAAGGACTTTTCCCTCTAAGCCTCCTATTTTTGTGATTTTATTGTGTCCTTTCCCTTTAACACTTAATAGGGCAAATTACGTGAGCACTGCAACTACTCATGTACTTAATATTAAACAGAAGTGTTTTCTTAAATAAAGCTTTGGCTTTATCTCCCAGCTTCCATTTGAATTAGTGGTGAGGCATTCTCTATTAATTGAAGCTCTAAGCACGTTTCATTTTTTAAAAGAATTTCATAATGTTTCCATTTTGAACAGAGGGGACAGCATTTGGAAAAGACTTAAGATGTGATCAAGGTCACATTGGGTGGGGCTTTGAGCAACCTGGTCTAGTGGAAAGTGTCCCTGCCTATGATGAGGGGGTTGGAACTAGATGATCTTCAAGGTTTTTTCCAGCCTAAATGAGTCTGTGGTTCTGTGATTTATGCATATTACTTCAAAAATCTGCTGGAAAGTGGCAATTTTTGTATTATTCACTTACTCATATATCATTTTTAAAACCTAGATTTTATAATAAAATTCTCTCTCACTAGCACTGTTAGCAGACAGAATTTGCTCTGTTAACACAGATTCCCCTCTTAGTTAAATCCCTGACTTCTGGATCATGAACTTCGAAGTATAGCTTTTCGGTGTCTATTGTGGGCATAAATTGAAGTGCAAGAAACTCCATTTAAACCTAGGAAGAAATGTTTTTGCTGTGAGGGTGATCCAGCACTGGAAGCAGTTGCCTAGAAAGGCTCTGGAGTCTACATCCACGGAGATATTTAAAACTGGATTTGGCACAGCCCTGGGCAGCCTTCCCTAGCTAACCAAGTGTTTGAACTAGAACTCCAGAAACGCTTTCTTCCCTCAGTTAGCCTATGACTCTATGATGATAATTATCAGCTTCCTGTTTAACAAATGCATGAACTGTGTGAATTGCACTCAATATCTCAGTGACACTGGTTTTTGTTTGACTGTTGCAGTTTAGATGATATCTTAGTTGGTGCCCCTCTCTTTATGGAACGAGAATTTGAGAGCAAACCTAAAGAAGTTGGGCAAGTTTATCTGTACCTGCAAGAAAGTGCTTTCCTCTTCCAAGATGCACAAGTTCTGACAGGCACTGAAGTGTTTGGTAGATTTGGCAGTGCAATCACACACCTTGGAGATCTCAATCAAGATGGATATAATGGTAATTTATATGTAATATAGTGATATATATCTCTGTATAACAGTCCAAGTAAACTAACTTGCTGAGTTATCTGAGATAGCTTGGGTGCCCTGAGTACCTAGTTAGCCTCTTTGGACATGGTCAGTTTCAGCTTGTTTTTCCCTGCATGTATTTTCTTAGTTCTTATTTCCAAGATGCAAAGCAAGCATCTCTGCATCTGAAACTGCAAGGAGTTTTTCCTGGAGGAAGTGTTTTGTACAGTAGCCTTGAAGAGGGTTGGCCCACTATGGAAAAATTAATGGACCTAGCTCCTTTGTAACTTGAAGGCTGTTTTTCACAGCACCATAGCCACTAGATTCTAGGGCAGTGGCACCAGTGTGTGGCTCCTGTGCAAGGTATAAGTCATGCCAGGAGCCATAGGATTGTATTTAAGTTCAGGGTGCACAAAATCTGAATACTGTCCTCTGAGCAGAAGGGTTTTCCTGGAATCCCACCATGGAGTTCAGACCAGCTGAACTCAACAGTGGAGACTTCTTTTACCTGTGAGCAATAGTAGGTGACCTCTGCTTCTCTGGGCAGGGAAGGCTGGTATCCCTGCTCTCCAGCATTCTGGTAAGGCAGCATGGAGACATTCCTACTGTTCTCTCTTAGTGTAGAGAGAAGGTTAAGAAAGATCTGGAGGCAAAGTCTTCTGCTTCATAACTGAAGATGCTATAGAGCTTTGGTGTACTTCTACCTTTAGAGCAAAGGTACAAATTCCAAGTGCTGAAGTCAAGTTTAGTAAAGGAGTCCAGCATCAGCTGTTAGATCAGAACTTAAAAGTGAGAGTTGTAGATACGTATCTTCCTCTAGTGTTCCCTATTAGGTAAATCAGCTAGTGCGGCTGTTGAATCTCAATCTAGACACATGGTCCTCTCCACATCCCATGTGTAGGAAGTAAGAAGAGCATTATGAGTTGTGTTTCTTGGATATGGTACCTCATTTTTAATGATTGCAGTTCTTAACTGCATAATGCCCAAGGCCTCCTGTTCAATTCCTGACTCAGTACTATTTCCATTTCTTAATAAGATGTTGGCTTGGTATAGATCAAAACATTTTATTTCACTGCTCTCTTTTGCACTGGTTGTTTGAGTGGTTTTTTTTGTTTTTTTTTTGTCTATGTTCAATACTTTATCTGGAAAAAGAAAATTTAACAGCTCTTCTGTATTAATTAGGTGACAGAGGAACTCAAGAATAATTTGTGTCTCTTTAAAAATATGGAAGTAGAAGCAGGCATTAAATTAGGTCTTGGTTTATTAGAGCTTATTGAATGCCCTGGAAATACAGTGGAGGAATCCAGTGTGGCCTGCCTATTTAGTATAATGCAGTAAGCCCTTCATAGGATGATTTTATAACCTTTTGTCATGAAAGTGACACAGAAAAGACACTACAGACATTTTTGTATATTTGCGTTAAAACTGGAATCCATATGGAAGTACAGAACATTGAAGTTCCTGCGTGTATATAGACTTAGGAACTTAATTTTTGCTTTATTTTAATTGTGCCCGTTCTTTTTATCCTTTTATTGCACTGCAGACATTGCTATTGGAGCACCATTTGCAGGAGAAGATAGAAGAGGAAAAGTGCTCATTTACAATGGACACAGTAATGGGTTAAATACCAACCCTTCCCAGGTTCTCAATGGAGCCTGGGCCTCACAGTCCATGCCTTCGGGATTTGGCTTCACTCTAAGAGGAGACTCAGATGTAGACAAGAATGATTACCCAGGTAAGATTTTTCCATTAGTAAGGGGAATTTATACTTCCATTCTCTGGAAAATGCATCACGCCTAAACTGCTGCTTTTGGAAGGCAGGGTTCAGAATAAAGAATAGACATTTTTGGATAGTTCTAGCCTGCTTTCCTGAGAGTTAAAATCAGACAAAACAAACACTCCCTTTCCTGTCAAAAGACATGATCAGAAAGTCAAGAAAGGGCTTAAATGGTTACATTAACATAAAACATGTGAAGTTTACAATAAAAAGCTTAACCCTTTCCCCCCACTTCTAAAAATTGAATGCTTTCAGCTTATTGAACTTGCAAGGTCTCCTTCATCCTCACATTCTTTCTTAATTAAAAACATGCTGTGTTTTAGAAGAAAGGATTGACTTGGTTGTGTTGCTAAGTTGTTTTTTGCTGTCTGAACAGACATTGAGCTATACATAGTTACTTAATGGCTTTGACTGCATTTTAAAAAAAGCAGAGAGATTGCAAATACATTACTTTAATGCAGATATTTCATTTGGGTCCTTCCACCCCTTTTATATTCTCATTTTCCTATAGGGACTCTTGCTTTTTAGGTTAGCCTTCATTCTTCCTTATTAGTTTACCTGGCATGCATTCAAATTCATCAAGTTTATAACATTAGTTGAGCTTCACCAGGGAGATATTTAAGAGGCATGTTCCTAGCATCTAGGTAGTCTGAATGTTGGAGCTATTTTAAATGTGCTTGTATTTATTCTCTCTCTCCTCTAGAAGCAAATCTGTTCTGTTTCTTTTCATGACAATTCAGAAGCCTTAGCAGGGATGTGCAGTAAAACATCGTATTTTGTTCTTATGAAAGGTTCATCCACAGTAAAATGCTATATCAGTCTTTACTTCTCTAACTTAACTATGAAATCATATTTTAGCCTGGGTTATTTCAAGGACAGTGTTGTTAAAAGTTGTATTGTTTCAAAAGTGAAAATTGTGATTTTCAAAGGGTCAGTAATGGGATCTCTTACTTTTTTTGTGATGGATTAAAAAACACTTGAGAGGTGTCTTTCCAAAAGCTGAAGAGGGTTTCTGGGTAGGGATGTTTACAATAGAAATTACAGTTTTACAAACAGAAAAGCTGACTGCAGAGTGATAAAGTGAAGCTATCACAAGAGTGAAGTGAGAGGATCTTTAGCTTTTCAGAAAAGAAGGGGCTTTTAAACACTGCTCTTTTTGTTTTCATATTGTTGATGTTGCTATTAATAGTCTTTCATTGTCCATGACTAATGAGGTTATTTTGGAAAACAGAGCTCTTTATTAAAGTTTCAGCATTTAAACATTTCCTAAAGCATCCACAAGGCCCCCCAGCAAAACCAAAGAAAACAGGATATTGCATTCCTGACATTTGTAAGATTGAAAAGATAAAGATTGGGAAGGTCATCTTTGAGCAGCATGGGGAAGAAAGAAGGGTAGAAGTCTAAGTAGTGTATTAGGATACTTTATATGGAGCATCTTTTAAGCTAATTTGTGAAAAGCTTGAGTGATGGGTCTCCATCTTTCTAAATGTGTGCTGGGGAGCTGCTATAGTCAGTTCAGTTGTGAGATTTCTTGGAGCTGTTCTACTTGTTATTGTTGGCTCCACTATGCATCCCACTTGAGGAATTTCATGTTGTGATATCAGCTCACTATGTGTTCGATGGTTTTGGTTTATTACATGAATTATTTATTTTACAAACACCAAACCCAAGCCCAAACCTGCCTTTACTTTAACTAGCTTTTACCTCCACCATGAGCTGAATATTTGAATGGTCAGTCCAGAGCACTGTTAAGAATCTGTCAGTAAATAACAGAAAACAAAAACCTTACTGTCCATCAACCACTTCTTTAACTCACAAAGGCTTGAAGCACCAAAACAGAGCTGAAAAAATAGCACAACCATGGCACAGTTTTAGCACAAAAATAGAATGGCTTCCTATAGAAAAAGAAAAAAAAAAAAAGGAAATAATACAGGGAAATGCAAGACCAGGACAAACACACTAGGCAACTAAGTAAGTAATCCTTCTCATGTCCGAGCTTTTCTTCTTCATCTCCTGATGGAAGTGCTGAAGGGCAGCTCTTGTAGAAAGAGGAAACGAGGTACTGAAATTGGACAGAATAGGAAGGATGTTTTATTTTAGATGTCAGCTGAGAGGCAGAGTGCTGGCTACAGAAGGTCTCGGAAACTAGCCTTTAATTCATTGCTTGCCAAACTGCTGATCAGGACTGCAGTTCAAAGAGTGTCATGAAATATTAGAGGAAAATAGTCTCAAAATTTTCATTTAAGCTTTTGAAAGTGTATATTATAAAATCCACCATTTATAAAAGAAAAAATGTCATAAATCCAAATTATGCTGACTCATCACTCTCAGCAGTTCAGTTCTCATTGCCTGGGAAATGAGAGCCAGCTGTGATGCGGGGCTGCAGGTACAAATATGTATTGCCACAATCTAAGGTGAGATTTTCCAAGCAATTGGCTCTACCATGTCTAGAGTTCAAGTATTGTGTGAAACTACATGAGCTCAAAAAGGGATCACGCTTGCAAGATGTTTAGGACTGGCACCAGTTTGTGAGGACTCACATAACTATAGCTGTGCTAGTATGCCCTGGAGCCTAACATTGGTCTTGAGGCAGTGTCCTGGTTTTGGCTGGGATTGAGTTAATTTTTTTTCTTGGTTGCTCTTGCAGTGCTGTGTTTTGGATTTAGTATGTTAACACATAGATGTTTTGGTTGTTGCTAAGTCGTGCCTACTCTAAATCAAGGACTCTCATACTCTGCCAGTGAGGAGGGGCACAAGAAGCTGGAAAGGAGCAGAGACAGGACACCTGGCCCAAACCAGCTGAAAGGATATTCCATACCACAGCATGTCATGCTCAGTATATAAACTGGGGGGGTGTTCGCCAGTAGAGGCTGATCAGGCTCAGGGTCAGGCTGGGTATCAGGCAGCAGGTGGTGAGCAATTGCATTGTGCCTCGCTTGTCTTTCTTGGGTTTTATTCTTCTCTCTCATTTTTCTTTTAGTATTTATTAATATAATATTTTTAATTTCAATTATTAAGCTGTTCTCAACCCATCAGTTTTACATTTTCCAGTTCTCTTTCCCATCCCACTGGGGTGGTGAGTGGAAGTAGTCAGCAGAGTGGTACTTAATTCCCAGCTAGGGTTAAACCATGACAGGCAGGCACATCCCTGCAGAGAAATGAGAAGCTGACAGATGTGAGTTACTCTCCTATTTCATTTTTAGTGCATTAAAAACATTTTGAGAGATTTTAGAGTTTCAGACCTTCTTCTTTATATCACAGCATGTATTAAGGTTCTTGGAGCAGGTCTCAGACCTGGAAGCCAGAAGATACCACCTGTTTGTGTGGCTTCTTATCACAGGCTGCTGAGCTTCATCCTGGGCTCAACTGTATTGAGCCCAGGAACCACTGCTCCTAGAAGTTGAATAATAAGTTGAGGAATACAGTTCCTAAAAAGTGAAGGTGAATCATAGCCTTTTGGAGAAGAGCAGCCATTCAATACAGGAGGCAATATCTTTCTTCATCCAAATGCCAATATAAGATCAGGAACAGAGAAGGAAATAGGGAGCAGACAAAGGTAGCCTAATACTCAGTGCAGATCAAGTCCTCTTGCTTTCCTGTGGATGGAGGGGTGGTTTCTCCTTCCTCATCTTCCTGCAACTCTGGACCAGCAAAGGGAGAGAGACCACCTCTTGCTTCTTGGTCTTATTTAGGAAAGGCAGAGAAAGACTTTCTTGTCCCCCAGGACTCCAGCTGTATAATAAATATGGGAGAAAACTGACTATGGACAGATTTAATGGTGGAGTAGAACAGCGGGCAGGGAAGAAGATAATACAGCCATACCTATATAGGTGAGAGTTCTGTCTAGCACTGTTGCATGTCTCCAGAAGTGGCCAACAGGAGATACCCAGGGAATTGTACAGTCCTGCTGGGTCACAGCACAGCTCACCATCATCAGATGAAACCTTCCTGCCCATTGAAACAGGATGGCTGTATCCAAACTGCCTTTTGAGAAAGGTCCTTGGTCCAGAGCATTCCTGGCTACTATCTGGAAGAGTATACACTAAAATCTGACCAGAGTCTGTGCTAAAATTATGAAAATCTGGGCTTAAGCTCATGTCCCAACTTTATTTTCATTTCACTTGTGCAGCCACTCACTGCACAAAGCACGGGATACAGACAGCTGAATGACCAACTAGTCAACATCATACCTAAAAATGAAACTCTCTAGTAGGGTCAGCATGGAGACAGGGCTGCTTTTAGTTCTCGTTAGCAGTCCTGTCAGTGTAATGACTATCTGTCTTCAGCTGCCCTGGCATGGATGTTATCACTGTAACAGTAACAGACCTCTACTTTCAGCATTGTGAAGATGCTGGGATTTTTCTAAGTTTTCAACAGGGAAGAGTTAGATTTTGTTATTAAGTTCAATCCTTGGTTTACATCTCCACAGCTTTCCAGGGAAGGTCTTCTGTAAATTGTGTCATATTCGCAGACCCTCCAGATGTTATGTGCCCAGAACTGTTCCTTTATCTACACAGACAGGGGTGATAATATGGTAGTCTCTGTTTTGCAGGCTCCGAGGTAGTGAGAAATTTTCAACCCTGGGAAGCATCAGACCCAGAAAACTCTGCTGATCATCCTAACAGTTGTGTCATTTTAAAGATATGCAGCTTCTCTCTCTCTGTGATGGTGTCCATCCCCTAGCTCCAGCACCAAACAAATCAAGCACTGTTCTGCACCTAGCAGAAGAAATTCAATGCCAGACAGTGGTGATGGTAGTGAATGGATGGATGCTTTTTTCCCTGTAGTGATTTAAGAGTTAGGTAGAACCTGACCAAGCTTTATAGTCAGTTAAGGCTAGTGAAAGGGAAGCAATAAGAGGAAGCAAATTAAGCGTGACAGTCAGATAGATTGGATGTACCAAGGCAGCTCCATTCTTTTTGATGTGACTATTCAGAGGAAGAAGCAACATGAAGCTTTCCCAGTCTTCCAAGCATGACACTGACAAACTTTGTAACATACTACATCAGTATCTCTCCTGTATACAATATGTACCCAGTATTTGAAGGAAAAGACCAAATAATCCTTTAAAGATGCACCTACAGTAGTAAATTAAATATGCTGGTTTTGGTTCTAAACTGCCGGTGAACAGTCCTTGTCCATACTTTCAGACTCACTTTCTTCCCAAAACAAGATTGCTACATGCTGTCTTCTGGAGGCTAATAATTGGCATAGGCCAATTGCTTTAGGGCCAATCTTACAATACCATGGCAAACGGTGCAGGTATGGTACACAGACACATTACATTCTCTGACACTGATTTACTAACACTGATGTAATTGTGACATCTTTCAGCAGACTGTCCATTTCACAGCTTTCTGACAGCTCATGTTCTGAGGTTATATTCAAAGGAGAGGATCTGATCTCACTTAATACTGCTATAGTAAATTCTGAATTAATGTCATTACTCTGGATTGACAGTTGTGTAAAAAAATAAAGCGGATTAAAGAAATAAAGCTGGAATGCAGTGAATGGAGTGAAAAAGTGTAAGAGATGGGCTGATGGGCTTTTTTGATCAGTTTAAGTGCAAATACAGTAATAGTTGGAAGGAATTATGTGCAAGATTTCTGTACTGTACTTTTTTGGTACTGAGGTTAGGACACGGCAAAGCATCGTTCTGTGTCTGAGGCCTTACTGACAAGGCACATAGCACAGTTCATATAGCCCTGTGATTCTCTGTAATAGCAGCTCTACAAGGTTTGCATAAATTTATTCTGAAATCCCTGACTCAGTACAACCTTGCTGGCAGTCTTCTGTGCTGGAACATCTGAGCAATGTAATTATACCTTTCAATGCAGCTTCCACTCAACTCCCCAGTAAATCTGGGGCTTTTAGGGGCCCTTTCCTCCATCCTGAGCTGTATTTATGTCATCAAGGCCTGGAGTGTGGAATGTAGCCTCAGCTTAGGTATGTATTTTGAATTGTAGTTTATTTTGTTTATAATTTTGTCTTTTTCTCTTAGCATAGTTTAATTTTCATAGGAAGAAAATATATCCATAAATCTGTTTTAACGGGAAAGAAATCTGTTTCTTTTGGCTTCTGGGCATCTGTTCAAAGCTGGTCGCCACTGAGTGTTTGGAGTCCGTGATTATCTGCGTGATGGTGCCGCACTTCCAGCTGGTTCATCTATCTGTGTAGCGTTCAGGCATTTGGAGGCTGTAAGGTTTCCACCCTCACATTTCAGCATATGTTCAGTCACTTGATGGCTGATTATAGCTGAGGAAAGAGTTTATAATGAATAACTTAGTCAACTCATTAAGCTTGCTTGCTTTCTCAGTCACTTGCTTGCAGCGTATCCTCCAGCACACTAGTTTCTTCAAACGTGTTTGTGAACCAGGATGATTTAACCAGTTTCTTTTAACACTGTGGGTGGATTCAGAGCAGTGCTCTGGATTAATTCATTACTCAAAGATTGTTGATTAGTTAATTGGATAATTGCTTAAGTGAATTATGCACTATTGTTTCTGCTTCCTGCCTGCTTAGATGCTTGTGCAAGTGTTCATTATTAATTTAGAGTCACCCTGAAGGCAGTGCCACTGAAGATTCTTCTTCAAGGTATCCTGCTTTTATCCAAACACAGCTGCAGGGCTGTTCTTTTGGTTATTCTTTTTAGTCAAACCTTTGTCAGCTTAGGGAAATGTATAAAGGCATCTTCACGCTCAGTTGTTATCTTAAGAATAGCATGCAGTTAATAAAAACAAATTACTCTAGAAACATTTTAAAGAGGAAACAAGTATGACAATCAGGCAAATTTCCCTCAGAACTTCAGTAATCCAGTCTAATCTTATTAAAATGAGAGTATTTAACAGCTCCATCTGCAAAGTACCATAAACAGCAGGAAGAAAATCCTCAAGTTTCTTTCTGAGAGGAAAGGGTTCTTCAGCATTCATAATTTTTTTTGAGAACAGTAGGCATTGTGCCAACAATATCACAAATCGTAACCTAGTGATGACTAAATTATGAAATTGGTCCAGGAGATTTGTGGAAGACAAACAAATTAAATCAATGAGAAGCTGCATCTGCTTTGGTCAGAGGGCTGCAGTCGTGGGAGCCAGAACAAGGAGTGGGTTCTGCCCCAGATGCAGAAAAGCTGAAGTATTTCTACCAGCTAATTAAGTTTTCACATGAATAATCACTCAAAAACGTACTGACAAGCTAATGATTTCCTACAAATATGCTAGTTTTATGGCAAAGTGTTATCTGTGCAATTTACAGGCATGCGTTTCTAAAATTCTTTGAGATATTTAATGAAATCACAATATTGTACCCAGTGGAATATAAGGATAAAACAATCAATCCCACTAAGTAGGGCTTTCCTGAAGTGATTGAACATTAACTGCCCTCTTTTGGATTTGTTTGTAATATAATGAATAATAACATTCTATTATGAAAAGGACACTTCAGACAAAAGGGAACATTGGAATGAATTAGCCTTAGGTGTTAACAGACCTGCTACCAGAATGGTTGAAAAACAGGGAAGGATCAAGGGAGTTGAGAATGGTATGATTGGAATCAAGTGACTCTGATTTGAGGGGGGGGTTGCTTGTAGTATTTAACTCAAATTCTTGAGTAAAGTTGGCTGAACTGGATAGTCCCGTGTCCTTTATTATAGTCAAACCTGAAGTAATGGCCATTTAAAGGAAATTTTATTCTGGACCTTTCCTACTGAGATTTGGGAGTGTGCTGCTCTCTGAAACTCTAGAAAACAAACAGAAATCTGACCATGGGCCTTTTTGGCACCTGATGCACTGAGGGAAACAAAACACAAGAAAAGCTCACAGAGATTTTTTTTTTAACAGGGTTTCCAGTTACACAGTTTTCTCTTTTATGAAATGTCCATTAGCACCCATACTCAGATTAGATTTAATTGTTTTCCAGTTCCTATTTATACTCTGCAATTAAACTGACAGACTACACAAAGTGATGTTTAAAGCTGTCAGCAAATCATTCTGAGTCTGTAAGATCAACACTTTCCTGCCTGTATCCTGGTAGGGTTGCAGTGGGAGGTGACTCAGCTATCTTGTTTTTTCATTTCTGGGTTTCTCACAAGTGAAGCGTGTGCTGGTTATGTAGTCTTTCATTGGCTGGTGTTCTTGGCCGCTGTATCTGGTGAAGTGAGATGAGATACCATGCCTTAGCATTTTCTCTTAAGATTGCTGGACAGACTCCAGCTAAGTAAGGGTGCTGAGCACAGCACATGTTCCTGGGGCTGGGTCTCTCACAGGAGATGAAGATGTCCTTCAAAAACCAAAAGAATTTGCTCGAATTATTAAATGAATATATCTTGTTGAGACTGGAGGTAGGACTTTGTTGATTTTCCTACTTCCTCCAGCTGGTTGAATGCTTAGTAAGCATCATGGCAAGTTTCTGCCCTTTATCACATGGTGTTTCGGGTCTGTCACAGATACATAGCACAAGGTGCAGGTAAACAGAGCAGCTTACAAAAACCAATGTGCTTTTCAGTGCCATCTTTGAATACTCCTTCCTTGACATTTTATGATAATGCAGAAGATCCAGAAAATGGATCTTCTTCACTGGACAGAACCTTGCAAGCCTTCCCTTCAGAGCAAAGTTAATATCTGAAATCAGCATTAGGATTGTTTAACTTTGCACAGTGCCCCTTGACTTCAGCAAAGTACATGCCAAAGACACTTGTTTCAGGATTAAGCTCTGTGAACTCCACCAGTTGGGGATTTTATTGCATACAACCACAAACTGTGTTGAAATTCAAGTTGAAAATTCCTTCAGAGTCACTCTGTGCTTGTTTTCTTGGTTTTTGCAGCGTGGTTGTGACCCCACAGCTCATTTATTCTTTCTTCTATACTTTTTCTTTCTTTCTCTCTCTTTCTCTCTCCTTTTATGGGGCTTGAAAAAAACCCTTCACAAATGCAAAGGAGCAAAGGTTTTCATACTGTTTTCTTCAGACTCTGGAAGGCTTATAAGTAGTTAAGCTGGCTTTTATTGCTATGTAATTCCAAATTGCTTGTTAAGCACTTATTTTTCAGCTGTGACCTTTGCATCAGTGACATTGCATGCGTAGCATTAGCAATGACTACAGACAACTTCTCTCTATTCTTAGGAGGGGAATGTTGCCAAGCTTCAGATAATTTAGACATCTCATGCAGTTTTTCATTGAAATTATTAGTTACTTTTCTTCTGCAGAACACAAGAAATTCAAAACTTCTGCTTCTGAAAGTGTGGATGTGTATTCAAATCTCATGGATTCGTATCAATGTCAAAAATGCTTTTTGTCCAGTGATGGGCATAGGAGCCCCCACAAGGCTATGAAAAAAAGAAGAATAAAACTACTGTTCTGTAACAGAACAAGCAGAAGCAAAGCAAAATCCCTAATGGATCTTCCAGTGAATGCTCTGCTGGAATGTATAGACTTGCTCCTTATATTAGCTCTTATATGGCACTACTGGGTAGAAGTATATTTTTGTTGTTTGCATATTCATTCTTAAGTTCACTTCTCTTCCTGAGTAGTTTCATTCATTCAAGCTCTTTGGGTCAAGAATAAGCATGGCTTAGAACAGAAAGTAAGGAACATGTCAGGTAAAAAGTGAGAGCTTCCGAATGAGAGCAGGATGAGCACAGTCCTGGATGCCCAATAGTTTATGCTCAAACAGAGCCTTTGTTATGGTGCCATGATTGAATGTCCTCATCTTTTTTGCTGTGCCTCCAAACCCGGCTGAGGTGGCAATGCAAGAAGACTGCTCATGGAAAACCAGTCTTTTGGTGACTGGGGCCTACATTGTTCCTTTAGACCTGTTACTCTCTGTCTTCAAAAAACTGGACTCTGTTCCAGAGAAACCAGGATTTAACTATTAAGCAGATGTGCAAAATCGCCTTTAATATTAAAGAGGGGATGCTGAGATAGGGGGGACCTAAGTCCACACAGGTGTAGAAATTAAAGAGTTTGCTTGTACCAGTGAGGCGGAGTGTATATGACAGACTCATTCTTTTTACCTTCAGATTCAAACAGGCTCCGTTTTATTAAGCTTATTCAAGTTGTGCGTTCAAGCTTTCCCTTGTGCTTGTGAAAGGTTGGAGTGCTTCATTTTTTTAGTGAAAGATCAGATTATGAAATCATCACAAGATCAGGATCTGGATGAGTCTCAGACATCTACCTGTTTTGTGTCTGCCATAAAATAGCCCTATATTGAAACCTTTTGAGTTACTGAGTTTGAATTCATAAACTGTTCAACTGGGAACAACAGAACAGAAACCTCTTCCTTCTTGTCTTTCGCTTTCTGTTCATAACATAATGTTTCTTTTTTTCCTTAAAAAAAAAAAACAAATTAAACCCCACAAAAAAAAACCAAACACAATTGAAAAAAAAACCCCAATAAAATATTCAACCTTTTGGGGGGTTACCATGGGTGCTGCTGTTGGGGAGCTGACAGAAAAAGTTCTGCCATGCGCATTGTGCAGCCTTTATGGTGATGGCTACGCCTCAATCAGTTGTTTAATTAAAAGAAAATATCTTTAGGTTTTGGTACTGTGTGGAAGTTGTCTATAAAGCTGCTAGTGAAAAGAACTCATAAATGTCCCAAAAAGGAGATAGAAACAACACTCTTTTTCTTCTTCTATTTAAAGTGTTCCTAACCCTGAAGCCTATTTCTCTAAGGCCAATGGAAGTAGAAAAATGTAAATGTTATACAGAAAGAGGATCAGACCCATAAACTGTCCATGTCTGCTCCTCTCTGCTGACATTCTTCAGTGGCATTCATTGTAGGACAGGCTGTTGTCCTTGTGAAGTTCTTGTTTAAACTAGTGAAATCCTCATCATCTGAAAGGCAGAGTGCTGGAAAAAGCACTGCCAGACCTGGCCCAAACTACCCAGCTGATTACCATCAAATTTGGTATTTGCATCATGCTTTGTTGACTTCAGGGCTTCATAAGCAAACCAGTGCTCAAACAATGGAAGCAAGCAAGTAAGGGTTTGTTTACAACCCTGAATATCGTTTTAATTAACTCATTTAGATCAATTTAGTTTGCCAGTCTGTACTACTGCAAGGTCTGTTGTAAAATTCAGTCTACTGAATTGGACATGTGTAAATCAAGTCATACAATAACAGTGGAGTGAAAGAGGTGCTCAGATGGGCACTAGGGAGTTAGAAAATAGAACAAAGCTCTTTCTTTTTCTTGAACTGTGCTCCAGCTAGAGGCAGCAGGGAGGCTGATCCTTTTTCTTCACTGCTTGGCTCCTGTTTTTCTCCAATAGGCCTGAGTAGTCCAGCAAGCCAGTATGGATCTTTCCAGAAAGCCCTGCGCGGGACTCCAAGCAAAAAGAAGAAATACATGAGCCTGTAAATTCCCAGCCCAGGCTGGTATCCAATAACAAAGATGTGCCAAAGGCCCAGTGTGCTGCTGGGGTTGTTGACTCCAAATGGGCATCAATGGGGAAATAGATGGCTTTAGATGGATAATTATTATAAGCCTCAGCACATGCTGCTACAATGCTGAAAACATTAGAAGCTATAAAATCAGCCGTCCTCTGACCTGTGCATTGTATTTATGTATGCAGAGGTGTAATGCTTCCATTAATGAAGAGATTGCTTAAAACATAAAGCAGGATGGGAAGGATTTTCAGGAAGGAACATTGCAAATTTTCAACATGACGTGTATGGAAGTGACAACAAAGTGGTTTGCATCTCTCTGTGTAATGGACAATTAATGGTTTAGAATAAAATGTGTAAGGTTAATGGCATCCTTTTTCCCCTTGAATACTCCTTGAAAGCTGGAGAGAAGTGAGATAGTAGTGAGGGTAGTCTTGTCTTAAATAGATTGGCACTTACTGGATACCACCAAGACATTTATAAGGCCATCTCTGACAATGTAGCATGTTTCTTCCAGGTACACTTTTGGAAAAAAAAAATCACTTAGAAAGGAATTATCACACTTGTTTTATGTTACTGCTTTTTTAATGTAAATAGTCTAATTTAGACTGGGAAAAAAATGCATGAGAGGCATCTATATAGTTCTTCTGAAGCTGTTTTGTTTCTCCAGATTTAATTGTAGGTGCATTTGGAGCTGGAAAAGCAGTTGTTTACAGGTAAGTGGTAAATAGAATGGATTTTCTATTTTACAGCTTTGGTAGGAGATCTGCAAATAAGCAAATTTCACATTCCTTTGTTTCTGTAGTGCAATGTGTAAAAGATGATAATTACAGGTGATAAACTATGCATCCTGTGAGAAACAAAAGCTTTTTTCCCATGCTTGAAACTGTCATTTTCAATGAATTTTTCCATACTTTCCATGCTTGAGTCTTAGCTCAAAAAACTTCTGGAATGTTTGACTCCTCCGTTAATTTTAAATGAGAAATTTAAAAAGCATAATATTCTAAACTGATTTTTTCCCTCTGGGAATGGTGCTAGAAAGATATTTTATCCTTTTTTTTAAAAATCACAAAGTTGCTGCTGTGGATTTTCACTAAACGCAGTGCTTGGTTAGAGGTATGAATTGAAGCTACCAAATGCATAAACAAGTATTTGCTGCTCTCTTAGTCCAGCCATGCCGACAGTTCCTTGCATTTAAAGATCTACCATCCACTGATGCAACAATGTAGTCATATTTCTTGATTCGTGGCTGTCTTCTTGTAGTCTGTATTCCCAACAGTTCCTGACTGAGGGAAGGCATGTTCTGCTTTCCAGCTGAATATTTGTCAAAGCATAAGAGTTTAGTAAAACAGGAATGCTAGTTTGTTTTAGCTACCATCGTAGGTGCAGTGAGTAGACCTGTTTTTCCCAATGCCCAGAGAAAGAGCCATGTGAATAATTTGCAGTGCATCACGTTGCAGTGGCATGAATGACTGCACAGGATGTGAAACATTGGAGAATTAGATCCAGTGTGTATTTTAGATAGCAGTAAAAATGTGTTTAATTTAAGAAAATGAATAGCAGGAGGCCATTTCCTGGCCAGAGTATATCAAATATGCAACTTGTCATACTGGAGAAACAGGATTTTATTAACTGCAGTGTGCTAGAAAAAAAGGTTTTCACTCTTGCAGAGAAAGTAAATTTTTTTAAGGTTTTCCTGAAGTAGTATAGAGAAGTAATCATAAAAGCTCAGCTGTGGATTAAAATATGAGGAAATTAATTTTTTAATAAGCTGGTTTTGCCAGAATTATGTAAGCTACTGTAAAATAGTACTGCTGTCTTAAAAAAGCAGAATTTAGACTCTTATTTTCATTTGTCTTCCAAATTGCTCTCAACTACAAATGATCTCATTACTTAATAACAGATTGTTATTCGAAGGGATGATTCCAATCACTATAACTGTGTATTTGCATATTCAGCAGAATTTTGTGGTGATTATTCCTCGTTTCTGAAGTCAGTTGTCTCAAGACATGTCAGACAGAGTTGTTTATTGGCTCAAGATATTGTAGATCAATTTCTACTTTAACCAAATTGTTTCTTGATTTAAGAATCTTAGAGATAGCAAGTCTGAATATGTCACTGTTAGTTACATACACTGTTAGTTACAGTTAACTGTACGAGGCTGTTTCACTGATGCTGTTGACCTGTGATTTCTTTTGTGAAGAACTTTCAAAATGTCATAGTAGGAGTTACAGTTTCTGACAAAAAAAAAAAAAAAAATCTTTTGGGTAGGAGGATGATTATATAAGTGTTTCCTCAGAGCAGCCCTATATTTCTGGCTTCACTGTAACCATCTCAGTTTTCTCTGCTGCAACATAGGTACTAATGTGCTCCTGTATGCAGTGAACCTTGTTTCTGTCCCTCAGAGCCAGACCTGTGGTGACAGTGAATGCTCAGCTCATTCTGAACCCAATGATTGTGAATCCAGACAATAAAACTTGTCTGCTTCCTGACTCTCAGCTTTTGGTGGCTTGGTAAGTTCATGATAAGATAAAAAAAATCCTCATCCTCTTTCTATTCCTTACTTCCTATTCCTAACTTTTCTTGCAGCTTTTTGGTTGAACATATTCAAAGTTCAAAAAAGATGTTCAAACATACTATGTTGAATGCAACAAAAAAACCCTACACAGAACAGAGTTCTTTTAGATATCTTCCAGTACTTAACAGATTTTCAAAATGAAGTACTTAAAGGTAGAGTGCTTTCATACACTGAATCTCCTGTGTAGGAGAATGCTCGTTGTCTCCTAGGGATCAAGATACAAATTCATATGCAATGCTTGGATGAATGGAACGTGAAACAGCTGAGACAGACAAAACACAGGAACAATGATCTGTCAAAATACACATCTTTCTTGAGAAAATATGTCAGTGAAAGTGATGCAAAGAGCTGGTGGATCCACTGTTTTCTGTTAGAAAAAGAAGAGAGATCTCAGTCTTTTGTGGAAGAGAGAAGATACCTGTCTGGCCATCCTGAGAGCAGTTCACAGGATGTTGTTTCTGGTTGTCATTGGTCAGAGGAAGGTTTTTTTAGTGCCTTGTACAAGACAATGTTGCATATGTCTTTAAAAGAGAAACCCTACGCCACAGTACCATTTAACTTTGAAAAGAAAAAGTACATTCAAAGACTTGAAGCTAATTAAAACAATTTAAGATCAGTTACAAATATAAAATGCTTGCAGGACAGTTGGAGGCTATCTAATAGCACATAATACCACATACAGGCACGTTTACTACACTAGTAAAAATTCACTTAGAAAGGATCCCAGGAACAGCTGATAAAAGAGGCTATTACAAATACATAAGATACTGTTTAAAAGTGCAAATCATAACAAATGAGGAAACTGAAAAAAAATCAGAGCATAAATACGTACAACTTGAATACAAAATAGCAGTGAGTCCTGCCAGAGACACTCTGAGGAACAGATTTCTAAGACAGAAAAAATATTCATATCATTTTATTTAAGCACATTAGAAGCAGAAATCCTGCCAGGAAGTGGGCTGTATGAAAAGGACATCCATGTGTAAAGGAGGACTCCAGAAGACAAGGTGACTGCAGAAATTTTTCACTGCTTTTAAACCAGAGGTGGTCAAAGGGATTCCCCACACTGGAGACTTTCTTTATATGAGATGAGTTCTAAAAATCATCTCAAATGTCAAAGTCAGCAAAAGTGTTTTTAGAACAAGTTGTTAAATATGAACCATAAAAAATACTCATGACCAGAAAAAGTTCATTCAGTAGTCATAAAGAAACTCAGCTCTGGTACATCTAAATGACTAAATAAGTCAGCTTTCAATGCATCTAGAAAGGGGCTGTCAAGAGAGTTTCACTTTTCCTCTATTCTTCCACACTTTATGGGACTTCCCATATTTGCCATAATGTTCCTTGTTTCTATATCCTGTGTAGAAAATCACCAATGTACAGAGCAATGGGGAAGGCAATTGATAGATCTAAGTTTCACAACTTTTAAAAGCTTTGGCCTTTCTGGAATAGGATCCAGCTCAAGATCCATCCTGACTTTTTGATTCAAGCACCTTTTGATTTAATAGTTGATTTGATAGAGAATTTAAAATATCAACACTGGGCTGAAGCATATTCATTGATCAAAATTATGTTTTTTCAGAATTTTCAGACTTTCTAAGAATGCTTTTTGTCATAATGGAAATGATTTTGAAACCCTAACATTTGCCAACAGTGTACTAAAGGAAAAAAGGTGTGGTTTTGCACAAGAAAATAAATAGAAACATTTATGTAAAAAAACTATTCCTGCTGTGAGACATGGTTTTAAAAAACGAGAAAAAACAAAATACGCTCCTTTAACATGCAGTATTTTCATTACTTTTCATTACTGTGTTATAATAAGCCAGAAGGTATTTGGTTTATATTTACAAGAGTTTTAATACAAGAGCATAATTTAGTGTCTGTCTGCTTTATTCAAAAATACTCATCCCTAAAGATTTGGTTTGTGTTACAAAACAACTGAAGAGCAGCTGCTATTTTCCATGTTGTAGTTTTTCTCCTTAGTTGAAGCTTGTATTGTCCATATGAAAACAATTAGTAGGAAAACTCCAGCAAGCAAAGAATTCCTCAGTCCCATGGGATAGATTTCTGTATCAGCCAGCTGTGCAACCTGTATAAAATGTGTACGGACTGACACTGCAAAATTAGAATGAAAGAAAACCTCCTACCCAAAAAGTTTGAGGAAGTGTGTGTGTATGAATAATGTAGATTATTCCACATTTTAAACTACTAAGAGAATATTATTTTTGCCAAGATATAGATTGGAAAGCTGCAGCACAGAGGAGACATGCAGAAAAGAGACATTTTTATGCACATTCTTAAGAGAATGTGACTCTTTCTGAGTTCCCAAAAACTAACAAATTTGGAACAAATTCTGCAACTTTGAAGCTATGAAAGAAAATGTTAATTTTTCATTATTTTTTTATTATTTTTTTTAAGTTTGAAAGATGCAGGTTGATTTCTGGAAAAGGGGGTAAATAAAACAAACACTTTTTTAAAAGCTGTTTCCACATCATATAATCTATTAAGCCCAAACTGGGTTCCAGCTACCTAGAGGTCTAATTTATCTCTGCACTGGTATTTCTGTTACCATTTGAGATCTGATTATTAAATACTGTTCTTAACTGCATAACTTTTGAACTATTTTTCTGATTTTGCTCCTTTCTATTCCTAGTATTTTCTTTTCCCATTGACTTAATTTGAAACTGGATGTTATTGGTGCCCCATGGATATGGACCTAAGGGCCTTCGTACTGCCTTGAAATATCTTTGTGTGAGATTTGCCCTAGTCTGGAGCAAGCCTGACTCTATGAGTCAGACAGCAAAGTCACGTGGCCAGGAGTCAGAGATCTTGTACCTTACACCTCAGGGGCTGATAGGAGTAAAGTAGGCAAGTTGTGACAGTTGCTACCCAGGAAGCCCATTGCTGTGTTGCAGACCTCTGCTGTGCCAGGACTGCAGCTGGGTGATTTGATAGTATTAGTTTTAGTAGTCCTAGAGGTAGCCAAAAGGCAGTCATTTGAGTTACCTAGGAGCCTTTGTGTTGCCGCAGTCTGGCCATGTGACATAGCCTAGCCATGGAAACCCTTCAGGATTCAAGCTCTGTGTTGGTCATTCTGGGTCACTGGGTTAGACTTTGGCATAACAAAATCTAAAAGTAGGCCAAGAGCATCAAAATAGAGCTATATTGACTTGCTTTTAAGTATTATTCTTCAAAGAGGAAACAGTTTGTTTAAAGGTCATTCATCAGTAGAGGATAATAGCTTCTGCTATTCTTCTGTAGAGGTTTGTGACCTTGCAGGTTAGCTATAAGCCTCACACAGAATGGAGGTCCCTAGCATCAGAGCTTAAAGTGCCTTTCTGCTAATGCATTATTCATTCTTCCTCTCCATGTGCAATCCTGTGTGCTAAAGAAATTGTTAACAATAACAAATGATGTCTGGTAGGATCTGGTCATTTCTTGCTTTTCACTTCCTGAACTAAGTTTCCTATTTTTTCACCTACTAGAATAGCCAGACCAAAATAAATTCTTTCTGGGATAAACTGCAGTCCGGAAAACATTATGTGTAACTGATTTTCTAAGGATTAACCATTTTGGGTAATATTAGGTAATTTGGATTGACTTCTAAAGAGACTACCCTCATGTATGCCATGAGTAGTTTTGAAGAAAGATGAATCTTTTTAAGCTACTTCTTCTAATAATTAAAATCTAAAATATAAAATAATTAAAAATGTTTCTGTCTACCTGAAGAACATAAAAGTAATTAAAACAAACCAGTTTGTTGACCTGAAACTACCAGGAAAAGATAGTAAATTCAGGTTTAAGGCTTTCCTTCTGTTTTGTAGCTGTAGTCAAATACTCTCCAAATCACACATAGATCACACATAAGCTTGGGTGATATGGGCATCTCTTGAGAAAGGCAAGATTGATAGCACGTAAAAGTTCATATGCTTTAGGATGATGGACTTTTTTCCCTCTTGTTCCTTATCTGCTGAAGTTTTCTTCTTTAAACTGTTGTCTTGTTTGGTTGATTGCTCCTCCAAGCAAGCTTCTAAGCTCAGCTGTTGTTATTTTTTACTGTGCCTAGGAGGTGCTCTGCCTGGAGAGGAAGGAATAAACCTTGGCTCTTAAAGTAACACTTAAGAATGTGACTTGTTATAAAATGTGTATGATGAACTACTCTGTTCATTACAGTAAATTAAACATACACTGAAATTGTGCTATTTAACAAGTAAAGCATTTCAGGCTGGATTTTTAACTCAGCCTTTTTTTTAAACATGACAGCACAAAAATTATGTGAGACCTCCGAAGTGAGGTCACAAAGTTTGATACATGATGGCAGTTCATGAGTTTACATTTGTGAAAATACACTATTATGCCATGACGTGCGAGACTGGCCTATGAAGCCTGATGTCTAAATTGCACTAAGGCAATTACACAAGCTTTTCTCATTTTGTTGTTCTGGTCCTCGTCCTTGTGTATTAGAGAATAATTGGTTCTTCATGTGTTAGTTCATAATTGCAAAGAAGTAAGAATATGACTGAATTCGCACTTTCCTCATGGAGCGTAGTCATTTGAAGGCTACAGTTAAGTGGAGTTTAATGGCATAAGGCAATATTTTTTTTGCCCAAGAGGAAAGTTTAACAGGGTCATGAGAGTGACATGAATACCAGATGTGGCACAGTTTCATTACATATGTCAGAGGAAGCAAACATGCAATTAGAATGTGATTATAGGTTATTTTAAAGGTTATGTCGCTGGCTTTGAATCCACTGCATGGAGAAGTTAGTCTATAGTATAATACTAGTGAGGAGATTAAGAGCAATGACTACTTTAAATTTGCTTTTTTTTGACCCAAGATGATTTCACATCTTCCAGTGCTAACCTACAATCCATGTTTAGCTGAGTCTTACATATACGTACACATACCCATACGCATACACATACACATATACAATAAAACATTTTCTGAAGCCATGAAAATGCTCTTGAAAAATGATTGGTAACCAGGACAATTGAAAGTTTTAGAGAGCCCCAAACCCTTCACATCAGCAATTTTCTTACATTATATGGGACTTATTTGGAAATAATAGTGTGGAGAGCTAAGTACTTGTGGAATGTGACAGCAGGAATCAAAAATCAGAAGCATTTTTCCAGTGACAGACTTCTTGTTTTCCCACTCATCAGGAAAGTACACCCTGTTAACAGCAACAAGCATTAGTATTCCTGTTTCCCTGGCTATCCAGAGTAACTTGTGAAAGTTTTTTAACATATGATTCAGTTATGTATTTATATAACTTGCATAGATGCCTTATGAAGTTAAACTTTTCTACAAACATTTATAATTTTTAGGTTTTTAAAATTAATTTTTATAGTATATCTTCTTAGAATTTATCAGCCAATAAAACTATGACAGGCTTCTCCTGTCAGATGTTGAGTGTAACTGCAAATTTATTGCTTGTCTTACAGAGAAATAGAAATAAATGTTCATTATGAGAAGTAATTATGTCTGAAGTGATGTTTATGTAATACAGTTATAACTGTGATGTGAATATTGCTAGGCTCAAAAAAAGATTCCTGTACACTATGAGCAGGCAAATGAAAAACAATTAACTTACAGTGTTTTGCATTGTGTTGAATGTGTTGCATTAGTATATTAACTAATGGACATGGATAATCACTTTCTCTGTACTTTGATTTAGGTCAGGTATCTGTCACTTTATGCAAAATGTAGCAAATTAAAATACATTCTGCTTAGTCTTGTGCCACACAAATTGAACAATTCCGTTGGTATGTTTGGAGTGAATTAGAGCTTTTTTGAAATAATGAATAATGGAATATCATGGAATACATTGGCATCCTGTGTGTTTTGATTTGATAGAAAACAGCTTGAGTGTTGGCTACATGCTCAAGGATCTTTCTTATTTGATCATGATGAAGCGATAAGGACTTCTGCAGACAGCTTCATACAAAGGTGGTTTGCTGAAGGTCAACATAAGGAACCCAACTTTGCCAATAGTATTGGAAGTGTTATGTCTGTAGGCTGTCTCAAGAATTAGTGGGAACAGAGGCTCTTCTCCATACCTTTCCCTGGAAGATATTCAGACCTTCTCTTCTTTGGTTATTAGTGGACTGTAGGAGAGTTGCTAACTTAGAGAATGTCACAGGTAGCTAAAAGCAGATCTCAAAATATTTTTGAGAAAAGGAAAAGAAAGCTTAAAAGGTATGACTTGGGAACTGCCAATTCTCTTTCTGCTAATAATTACTTCTACTTTTTTGTATGTAGCTTCACTGTAAGAGTCTGCGCAGATTTTGAAGGTCAAAGTATTTCAGATGGGATAGGTAAGAAGTGTTTTGTATTCCTGTAATTTACTCTGTCCCACTCAATTTCAGATGTATTTTTATTTTACAACTTAAAACATGATAGGAGTGAGATCTTCCTAAGGCAAGAAAATACAGTTAAAAAGATGTGTGTGTGTAGGTATATACAGATACATATATATAACACAAAGCTTATATTATTCACTTGAAGGATTTTTTTATTCAGCTAAGGCAATTTTCCAAATAAAACCAAGAATGTACCCTGTTGGAGAATATTCTGTTCTGAAAATAAATAAATAAATAAATAAATAAATAAATAAAAAGAAGCAGAAGTTTAGTAAAAGTACAATTTGTAAATGAAATTAGTAAACTTAAATTACATATACTCCATTTTGGATTAAAAACTACTGTGCTGCTAAACAGACAGGCACTTAAACCATGAATTAGTCTTGCTTGGAAGACTTTATTAGAGTAATTGTCTATAATACATAAGTAATCATTTACTATTTTTTCTTTCCACGTTAAATTAATAAAAATGTGATTTACTTCTGTCCTTTAGTGCTGAAAGGTGAATTGCAATTAGATTCATTGAAACAGAAAGGAGCTGTTAAGAGGACCCTCTTCTTTGATTACCATCAGTCACATCATTATTTCTCCATTGTGATAGAAAGACAGAAACAGCTCCATTGCCAGGACTTTCTTGTTTATCTCAGAGTAAGTTGTTCAAAATACTTTGGACTGTCATCATCATTTGAGTAGTATCAAGCATTCCAAGATAATAATAGAAAAAAGAGTCACTGGAAAAGGAAGAACAATTTCCATTGTTCTTAGATCCCAAAATTGCACCCTCACCTGGGTGTCCAGAACATTCTTCTACCTGGGCAAAATTCTCTATGTAAATCTTTGGCTTATCTTTTGTCAATGTAAAAGAAAGACTCCTTTAAAGAGTGTACAGTTCCTCTGTGTACAAATACATTCATTTCATGCTTTTCAGGGAATTCTGATTAAATACTGCATCTCCTGATACAAAAATGCAAGATTGCTCTCCCTGTAATGTTCACAGTGGGACAGTCCACTAAACATGCGAAAGATCATGCCAATTCATTTTCAAAAGGTATTTTAAAGGAGTGTTACCAGCAATACTGGCCTACAATTAATCTATTTTTAAAATATTTTTAAGATATTTTAAAATGTTTTTAGAAAAATTGAAACTGGAACTCAGGTTGTGAAAGTGTCATTAGTTACTCACTTGCAGCTGGAATTACCTCATGCAATTGAAGCAGATTCCAAGACTGGTCCTAAAAATGCAGTGGGAGGTAAAAGAAAGAAGTCTCGAGCAGTATGTAAAGCAATACCTAAGCAATAAAGGTGGTGGAGTATTACCATTGCTAATCCATATAAATTCTTGAGTTTGGAGTAAACCAACAAAGTTACCTCCACAAATCCACACATGCCCTACCTCCACTCTGAAAGGCAGGTGGGCAGTAACTGGTAGGAGTTGGTTCTGTGTGTCTCTTTTAAACAGCTTCATTTTAGGCTAATGCTTTGAAAAAATTCTGAGTCTACTCAGCTCAGCCAGCTTCTTCCAGATGTGTGGCTGTGGAGGCAATGTGTTCTGGGCATTCCAGTTACTGGTGAGTCACTTTGCTTTCCTAATGACATTGCCTACAGCCATAATTTGGCCAGCAGCTGTCAGAAGCATATCTTTACCTTGATAAAGACTGAAGTCTGAATCTGTTGCTATACTGTACTAATCTAAAATAATTATATTTAACCGTTGTTTTTTATTATGTGATTGTTGCTTACAGGATGAAACAGAATTTAGAGATAAACTATCTCCCATCAGTATAAACTTGAATTATAGTTTGGATGAATCCAGTTTTGAAGATAGCTTGACTGTGAAGCCAATACTGAACTATTACCAGAAAAGCTCATTAACAGAACAGGTATGAATTTTGCATGCCACATTTTCTGTATTATAAACATGAAAGCATTTACAAATACTCTGTCATCTTCCTTATAATAGAATATCATGCCAAGAAATTGCACAACAAGGATTTAATTAATTCAAAATGTAAATTTAATATAAATATAGAAACAGGCCTTTAAAGCATTTCCAAAACTTTGTTGTGTTGATAATTTTAATTTCATTCAAGAATATATAAGACAATTTAGTGTGGGAAAGGGCCTGAAAAGTGTTACTATTCTGCTAAAGGCGTAGTTGACAGTATAAATAGTCTCCAACTACTCATGTGGAAAGGAACTTACAGAAATGAGAAAGAGATTGATTCACTATGGCAGTGCTAGTGATACTAAAGAAATTTGAGTTAGTGATATTTAATGAAGTGATTTAGACTCTGAAGGATATACTAACTGTATTACAACTTCTTTTATTTTGCAACAATCCAGGCTTACATTCTGGTTGACTGTGGGGAGGACAACTTGTGCATTCCTGACTTGCAGCTTTTTGCTATGCCGTAAGTTATATAAAATAAATGATGCCACATATAACAAAATCTGGACTCTTATAGCTGCCTTAACAGAATGTGTAGAAAACAGTTCTGTTGCTTGCTATAGCTACTCATTCTTACCTAATTTCCAGATTTTAATTTGGACATCCATTTCCTCTAGAAAATCCATAAGTGGAGAAATACACACTTGAAAACATATTTTTGTCAGACACATTCATGATGTCTAATGGCTATCATAGAAAACATAGTTTTGCAAGTTTTGCTAGGAGTGATCCTAGTTGTCTTAATGCTGAGAGATAATACAAATGATTGTTCAAAGATTTTAAATTTGTTCATTTCAGTGTGCCAGTGACTTTGAACTTGGGACGCAGTCCACCTGAACTGAATGTACAGTGAAGTGAATGCATCTCAGAATAACAGAATTTCAAAACATGGCAACAGTTCCTCCAATAGAGGGAGAAATATGTCAAGTGGGGAATCTCTGACCGGTGACTGTGCCATCAAAATCAGTACATAGCTGTGAAAGGAAAGGGCACAGTGCCACTGAAAGTCTTCTGTCATCGTTCATTTTACAATGGGCATGAGGGGAAAACTGGAATTCCACCACCCTTGTGCCCTCTGGAAAACACTGCTGATGGGACCCCTGTGGCAAGCAGTTCCTCCACTAAATACTTCTTTGTGGTTAGAAAGTAGTCAGGCTCTGAAATTTTGTATCAGTAATTTTCAAGTTTTGCGGTAAGCCACAGAACCTACCCAGTGCTGGCATTCTTTCCCATGGGGTCATTTTTATGGAAAATATTTTATTCTCTGTTCACAGAATATTTTTCAGAACAGATGCTATGAGAGCAAAATGTCCTTTTGCTTTATTCATACATAAATTGTAATTGTGCATGTTTTTACTTCTGACAAGTAGTGTGTCCTTTACAGGGATAAAGATCAGCTAATAATTGGAGAAGAAAACTATGTCATGCTCATAATAAATCCACGGAATGATGGGGAAGGAGCCTATGAAGCTGAACTACATATAAAGATTCCACCTGAAGCAGATTACACTGGGGTTGAACGCAACAACAAGGTAAATGAAAATCAAAATGTTCGTGATAAAAAAGCAGAAGAACTGGGAGCAAGATTCACCACCTGTTAGGGTATATACCACCCAAAAGCAGCAAGTAAAGAGGTGCCTCTTATGGAGGAAGATTCTATCGACTCTCAGCTGTCCTTGCTTACACAGGCCAGGCTAAAGATTAGCTATGTCGCCAGAAGTTGGGAAGGGTGGGAGCATTCTGTTCAGAGTCAGCTCAAGTCCAGCTCCTTGCTATTAACTTAGTTATAATATCATACAGATACTGTCACATTTCTCCTAGGGCTAGAGGTATTTGCATCATTCAGATTCTGAAGCAGTAAACCTTACCAGTAGCGGGCAGTGATAGTACAGAATTCCCTGAGTGCTTCCAACCTTGGATTCTGTGTTACCAGCTCTCAGTCAAAGCTAATGAGCCCTGCTGAACCCCAGACACTTGGACACTGCTTTCTTATGGTCCCAGCACACCAGTGTTTTACCATTATTGAGGATATCCCAGTCTCTCATATCCTGAATAGCTGAACATTGACTGCAGTATAAACTTGACTCATTTGTAGTCATTATCTTATCTTATGGATAAGCCAGAAAAGCAGTTCTAATGTAGAATGTGTCAGTGTTCACAGAAGGACTAATGTTGACTGAAGTCCTGCTGAGCTGTACTGAACACACAGTGTTTCCTTTTGTGGTCTGTTTGTTTTCTAAGAGCAAAGGCGAAACACTATCCTGCAAACAAGCAGAGTGTTCATGTATTCTCTGTTGGACAGCAAGTCTCAATCACCTCATCTGCACATAAATCTCCCAAGCTGTTGCAACATGAGCTTGCTTTTTTCTGTCAGTGCCTGGAATGTTCAGAAAGGGCCTCAAGGGTGAGAGTGGGAGAAAACAAGTTAATTTCCTTTCTAAAGGCAAATGTTTTAAGGAAGTTGAAAGTAACTTACCAGGCATTTCCTTATCCTCTTACTTTTCCTACTTATTCCATAAAAAGAAATATCATTAAGTTCTTTCTGAGATGGAGCAAAACATTAGTCCTACTATCTGTGTCATTCTTGGCGTCTTCTACATTTCAAGGGCAGTTTTCACAAGGGTTACATATGGTACTGAAAGCAAGTTCAGTCTTTCTATTGGTTTTAAACTGTAAAAATTTTTAAAACTATGGTCTTCATGATACTATGGTTTCATTTAAATAAACTGAAAAATTCACTTCTTAGTGCAGTTGGAAAGAAATGGGTATTGTAATTTTCTTTTAAAAGACAAAGATAAAATCTTTTGGCATTTAACTGCTGGTGGAGGTTGTCTCTAGTATGTGTTCAGTCACTTTTCTGTACTGCCATATGTCATCTAAAACTGCTGTGAACATGACAAAGAACATATAATCTTTGTAATTTAAAAAGCAAATTTAGACTGGAAAAACAGATTTTTAAACTCAAACATTCTTTTATAACCTTCCTGTGTTATTTTTTCATTTAATTCATTCTGTCTAAATGTACAAATTAA
Source organism: Pezoporus occidentalis (assembly GCF_034315485.1). Classification (NCBI taxonomy): domain Eukaryota; kingdom Metazoa; phylum Chordata; class Aves; order Psittaciformes; family Psittacidae; genus Pezoporus; species Pezoporus occidentalis. The sequence goes on from NW_026914469.1 coordinate 180,123, forward strand.
GTAATTTGACCCCTTCAAACATGAATTAGCAGGATTTTTAATTTTTTTCCCCTGAGTGCTCAGAGGTTCATTTGTTACCAGGATGGCCAAATTCTTAGGGGCCATAGTATAAATGAGTATAAATTAAAGAGGGACTTAATTATTTCAATCTATAGGGCTTAAAAGAAATATGGCGGCTTGAACTGCTTGACAAGAACACAGAAGAAATTATCACACTGCTATGCAGTAACACTGAGTTACATGGAAAAAAGGTCTCTAGTCTGTTGGTCCTTTGAGGCATGGACCATAGATTAAAATGACTGTTTTACTGTCAGTTTCAGTGGAGTCAGGATTTCACTTCTGAATTTGTGTATGCACTGCACTCTGCCAATGGGGCGTCTGTGACTGCTCCTGAAATGTACTTCATTTAATACAGTTATTTGAGCAGACAGTAGGATTTGTGGTAGAGCTTGTTGCAACATGCTCTCGAAGCTCTGCAGCGAAGGATTTCATTGACTCTTCAGTGTATCAGTGCTTACAGTCCTCTGTGTAGCTGTTTTTTTCCAAACTGCAGAATTCCTTGTATTAAGGCAGAGACAATATTCACCTCAGAGCCAGCAAAACACGTAGACTCAGAGCAGAATAAATGAAATTTAATGAGCTGAGTAAATAATTCAATACATTTCTGATGGAACTGAAAAATGTTTAGAATCAAATCATTCTATTATGCTGCCATTATTTCAAAGTAACTATACTCATAAAGGATATTAAGCTTCTTTATTATGGGGTTACTCCGAATTTAGTCTACCTAACAGAGAAACAAATTTATGCCTTAAGTGTTTCCTGTCCAAACTGATTTTTTTCAAACAACTTGTTGGGTTATATACATCATTTGAATTACACTAAGAAAGTGTTAAAGTCAACAACTTAACTGAAAATTCACTTGCCTTCAGCTTTATGGAATACAATGTTTGATCTGCTTCAGTTGACATTATCTTGTTATCGCCAGCCTGATTCTGTACCATATTGTACATACACTGTGCAACCATACCAAGGGAGTATTTTCAAAGATGTACATGATCAAAGGCAAGCAGAGCCAAGTAAAGGCATGTGATCTTAAAGTTTGAGGCCAAGGATATAATTTTAAAGTTTCATTGATTCTTGCACATGCTGATACTTCCTTCAGTCAAAAGCTGATTAATGAAATGCAGTGATTTACAATGAAATCAAATGTGTTATTCATTAGTTGTATTGCTGAAACACTTAAAAGGTCTAGAGACCAGGTAAATGAGTAAATTACCACAGCTTTACTAGTTCCTGGAAACCCACTGGCTTGTAGTAACTGTCCATATGCATTAGGTGTGGAGTTACTGAGATTAGTTGCAATGGAAAAACTATAACCACATATTATATTACCTCATATTTCCACGGCCAGCAGTAGATCCAGAGACAGTATATACATGCTGTATGGTATATTCTTGCACTACAATAGCAAGACTGTGTGTTTGAACCTCAAGCCATTGCTTGAATACTGTGCTCTAATCCTTTGCCCAGTGAAAGAGTTCCCCGTATTGAACCCCTCAATCCTGCCTTAGTAGCAATGGCTGGAACCCAGATTCTCGTGGAATAATTAGAAGAAGTAGGTCAGACAAATACAAAGCCCTGAAAGGTATTTGTTCCACACCAAATACGTGATGAATTTTGGCATAACTGTTTCTGTGCAGGCTAGAAACTGCAGACCACGACCAGATTTATATTGCAGTGGATAAGCGCTGGGCCATTATCCTCATGCCTTTCTCAACTAAAGCATGATACTCTGTTAAAATAGGAGAAGACCTGAAGCATTCTTGTCTTACCTGAAAATTCTTACAATAAGTCCATGGTAGCTGACTAGATATGATATGATTTGAATTTTGTGAGGACAAATACTTGCTCTTCATACCTCAGCTAGATGAGAAGCTAGTTTCTGACACCTCGTACCTTATCCATCCACTCTTCCTCAGAAAATAAAATTGGAAGGTATTGATCAAGGAGAGGGAGGAGATGTCTTTACTCTGCAGCCTGTTGTGCTTAACTATTCTGGCATCAATTAGCAATTCATTGCTAAGACCACCAGAAAGAGTTTCAAGTTCGTAGGCTGCCTGGATTACTTAAAGCATCCAATCATTTTCCAGTTAAAATGCACCCTAGGAGCACATGTGTTAATTGTTGGGGTTTTGCTTCTGCCAAAAAAAGACCATGTGTTGCTATAAAATTATAAATTGCTACCAGTGGCAGGTAGAAGGATTCTGTGGCAAAACCTTCCATCTGGCTGAGTTCCATATGAGCTCACCCATACTGACAATGCTAGGTATATAAGTCTCTGCTCTTGCTTGCTTCTTGCCTGGTTTTAATTTTCCTGTTTTGTACTTAACCACCTCAAAAAGGTGATCAGTGAATGAAAAAAAGGCAATAAATCTCAGTATTGAAGAAATTCTATCACATCTGACCCTTTGCCGCATCTTTATGCTGCACAAATTAGCTTTTGTGATGCTGGTCATATATATTCTGAGCCATTAATCATTTTCAGTCTAAGAGCATAACCTCTAAATTGGGGAAAACCTACTCACAAGTCTCTATTTGCTCAGACTTTGAGGGACAAAACCTATGTGATAAGGGCTGATTTGCTGTCTGTGCTGGTCTATGATACAGTATTAATAAAGTGCCAAATGTCAAATTTAGATGGATTTTTATTTTCTAATATTTAGACCTCAGTTTCAACACGCACCACCAAACAAAATCAAAACTATAAACCCACACATCACGCTAAAATGAACAGTTTTCCACACGTGTGGTTTCAGCTGTGTTAAGGCCCTCTTTTCTCCCATGTGTTGCTTCCCACTTCTAATTAACCAGCTGGAAAGAGTGCAAAAATCCCTCCCTCCAACCCTAGAGAGTCTTGAAAAGGCTATTAGTGCACTGGACATGCTGTATAACAAACTGCTTCCTCCTACCAAACTGTTAAAAGTGTCAGTATACAATGAGGCATACTGACTGAGGGCATGCTTCACATGGGCTTCTTTTAGGACATGCCCTATCTTTTTCTTTTAATCTCAGGAAACAATAAGGTCAGCATGTCCATGCTGACTTTTACAGATAAGAATTAGTCACTAATCAGTGGTCTGTAGATTTCTCAGGTCTTTTTATATAAAGAGCATGACCTTGCATGTATCGTTTAATCTGTAAGAATCACAAATGAGAGGAAAGGTAGTGAGAGAGCCTTATAGCAACAACTAGCTGCATCCTGCTTTTACAAAGCTGGTTTACTTCTGCACAGATGTGGAAGTATTTTATTGAATATGCTGAAGAGGAAAACAGAAAAGTAAGCAAACGTTCTGTTGCTTTGTCTTACTCTGTATCTCCTAATTGTACTATTTGTGGCTGTTTCTCCTTTTATGCAGTCTGTTTTGCCACAGATGGTAACAACTAATGATAAAGACTAAAGGGTTAAAAAAAAAAAATAAAAAATGAATACATTTAACATTAAGAGCTTTAGAGGGAAATTATATGATTGTATCCTCAAAGTTACTGAACAAAACTGCCTGAGAAATGTTAGGTACAAACTGGACTTTCAATGAAGAGTTGCTGGAAAAACAGTTAAATTGTACTTATTGCTGTAAGCAAAAAGTACTTTAATTTCTCATAATGTGAAAATCTGTAATCTCCTTTGTTGCTGAATTCTAGACACAGGTAACAGTTTATGTTTTTACACAAGTATTTAATATTCTAAGTACTCTACCACATGTTGGAAACTAAAGTTTTAGACTTGGTCCATAATAAAGTTCTGCCGATGCCAGAAATTCAGTCTGTAGAGACTTCTCATGATGGATAACAACTATGGCAATTAATGTAAGGCCTATTCTTCTCACCCGGTTTTGCCTACTCTTCTTGTCTCTGTTGAGTCATCAGGGCTATAGGAATGATTCACAACAACAAAGCAGTATATTAAAACTAGGAATAGAGTGATCTCATCATGGCTCTTAAGGTACTGGGAAACTTTCCTGTTTGTTTTTCCCTGGCATCAGTTCTCCCCCATTGTCTGACAATAACCAACTAGATGTTTTGATAGTTCACTGAGCAGGTGTCTGAAATCAAAAGACATGTCACAGACAAAAAGACATCACTTTCCCAGACGGATACATTTCACTGTGATCTCTGACCTCCATATTGGTGTCCTTTTGTTACAGGCCCTGCGTGTATTGAGCTGTGATTACAAGATGGAAAATGAAACTAGAATGGTGGTTTGTGATCTTGGGAACCCCCTGGTGGCTGGCGCAAATGTAAGGGAAAACCAGATGCATTTACTGATTTTTACCTAATTGAATTTTAAAGGGGAGAAAATGGAAAACTACTCAATTAGCAGAATGTGTCCCAGTAAGCAGCATGTAAAACAAATTATTTACTTGGACAGGAAATTGTCAGTGTAGTAAGAGGAAGAACTGTGCTTCTGAAAAACTAACAATTTTGTGTTCTGAAAGGTTGGTGATGTTAAAGCCTGTGTTTTGTTTCACTTACTATAAAGAAAATGAGTGGCTCAATTTAAGTCAGAGAAGTTGCGCTAGTATAATGAAGAGAGAATCCCAATCTATAAAGTGATCTGTTTATTTCTCCCTTTTAGTATTCTTTCTACTTATAATATGTATAGTAAATGGCAGCTTCTTTGCCTGATTATTATCTTGAGTGCGCAAGAGTTGTCTTATCATTTATATCATGATTTATATATATGTGAAAATATGGTTGGAATCAAGTTTTCTTTCAAGTTATTAATGTCATTCTAAACATTTTCCTAAGACATTTACTCAGAAATCATGCTACACATCAGATGGAACATTGGTAGCCTTGTTTTTAGACGAAAGTAGAACTGAATAATAACTGACAATCGACAGCAGATAAGGATTAAACATAGGTTTGGAGATGAAGAAAGTGCTGTCCATTCCACAGCTATCATCACTTCAATTTCATGACAAAACAGGGCAATCCCAGAAGTGCTGAATCCATTAATGCTGGACTATGGATCCCCTTCCAGAGGAATTTTAGTGCTGCTCATAAATTCATAAATGCTATGAATATTTAACTAAACCCAGATAATCCAACTTCTATACCTAGGTAAAAAGCTGTCCTAATAAAAATCTAAGCAGTCAACATGAACATACATGAAGAATAAAAAAAGAGCTTTTAATTGAAAACTACCACAGTTTTCATTTCATACCGGATCTGGGGCTTTGCAAAGAAACCAAAGCAAATCTTAGTATTTTCAAAATCCTACCAAATTAAGATTTGTCCTATGGAAGATCAATATTTCACTCTTCAGCCTTTCTATAAAGAAGTGTTCTCCTGGCCTCTTATGATCTTGAAGCATTTCTTGCCTGACCCTCAATAGTAAGAACAAATTGGGTCATAGAATAGGAGACTGGGACTAGAATAAACTTGTTTGGATCATAGGATTAGCTTCAGATCAGTCATGGAGCTTTTGAAAATGAGTGTGAGACCAGGTGTCTCATACAGTCTGCTTTCATGGCCATGAGCAGTCCCAGAGAGACTCTTTGGGATTGTAAGAACCTGAAAACTATTAAAAAATTAACTCCAAGCGATGGACCTACTGGGAGCAGGATCCTGCCTGGTGAGGATTGTTCTCTGTTGAACTGCTGTGAACTAGAAGTCTGAAGCTGGTACTGTAAACATTTTCTAGGAAGGACATAGAGAAGAGAGCAAAAAGGTTTTGTAGATTTTGGTTTATTCTACTAAATGAAACTACTAAAAAGTAAGAGTAGTTGAAAACCTTTCTGAGGAATGGAGTTTTCATAATGGGATGATGGGAGGCAGTGATAAGCTGAAGCATTAGATATATTCCAAGTCAAGTCAAATAATTTCTTGTACCAGAAAACCAGATCTGGATTATCTGCTTAGTGGTTTCATGGTTAGTCTCCTAGCAGTAGCAAATTCTCAGGATACAGACTGAAGTGGACAAGAATCTTGTGGATGATCAGAATGCAGTGGCAGGGGGCAAGGAGAGCATAGAAACCCATGGGTTTGGAAAAGAAAAGGAAGACTAAACACAAAAGACGCTGACATTGTATACCAAGCTAGGAACGTATCTTTCCGGTGTGTATATTGTCATAAACATAAGCAAAGGAAAGGTCTGAATGTGGCAGTATTAGACTGCAGCCTTCCACACTCCTCCCTTTGAATTCAAAGCCCTGTTTCTACATCATCCTTGACCCAAAATGCTGGCACTGTGATGACTTCAGGAATGCTATTTGATGGCCACTAAAGCAGTACTACTCTTATCTGTCTCCTTATGAAGTCTCACAGCATAACTAATCCTGTTTTTTTCAGGATCAGCTCTATGGCTGCCATAAATGCACTGTTACAAAATATTCCTAAGCAAAATACTTCATAAAGAGAGACAGAAAAAGCATAATGAAACAGCAGGGTCCATAACATGTTGAAGGATATTCTGTCCTATATACAAAAGAATCCAGCACTTAAAATTAAGGCATATGAAGACAGAGCATTACAAAGCCTATTGGCAAAAGTGCTGGAGTATAGTGAGTGAAAGCTTAAAGCCTAACTTTACCTTTGAAAACAGCTCTCCTGGAAGCTTAGTAAAGGTGAAAGGACTTGAGCTTTTTCTGTCCAAATGCGTTTATGATGGCAAATGTACTTCCAGAAGTGAAATACCAGCCCTTTGTACAGGTCGCATAAATCACAAAAGGTTGCTCTGATCCCCTTCCAGTTTTGCAAAACAATTCTGCTCTGGCAGGAGATCTGTTATTCTCAAAATACTCATTCAGAAAGGGACTCTTTGTGAAAGTTGTGAGGGAGTGGGAAGGGAGGGATAGGTCACAATCAAACATTCCTAAAACTCTTGGGTCACCCTAATGACTTTTCAGCACCCTGAAATCCTAGAATTCTTGAACTCTTTAAGATCAACTTTTGAGTACAAACGTTGTGTCAGGATTTTGTGATATAACCTATGGGATTTTACTGCAGCAGGCTACAGAGTTGTCTGGCTCTACACATCTTCAAAAAGGGTTATTGACATCAAAATTGGTGTATCTCTGACTTTGGGAAGGTATATCACAATACCATATAGCCCAGAATACAAACTAAATGTCAGATACCATTTCACTGGCAAAGAGTGCTCAAAGTGCTTATTTATGACAATGAAATGGATCAGACTGACAAACTTCCTAATGCCTGTTCAACAGCCTTAGAAAGTGAAATGTAAGTTTATCACAAATGCTGGTAGAACAATTTGGAAATTAATAGAAATGAATAGACACAAGTTTAGAAGACTGGGAGACTTGTAAGATCTTGCCTATTTCTTGGTATGGACCAAAGTCATTGCAAATGAAAGATACTTCAAAAAAAGCTAGCCCTCTGTTTCCCAATGTACTTCTAGATACTGTCACACATAATAACAGATTAAAGCTTAGCACTAAAGCAGAAATTACATGTATTTCAAATACATGATGCTATTGATGTGGAAAATAATGCAATTTTAATTAAATTAGCTTCACTTGGAAAATTTTAAATAAAATTCAACTGTTCTGATAAAATGATTGGCCTACTAAAATAAGGAGGTTGAGTGATTGCTAAGTTTACAAGCTCAAGCAAATTCAACTCCTTTGGCCTCAGTGTGTTTTCAGCAAGCGCATGTGGACGTCTTTGCCCCATTATTAGTGGCAGTGTCAAGGTCCACTTGGGATTAACAAAGTCATACCATCAAACAAAGGCAACATCTGCAACATATTAGACTTGTACAGTAGGAGTGTATTTCAGTATTATATAAGGGATTAAGCCTCAGGGGTATAACAGATCATCAAAACTGCATTCATGTCTGCTCTATCTGAGGAAAATTTTATCTTAGGTTCATCAAATCTTTTTTGTTGTTGCTATAAGTAGAAACAAATTTATACAAACTGATTAGTAAAAGCAGTGAGAGAAAGGCCAAGGTGAACAAATGCCAAGTTAAATATTTAGAAATTTTTGTCTTGGAGATTAAAAAAAATCTTTTTATTTTTGAAGGTGAATGAAATATCAATACAGTTGTTAAAGTCATCTCCAAAAGTGGTCTCAAAAAACAACTTATCCATTGCAAGTCAGCTATTCAGCTTCTGTTTAATTGAATGAGCATTATCTTTTAATTTTAAAGATTTAACTTCTAAAAAGAGAGCTTAGCTATAGCTATGTCATTTAAATGGCTAGAATTCAAAGATCTGAATTTGCCATTTCTTTTATGATGACAGTATTGCTTTCAGCATAGGACAACTGAAAGCAGTAATTGAAATGTTAGCTAAGTCTTGTTCTGGAGATGGACTAAAATTCAGTGATGCACCACTGCAAGGGAGGAAAGAAGGAGAACTGAATGAAAATGAAAAGCTTGGGAAAAAGGAATTGATTAAACATTTGAAATTACACCCACAGAGGAAAATGGCTTCTCTTCAGTGATGTTGAATGTAGGTCCCAAACATAAAACTCTACGTTGTTGTATCCTGATTTGTTGCTGGCAATGCTACCCCAAGTATGTTAAGGAAAATGTGCCAAGCAGACAGCTCTTCTTTTTTTTTGTTTTTGTTCTTCCACTTTCCCCCATAATCAAGTCAGATACTGGCAGAGATGAGGGAATGATGTCCTCATTTCCTAATGCCTTTTGATGAATTTCTCAGGAAGATTGTTTCTCCACATGAAGAATATGACTGTATGTAACCATCCTTTTTAAAGAAATGAAAGCACAGCATGCAAGTTATCTGGCAGGAAATTCTACCATCAGGCAATAAGGGGAGGGAGTGAGAAGCTGTACAAGATTGCAGGCAGTAGACTTTGCTGACAGTCTCAATGCAAAACTTACATTACAAAAATTTGATATTTAAAAGACATGCAGTTGAAATGAGGCAATTAAAAATATTAATTTAAGCATTGCAGTACAATTTTATTAATTTAACACCGAGGGCAGATGGTATCTCCTACTGCTCCCATGCCACTTAGATACCAGGCCTGTAAATATGTAGAGCAAGAGACTTACAGAGATCCCACCATATGTTATTGTATACTCCTCCTTCAGTTAGACCTCAAATTCATTCTCTCTTATGAATTAACTTGTTTTGCTTTACTCTGTGCCCATTTGCAAAGCAAATGGAAATTACCAGAGGAAGGAAGCAAGGTCTGCATAAACACAAGGTAGGACTTACCTCCTTCAGTTTTGGGAACTGTATTTTACCCTCTACCTTCTGTAGTCTACCTTCAGTGTACGACTACAAGTGTAATGACTACAAAGGTGACAAGCTGACCTGCAAATACTTTGAAGTTGTATTCCTCTTAACTGAACTGCAATGAAAAACTCAAACCAAATCAAACTAAGCTATCGAACTACTGCTCAAGAAAAATAAGTCATCAGTCAGCCCTGCAACACCTAAAACACGCAGCTCATATGTCCCAGTTACAGACAACAGGAGGAGCAGGAAGCCTTGGAGACATGGATAAAGGCATGCACAGATGGAGGCAGGGATGGGAGGTGCCAGACAGCTATTACTTTCTTTTGACTTGGCAAAGTAAAGCAAAAACTATCTGGATGAAGAAGGGCCCACCGCTGTGTTGTTGGGAGCATTCTTCTCTGTTGCTCTTGATCTTTCCTCTGTCCAGCCAAATTTTCCATCTGGTGACATACGCTGGCAGGATGGTATTTCTTCCTGAAAACAACTACATGATATTACTTCATACTGATTTTAAAAAGCAGCAGTATTCTATACAGGTCTGTGAAATTAAATGTTGAACAGTACTGCTTTCTTGATATGGAGAGATCAACCATTGTTAGTAACCTGTTGTTTTATTTCTTTCTCAGTTCTCTACAGGCATTCGATTTTCCGTTCAGCATTTTGAAAATGCAGATTTCAGCATCAATTTTGAGCTGCAAATAAAAAGGTTAGATGCTTTATCAAATTCTGAATTCCTATATATATCTGAAGTTTAATGTATAAGATCACTTTAGTGTCAGTAGTTACGTCACAGGCTTTCCTATGGTAGCTTTCTTCAGGAAGTTTTGTAGAGTTGGAACCTTGTTAGCTTTTTTTATTTAGTCTTAGAGTTATTCTGATGATTTTATTTTGTTGAAATTCAGACTGATTTTAGTCAGTGATACAAGGATCTTCTACACATTTGCCAAGTTTACACTTTGTTTTCCACTTCAGAATTTATGAACAGTGATCACTTTGTAACAAAGTTCTGTATTTAAAAACGTATCATGCTCTGAAAATAAAGACATGCCACTTCTTCACAACAGTTCAGAAAATAAAAGGAGAGCAGTTAAAATGTACTCAACAGATTTACTGGCACGTAGAGAGAAAAAAATGGTTTCAGTTTGATGGTTTCAGGTGAACCTTTGTCATTTTTCCATTAGTTTCCTCCACATTTGTTGGACTGAAATATTACTGCTGGAGAATACAGCAAGCAGTACTTCCTCCACAGGGACAAAAAAGGCACAGTACAGGATGCTCTAGAATAACAGCAAGAACAAACATCTTCAGTAGGTGGCAAGGCTTCTGCTCCATATGTCCTCCACAAATGCACACCAGAGTTCCTGATGTGCCCTCCTGCCCCATATACAGAGACTTAATTGCTAATGTCTGGCCTTTAATGAAGGCCTTGATCATGTTCACTGTGGTAAATAACTGAGACACTTAAAATGTTTAAGTCATGTTTTCATAATGTAACCCTTGAAGGAAGGAAAGTGCAGGAACTCAGAAACAGCACAACAGTGCCACAGAAGACAATGAGGTGCTGGGTCAGGCCTCAGCCCTCTCCAGGGGTCTGGCTGGTGAGCTGGAGATCATGTATGCACTCCTCCAGAGAGAGATACAAGATAGGAGTATCTGAAGGGGGGCTATAGGGATGCTAGGGAGGGATTCTTCATTAGGGACTGTAGTGATGGGACAAGGGGTAACGGGTTAAAACTTAAACAGGGGAAGTTTAGATTGGATATAAGGAAGAAATTCTTTACTGTGAGAGTGGTGAGGCACTGGAATGGGTTGCCCAGGGAGGTTGTGAATGCTCCATCCCTGACGGTGTTCAAGGCCAGGTTAGACAAAGCCTTGGGTGGCATGGTTTAGTGTGAGGTGTTCCTGCCCATGGCACAGGTGTTGGAACTAGATGATCTTAAAGTCCTTTCCAACCCTAACTATTCTATGATTCTATGCTTCTATATCTAGCTTTCAGGTCCCATGTCCATACCACTGTTCACTGTCAGGGCATTAATGCAAGCAATACAGTTTTAAATGGGTATTGGAGGCTCTTGTCGCTACCCTTTTCATACTATGAAATTGGAGACACTCAGAGATTTTTGAGTAGCTAGATTTGTCCAGATAATAAGAGTTAGAGTAGGTTACTTTTGTAGAAAAATTGAGAAAGCTGTACTAAGGAGTAAGTCTGAACTTCAGGAAATAGCAACATCTCATGCTTCTCCCTGCATGTGACTCACTAAAATGTAATGGGAGGAAATATGTTGGGTGACCAGAAAGGGCAGTTTCCACAAACTGATATCAAAATGCTGAAGGACACACCAGTGTTTTTACTTAAAAAAAAAAAAAAGTAGAACTTTTCTCATAAAGAATGTACAATGCAGTTAAAACTCACTGCTTTGTACATTCATTCTCAAGCACCACTACAGTTTGTGCATATCTGTGTCCTTAGTGAACAGGTAAAACAATCTTAAAAGAAAAAGGAAACAGAAATCCATACGGCAGAAACAGGAAATCACCTAAATGGAAGGAAAGGGAAGCAGAGGTGATGTCTGAATTTGTGTCCTGGTCCAAGTTATTCAAAAGAAAGACCTTTAATTTGCTTCAAAACATAAAGTGGAAAATAAATATTTTGGTTTGCCAGACTGAAGTTCATTCCTTAAAGATGTCCTGGGTTCAGCAGTAGCAGTCATTTTTTCTCCTTCTTAGTAGCTGGTGCCGTGCTGTGCTTTTGACTTTTGGCCTAGGAACAGCGCTGATAACACCAATGTTTTTAGTTACTGCTCAAATGTTTAGTCTGACCAAGGACTTTCTGAGTCTCGTGCTCTGCCAGGGAGGAGGGGAGCCGGAAGGAAGCAGAGACAGGACACCTGACCCAGACTAGCCAAAGAGGTATTCCATACCACAGCACGTCATGGCCAGTGTATAAACTGGGGGCAGTTACCCAGAAGGGTGAATTCACTGCTCAGTTGGGCTAGGTATCGGCGGGTGGTGAGCGATTGTATTCTCTTCCCTTGTTATATCCTATATCATTATTATTATTGGTGGTAGCAGGAGTGGTTTGTGTTATACCTTAGTGACTGGACTGTTCTTAGCTCAACCTCTGGGAGTTACGTTCTTTGGATTCTCCTCCCCATCCCTCCGGGAGCTGGGTGGGGAGGAAGGAGGGGAGTGAGCAAGCGGTCTGCGCAGGTCTGAGTTACTGAGTGCACTTAAACCACGACAAAAGGAAATAAGCAAGAGGCTGAGTAGTGTCTTGAAATCTGATTCTTTTCCTGATGTGGATTTTTCTATGCAATTATATGCCCCTTAAAGAAGGGAGATGTCCTGCACTTTTATTAAAACTATTTCTTCTTTACAAAATATCATGTACTACAAACAAGTTTTGAATGTGTAATATATATGATCAAAATCTGTATTTAAATTCTGTGGAAAATAGCACAATTATACAAACTGGGGAGCAGTTTATTCTAGCAAATTCATGGTATAGTCATTTTTACACTTAAAGCAACTTCTGTATTTTTGTACTCTAAGCAATGGATCTAGAGGATTATATCAAAAGTTCAAATTATATTTGAGGGGAATCTACGTTAGTTTACAGACAAATTAGAGCTGCTCCTAATTTTAGCAATCTGTAACCAGAAAGCCTGGATCAAAGCAGTATTGCCCTTTACTCCTCAGGAGTCAGTCTCTGGGAATGCTGGCCTCCTCTGAATGTTTCCATTTGACTGATGCTGCCCAGATGTGATAACAGTAAACTGTGACAGCAACAGAAACTTGGTCTGCATGAAGCAAGGAAGTACTTCCATACTTGCTTGGAAAAAACCTCCAAATGTAGGATCATTAATCCCATAATTAAATAAATTTTTAATCTGTAATTATTTATTTTCACTATCTTCATGACTATGAACCTGGAAAACTTTCTTTATAGGAATGGGCTATAGTCATAGAGATGGCCTTTTGATGTAAGAGAAACTACCTTTAAGAATTTGCAATAAGTCAACAAAATGAGTAAGAGCACTAAGCTTTATACATAGGGATCTGTTTTCACTGTTAAGTGGGATTAAGATTGTAAACACTCTCTGAATAGAGGAGGAGAGAAAATAAAGGTAAAGAAACAGTTTATTTTGGTTCTTCAAAGACTGTCATGCAGAAGTCACAGGTTTGGAGAGTCATAAAATCAGATATTTTTCATTACAAAGCCTATCTTGTTTGCTAACACTGCCTTCTTCCAATGCATGAAACACCCTTGTATGCTATTAAGATACTCCTATCCATACAGATAGCCAAGTTGAACAAGGAATTTACATCATATTCTGAGCTAAATAAATTTACGTCATATTCATGCATAGGATTCTTCAAAGGAAGCTTGAGTTGATTATTAAACATGTGATGAGCTCAAATAGTATCAAAGTGAAATACCAGTGTCCTGCAAGACTGAAAAGTGGTGATACCTAGCCAACGCTGTAATATGTCCAATGGCATTGCTTCCTAATTGCAGGCCTTTGTGATATTCAGTGCTGTATTTATAACATTCTAGAGTTCTGCTAATTAACCTTTCTCAACCCTTGTTTACAGTTCTAACAAGATTAATCCCACCAGCAATTTAGTTAACCTCCATATCAACATCAGTGCTGCAGCTCAAGTACAGATCAGAGGGTAAGTATTCAATCATTTCAATTCGTAACAGTAGCAACTATTTTTTTTTATTAAATCTTTCCACATAGAATAATCTCCTGTAGTGAATCTTTTGGCACATTATAATCTCAAACACCTTATTCATCCAGAACGTCTGTGAATTCCCAGGTAGTGTCATCCCTACTAGACTTGTGGGATGGGGCTACTAAGGATTTACTGGGTTATGCAGGGATAGACTACTCACATGGACTCCAATAAATTTACTGAGTATCTGTGCAAGTGCAGTATGCTGTAGAACCCACACAGTCATAACACCAGTCAGAGCCAACATTTTATCTGAGAATTCAAATTATGTATTGAGGTTGCTCATGCAAAATACCTGTTCATATGTGTAGGTCTGCTTAGGCGCTTAATTCTGAATACCAAAGCAGAATCTTCTGCTTTTATGCATGGAAGGATGAAACACATTATAGCAAGGTATATAGTAATAGGGAGTAGGGTGAGGCCTTTGGAGAAAGGATTAAAAAGGAATGAGCTATGACAAGAGGTCAGTCAGCTACTGCTGTAGGATTCTTACATTTCCATCTGAAACAGGTGCCTGTCCACTGACACATGGGATGCCAAAACTGAACAAGCACAGGATATGATTTCTATCTCTATTCTCACATACAGCTTGGTTTTGGAAACTATGAAGTGCATAAGGTGATAATTGCCAGCTGAACATGAGCCAGCTTGTCCCCAGGTGGCCAAGAAAGCCAAGAGCATCCTGGCTGGCATCAGAAACAGTGTGGCCAGCAGGACTGGGGAAGTGATCGTCCTCCTGTACTCAGCATTGTTGAAGCTGCACCTTGAATACTGTGTTCAGTTCTGGGACCTTCACTAGGAGAGAGACACTGAGGTGCTGGGGAGAATTCAGAGAAGGGCATCAAAAACTGGTGAAGGGTCTGGAGCACAAGTCTTACGCGGAGTGGCTGAGGTAACTGGGGTTGGTTAGCCTGGAGAAAAGGAGGCTCAGGGGGGGACCTTAGGGGAGGTTTAGGTTGGATATTAGGAAGAAAAACTTCTTCACTGAAAGGGTTGTCAAGCATTGGAACAAGCTGCCCAGGGAAGTGGTTGAATCACCATCCCTGGAGATATTTAAAAGACATGCAGATCTGGCACTTAGGGACAATGGTTTAGTGGTGGACTTGGTAATGCTAGGTTAATGGTTGTCTTCAATGATCTTAAAGGTCCTTTCCAACCTAAACAATTCTATAATTCTATGATTCCGTGAATTTCAGACTACCCTGTAAAATCTTGGAACTAGACTCTATTCTGGCATCCTGAAGGAAGTCAGCAGGATGTGCTTTTAAAGTAAATAATTGCCCAAAATGCTTTTTGTCTGGGATCTCAGGTTACCTACATCTCCTTTTCTCAAACTACAGCTCTGGACCTTAACCATTCTCAGCTTTGCAAGGGAAGAAGGGGGATACATGGCCTAGCTTCACTCCCACAGTCAGGCCATGAGGCTGGTTGGTGCAAGAGGGGTAGATGTCATTATGCACTTTAATGAACTACATTTGGTGTAAAAAAAGAATGCAATTATGTTCTTATGGATTTATAAAAATCCATTTATTATTATCACTTCTAAAACAAAACTTTG
This sequence comes from Pezoporus occidentalis, assembly GCF_034315485.1. NCBI lineage: Eukaryota > Metazoa > Chordata > Aves > Psittaciformes > Psittacidae > Pezoporus > Pezoporus occidentalis. The sequence goes on from NW_026914469.1 coordinate 195,657, forward strand.
ACTGCTTCTCATGAGCAGGGTCAAGTTATTTTGCAGATCACAGAAACCATGTTTTCTGCTCTAATAGTCAATCTAAACCAGGGAGATTTTGAAAGTATTTTTTATCACATTTTTGTCAGTGTTTTCCAGGTTAAGAAGGCTAATACTAAGGCCAGAGTTAGATGGGAAGTCACTCAAAGACTGTGTAGATATATGTTGATGCTTGTATTTCTGAAAAGGAGCAGTTGAAAGATGATATGTTTAACAAACAGAAACGAGAGTATTATTTCACTTTCCATAGTTAGTGGTGATCTAGAGAGAGGAGCTGCATAGGAAAAGAGGTGAAAAATACAAAATGAGTGGGAAGATAATGCAGAAAGAGAAATAGAGGCTGAGGAAATAGGACTCATAGGGGTTAGTTGGTGGGCTGCAGTTGTGTGAGAGAATGCTAGGAGCCAGCAACTGCTAGATGTTGCCATGGGTGGATGCCCAGGTTAAGGACTTCCTGGAGTTTCAGTGCATCGGTGAAATGGTTATGGATACATACAAAAGACTTCTCAGTAAGGGCTGCTTCCAGTGCTGTGAATTCTGGTTTTGTTGTTTGGTTTGTTGTGGGTTTTCTGTCAGTGAGGTGGCTTATCACTTTCGTAGAAAAATCTTACAAACTTTTTGTATTCTTTGCAAACTTTGGAGAAACTTTTTCATTTTCTCTCTGTGCTACAGTGAATTGTTTTTAATGAAAAGCTCTGTAATAGGTAAATAGATGAACGAAATGACCAACACATCCTACGTTCTTAAAAAGAGCATGCTCACAAGTGGAAAAAGTGGCTTGAATTGCTGCCTGCAGTGCTAAGAAACAGGTCATTAAATACAGAGGTATTATTGAACTGAATGACTTCCAGTTCCTTTCCTCTTAAGTCTTTTAATTTTCTTATTAACTATAGCATGCATGTACAAAGGAAAATTCCCAAATGCTTTGTTGACAGATTTTGCTAATTACTCAGTGATGTTAAAGCATACAGCTCCAAGGGAACAATTTGCTCACAATTTCCTAGATAAAAATAAAAGGGAAACTGTGTCCACATTTGGACTGGAAAATATCTTGCATTGGTTTCCATACTGCTCTGCATAGTTGCACAAAGTGATACTGAAAACATTGTACATTTTACTGAAGAAAAGTAAGTAGTTACCAAATTGTGGGTATGTACACATGCATATATACTTCCACAGTGGACCCAAGCAAATACTGCGACTATCAGAAAGAAAGAAGTGTTCTTCAGTATCCTGTTCAAAAGAAATTTAGGGTGACTCATTAGGTAGTTCATTCAATGAGCAGTTGCTCTGTTAAGTAAGATTTGATTATCCTGCTGATCTTTTTTTCCTATAAAAATACAAGAGTATTATAGTTGTTATTTCCCACTTTTGAAATAGTACTAGAGGAACGGGGGATACAGGAAGTGATTTGGACTGGGAGGATTTGTGGCTGGCAGAATTCTTATTGCGTAACCCACATAAGCATTTTCTGTAGCATATGCTTTCTTTTATCTTATTTTTCATTGGCCTTGTTTGACTTCTTATTGTCACCTAAAAGACTAGGAAAAATTCTTGTCTAAAAGTCATTCAGATGTTAACAATATTCTCAGTTACATGCAATATGAAAAGTCAAAAGGAGGATTTCATTTTATTTGTCCTGATCTTGCTACTTTAAGGTCAGTAGCAGAGATCATCAAAATAACTAGAAAATTATTTTAAGTAAATGTTGTTATATACTTTATAATCATTTCAATTGAAAGTCTACATTTACACTTTGCCTTTTGTAATTCTGTGGATAAAAATAATGCACAAGCAGTGTAATAGGAAACACTGGGTTTTGAAGCGTCATGCATGATTCTTTTTGTCTGTGCAGTTTATGGTTTGCAAATTTTTGCAATAGCTTAAGGTTCTCTGTGTCTTGGCTTTTGTAACAACACATGAAAGTTCCTGTTCTCCAACAACAATTAATAATTCACATCCTTTTGTGAAATACAGCAAGCTAAGTAGGCTTAGTACCTTATCAGAAATTACCTTGTAATGAATATGTTTCACTTCCTTTATTATTTGGCTTGGTTTGTAAATTTGTCCTCTGGCATACTTGTTAGTACAAACTGCTGGTATTTTGAAGTCTGAGGAAGTATCTAGAGTTAGCAGGATACTCGAAGATACCCTAAATTTCATGAAGAGTTGTACTTTAGCTGGATTGTATTAAGTTGCTCTTCTGTGGGATCCCTTGCTGCTTTGAGAAGCTGTAATCTTTACAAACATTTCTGTAACACATTTCGTTCATTGCATGTGACATAAAAGCTGGAAGCAAGAACAGTTTGTTTCTTCCTGAAATATTTTAAGACATCAGTGTTTGCAACCAAACCATCCAGTCTTCTGTTCTTTCTTCAAGGAGAAATCTGCAGTGGTGCTTTCTCTGTTGAGAGTCAAGGGAAAGTGAATTAATATTGGTGGACAGAAGTCCATTTTAGGTAAATGTTATATGCTGGGAACAAAACAACAAAACCCCTCATTAGCAATTCTTATTTTTAAAGTTTTCCATCAGCAAACTTTCAGCTTTGGCAGAACAAACATTGAAATTTTACAGCTTTTCTTTCAATTAAAGATTCTGGAAACCAGCAAAACAATGAGAGTTGAGCCTTGTAAAGAAAGAGTAATTCTTACCGTTTTAGCACCAAGAGTTACTTTCAATGCTAGCAGATGGCAGACTTCTGTGCCAGAACTCACCTACCATGCTAAAAGAAATTATTGGGATCTGATTTCCCAACTTCACAATAAATTAATAAGGTTAAAGTTGGCATCTGAATGGGACCCCTCCAAGGAACTTTCAATTTTTATGGGGAAGAAAATGCTTGTGATTCAAATAGAATTGTTAACATGAGACACTTGGTCATTTCATGAGGTCAAACAGAGAAGGAAAGGAAAAATAAAATAGCAGGCAGAAAGACAGATGTCAAATATTAAGTCGCTGTTCATTTATGTTTGATTTTCGTGTTGTGAGTTGCAATAGTTTTCCAGGGAATGCCTTAGCTGCTACTTCATTTGCAAAGCAAATGGGAAGCCTGAAGCACTATTTCAGGCTCCAGTTCTTAATTCAATAGATTGAAACATGAGCTTCTGCTTGTAAAATGAGATAGAGATTACTTTGAAAGGGTTTTAAAAGGAATAATAACAGAGGTTATATGGAATTTACAGTCAGTGCAGTTAAATATCTAAAAATGTATTGCAGGGAAGGAAGATGCATAGCATCAAACATATACAGGCTTTAAATGGAAATGAAAAAATACATTATGTATCATTACTCTAGTTTTGTGGATAATATATTCAGATACCTCATCAGTGAGAATGATGTAAATGTGTGATGGACTGCATTCTTTAAGTAAAGAGTCACTCCCTTGTCTGGAAAGGACCATTCACCAGAGGAAGTATGAAACTAAATGCACGCACCCTCAGTAGTCTGTAAGGACTAGGTAGTACTTTATGGAAGCATTGTATTGTTCACCTCACCTAATTCTAATAAGCATGCCCAAATAAAATGCCCTTAAGGGCTCAGGTTTCTGTAATGATCTTGACTTTTTTTCTAAAAGTAATACAGCTCATCACTGAAAACAGTTACTTGGTTTATATATTACAGAGTGTCTCACCCCCCAACAATTATTTTGCCGCTTCACAACTGGGAACCCAAAGAGGAACCTACAAAAGAAGAAGAACTCGGTCCTTTAGTAGAACACATTTATGAGGTAAGATTTATATTTGTTGCCCTAGGACCTCATGCTGCACGCATTTAAATCCTAATGGATTTGGTTTATTGTCTTTATCTGAAACTATATAAAGCCACAAAGGTAAACATTCTGACTTTAGCACATGACCAAATTTAATCTGAGAATTCACAACCCCGGTATCTGTTCATGTTAGTGAAGGAGATATTAGTTTATGCTAGGAGACTGCCTTTGACATTTAAGGGATCTGTAAACATTTTGGGTGTTTGACAATAACAAAAAAGAGTGCTTAAAGGCTCATTGTAATCAAACATTTTCAGTTATTTGACAGGTTTCTCATTGAAAGCTGTGAGTGTTGTGCACAGGAAAAAATAAGTTTACTGTAATATTTAGCTAACTGAAAGAAACCCTTTACACACACATATAACTTGTTATGTCATTCTTCAGAAAATGCTCAGTTGAAAATAACTCTTAATGTTTGAAGTATACGTATTTCTGCCTTGTACTGTTGTTTTTTTTTCTGTGGTTGATTCCTCATTTGAAAGAATAGCATTCAGGTTAGAAAAAAGTGCATTGAGTAAACCTCATGGAATAAAGACTATCTTTGGAATCTGATGGATGACTTCTATTATAGGGGGTAAAACAGAGTGCTTCACGTATGGTTATAATTCACAAACTAGAACTCAAGAAAATATAAGCAACTGAGCTTAATCAACAGTTTAACATTGCAATTTGCATGACTAATACAAAACTGTAATGAATTAGACTGTAAAATGCAAAATATTATTTGTGAATTCCTCCTCTCAACATAATTCTCTAAGCTGAAAATTCTCTAACAAAACTTCTTGTCTCAAGCATTTGGGCTGTTTGTGGAACTATATATGTGACTTCAAATGTATTAAAAAAAGATGCCTTAAAATAGTTACGGTGATTAGTTACAGTGATTAAACCACTTTCATGGCTTATTGATATCAGCAAAGCATAAAAAAGGCCAAACACTCACCCAAAAACCCTTTACTGGAGAAGATGTAGGATTGCAAGTGGGGTTTATTCAGTTCTAAGTAAAACTTATCAGTCACAAAAATTCTACACATTCAAAAAAGGAGGTTCTCAACATCTCTAGAAATTTTGAGTAAAGCTTCATGGTGCTCTGCTTCTTTAGCTCTCATGCCCAGTGTTAACACATATCCAAATTTCCTGTGGCCATCAGATATTTTCAAATTGTAAATTGATCTAATAAAACTTTTTTTAATAGCCCAGATTTTTTAATTTCTGTTATTTCTATCTTTATCCATTTTCCCAGAAAAGAATAATGTCTGGGGATGTTACTTTAGGAAAACTACTTCCTTATTTTCTTTTGGTGAAATTTGAACTGAGAAGTGTTGAAAATAGAGTTCTTTCTTAACCACAAAAATTAGTTTAAGCTCTGCTATACCTTCTATTTCTGCACCCTGAAATGCGATTCTTTCATGTCCTGAAGTTTCAGCTATTTTCAAGTATGTTCTGTTAAGGTTCGTTGTATATATATTTGTATAGTGTATTTTGCTAGTATATTTTGATTTAGGGTTTTTGTGCTTTTTTAGGTAATTTCAGTTTTCTCATATGTAGAAGAAAGTGGGAAAGGTGATGGATTTCTTGAACACTGACTCAAACAGAAAAGGTTGTTTTCCTAGATTGCCACTGGCTTTGTAACAAAGGTAGAGAGGTCCTTTCCCCTATCTGCCACAGATTTTCCATCAGTAAAATTGTATTAATAATCTGTACATCTTTCCCAATGTACTTCAAGGCTGTGAACACTAGGAATTTGAAAATGTCTAAGTAGTGGTTGCTGGGGTTTTTTTGTTGTTGTTTACTGCCTTTGAAATTGCTGATTATATTTGTTTGGCAGCTGCACAACATAGGACCAAGTGCCATCAACAATACAGTTCTCCATGTCGGTTGGCCTGTGTCCAGTCGAGAAGAATTTCTTCTTTATATTCTTCATATTCAGACACATGGACCATTGCAATGTCAAACCAGCTCTCCTATTAATACAATGCAAATAAAGGTAAGTCAGCCTCTTTTATTTCCATCCCTGTCTGCACTTTGCTTGATTTTTTTCTGCCTACAATTCACAATAGGATGAAGCTTTTGTGGATTTTTTTCAGTTACCATAAGACCATTTTAACTGGTTAAGAAGCAAGTTACAGATAGTCTATAATGTTTCTAGTTTGGCAGATGTGTTGCACAGTATGCATTTGGTTTTTGTTCTCTTCTTATCAGGAGAAACTTGTATTTCAATTCAGTACCACAGATACAAGATAATTTTTTAAACAGAAATTTGCAGGGTTTTCCTTGACAGTCATTTATAACACGGCTTTGAATATCTGACACAAAATATTTCAGCTCTCATGAGATCCTAAGAATTCCTGTGTCCTAAAGAGTATATTAATTCAGAAAGTCATCTGCACATCAGGTGCTCAGTGGATGATCTCCCGAAGGTGACATAAACCTTTGTCATGTCAAGGGATGCACATAGCTTTTCAATTGAGTCTGATACAGCCTATCAGTGGTTTGTTTATCAAAAGGTCTTACATCTGAACCTGTTAGCAGTGGGGAAAATCCTTTATAGCCCAATAATGTCATATCATTAAATTGAAGGACATTAACTTCTTGGAGCTGTTTATTTAATAGACAGCAGACAGACACCGGGTTTTGTTGCAGTATTTTTAAAGGATGTAACACAATTTTAGGTTTTTATTCCTATACATATAATTTACATGGTGATACAAATTATTTTCATAGTGATTTGGTTTTTTTCAGTATCACAGGCTAATTCAGGTTTGAAGGGACCTTAGGAGTACTCTGATCTAACATCCTACTCAAGCAAGATCAGCTGTAAGATCAGACTAGATTCTTCAGGGCTTTAACCAGTCTGGTCTTTAAAAAAAAGAAAACAAAACATGAATGGAAGCTGCAAAACCTCCCTGGACAAATTTTGATGCTTCTTGATTGCCCTTACAGGGAAAAGGTTTTTCCCAGCATTCAGTCTGAACTTCTATTGTTTCCACTTATCCTATTGCCTGTCAGCATACCACCAGGCACCTCTGTGAAAAACCTGGCTTCATTTTTGTGACAGCCTTCTCCCTTCGACAGCTTCAGTCCACTCAAAGCATTCTCACCTCTGGGCTGAACAAGCACTGGTCCCTTATCCTCTCCCTGCAGGACAAACGCTCCAGCCCTGAGCTTCCCTGTAGGCTCCCCACAGGTATTAATATCATATGCGATATTTTATATTATGTTTAGGTTCAGCATTGTATGAGACAGTATAATCTGTATAACCCAGGACAGGGAGTCATTTTAGAAGCCTATGTATTTTTTACCTGTCTTCAATTGTTAATGATTTTAATTTTTCAAAGAACATACTTTCAATATCCTGTGAAGTGAAGCTATCAACTGGAATTCTGCATTCTGCATATACTCTAGAAATGGAAGTTTTCATGTACTGCCACTTGATAAAAGCCTTCATATAATCTACAACTGTTCTATGGCTTAATCAGTATTAACTCTAATTGTTACAACTTTGTCAGCAATATGAAAGGGTTTTGGTTTTTCTACTTGGAAATGATTGTGTAATTATTTTAATCATACCAGCAAAAAAGAGAAACTTCCTCTGCCTATTTTTTCATAAGTGTTATTCTTAGGTATTGTATACTGCCCAAATTGCTTCCTCTTCCAAGGACATGGTTCTTATTTTATAGCAGAGCTGGAGATCTCAGAGTTTGGAGGAAACAGTAACAAGGGGAAGGAAGCCTAGTAGCAGCCTCCTCAGTTAAAGTGTTGATACAGCAGTGTCTACAAGCCTGTTTTAAGATCTATGTTTGTGATGGCAGATCCCCCCAAAAGAACTTGGTTTGGCTCCAAGTCAGAAAATTTAGCAAAACACAGCTCTACATATTATTCCATCAAAAACAAGGTATCCAATTTATTAAGCATAACTGATTCCAGACACTTCTGGAGTAAACACCACTTCTTGAGTTTAACCAGTAGCCTGTTAAACATCTTGCAGAGAGAGCTGTGTTCCGAATGCTAAAAGTATTATACGTCTTTTGCATACCAAGAAGGAGTTTGAGTTTAGTACAGTGGATGAAAGTGCAGACATCTTTCGAGTGAAGGAGGTTGCTCACAACCACAGGAGCTGCAAGAGACAGAACTGCAATATATACTTACAAGAATACAGAAAAATTGATGTTTACCAAATACATTATTAAAGCAGATCATGTTGCAAGTACATGAAAAGGATTTCATCCCTCCCTAGTCACTGTGCTCTAAGTTTCAATTAAGAAGCTGAGATGAGAGCATTACTGTCAGGAGGGCAGAGCTCCTAATTAGAATAGTGCCACAATTCTTATGGCATTTTCAGGCAATGTATTTTTGGTGGTTATTATTGCTTTATTTTTTTTAGTTTGCTGTTCCTTCTCCTCCTTGTGAATGATTGCATCTGTTACGTAAGCAAGGCTCAATTCTTATGAGGCTTGTGAGAAATCTTCCTGTAATAATGAAATATTGTTCCATTTGTCTTAGTAGAATATGGCTGTAAATGCACAATCATTATTGCAAGAATTTAAGCATCCTTATTTGCAGTTTTTCAAAACACTGAACAGCATGAATACACAAATCAGGTTTCAAATATGTCATGCTTATCTATTGCTTCAGATGGGAAGACGATACAGAGACAGCTTCCTTCAGGTTTTGTATAAACAGCAGGATGGCTGGCTCAAATTCCCAAATAAGTCTAAGGACATTATATGCATGGCTCCTCTTGGGTTTCAGAGCCTAACTCTCTTAGGGTGCTTGGGTATTTCCCCTTTGAAATTACTTAGATGGTTCAGTTTCAGTTAGAGCAGTGTCTTCTTCCCCATTGCTGAATTTCTTGTCTTGTAGAAAGGTTTCCTCCGTGTTTTTTTGTTTCTTCCACAAAGATGAATCAAACCTCTGCACAGACAGGATGACTCTTACTTAGGGACTTTCATGTAGCTTATCTTTCTCTGAAGGCACTGAGGTATGTGAAACGATAATAAAGTTATGAGTCTTGCAAAAGGTGTGAATAGTAGGGAAAGGACTGATGAAAGATACAGAACAGAGGAACTAAGTACGCTAGGGTGCTTTAATCTAGAAAGGAGGTGACTATGCAGAAATGTGATCCACAGGATCAGAAGTGGTGGGAAGAGTGTGGGTTCGGATTGACTGCTCTGCCTATTCCTGCACAGGAATGCAGCATGTTCACTGTACAGGAACTGGAGCATCAAATGAAGCCTGTAAAGCCAGATTCAAAACAAGCAAAAGGAAGTGGAAGTTCATAGTGGCAGTTATTAGATATCTGGAACTTGTTGCCAGGGGAAGTAGTCAGGGTTAAAAGTTTACATGGTTTTAAAAGGAAACTGGACAAATTTGCAAAAGAGAAGACCAGTGAAGATTAATAAATGAACAAAAAATTCACGCAGATCAGGAAGTCCCTAAACTGAAAACATTTGGAAGCTGAAAGTTATTAAGAGAGAGCATTGTGTATGAATGTCCTGTTCCTGAAGGTATGAATGAACTCTTCCTTCCACACCTGTTTAAAGGCAGTGCTGATGAGAAGATGGACTTTTGGCCTGAGCCAATATTCCTGAAGAGTTGGGTTTTTTTCCCCATACTAATGGCAAAAAGTAGTTTTATGGAGCATGTGCCTACAAATACCAGATGTATAGGCAGTGGTTTCCAGCTATGGTAGACAATACAAGGTGACACACATGGCACGTTCTCAGTAGCTGAGCACTGCAGTACCATGAGTGAGGTATCTGTTGGGGGAGCAGCAAAATAGCAGCTAAAATCCAGCACATGGGTCAGGTGCATCCATCAACATGATTGACCAGGATCTATATTAAAAAAAAAAAACAGACTTATATAGAAACCATCTAGTGTTCAAATGTGTCTACATATCTACATATGCATCAGTTGTGTTCATATATTGAGGGCTTCTTCAAAGACGTGAGATAGTATGTTGTGGTTCTTTAAATCTGTCATCATTAAAGAAGTGTATATGTGCTGCTGAAAGAATCCTGGAAAGAAAATTCCCACATGTTATCACATTGAGAGGAAGAGATTTACTAGCGATTTAACCATTCCCTTATTGCAAAAAGACAATGTTAACCTAATTAAGCAACTGAAAAAAAAATCTTATTTTTGCCTAAGGGGTTTTCATCAGTTAATAAATTTTAGTGTCATTCACTTGTTGGATGCTTTTGACTGAAAGTCTCAGAGAATATCAAAACAGTTCCTTCTTCAACCTCATAATTTTAATCAGATGAACAGTACAGATTTTCCAAATCTAGTACTACACAGCATTAGTGTGTGGAAGGTGTTGTGTGTTTATAGCTATTCTCTTCCCTCTAGTGTACAAAATTTCTTACAATTATGATAATTTTCTTCAGGAATTTAAGATATTTTATGTTCAGAGGTTAAAGGTACTGATAAAATGGATCTGGTGCAGCTCTTCATAATCTGATACCCTTAAAGAATAGTCTCATCTATGTTTAGGTGAATTCCTGTTGAGATCTTATTGCAAATTTACTCATATGTTTTGTTGTGATTTTACATGATTGAATTGTTATGAATTATGATTTATCTTTCCCTCATAACAACTCTGTTCCAGGTGTTCTCTGAAGCTTCTTGAAAGAAGCCATAAATGCTCTGTGTAGAAATTAGACAAACTGCCAACAATAACTATAGCTTTTAATCAGAGAACAGAAATGCTGAAGAGAATACATTTGAGAATAAAAAAGAACAAACTGTTGCATTATACAAATTATTTGAGTTGTTACCAAAATAAATCTGTAAAAAATAATGATCAAAAGTTGTAGTGCTAGAATTCAGGTTTCCTTTTCTTTTATGTTCTGAATCTGGTAAAATCCTTATATTTCAATAGACAGATTCTGGTCTGAACTAATGACGAGATTTCTGTGCAGCAGCTTTGAATTTATCCTGTTATAGGGATCAGAATCTGGCCCAAAGAGTCTAACAAAATCAAGTACAGCAATGAAATTAACACCAGTGAAAAATGGAAAAAATGTCATCCGTTATAACTGAGCAATATCATGCTATGCTATTACTCATCATACTCCTAGCTGAAGACAGCATATTCTTATTCTCATGGCTGTGCTGTTAAACTGAAGAAACAGTGCTAATCCAAAATTCAAGACCTCTGAGAAGAGAACAAATCTGTTAGAATCATTGCATGAGTACGTCATTAGCGCTCACATTTTTTCTCTTTGCAGTTTCCTATTCCACAAGACACTCCTGAACTTGCTGCTTTTTTATATAATTCCACAATTTCTCATTACATCAGGAGAAGGGAAGTCACAGTGCCAGAACCTTACAGGAAAAACTCTGCAAAAATATTGGTGAGCTATCTAAACACTGTCAACTGGGAATACACATACAGTTTGTCAAGGTGGCTGTTGGTTTGACTGCAATTTATTTACTGATTTTTAAGTATTTTTCTAAGTGATTTTTAAGCCCTAAGTTTAAAATACTGCTTATTACATATCACCAAGCCACAGGTTAGCTGTTTTGTTTGACACAGCTTTGCATTAAAGATCATGCATGCCAAATTCCTGGTTGTCTTACTCCTGGCTGCTTACAGAGAAACCTCTGTGGTCTTACAGTTGCACACTTCTCACAGGGAATTTCACCACAGATTTGGAGAATGGGCCTTTTTCTAATGAATTATATTTCAGAATCAGTCTTCTGAAAGGTAGGTATATCACTCTTACCTTGACTCCTAGCATTCTGGCTCTTTCATAAAGCATAATTCACACTTAAAATGAACATTTTCATGTAAAGTAACAGTTCTGACATGAAAATGCTTTGGAATATATTTGTTTCCCCCAGTCAGTATTTATATTCATGTGGAAAGGTAAGACCCTCTTCCCTTACAGTACCACAGGCAAGGCAAATGCATTTTGAACATTACAGACAATGCTGGAGCAAGAGCAGAGATCTTTCTCCCATGAAATTAGTTCTGATTAGCCAGTATGGTACCTGAGTATTTGACCTAGGCTGTATTTTAAGAAGGTTAGGGTTTTTTGCATTGCTGCATGCAATGTCCCATCCTTAGAAAACTTAAGCACTTCAGGTATCAGCTTGCCTTGCCTGGAGGCTGTTTTCAAACTTGGTGACCTTGGGGTCATGCAGTCAGTGCTTTCCCTCTATTTTTCTAAATCTCAGGCAGAGTTTCTGTCATGCTGTCCAGTCTCATATTAAGCTGTTTAATGCAAGCTCATGTTTGAATTGCATGACATCACTAGAATTCGGTAGGAAGAAGAGAACCTCACAGACGTAAGTATTCTGGAGTAATAGAATAATTGTGCTGCTTCTGAAAGTTAATTTGGCAATTTTTATAACAGGAAGAAGATAGAATCTGAAAGTAATGAATACCAGAATGTTATTAAAAACAAAATCACAGATGAACCCATTTTAAACAGTAATCACTGTTGATTCCTATGTAATTCTTTCATCAACCTAATACCCTGGGAAGAATCTGATTCCACTGGGACTGCAGGAAAAATGCCTGGGCTTTTGAAGACATTCCAGTTAATACCACAGAACACTTAATCCATTCTTCAGTAATACCTAAATTATCAGTTATCTTTCTCAGTGATTAAGTTCATGTGCTACCAACATAGAAATTACTGCAGCAACTGAAAGTGGTTAACAAAGTTTTTAAGTATGTACTGTGTCTGCATCTTAAACTAGGAAGCAGAGATTTTTCAGCTGCTTGATGTAGACAGATAGTTTTTAGCTGAATACTTACTAATGTAAAATTGGCTCTTTGATAAGCAGTCTTCTAGTGCATTATGCTTTTAATAAGTACATATTAGCTTAGGGTTGGATACGGTGCTTACCACTGGATATATAGCAGGACTTTTCCAGGATGGCCATAGAAAAGCAGTATGTCATTTGTTCAGTTAGACATGGGTCTCAATTCTATGTGCCTTTGGCATTGCATACTATGGATCCAGAAAAAATAAATTTTTATTTGACATATTGGAAGCATACATGAAAAGTCAGTGTTGCTCTGGAAAATGGATGATTGGCTAAAGGTGATTCTTTGTTAAAATTTGTATTTTGTCTAATCATAAATTTTAAGGTTTTTTTCATCAAAGCATTTTCACAGAGAGGAAAAAGCATTCTGAGAACTTCTATTGTTTATTAAAAATTTGGTTTCTTTTCCATTAGTTCTAATGTTACAGTGTTGTGAAAATCACTACAGGTTAAATGCATTACTAATAATAATAGAAATATGTGTTCGGGTCCTAAAATATCAGCCAAAAGTAGACTTTTCTGCATGCTAATGATTTGTTTTGTTGATACGTGTTTTTGACTACTATGATTAATGAAAACAGCTCTCCTCTTTCCTGCAAGATAAATAAGTCTGGTTGGAGGATGTTTAAATATGAAAAGCCAAATAAACAGATACTTTGAAATACTCATTAAAAGAAAAAAAAAGTTTAGAATTGCAAGTTCCAGGGTTTGCGGTTTCATTTTTCAGGCAGAAAACAGCGAGTAAGCACACATCTTCTACTTAGCTTGTGATAAGACAGAGATTTGGATTTGTGGGGAAAGCTATGTATAAAGCTGTGTATGTATTCCTTTAGGGAATACATACATTATCATCTCATTTCCTGAAGTATGGGCTTTGGTAATGCAGCCATTCTCACTGTCCCAAGGGAACATACTTGTGAAAACTTGGTTTTGCTTTCAAGGTCACAAGACCTTCTGTGATGAGTGTCAATAAAGCATCTGTAAGGAAAGGATTCTCTTAACAGATCTCTGTTCTAAAAATGTGACTCAATTACAACCTGAGCCTTCTTCATGAATCAAATGAAAACTTTTTAGGCAAAATCCATTTGCATATATATACCTATACATTATTTTACTCACACATTTACTCTTTTTTCTGTAAGATCTTTCTTCCCTTCTACACCCCAACCAGCCACATAATTTCTGTGGTTATCCTGTGAGACTCTGCTCATTTCCTTATGTGGCTTCTAGTCAGCTTCAACCTTTGAGACATTCTTCTGGCAGACTTTAACAGAGTATATAGTTTTGAGTTGCATTGCTTGGCTTTTGTCTTCAACCCTGTGTATGAGCCAGAATCACTGCTCATCAGGAATGTTTCATGGACAGCAAGTTCCAAGTAGAGCAACTAAAGAATCTCAGCAAATATTCTGGCTGCTATAATGTAAACATCAGTAAAAGGAGAGTTAAGAGAAAAATTTGGGAACATAAAGGCTTTAGGCATAGACCACAGGAAAAAGAAGTGTTGAAATCACAAAATGACTGATAGATGAAGACAAAGCACATGCTTCAAAGGATTAATAAGTACCTGGGTATTTTAAGAGTTTTTCAGAGTAGACGTCATTGAAAATTTTTACTTTTATATTCATTACTATAGGTAGGTGGTTGTATTCACTGGTAGTGCAAAAAGACTCTCCCCCTTGGTTTATAGTTCTCACAATGACTCATGGGATGGCTATCATGTATATTAGTTGAAGTTACTGATTTAATTCTTTACAGGGAAGTTGATTTGTTTTGCTAGTTTATAGCATTTGAAAATGGTTATATGCATTTTTAAAGCACAAGCATTTGAAAATGATTATATGCACTTTTAAAGCACAAGTATGACTTTCCTTTGTTTTGCACACAGAACTGTACAAATGTGAAGTGTATCCTGATTTCCTGCACTGTGGGACAACTGGAAAAAGGAAAGAGTGCAGCACTGAAAATCAGGTCCCGGCTATGGGCCCAAACATTCCTGGAGGTAATGCACACAAAAGTCTCTTTCTATGCATTAAGACCCCTGCATCTTTTATTTGAACAGATACATAAGAATACAAATGATGACATTAAATGGATCAAATGCAAATCCTTTTTGTTACCACTTTCTTTGAATGTAACTTCTCACTGGTTCCTGTTCAGGTCGCATGCATGCTGCTTACTCTTCTTTTTTTCACTATCACCCCCTCTCTAATTTATGTCCTGAATATTACCTGAAAATTCCAAGATTATTTTTAAACACCTCTCCTGGGTTTTTTTTCTGCTTTCCTAGACTGGTCCAAGTCAATGATCATTTAGGTCTCCACGATGTGCTCTGCATTCATCATGTCTTTCCCAGTGAAAGGTTTTTCTTTGAGCCAAATAATGTATGGTGTACTCTGTGTCCATCTTAAAAATTCATTGTTATTAATTGTCTGTTAATCTAAGAAAGAGTAATATGTATCAAGCTCATATGACATCCAAATACTCATGTAGTGACAATCTGTGTATCATCACTGAAAAGAATGGACAATGCAGACCATGGAAAAAATTAACTTCGCTTTGCAAATTCTTGCATTTCCAACTTCATCTGCCCTCAAAATTCTATCTACACTGCATAAAGCAGAGGGATTGCACTGTGAGCTGTTACCTCACAGCTGGCAATGTGGTTGTCATATCTTTAACACTGGGCATTGGAAAACTTATAATTCAGTTTGCTGTTACTAGCAAAAATCTGAAGATCCTTTGTTGGTCAAACTGATTGATTGTCACCTTCCTTCTTAATGTAATTTAAAATTCCCCAGTCTTTCTACCTAGAACACAAGAACTTTCTTGTGTTCCCCATCGATGTAGAAGAATGATTTATTGACGGTTCCTCTTACCCTAGCAAGAAAAGAACTGAGGATCTTCAGATTACAACAGGAGCTTCAAATTAAGCTCCTCGCACCTTTGGAGTTAATTTCTCCCTTTCATCCAATGTGAAAGTAGATAAACTAATTCTTCCTTGCTTGATTTGTTTTCCTGGAGAAACAAGAACACAGATGGGGTGGTATTTATAGGAAGCTGAATGCCAGCTCAATGGCTAACCATCATGGCTCCAAATCCACAGTGGGTGCATACTTTGAGGGTCATGGGTTTCTGTTAGTGTATTGGACTATGGCAGTGCTTACGAGAAGGATAACATGAAAGGTTTGTCTACCTCTCTATCAGGACTTAAGGGTACATTCTGTGTTTCTTCTGCAACAGCTACGAGCACCATTATGACTGAAGAGAGCATAGAATTATTTGGCCTTACTTGAGGAAAAGCGATTTCTGTCTAACTCAGTAACAAAGGGCATCCTTTCAGATACTAGGTGAATTAATTCCTGATTTGTCAATTCTTTTTATAAACAATCAATTCCAAGAAACTTGTATATAGAATCATAGGATCATAGAATAGTTAGGGTTGGAAAGGACCTTAAGAACATCTGGTTCCAACCGCCCTGCCATGGGCAGGGACACCTCATGCTAAGCCATGCTCTGGTCTCTAACCCAAGGCTCTGTCCAACCTGGCCTTGAACACCACCAGAGATGGAGCATTCACAACTTCCCTGGGCAGCCCATTCCAGTGCTAACAGGAAAGAATTTCTTTCTTTATCCAATCTAAACTTCCTCTATTTAAGTTTGAACCTGTTACCCTTTGTCCTACCACTACAGTCCCTAATGAAGAGTCCCTCCCCAGCATCCTTACAGGCCCCCTTCAGATACTGGAAGGCTGCTATGAGGTCTCCATGCAGCCTTCTCTTCTCCAGGCTGAACAGCCCCAACTTTCTCAGCCTACCTTCATACAGGAGGTGCTCCAGTCCCCTGATCATCCTTGTGGCCCTCCTCTGGACTTGGTCCAACAGTTCCATGTCCTTTTGATGTTGAGGACACCAGAACTGCACACAGTACTCCAGGTGAGGTCTCACAAGAGCAGAGTGGAAGGGCAGGATCACCTCCTTCGACCTGCTGGTCACGCTCCTTTAGATGCAGCCCAGGATACGGTTGGCTTTCTGCGCTGCAAGCACACACTGAAGCCGGCTCATGTTCAGTTTCTCATTGACCAACACCTCCAAGTCCTTTTCCTCAGGGCTGCTCTGAATATCTTCTCTGCCCAACCTGTAGCTGTGCCTGGGATTGCTCCAACCCAGGTGTAGGACCTTGCACTTGTTATGGTTAAACTTCATAAGGTTGGCATCAGCCCACCTCACGAAGTTTAACCATGCCATAGTTTTTCTTCACTTCCTGTAACAAATATATAATGCTCTTAGGTAGAGGCATATTTAGCAAAGGTGTTTGAAAGGCTAGGCTAGACGTACTCCATTTAGGTTTGCTCAGTCATCTGCTAGGGGGGGAAAAAAGGCAGGCTCTGGTTCAAATTTAAGCCCAAGGGCTTGATAGTTTGAATGTCCCTCTGTCCTCCCAAATCTTGGTAACTGAGGTGGATGTCTTCTACTGTAATCTTTTGGAAAGATCTGAGAAAGTCTTGCGCAGAAAATGCCAGTAGTGCATCTCTGCACTCATCGGAAAAAGCACATTTTGGAAAATATGGTGGGAATTTTATTCCATTTTTTCTCTCATTCCAGTAAGAGTCTGTCTGACATTTGCACACTGGCTAGTCTCTCTTAACTGCACTAGTCCACTCTTCCTAACACATTAGAGACAGGCAGAGAGGCAGAGGTATTCTCCTTGGCTGGAACAATCTGATAATTTTGACCACTGCTCTGTGCAAGCAATATCACAGTGAACCTTCCCTGTCTTCCTCACCAAGCAAGAAGTAACACTTAGCTCCCTTAGCTAACTACCTTACTGCAAACTGGACCTCACATATTCCAGATTCAATCAAGTCTTTCTTTTCGTCATTCTACTGGTGAAGCCTGAGTAACTCTTTAAGGGCCAAAACCAAGGTCTTGTGAAAAAACACACACATAAATGAAACTCCTTGCACAGATCCCTAGATGCCAATTTTCTAGGCTGCTTACAGCTATTTCAGTGGGAATTAGCCTCATAAAAGTTCTTCCAAGTCCAGTTTAGTATGGAACAAGAAATAACTGTAAGAGATTAAAGCTAAAAAAAAAAAAATAATGAGAAACAGAGAGTGCCTCTTTCATTTTTTGGATGTGACAGAGGATGTGTAATAGTTGCAACAAAACTAGCTACAGGAGACACGCAATCTCCTTTTCTTAGTGGCTCTTCATAAAGACAAAATATTTTTCTAAATTATAAGTTTAGTTACCCTGACTTAGGTTCAGAACAAGGATAACTGCATGAAATTCAGTGGCATGTTTAATGGAGCAGTGGGACACATCTTATCTAATTTTAGTCATCTAAAAATTAGATGTCAATTTTGGTTGCCTAACTCTGTAGCCAGTGATGACAAGACAGAGAGATGTCTTCAGAGGATTCTTTATCTAGCTGATTTGAAACACCTGTTCTGCCTTCCTTCTGGTCTGAATAGTGGAGAATAGTCAAAGTATGCCTTGGGACTGGGGGGTGTGCAAACACACTTAGGCAATGCCAGGGCTGCAGGGCTTTTAGCTCCTCCTTGCTCCTTAATAAATCCTGCTTGCTATGCCTGAACCTCCCTTCACTCAGTTCACCAGTAATAAAATATGGAGATTCTCAACAAAATTTCTCATCAAGGAAGTACAATTAAAGCATTCACTCTAACAGTGATGATAGCTCCAGGTGCCAGGCAATGAAGGCAAGGAGATGAAGGATGAGAGAACTGGAAGGACTTCTAGCTGATGGCCCAAAATAACAAGGTATAACAGCAGGCTCTTTCTCATTTCTATACCCTTCTGCTCTTTCTCATTTCTATACCCTTCTAGACCTCTCAATTTCTTTTAATGTCCTTGTAGACATGCAGCTTCAGCAGAAGGGGAACACCATCACTCTATAAAGCAGGGATATGGGGTTTCTCAAGCTGAGGAGGGAACTGAATTCACATCTTCCAGTCATGAATTCTCTAATCACCAGACTGCCAGCTCTGGCTTCTGCCACTGAATATTGAATAAATAAAGTCTTTAAGTCTTTCCACTAATGCTTTAGGATCCTTTTAAATAATTTTTAGATTCTGCCTTCTGAGAGGGTGGAAATATTCTCACTAAATCCTGATTTGGGTGCCTCTCTTCCTATTAAGGGATAGTCCTCATGCACTACCCTGATGATTAGTACAAGTCAGTTTGCCTGAGGTACCTCATTGTCTTGGTATGCTGTACAGGCAGCCTAGATACTGAATTTCAGGGTTTGGATAGCAGTCTGAGGTCAGACGCTTAAGATGTGGATGTTGCAGCACTCATCATCTTTATTATGTCAAGTATATATTTCCATTTTTAGGCATCTAAAATGAAGGAAGAATGCGTGTTCAGAACCACTCAAACAACAACTATGTAACAGAGAAGGCAAAACATGGCTTTGTGTGCTAAGGCAGCACCCTATCACAGTGTGGCTGCCATGTTTCTGTTCCTTTTCAGCTTTCTCAGATTAAAACTAGATTTTTCTCCCTTTTAGCTATTAAAGTTCACACAGTCAGGGATGCCAAATTCAAATATCTGGATCTGTCTAAAAGTCATGAGAGAAACAACACAATTATACTCAATAACATTGAAAGAAAACAAAATAAGCTTCAAGCCTCTTGGGAACTTTGCACACCCTCTGTGGGTGTTTTTATATTACTGCCTCCCCAAGCAATCCCAGAAGGAGATTTTTATCACTCTATGAAACTTTCAATACAGGCTGAAAGAATGAGCCAAATTCCATGCCCAATAGTGCTGTAAGGGTCCAAAGAGCTTGGTGCCTGGAAGGACGTCACAAATCAGACAGATGGTACAGATTCATCATTTAGAAATGAATTTTTGAAACAGATGTTTTACTAGCCAACTCCTTAGTCTTATATTTAAAAGTACCCATCAGAGTTCAAAGAACATGGGGCAAGATCTCCTTGGATCTCCCCCTCATGACTCAGAAATACCATGATTACACAAATGGGAACATAATATAGCCCTAACAGGACGCAACGTAACATAACCATGTAAGGTTGTTTCTCTTTTGCACGAATCAGTCTATTGCTTGATCAGCAAATCTGAATGCAAAAGTCAGCTTTACTAGAGGGCTCATATTTACAGCCAGGCTTTGAAGTTAATCCAAAAAAGTTTGTGATTCTTCTTGGCCTTTGCACAATGTCTGTGTATGTCTTTGTTGGCTGCTTGGGAAATTTGTGCTGCTTTATTTACTCAAACATGTCCAATCATTGCACGTCATTTAACTGGTATATGTCATGGGAGTCTGGGTTTTAAGGTGACAGATTACAACTGTCAAGAGGCAAAGGGGTCAGCTGTTGTCAGTTATACTAAGTGGAAGAGGAAGGAGTCACTCAGTACATGACTGATCTTTTGTGGCAACAAAATATGCAGACTGATCCATATAACTTTGATGAGAAACGTGAATTATTTCATCCTAGCATTAATCAATCACTTTCAATAAAATTCTTCTCAGGTTTGTATTAGCATACCTATGAGGAGAAAGTGCATAATGACAGTGTGTTCTCAGCTTTAATGAGCACAATTTCTTCTGCAGATCATCATATCTTCTTTTAAACACTCTTGAGGAATGTTGTATTTCACTATTATCCTGCTTTCTTTAGTATATGAAAATTTTGTACATTAATTGAATGTGCAAAAGAGTTTGGGATGTTGCTGCAGAGACAGCAATTTTTACTCTTAAGTTTCTTTACAAAATCATGACTGTGCGGTTCAGTCTGGCCCTTCAATCTTCCTTCCTGGTTCAGAACCACTATATCCTGATTATTTGCCTGTATTTCATTCCTCAGACTGAATCTGCAGATTTCAGCCTAGCTAACAGCAGTTGCTTTTTAGGTATACTTCAGTTTACTTCTGGAATAACCTTAGGAACTAGGAAGTTTACAGGCTTACTAAGAGCAGATGATGCCCTTTTTAGGAAACTAATTATGCTCTACAGTCTTTTATGGCAATGGCTGTATAACTTAATTTTAAAAGGGGCTGTGAAAAAGGGAACTGTTTTGAGGCGAGTGGGAGGAAAGCAACCAGATCCCATCACACTATTTGCTCGCTCTCTCTCTTCTCAGTATCTAAGTTTGCATGTGAAGCAGGGGTCATGTTATTCTGGCAGCTTCTGCAACACAAATGGGAGAATGTAGCAGTTCTCTGGGGACTACCTTTTTTTTTTTAACTTAGAAAAAGATGCTGTTGATTTACGTGGAGTTTTTGAGCCTTTACAAGGCCTGCAAGTTACTGTTTGAAGGAAACAGAAATGTTTCCTCAGGATACAGATGAAAGGTAAAATCACAGCCCATAAAAAGCCTTGTTTGATAACAAGTGTGTGTAAGGACAGTGGATTAAGCAAAAGATGTTTTTGTAGGAGTGTTTGCCATGAGGCCTCTGCACCCAGGGGTTCTGTAGGATGGCTCATCCTTTTCCCTACCCACATGTTGCTGTAAGATTCCACTTCTGCCTTGAGCTCAAGGGAAGTTTGGTTAGTGTTGTCAAAGAATAATTCTGTGTCCAGCCTAAATTCTTTATCCGTGGGTGGAACTGGGGAAGCACCAGAAAAATCAGTGAGAGAGATCTCTTGTTCTCTTATTAATTGCCATTTATAAGACACATAGGGGACATAAGTAGATTATTTTAATTCAGAGTGGGAATAAAAGCCATAAACTTGATGCACTGCCCTTCGGGCCACATAAAATAACAAAAGGAGGAAGTCAACATAGAAATTTGCCTTTATGTCAAACAACCCTTGTTATTTGAAAAAGCAAAATAAGTAAAAAATAAAACCGTGTGTGTCCAAAAATGCTGTATTACACTGGACTTGGCTGTTTATGTGGAATGAAGGCTAGAAAGAAATAGCCTTGGCCTTGGGCTGAACTAGATGGAGGGGCTAGGGTGTGGACTAGTTTTGTTTTCATTCATTGTTGTTTAAAATAATGTCAAAATATCAACAAGAGCAGAGCACGAGACACTAGATCAGCTAAAGTATAGGTAACGTTAGGCATGTGAAGAAATAGCACCTTAAATAGGTAACTTAAAATCTGTAAATTAAAATCTTCTGAAATCACAACAAAATATCTGCCTCTATTATAATTTAAAAGTCTGATAAAATTAATGTAAAAGATATAATATGTGAAGTTTAAGTTAATGATAGAGATGAAGACGTCTTGATTTTCAGAGGAGCTATCTTTGGTCACAGATACCTATGGGTGGACATACCCTCTTGTTACAGGTAGCAGAAGTACTTTTTGACCATGCACAGCGTCATACATACATTTTTCTAACAAATTAATACAAGAACTAATAGTTGTATGACCTCTACTCTCGGCATTTATGCAAGCTACTCTATATTGGCAGTAGTTCAGGTTTTTGGAGGTATGGGTCAAAGAAAGCAAGCTAATGAATTCCCAAAGCATATATTTAAAAGGTAACACCATATTGCTTACCCTCTTGTCTAAAATGTGCCAGACTCCATCAGACACAAAAGGAAACAAGTTTTAATCAAGCATGGCCAATACTGCTGTAACAATACTGAACTCCAAATGCAACGGACGTACGTTCTGGGGGGAAAATTCCACCGAAGTGTGCAGCTTGTGACAGAGAAAGTACATGCCCTTCAGTTAGGGTGACTTCACTGGGCTACACCTAACCAGAAAAAAAGTATTTCGGAGAAGTTGAAAATGTTCCACGGAGGAAATGGAACAAAGTCATTCTGGGAAGTCTCTCCAGTAGTTAAACTCTTCAAACCTGCAGAAAAACAATCAACTGTCACTCCTGTGAGCTGCTAAAAGTTTTGTTCCTCTACCCTTTGTCTACCTGTGGGCAGGATTCGTCCCTGCATTTTAGTCTGGTTTCTGACTAGAATGCTTCCATATCCTTTAACGATGCTTTGGGGAAACCAGGTTTTTGCACGAGCTTCCTGCAGAGACTACCAGCTGGAGGCTGGAAAACTCTCCTTCAAATTATCCAGGATTTTCCGGCACTTCACGCATTATTTCTGTTTGTCTCAATTGTACGTAGGGAAACATTATACTGAATATTTATTTGGAACGCTTTCCGTGATTTCTGGATGCTTCTGTGTCTCACAACTGTTAAAGAAAACAAAGGCTTCAGTTCAAAAATCTATTTGTAAAACAAAAGTGTGGAGAGAGAGAGAAGCCTTAATAAACACACCAGCAGGGATCTACCACCCACACAACACAGGGAATGGCTGTGTTTTGCCTACTTACCAAGATACTGGCAAGCTACTGTCTCAGCAACGTGCTTAAGAGCAGGCTCTGCTGTTCTAACACAAGAGGAACCTCAAAAGACCAGTGTAGCTAGCGTTGGGCTCCCTACTGTTGGTCATTAGGTACTGACAATCAGAAATACCAAATTCCTCCTTCGCCTCCCTCCAAGCCATAATGAAGTCCTCAGCTTGAATTACAAACCACAGGTTCTGCTGCTTCCAGTAAATACAGAATATTTAAGCATACACTATTTAAAAAATGATACGGTAAAGAAATGTTGTTTCTCACAAATGACTAGAGAATTACAAACAAGGCTGTGGGAGAGACAGCTGCATGTATCTCCAAGGTGTTGGTACAAGTAAAAATACTGTTTGCAACTGCTGCTAACCACAGGCATTGTTTTAAAGCCCTTTGCCACAAGCACATAATTCTGTGAATGCAGGAAAAATACTCTTGAGTCTTTTACAGTCTCCATTCCTGTAAAGCAATGGAGATGTGCAGCATTTCCAGGAGCCTAATGAAGAGTCAAAAAGAGTTGATAGCTGTGGGCACAACCCAGGGTTATTAACCCCAGCCAAGCATTAAACCACAGGAAGTACCCTTCTCTGATGTTCTTACTGCTGATATAAGCTGAAAATGAAATAAGCCATGTAGGTGAAACAATTTATTTTTCCATGAGTGCCGTGTTTCCTTTATATGATGTTTCAAGAGAGTTAATGCCTTTACTGTAGCCTAGCCAATCAGGCTGTTATGTCAAATGTCTACTTCTTTAATAATATAACATATCCTGCTCTCTCCATAACAGATTACTTTTATAAAGCATATAAATAATATGCAAAATTCTGCTTAATATGAATTGCTTAGAATTGAAAACACAAGGCTTTTTAAGGGTTTTTTCTGAATGCAGATCATGCCACAACTACAGAAGCGTGATGGGGCTTTGTGTGAGAAGTCTGTCGCTGTAGAGTAAAAGATGAAGAACAGCCTGAGTCTGAAAATGGAAAATAATTACTGTGATGAGGAAAAATTATTTCTTAAGACCATCTCATAGATGTTCAGCACCATTAAAGCATATAAAAAATATGTATTTACCAAGTGCAATATTGGTCTCATTTTTCATTTCAAACACTCTTGATGGATGGAAAAGGTGGTTGGCTTTCATGAGATGCTGTCTATGTTAAGGAGCTGATTTTACTATCCCTATGTAGTTATTTAAAGTAGTTTTCTTCATATTGCTCATTCCTAATGTAATCCCCAAGAAGAGGTTAAATATTCCGATAATAAAACATTCAGCTGCTCTCAGTATTTTAAAAGGACAAAATTGTGCATAGTGAAATGAGTTCCAGAAGGCACTAAATGTGCTGGCTTCACGTCACCAGTAAACACTTATATATTTTAAGAGAAAACTAGTGTTTTTAAAAAAGAAGACCAGGCCAATACCAGAACTATAACCGTGGACCGCAGGACATCAGCCTTCAGCTGAAAATATGCCTTCAGGGAAAATACGGCTCTTCTGCTGAATGGGACACAGAAAGGGCTGGGTTACTGAACACCTTCACTTTGGTCTTTGCTGGTAAAATCTGCATATACTAATATGAGGCCTCTGTGACCAGAGGCAAAACCTGCAGCAATCAACATTTACCTTTGGTGGTGGAACATCAGAACATTAAAGCAAATTGGACATTAAAAAGTCCAAAGGACCTGATGTGATACACCTACAAGTGCTGAGGGAGCTGTCAGTGCGAGATCACTCTCAATCATCTTTGAAGTCATGGTGACTGGGAGAAGTTCTGAGGACTGGAAGAAAGCAAATGTCACACCTGTCTGCAGGAAGAAGGATCAAGAGAACTACAGGCCAATCAGCCTCACTTCAATCCCTGATAAAGTGATGGAGAAAAAAAATTGTAAGCCATTTGCAAACATTTGAAGGACAAGGAGGTGATGGGGCGTTGACAGTGTGGATTTATGAAGGGGAAATCATGACAACCTGATAGCCTTCTGTGATAATTGAGGTTCATCTTGGAGGACAAGTGGAGAGCAGTTATTGTTTTGTATCTGGACTTTAGCAAGGTTTTTGACACTGTCAGAATGAATGAAGATAGGTGGTCAGAGCTGTGGGTTCAAAACTGAAATGCCAGACTTGAAGTGTTGTGATTAGCAGCATGAAGTTGGCTGGAAATCTGTCAGTAATAGTATATACCAGGGGTCAATACGAGGGTCATTACTGTTTAACATCATTAATTACTTTGATAATGGGACAGGATACACTTTCAGCAAGTTTGCAGATGACAGAACAGTGGAGGGAGTCATTGATACACCACATGGTTGCGCTGCCCTTCAGAAGAGGCTGGAGAAGTGGGTTGGCAGGAATTTCACGAAGTGTGACGAAGGGAAATGCAAGGTCCTGTACCACAGGAGGAATAATGCAGTACATTAGCACAGGCTGGAGGCCAACCAGCTGGAAGGCAGTGTTCTAGCAAAGGATCTTGGGATCCTGGAGGACACCAAGTTGAACATCAGCCAGTGTGTCTGCCCTTGCAGCAAAGAAAGTTGACAGTCTCTTGGGCTGCATTAGGAAAAGCATTGACAGCTGGTTGAGGGAGGTGACTCTTTCTCTCTACTCAGCAATGGTGAAACAGATCTAGAGTGCTGTGTCCAGTCCTGGGCTCCCTGGGACAAGTGAGACACGGACATACTGGATCAAGTCCAGCCAAGGGCCACAACAATGATTAAGGCCTTGGAGCATCTGAAACACCAGGAGAGGCTGAGACATATGGGATTGTTCAGTCTAGAGAAGAAAAGGCTCGGGCATGATCTTAACAGTGTGTATAAATATCTGGTATAGGAGGGAGTAAAGAAGACTGAGCCAGGCCTTCTCAATGATATCCAGTAACTGGACAAGAGGGAAGAAGCACAAATTAAAATATAGAAAATTCCATTTAAACATTAAAAGAGATTTTTTACTGTGGCGGAAGTCAAACACTGGAATAGGTTGCTCCTAGAGTTTGTGGAGTCTCTGTTCTTGGAGATATTCAAAACCCAAATGGACATGGTCCTGAACATACTGCTCTAGTTGACCCTGTTCTGAGCCTGGGGCTGGAGTAAGACAATGTCCAGAGGTGCCTCCCAACCTCACCAGTTCTCTGAAAACTTTTAGCTGGGCTATGGTAATCCAGCTGTGTCCATGTTGCCTCCCAGGTTTAGGTTATGCTTATTTCAGATCATTTTCACATCACAAACCTTTCTCCATCAGTGAAGAAAAGAAACATTAACTTATCATGGGGTCTTCTTACTTCAGTTGTTGATCTACAAAACAGTAAAGCAGTAACCAGATAGTGTGTCGAATTCTGAACATCATTTTTCAGAAAGCGTTGGGACAGTTAGCAAAAATGATTAAGGGCTTTGAAAATATTCTCATACAAGAGATGAAAATTGTTTAATTCAAAGAGTATAATGTAAAGCGATATGATAGGCATAACTCCCAGCCCTCTGTATTCCAGTGGACATATTAACGCTTGACTACGTAACACTTTTTAGAGCATATCAAAGAACTTTCAGAGATCCCTATCATTACCCCAACTTTACGTAGGATGGCATGTATGAGATGAGTTGCATGTAGTGTCACACAAAAAAATCAGTTGCAGAGGTGGAATTAGAAGCAGGATTGTTGCCTTCCAGAAGAGCATGGTACCCACTCAGCCATCCATCTTTGGGATAAAAACAAGGAAAAAAAGGATGTAGCTGGATCATCTCTCTGTGACAAGATAACATTTGGTTGAAATTGAACATGTCAAATTCGAAGTGAACTAAAAGATTTACTTGATACCTGATGTGCTTAACCTTCAAAACTAACTCCAGTTAAATATCAGTGATGCGAAGAGCTCAACAGCATTCAAAATATGTGTGTGAAAAATATTTATATCCTTGTAGTAAATGTTGCAACTATTAAGATTCTTTTAGGGAACATGCACTTTCACATGTCACTTATCCAAGATTGTTACAGATTTAGGCAGCTATTTTTCCAGTGGACATGCCAGCACTTGAGTGTCATTTCAAGGCACTTCACACAGAGAGGGAGATTATTGCCAAGGTTAGAAGAGCACGATGAGACACAAGTGGTCAGATGTAGTGTGTCAGTGCCAACCTGGCTTCCAAATGAGGTGAAAACGCTAATTAAAAGTCACAGCATGAGCTATATAGTGTAACACTTTTAAGTCATTCTGAACCAGGGAGAGTGATGCCTAAGTGAATAATAGTTTATAAATACAGGCAAGCATAAATAAAACACAGAGAACTAGCAGAGCAATACTTCTTTTTTTTATGTCTGCACATCTTTGGGTTTGTTGAAGTGCTTAATGAGGGCTATATAAGTATTTATACATATATATAACTTAAACAATGACTTCTATACATTCCTGTTGCAGTTGCATAATGTAGTAAAAAAGCAAAGGCAGTTCTTCTGGGGGTTTTGAGCTCTACTGCAGTAAGAAATCAATCACACTCTAAGTGAAGTGCAAAGATGTTTGTTCCTATTGTTGTTCTTTGATGGGAAGGCGCAGCATTCCTTTGATGCCTTCAGGAGCTCTACCAGCCTGTTCTCAACACTGGCCAGAAATATTCTGAAGATACCTGCATTTGTTTTGGGTTTGGTGAGCAGAGGCAAGATTTTAAAATATAGACACCTCATAAACCTCCCCCCTGCTTCAAACTCACCAGTCTCCTATTTCAGACAGAACTATGAGAAACAACTGTATGTGTCTTTCTGCATATCTAACGCTTCCACATATGAACATGAAATCTTTATAGTTCAGCTTTATGCTGTATGATGTATTTTCTCATGGACACACATCGATCCCAGGATGACTGCACCCTTTACCAAAAAAAAGCCATCTTTGCCTTAGAAAATAAGTGCTCTGTATTTTTTCTCTTCTTGTTTCTCATAGTGCTTTTAAGTATAAACATGGTTTTTAATCATTTCCTTTCTTTTTTATTGAATTTCAGAGAAAGAATGATCTCTATACTCTGTCTTCCAATGTGTCCTTCAAAGTTAAGAGCATGCCGTATAAAGTACAACCAACAAAGCTCCCTGAGGGAAGCATAGCCGTGAGTAACTGAAAATGGTGTCTTTGTGTGAAGCACATCTATTTGGTCATTCTGATCACAGCTGTGAGAGTTTTTATAGATGAAAATACTGAGATCAGTCTTTCCTGTGTTTCTAGTGTAAATTCCTGAAATAATACATCAAGGAAATACATCTATTGCTTTCTGTGGAAGTTGATGATATACGATACTAATTCCATTTTAAAATAGTCTCTTGCTGCACTAATGTGCAAAGTGCTTTATTGCAGTCAGGGTGGATTTTTCACCCAGAAGAAAACAACGAAACTGATAAAGCAAGTATCTAGTTACCTTGTTCAGGGTAAAAAAAAATCTGGAGGAAATTTTTGTGCAGAATCCAAAACCTTGATTCTGTCAGGTTTAGAGATTCTGCTCTTCTCCCGGTCAGCAGTAATGGATTATTTCTGGCAACTTCTCTCTCATTTATATTAAACTTCTTTGATACCCTGATTTTCAGAAGGGAGTCCATGCCTCTCTAGGGTTTCCACCTCACAGGACATCAGGTGCAAGATATGAAATTACCTGGTAACCCCTACAGATGTAATAGGCAGGTAGGTAAGTAGATTAGATAGATAGATAGATAGATAGATAGATGATAGATAGATAGATAGATAGATAGATAGATAGATAGATAGATAGATAGATACTAAAGTAGCTATTTGCAGAGCAAGATTTGTATGGCCATGAATTATTACATAAAAAATTGATCTTGGAGATGTAACTTTAATTTGCTGGTGCCAAAGCATTGACTCTGGAAAGCAATTTAAAGGAACTTACTTCTTACGGTGTTTTATACCATGGTTAAAATTCACTCTGTTTTGTCCTTACTGACAAAAATAAGTAAAATATGAGTGCATAATTTGATTTTAATGTAAGAGTAACCTGAAATTTGAAGACTTACTGTTCTCATCTTTCCAAAGATTTATCATATACAGTCCTTCTTTTAAAAGGTAAGCTCAGTACAAACTTTTCCAAGTTAAATTGTGGTGCAAATGCATTTTATCAGTCTGTTGAGATGTTGTAGTAGGGAGCAGAATGTTTTCTTATGTGGAAAAGCAACATAATAATACACACTACTGCTTACTTTGAATATATTTTAGAGAATACAAGCTATAAAGTTTTGGTTTGAACAAGCCCAGATCGAATGGTTAATTGATACTTACTCTGGGAAGACATAAGGTGAAATCTTGGTCCTATAGGCTCAGTGACTCCAACCACTAATTATGATTTCACCAGAGAGATTTGATGCTTAAAGCAGTATTCATCCAGAAAGGTTCAAAGGCTCCAAGCTGACAGATATACTCAGGCTCTTTTTATTTTCTTGCAGCATGTGTTCCATACCAGAAACACATGCTGTGCAGAACTCTGTTGATAGTGGTGCCTTCATGTGGACTGAAGTGCTTTACCCCAGGTGATAGCCTGCTGTTCTCAAAAAAGTGTCAGATGATCTACCAAGTGATCAGATAAGCATTTTATTCTCTTACTCCAGCCAGTATAATGCTTGTTATTTGCTGCAGATGATTTATAGCAAAATGCCTGTAATGGCAACTGCAAAATGTTGAAAAATGATAGCGCTTTTATGTTGTTTCATATCTGGACATGGCAGTGGATGCTTGCCAGCTCTACAACTTGATGTGTTATATGCACAAGCTCTTTTGATGTTCCACTTGCAAGAAGAAATATTTGCTTGAATTTGGACAATGCTTAATATTTTTGCTCCTTCTGAAAAAGATCACTGGTTGTATTTTAAAAGTTTCCAAAGATTTATTTGGAAGTTTATGGGTTTCTTTCAGACAATGCAAGGGTGGAAGTGGAATAAAGATTTTAATATCCTAAAATTAATTGTCAAAAGTACCTATCTAATAGTCATCTAGAACTTTACAGTTTATATAGTGTAGATAACATATTTTAAAACAATAGAGCATATGTCCTTCATTTAACTCATAGAGTACTGGGTTCCGATTATGCAGGCTGATATGTATATATAATTTTATTGGCATGAATAATCCCCTACACACCAGTAACGGACAGATGCATGTAGTTGTATTTGCAGCACTGAGGTCTTTATTTCCATCATCATAGAATATAGGTCTATATATTGACAGAGGGTCATAGAATTATAGAATACTTAGGGTTGGAAAGGACCTTAAGATCATCTAGTTCCAGCCCCCCTGCCATGATACGTAGGTGGGTGAAAGGCTATGTAAATATAAGAAAATCAGAATCTTGTATAGTACGACCATAGAGTTAAAGTGGCATCAAACAGAAAATTAGCTTGGAACTTATTGGATCTTAAACCAGAATCTACTAACATCAATGAAAGTATTTCTATTAATTTTGATAGGCTTGGGATTGCAGCTATATATTGTACAACTGGCTGGATTTCCTTGCTAACAGTGCTACCATTCAAGAGAAAATTGACACTTTTTCTTAGAGGTTTTATGATAAAAAATGCTATCCTACTTGATGAGTTTCATGTGCAAGGTGAAAGTACTTTTTATAATACAAAATACAGAGTTAGAATAAGCTATAGTTTGTTCCATTTTAATTTAAGATTCTTGAGCCAGTTTTGGTGCTTAATAAAATATGCTTGCTTTTCTTAAATATTTGATAGGATCTTCAGACAGGATGCCTCTAGTCTAAGATTTTGACCAGTGTCCCACAGTGAGTAAAACTGGTTTTAGACTAAGGCTTATAACTCCCTTTTTACCTATTACACAGTGATAGTACTTTCATTTTAAATGTGCTTAGATTCCTTATGAAATACAGTTGCACAAACATTTGTAAAATGTAAATAAAAATGTCAATATTACTTGTAACTCCAAGCTCAAGGGAGCTTTTACATTTTATGTTGAGCATTTTCTCAGCGCATACGAGAACATCATGCTGCTAAGGCTGGATGGGAACATGTAGGAGTACTAAAGAGTTCCTGTTTCTCAGTCTCTGTAAGCAAAAAAAGATTAGAGAAAGGTCATCATGGGAAATAAAAGAGGTAGCATTAGAATAATACTCAGTTTAGCTACTGTTGCCTAAAATAGCAGATTAAATTATGGAGAAGTTATTTTTATTTTTTAAAATGTGTCTTTTAAAGAACAAGAGGGGAAAAACAACTTTGTGAGAATCCCATTAGCAGGCACTGAATTGTGACTATAGCTTGGGGGTGTTGGTTGATGAGAAACTTAACATGGGCTGGCAGTGTGTGCTCACAGCCCAGGAAGCCAACCTTATCCTGGGCTGCCTTGGGCAACGTGGTCTAGTGTGAGGTGTCCCTGCCCATGGCAGGGGGGGTGGAACTAGATGATCTTAAGGTTCTTTCCAACCCAAACCATTCTGTGATTCTATGTTTGCTCTAGTAAAACCTAATTCCCTTCTGTCCACAAGGGACTGCTGACGAACTGGCAATTTACCACATCTGCTGCACTGTGTTAAGCTGCCTTCCAGTGGAGTTGAAAACAATTTTGAAGTAACACCAAAACCAGGAGCACAATCAAAACTGTACAAAAATTAGTGGCAAAAAACCTAATGTTTATTTTATCTGCTTGCAATGTGCTTCACATTTTAAAAAAGGAAAATAAAAGCCCTGTATAGAAATAATTCCATGAGCAACAAATTACTTTCATGGAACTACAACAACGATCCCAAAGTTAAGAATGTCAGATGGCATCTGTGCTAAGACTAGCTTGGAATTTATTTCCAATAGCAGACAAAGGCTCTGACCATAACTGTCTGGTTAGCTTCACCCTCATCTCAGAGCTTGAGCCAGATGGCATTCCTTGTCAGTCTTTTGCATACAAAAGGTGTGAGACGATCAGCAGTGTGAAAGGCCAAAAGTCAGATGGCTCCTCTCAAGTCTCTGTACTTTTCACCAGCCTGACAGAGAAGCAACCACTGTTTTCAGTGTCCACTATAAGAAGGTGTTCTAGTCACGAGTGGAGAGGAAAGCCAACACACATTGAAAGTGCGGTGCCAACATGCAACACGTGTGTAAAAATTATACTTCTTCACATTGGCCACCTTAGATGAAAACAGATAATTCCCCCCCAAAAAATGTTCCCTGGCTCTGATCCTGCAGCACTAAACCTACCACATGGAGAAGATGATAGAACTCCAAGCTGAATAATACAAACTTGTCCTAAATCAAAATCACATGTAAAACTGTTGCAGACAGCATGGGGTGGAGGAGGGACAGGCTTCTGTGGAAACACTGAAATGAGGCAGGCAAAACTGAAGGGATGCTTTGTTTCTTTCTTTCCCTCCAGCTTCTGCCTCCATGGGTGTTGAGAACTTGCAGTGTCAAACTATTCACCATGAATTGCATTAGTAGCCCTGCAAGTCTTTGTATAGAGGAGCCCAGGGGTGTTATATTCTACTGGTAATGCACACAGGCAGGAGTGAGACTGACGACTGCATATAATCCCCTGCTCAGGAAATAAATCTTAAGCACTTAGCGCAATCCTTCCCTTGCTTTCAAAAACCTAAGACGAAGAATTAATGGGAAAAGGGTGTGGGTGCAACAAAATGGTTTTAGGATTTTAGCAGGCAAATGTTTCATTAGCCATTGGCCTCACTCCTACAAGGGAAGAGAGATGTGTCAGCTTTGCAGCAGCATTCTGCTTGAAACAGGAGAGACCTGATTTCTGCTGTTTGTTTTACTCATTGCTGATAATCTAAGGATTATAAGCACAATGCTCTGCACTTTTGTAAGATTACAGTTTCTTGTTTATATTTCAGCATTTGTCAGGCTCCAGCTCAGCTACTTAAATTACATTATAAATTGACTCTACTATCTGTAAAGGCAGAATGACAAAAGGAAGAAGGGAGAGAGGATTCTGAACCCACGCAATACAAGCAAATCTGAGCACTGCTACACCACTAATAATTGATTATAGTGTGTCCTCAGGAAGACCCAAATCTCTTTATCTGGACCCATGCTGATAGCTGCTCTATAGGTATCACAAGAACAGCTAGGTTGCCTTATTGTTTTCACAGTCTGAGGAAAGAAAACATAACATGCAAATGCAGCAAACACACAGGAAGTGGTGCATAAAAGAAGACATAGAGTGGCTACAGAGGTACTTGTAGTTGCATACACTACTATCAGCTTTATCCAGAGCCTAATGAAATCCCCTGTCCCTAATGAAATAGACTGTTTCCACTGATTTCAGCAGGATGTCAAACATGCTTTGAGGTCTGGATGGACGTTACTGGCTTTTCTCTGGGAGGAATCTGCAGACAGTTCAGATGACCTTTTTCTCTGCCTTTGCATTTTAACGCCAGATACAGTAACACTGAGACACAAGGAGAGCCATGCAAAAACATTTTGTCCTTGCTAAATGAGCACTGCTTTTGCTGAATCTAATGATGCAGAGAGCCTCTGCAGTTCTGCAGTGGTTAAGTAACCCAGAGAGGAGGCTGGGGAAGGGAATGGTATTGCTGAAGTGGCAAGATACTTGTTAGGACCCAAGAGGAGGATTTCATGGGGTTTCTTACTAATTCTGCTGGCCTTGAAATAATATTTTTCCCCTTAATTGGCTAACATATTTATTCCTTGTATATGCTATCATTTTGAGGTCTTCTAGAGTCAGAACTATTTACAGCTGCACCAGAATGTAGTAGCTGAATATATTTGTTAGATCAATGATGGCATGGCACTGCAAGCACTAAATCTTCTAAGTGCAGATCCATGTCAAAGTGTTGACCTCAAAAGGACTGGGCAGTGTCTCAGATTTTTCTGTGTAATCCTCAATGTAAGCTTTGGTAGAAGACAAATGGTGTCCAACGTAGAAAGTTTGTCCCTGATTTCAGTTATCATCTGCATCCCATAACAGTGAGGGATATTATAAAAAATACCCGCATCAGTAGACCTCACCATCTTACAGTGCTGTGTCAGAGTAGGGGCAGCAGGCTGCACAGATGAAGTGGAAAGGACTATTCCAAAGTGTCTTCCAGTTAAGCATGACAGTAGCTGAGAGACAGGTCTGCTGGTACTTGCAGAATGAAAAGTCTGGGAAAGTATGCTGATCATGGGAAAGAGGGAGAGGAAAAGGCTAGATATTGCAGAAAGACTGAAATCTGCCATCTTCAAGGAGAATAGTGAGAGGCACAGAAATGGATTTAATTTTGAACTGGACTACAAAGTCGTGTCCAGTCTTCAAACTTAGGATGCTGTTCCATGAATGAAATTGTGCTGAATTTCAGGTGCATCAACCAGTGAGTTAAGAATACAAAAACCCAACAAGCAGAAAAGGAAGTTGCAGTGAGTGCAGATCAGAAATTGAGCAATAGCCAAGAAACTTATTAAGAAGAGTAGATTTCCTAGCTATACCTCAACCACTGAAAAGGAAGATCACTTGAGAGTTTGTGTAATCAGTTTGCTTTTCAAACCAATTTCATCTTGTCATGAAGAAAATAACTTCCATCTGGCACATGCTTATCCTGTTTAAAGGAGACTAAGAGTAAATGAGAGAGGCCCAATGAGAGAGAAAACCCCAGAGAGGAATAATTTCCAAGGCTAACAATAAAGAGCAGATTTTGAGAAAATAAACTAAAACTGAACAGACATAATTGTGGCTGAGGAGCTAAGGAAAGTTCAAACTCATTCCTTCCCACTTGGGAGCAGCATGGAGATAGCAGATATTCAATGAGATTAACAAGGAACCTTCCAAGAGGAGTCTTAGAGTGTAGAATAAGTTTGGTACAAGGTATTGAAAGGAGAGTAAGGAGGAAGTTACATATGTGGATGGTCCCAGACACAGAAATACATAAGGGTTATTATTACTCTTTGTTGAGATGAAGGTCTAGAGAGAAGTTATCCAAGTCAATTAAAACCTTTGGCAACTCTTGTTATACACTCCTGCCTCTTTCTAGAGCCTTAGACAATGAGAGAGAGTGTTTCATGTCCATATCCCATTTAGATAATAGTCCATATGCTTGGCTTCTTTTAAGGAGTAGCATCATAGTGTGCATTGGGCTTTATCACAAAGACAATGCACTCTGCTTGAGTTTCATTCTTGGACTTGCTTAGCTGATATGCAAGTCTTAGTTAAAAATATATACTGGTGTGTCAGCAAAAATTAGAGTAAGAATAATATACTGGTATCTGTTGTGGTGTGAAGTAAGAGTTTGGGCTGAAGTTAACCATTGTTTCAGAGTAATTCAGCATAAGTCAGTCATACTGGCCCAGGCTGTACCAGCATGCAAGTAGAACTTTGTTCCTTGAAGTATCTGCAGAGAAGGGTATTTTTTGCTACCCTGTATTAAGTGAAAATTATTAATATGTCTGACAGCACAAGACTTACGTGTATGTGCAAATCCCATTTCTAGTAATTATCATGAACAAGTGGAAAACAACTTGCAGTAAATGAAGGCAACATGGAAGAATTCCAAGCAATGTGTATTTCTAATCCTCAAAGACACTGTTGAAGTGAATGCTTATAACCTCTGTAGTCTACTGGCAAATTTGCTTTACTTTCTTAATGTTTGTTCATTTGATGTATTCTTTTCATTTCAGATCAGAACATCTGTCGTTTGGTCCACTCCAAATGTCTCATTTGTAATCCCTTTATGGGTTATAATACTAGCAATACTTCTTGGACTGCTGGTACTAGCTATGTTGACCTTAGCCTTATGGAAGGTATGTTGCATTATTACTGTTACTGTTGCCTTACAGAAATGGAAATATACTAGAAGACACTGACAGAACATAAAAAGAGAGGCTGGAATTTTGTCATCTTTAATAGTTTGGAGCAAAAGCAACAATACACATGTGTCTTTTCTGTTTTGGCATTTCTGACATGCTAATGTCACTGACCTTTATGCAGGGAACTTGTTTTCAAAGTCCTCCTTTATTACTCAAATCTGGTTATAAATGGGCATGAAGAGTTTGGCTCTGTTTTCCAAGACCTATGATCCTCTTTTTCAGGATGTTTAGGTTCAAAAAGAAGTGACTGTAGCTTTGTTTTCTCTGAGTACTTCAGGAACTTCCAGTTTTTGTCAGCATGTAACAACATTCCCAGCTTTGAGAATTAGTTTTTAGATTTCCTTTCATATTAGTATGTCATATCTTCTGATTTTAAAGTTTTCTAGTTCTGTGTTGGTTGTTAGACTCCATTCACAGGTTCTAAGACAAGTTACTGGAAAATGCTATATTACAGGGAGCCAATGCAGTTTCAGTCATCCTCTCAGTTCCCATTAAAAAAACAGTAATTTCTTAAGTTTTAGGCTATAGCTCATCTGCTTTTAGCTGCCTAAAGGTATGGGGTAGATGTCCAGCCCATGCTAAATTTCTAGATTCGCCTAGTCAGTTAATAATAGCAAAACGCTATGTCTAAAACATGGGAGGATAAAAGGAATTACCTTTTGGTGGTACTCTCGTCTGACCTCTTGTGAAGTCTACATAATTTTCAACCTCTCAACCAAAAGGGTAACTTTTAGACACTTAGAGTTAGGTGAGAGGAATCTCATCTTTCATGATCTTTAGTCTAGCTCGCACCACTGTCCAGAGCACATTTCCTAACACATATTCCACCTCTATTGTTATTACAATTTGTCAATCTAAATATCTTTTCTGAATGAGTGTCTTGCTGAGCTGAAATCAGCAGTTTTCTAATCAGGCAGTACCAGCATTCAGACCTACTTTGCATCTCCTGCAAAGATACCTTTCATATTAGTTGAGTTTTTAAACTCAATGCCTTGCACCTAAAGCTCTCATTTTTCATAGGGAACGATTTGAACAGAAATTAAAAAGCTTCACAGTCTATCAACCTGCCATAGATTTTATTTGACCTTTCAGGTTGACTGAGTAAAGAATCAAACTGCATCTGAGTCTTCCTGTGGTTGTCTTACCATGATGCCTTTGTTTCTGTTGATTGTTTCCTGCAGTGTGGCTTCTTTGACAGAGCTAGACCTCCTCAAGATGACACGGCTGACAGGCAACAACTGACAAATAACAAGACTACTGATGCATAGAGGAAGAGAGTGACAGTTCAAGTCAGAATCCTGCCTGAAACTAGAGACATGATGAGGATTAAATGAAGGATTCCTTCCACAAGGCTTCCATTGTACCTGCAAGTGACATGGTGTCATAATCTGATCTATGCAATGTTCTGAGAATGTGCCACGTGATGGCCATCCTTGCCAAAAAAAGGAGCTTTATCACTGCCTTACAAACACACTCACCACTGAACAGAATGTTTATCCCGTATTCCAGTCAGTCTACATTTCGGCAGATGCTTTTGAACACCTGTGTTATACTGAGATGCTTCCAGAACAAGCCCAAATCTCCCAAGGAGAGAACACTTGCATTGCTGTATTGTCTAGAAGATGGGCCAGGACAAAACTTCTGAACGCTACTGTATCATGCAGAATACCTTTGACACCTCCCTAAGAATAAGAACTTTTATGAAATTATGGCTCAGGGAGACAAGCAATATATCAGTACTGTGAAAGTACTTCTGAAAAACAAAGGTAGTCTATAAAGAACTTTATAGATGGGGCACAATTATTTATTTTTCCACCTTTTCAGGATAAGTATCTGATATAATCATCAACTTAGATTTTGAGAGAAGAACGTAAAAAAAAATAGAAATCATGTACTTACCTTGCATGTAAATAGAAAAGTAAACCTATCGTACACACAGAACACATCTTTCTTGGCTAGAAAGTGTTTTGCAAAGTGGATTTATGCAACATTTTACAAGAGAAGACATATGACAATCAAGTACATGTATCTCTTTCAATCCAGAGCTGGCAGTATCACACACAAATCCATGCACAGACTAGAGAAGGGGATGAGTTACCTTCTCCTTGTATTGATGATGGCTGATACCTGTACAGCTGACACAGGATTCCATCATTTGTGAAATGCTGCTTTAAATTATCACAGCCATACTGGTGATATTGAGAAGGCTTGGGGGTTTTGGGCTAGGGTGTTTTTTTTGTCATCCTTCACTTTGTGGAAATTACCTCTTAAAATGGCATGGCTACTGCCACTGTATCTTCTGTTTAATTTGTGTCGTACACCCTAACACTGTTCACGTAGAGAAATCTTTGCCTTATTTTGTTACTACTTTACAATTTAAAAGCTGGCAACATACTTGAAGTGTTGATTTCAGGGAAGTTGAGGAGGGCTGAATCTAATGATTTCCTAAGCAAAGTCTTGAAAGGAAGGTGGAAAGGATTTGTATTTACGGAGAAAAGCGGGATGCCAGACAGCCAAGCATGAACAAAAAGAAGGAAAGGTATTTTGAGATAGAGTATATAAATATACATTTGGCGGGGGGGGGGGGGGGGGGGGAAGGAGAGGGGAAGAGTTTGATTGGTTTGGGTTTTTTTGTGGGTCGAGGATTCTGAAGAAGAGAGGCTTCATTCTTTCTCTTTTATCAGCAAATGGTCCTTATCTCAGCAGGGGCTCTAAGCTCTCATCTGTGCAAATTTGTGCCTGAAAGTTTGAGTTTTCCAGTGCTGCCTGTGAGTGTGAAATTAGCTATATTGGGTAAACTTCAGGAACACACATCACACTTCCCTTCTCCTGAGCTCCTTTTCTTTCTAATCCATCTCATCTTTTTAATCAGCAAATGTCCTTATCCATTCTGCAACTTCTTGGCTCCTTTTAGGTAACTGCCTTTCTGCTTCCTAAGACTTTGGGACAGGACTATCCATAAGACGTTATCACTTCTGTCAGTCTGACAGGAGATTTTACAGTTTTACCGTTTCTTGCAGGCAGGATGACCTGTGAAATACAAGCAAAAGCTAGAAACCTGAGCAGGTGTGTTCCATCTTCATATCTAAGGCAAAATTGCAGGAAGACCTCTATGGAGTCTTCAGCTTATTAGATGCAGTGTGCCCATGACATTCAATGAGAGGAGGAGGCACATGCCCCCAAAAAACTGAGGCACTTCACTCTGTTTTCTGAGAACAGGGAGGCCTGACTGCTTCCCAGTCCCCCAGAAAACCACTAACAGACCCCTTCCCCTAAATGGGTCTGAGCTGACCCCTGGTAGAGTAGAGGAATCAGCTGATAAATATCACCCTAAAGCAAGCCTGTCCCATATTTGCACACCTCTGTACCCCATACATTCCAGGCAAAATCATTCTCCCATGGAAAACACAGTGAGCTTCTAGCTTTTGTAAATATTGAACCGTTGTGTGTAGCAGCCTCAGAAATAAGATCAGCTAGCTCATTACAAGTCACATCATCCGCACAGCTCTTACTCTGATGAAATAGCACCAAAAGGAGATACCTAACACAGGACTTTTGTATGTGCAATACTTTATATTACTTATATACCTGAAGCATGTTTACACTGGCATTTGTGGTTGTTTCTTAAACTTTTGAATATACTGATTAATGATGACAATAAAGTTAAAGAAAAAGAACAGAAAAAAAGAAACCAAACACAGCTCTGTTTAGTATTTGTTGCAATGTGTTTTCAATCCTGTATTGGTCTGAGGATGGGACTAGGTGACCTAATAAGTTCTTTGCAGTTGTAACATCTATGGTTCACTTTTGAGCAATTACTCTCCATTTTAATGATGGGCAAAACATGTTGAGATACTAAATTTAAACCAAAAAGAACCTCAGTGACTGCTGGGCCTGGCTGGAATCCATTGGCTGCAGCTGTGTAATGTCACTGGAAACCAAATTAGAGGCACATGATCTGACAAACAGTTACTTTGAGCAATACTTTGTTTTATATTTCTACATCCTTGTAGATTAAACTTCCCCCATGGAAATAAATGTCTGGAGCCGTGTGCTGTCAAGGACTGTAGTCTTGGGTCCCAGCATTTGTGAATAGCTTTGGCTGCAAATTGCAAACAGCTTTGCAAGGAAGATTTCTGGGTTTCAGTGCTTGCCAAGAGTGTTTATCCCCTGGGGAGATTGCATCCTGGATGTGGACACTAGCAGGCAGTTGACATAATCTTTCCCCCTAGTATATTAGTAATGTGCTGCATGATAACCTCTGCCACATCCCTACATGACTGAACTTTTGTTTCAGTGATGTCAGCCTTGTAATGAGTTACTAAATGCAGCTTTCTGTGAAAGTAATTCAGCCTTACACTTCAAATCCATGTGGTGAGCAGCTAATTGCTGAGAATACAGGAGTGGTCCAGAGAGAAGAAAAAACAGGAGGTTACTTTTTATAAATTAAAGCCTTTTAAAACTGTTCATTGCTATGACCACCACAGCGGTCTGGTAAACAGAGAGACATTCATCTTTTACTTCGCATGCTTCTTGCCGAGTTTGAACAAGGCTGTCCAATTATTTCATCCCTGCAGCAGATTTCTGAAGAGTATCAAGTGCCAAGTGACATTTTCTGTTTTATGGAAATTTCAGAATTTACATAACAGGGACCAGTACATTTGAATATGTTGTCACGTATGGATTTAATCTTTAACGGTATTTAGGGAATACAATTTTCATTTAACCACCAGGTTATTAACAAGAATTTTTTCTTGTCACCATCCCACATTTAAATTTTTTTCTGCCTTATCCAGCTTTTTTGCTGTCACAGCTTTTACAGGTTTCCCACATTAGACATCTCTTGAAAATGGCACTGATTTTCTCTACCCTTTACCTGTGATTTCATTAATCCATTAGCAAAAAGGATCTTCTGGTAGCCATGGCATACATTAACTAAAAAGCATCTTGGGAATGGACAAAGCACCCAGAGATATTCAAGGGAAAGAAAATCCCAACTGGCCGTGACCTACAGTGTTCCACTACATCGTAGCAAACTTTTCTTTAATGAAATACCATCTGACACACTGCCTTTAGGAATTATTTATGAGTGAGTGTTTTATTTATGATTGTTGGCAAAGATCCATATTAAAATGTAGTGTAACGATAGTGCCTCTCGACAATAAAAAGTCTTGAATTCAGCTTATGCAGGCGCCATGATGTGACACAGCAGGAATGCTTTTAATATTGAAGCACTGTTCTTGTTTTGCGTATATATTGTATTTAAGGAGCACTTAACCATTCAAGATGCTACCCTACAGGACACGGTGATTTTTCAGAAAGGAAGAATGGAAGTAATTGTTCGACTCACTTTTCAGATGGTTTCATTGGTTTTCATCATGTTGCTCTACTTAACTGATGCACCACATTTCATTGGGTTGTGTATTGTTCTTTGTTTCAGTAACGGTTTGTAAAGGAAACTTCAGCAACTCTTTCCAAAACTGGACTGTGTCAGGCAGTATTGCTTTTCCAGAAGCAAGCTCAGAACTGTGGATGCTACGTAAATGGTCAGTGCCTTGCTTGGGCTAGCTTACTTGTCAGCAGTTTACCCAAATTCATGTTCAGAGCCATATTAGCAAAACATCAACCTTAAACTTCCCAATTCTTCTGTCAAGGAGGGACAGGGTGTGCCCTCATCCATCATCACTGTAAAGACCAAACACCAAGCAAACCTTACAGTGAAGCGGGAGAGGGCAGAAGACAAATAAAAGCCAACCAAATCAAGGGTATGGCAAAAGCACAAACAACATCTGTCTTCTGTTGCTCTCCTGGTCATGAAGGTTAACATTTTCACAGCAAAAGCAAAAAAGACCCAGGCTTAAATCTGGACTTTTCCCTTTTTAGGCACAGAAGAGACATCAGGAAATATCTCAGGTGTCTGCTGAGACTTCCAAGCATGTCAAAGCTCTGTTATAACAAACACTTGCCATACAACTAACATGAAAACCAAAAGATTTCATTTTTAAAGATCCAACAGTCTGTCATCCCCTGCTATATGCTCTGGATATGAGAACAGACCAAGCATGGGTAAATTAAACTAGGCAGGAGGATGAGACAATTTGACTCAGTACACCAGGCAGAAACTTCCCTTTAAAGAAGGACAAATCTTCTCAGTGCCTAAAACCGGGAAAGATTTATTTTTCTAGAGGAGAACATGACACCACAGAAGCCTTGTCCTTCGAGCATAATGGGTACAAGCATAAACACAATGTGGCTGGGCACAAGGGACTTACTATCAAGCACTTAAGGAGGCTGCAGGATGCTACATTAACTATAAATGACATACAGGGAAGGGCTAGGAAGCTGCAGAGGAGAAATAAACCTTTAAACACATAGAGTAGATCAGGAATAAGAAGGCTGATTAGTAAGATGGATGGATTGGAAGTAAGTCTCAGCTACAGGAGATACAAAGTTGTGACCCCAGAAGATAAAGAGACTAATGATCTACTGCAGTGATTTTTTTTTTCCACAGTGACCAACTGATTCATTGCTCATGCAAAGTCTGAGGAAGACCATTTCCCTAGTAATTAGATAACGAAAGGAAAAAATTCCTCTGCAGCTGTGACAGGACTATTGAGTTATCTGTGAATCCCTCTCATTCTTAAATGAAGGGCTGAATTCACTTCATTGACTTTCAGAGAAGGAAGGAGGTGGCAAAGACACGAGACTTGAATTTGTTCCAGCGTGTGCTAAAAGCTTCTGGCTTCACTGCTGTTTCAAAGTGACCGTTCAGTATTTGCTGAGGCTGTATGACATCTTTTGCTGTGCTATACAAAGGTAACAGAAAGACATTTTTCTCAAACCAGTAAAAACTAAGCATTTAGTGGAAACTTTCTGCCTATGCCTGGCTTACTCAGGAGACCTGAGGAGTAAAGTGGCATTTAAATAGTATTTTTTATTTGGGTTTTTTAAATTTATTTGTTTATCAAGTGTTGTTACATGTATTTAGAAGCTCCTCTACATATGTAGATAGCTTCAGTCCTTATATACAGTTTTAAGTAGTTGAACTGAAGTAATTCTTTGCTAACAGATGAAGAAGCCACAACTAAATCAGCAATGGAACTGAAAACTGATGCAGTGAAGATGACAGTGATCCTATTTAAGATTGGCTGTAATTAATTTTTTGTTTGGTATTTTTAAATTTTACTATTTCTTTAATTCTACATTTGATTTATTATGGTACTAAGGAAGCAGTCAGACATTACTAACATTGATATTTGTGTTTAATCTAACAAGACACTTGCTAACAGATAGACCAGGCAGGAACAGAGAGCAAGGGGGAAGGACCATGTTTTTCCCTTGGTTGGGCAGCTCCAAACACTGCTGTGAACCTTCTGTGCTCTGCAACGAGCAGTTACTCTCACAAAAGGGGAAAATTCTAACGCCATAACAGTTCTCAGTCCTTTGGATGTATTCCCTTTGTCTCAAAGATTTCTGTAGTGTCTTGCTATACGCTGTTGGGTGCTGCTTGTTTAATTATTACCTGCTCCAACACACTCAACTGGAATCAATGCCATCTCCTTTCCATCTGCTTCTTGTTTTAAAAGCTGAGCATATCTCTTGGCTCCTGAACATGTGTGCAACTTTTCAGTAATTCCCATATGATTGATGAGAATATATTCT
Source organism: Pezoporus occidentalis (assembly GCF_034315485.1). Classification (NCBI taxonomy): domain Eukaryota; kingdom Metazoa; phylum Chordata; class Aves; order Psittaciformes; family Psittacidae; genus Pezoporus; species Pezoporus occidentalis. Next base: position 238,990 of record NW_026914469.1, read on the forward strand.
GCCTGATTTGGAGGGAAGGGGTGTTTGGTCTCCACCCCACTTTTCTAATGCCCATATACACACAAAAAGTCAGTCCTATGGTATCTATTACAGATTATTTCACTAAGCAACCAGCCAAGTCTTTGTTCTGTAATTTAGTAGAACAAAGTAAGCTTGAACTTGACCCTCCAGCCGTTTTCAGCAAACAACATCTGTGTGAAGCCGTTAGGCTTCCAATACATTGACTCACTGCAATGTCTATAAGAGTGAATCTTGCAAAACGTGTTGTGGACTCTTCAGCACCATCGCTGCAGTTGGTATTCTGTGTTGGGTATATACTGATCTTATGTAGATCATGCTTAGCTGGTCTTATTATCACAAAAATGCCTTTTCTGGAGAGCAGGAATGAAGTGCAGGAAAAAACGTGAGTAGGCTTTTTCAAGCACACTCAGAAAGAGCTGGTGAGCTTTTAACTACTGCCCTCTCAGTTAGCCACTCAAAGGGACAGTCTAAGCAGGTCTGCAGGAGAAGGGGAGGTGGCAGTGAGGGGTGTGAGCACCACCAAGGAGGAGCAGTGCCTGGAAAGATGTGGACTGGCTCCAGTGCTGACCTGACAAGGAGAGAGGATTCCTTGGCTGCCAAAGGACTGAGGGGCTCTGTGCTTGGCCTCCCTATTTCCTCTCTACACTCTCTTCCTCTGTCCTAGTCCATGTGCCCTCACTCCATCCTACACACAGGTGGCTCGTCCACCCTCTGGCCAACTTGCAGCTCCCTGTGCTTCCAGCTGTAATTTCCCCCACACCACAGCAGCAGCAGCTCCCCAGCTCTCTCTCCCCACACTCCTGACTTCACCAGTTGTTTCCCAGCTCTGTGACATGGTGGGGCCCCAGCTGGACACTACAGGGCTCCCAAAGGCTGGTCTCACCCATGGCTACCCCCCAACACTCCTCAGGGAGCCTTGGGCAGGGCCCAGTCCTGTCAGAGAGGGTACAGCAGCTGTGTGATTCTCACAGGACTGCTGAGCATTTGCATGAGGAGCAGCTTTCAATGGCCACATCGACACAGATACCCAGGTGCACACTGGGGATGGTATTCCACAAATCACTCATATCCTGCTCTTTCACACACACCTACACCTTCTCAATGATCAACCATCTCCCCATGGGTCTTTTGTTGCTCCATGTAATGTCTCTTGATCATTCTTCTTCCTGGGCTCATCCCCTATGTCCCATAACAATGTCCTGGCCCATTCCTTGCAGACCACCCCTCAACGCAACCTCCCTCAGTGACCTTTCCTCAGCTGAGCTCTGCCTATTCCTCTTGGCTATTAAAGCAGGCCTGATCTCCAAAGCTGCCTTGTAGTATGTACCCTGGAGCTTTATTAACAGCTCTACCACCACCAGCTCAGGCCCTACTGCTTCCTCTGGGGTGGCCACTCTTGCCAATGTACATTGGAAACACAGGAGGGAAGGGATGGCCTTGTGCTTGGGTGCTGGGCTGAACTTGGGCAAACACGGTCCAATCTTTTGACCACAAACTTCATGTAACTTTGGCCAAGCGCTTCATCCTTCACCTTCTCATCTGCAGCAGGGCCACCAAAAAATAGTGCTGCATACATCTTGCAGATAATAAACTCTTGAGACGGAAACCAGGTCTCTCCTATTTCTCAAAGGCTCAAGCAAACTTACAGTGCTCTATCAATGCTGAGTAGTGTGAGCCTCTGGGGAGCAGTTACTGCAAGTTCAAGTGCCTGTATTGAAGAAGAATGTGACTGCTTTCCTACTTTCCCCATAGACCTCTGAAACCATATAGGGTTATTTTTTTAGCTGCTTACACCTGCTTTATTAGGGGCACCTGTTATAACTAGTGAAATAAAGTGAAACTAAACTGATGAGGAAAGTAGTTGTGGGTACTGTGATTTAAGCTATTAATTAATCTCAGACCTACTGAAAAAGTCTGCTTATTCCATCATCATCAATCCAGTCACATATAAACCTACTGAAATGTCATACAAATTACAGTTTTCCAAGCTGTTGTGTAGAACTATTCAGGTGGGAAGAGCTGTAACTATTAGAGACCTCACCTGGAGTATTGTGTGCAGTTCTGGTGTCCTCAACATAAAAAGGACATGGAACTGTTGGAACAAGTCCAGAGAAGGGCCACGAGGATGATCAGGGGACTGGAGCACCTCCTGTATGAAGATAGGCTGAGAAAGCTGGGGCTGTTCAGCCTGGAGAAGAGAAGGATGCGTGGAGACCTCATAGCAGCCTTCCAGTATCTGAAGGGGGCCTATAGGGATGCTGGAGAGGGACTCTTCATTAGAGACTGTAGTGATAGGACAAGGGGTAACGGGTTAAAACTTAAACAGGGGAAGTTTAGGTTGGATATAAGAAGGAAATTCTTTCCTGTTAGGGTGGTGAGGCACTGGAATGGGTTGCCCAGGAAGGTTGTGAATGCTCCATCCCTGGCAGTGTTCAAGACCAGGTTGGACAAGGCCTTGGGTGATATGATTTAGTGTGAGGTGTCCCTGCCCATGGCAGGGCAGTTGGAACTAGATGATCTTAAGGTCCTTTCCAACCCTAACTATTCTATGATTTTATGATTCTATAATACTTCTCTTTTCAACTTTGCGTCCATGGACACCAAAGGGATCACACTTGCTTTTCTTTTGAACATAGAATTATCTAGGAACTACATGTAATTTCTAGAGCTTCTCAACAAAATACTCTGCAGCTTTTCAGCGAAAAGTTAGATATGTAGAGCCTTGCCTTTGCTCTACTGCATACCAGAGTATTGCCTTTTTTGTCTGTAACTGAGGGATGTACAGCCCAGCATGGGAATACACATACACAAATAACCATGAATCAGATCATTGAAGTGGATTTTGAGGAATGAAAACGCACGTCCCTGAGCAACATCCAGGCTGGGATGCTGACTCAACCATAAGTAGCTGTTGAAAGTGAAGTCACTGGGGCACCAAATTCCTGGGTGCCCCCTGAAAAGTCAGACCTGTCTGAAGCTGAGCAGTCAGGATCATTGTAACACTTGAAAATCTTGGCCCAAGAATGGCCTTGTGTTAAGCCTAGCAGGGTCACTTCATATTGGCATCCAGAGCTGCTGTGAAACCACCATGAGTAGAAGAGGGTGGCAACAGTCTGCGCCTAATGTTGTAACTCCTTTTTTCAGCTGGATACAAAGATGACGTCTAAAGCTTTCATGAAAACTTGCCTTCTCAGCACACTGATGATGTCTACAGCTTGAAAAGACTGACAGGAGAATCAGTTTCTTGATTTATCCTCCAACTCCTGATTTTTTGCTGCCATAGACAGCAGGCACCAGCAAGCAAACAACTCAACTGCTGGTGCTCTAAGCAGATATGAAGCTTTTTTCTAACTATCTACTGTCTTAACTGTTACATTTAACTGTGAAGTGCTTCTGCCAGGGGCTCCAGGGAAGTGCAGAATTTGGGTGTTGGCATGCCTGTTCTATGCACGAAGCACAGAGCAAATTTGTGGCACAGAAAGCCTGCACTTCAAATATAAAATATGGAGCTGCAGATGGATATAATAAAGCAGGAACCATATGGAAACAATGACACAATTATGAGCAGCATAATAAGCAACGGTCATAGCGCACCAAGGCCATAAGCAGACTTCCTATTCTGGATTCCTAAATTTGGCATCTTATACCTAAATAGAAGTCATCTGTCCCATCAAGGCAATCCAGAGGTTCTCTCCTAGTTACCCCAATGCCTTATACAGCCAGTGGAAATGTCAGCTGTGGGTTTGCTCTCCAGCAGCTCCCTTGAGCCCATCCGGCACCACTGAAGTCTGGTGCCAAGGAGGAAACAGCAGGCGCCAACTCCTTTTTCCATGCCCCTCTGAGGGCTGAGGCACTGGGTGCCACCGGGATGTGCTGCCCCAGGGCCACATTCTCAGAAGAGCACTGGTATGTGAGGTGGGGGAGGCGAGAAGCAAGACCCTGCGCCAGTGAGCTTGTTACAGCCAGCTTGTTGCAGCCCTTTGTTGCCTGCTCTGCTCTCAGCTGTGCTGTGGTTTGCAGCAGCCCATGGTGCAGTGGAACCATAGAGCTGCAGGGAGAGGGAGCAGGAGGGTCTGGCTGCAGTTAACCAACTAGTCTGGTCTTCCAGGAGTGGACAGTTACATTTTTTGCTCATATGCGTGAGTAGTGTGCATCTTTTGTATTACAAAATGCATGAGCATTGGCTTTTACCCACCCCAGGATGGTCCCATGTTACTGAGTGACAGAAGGTCACTCACTCTCCTGTGGGTCCCAGGTGCCCAGTGTTGTTTTCTGCACCATCGGTGCTTATCCTGTGTGATGGGTGAAGCACATGTCTCTTCCCAGAGATGTCCATCACTCAGTTACGCTCTTCTCCTGAGAAACAAATAGTTATTCAGATCCTGACAGGTTGAATAGAGTCTAGCACTCACTTTCTCTGCTTTATGGCTGACTGTGGTATCCAAGAGGGTGTTATATATGCAAGTGTCCCTTTCTCCTTTGGTCCTTTCTCGAGCCTGTCACTGTGCAGCACAGCCTGAGCAGGTTGAATGGCTTCATGTCTCCCACAGACTTCAAGTTATTCTGCACAAGTTGAAAAAACCCTGGCAATAAAATGCTCATACACTTCTGAGTATGTGCAGTAAAGTGTATGAGAAACCAGCAGTAGAAGCAGCACTTCTAAGACTGGATACCTCCTCAGGCTGGCAGCCCCAAGTAGTATGTGGTACAAATTGCTCTGCTGAACTAAGGCTTCTAAATTACTCTTAAATCAGCCTTTGGTTTGCTCACAGTCAGTCTGAATGTTGGTCTATTGCCAATAACAAATGAACTTGAAGAAGGCTGGAATTCCAACCATTTTGTTTAAGATTCCCAGTGAATGTCTTTGAAAGTTTGTAGCCTTGCCATGTTCTGCTAATCACTTAAGCATTTAACTTGTCAGGTGCTCAGAAGTTCATGATTTTTGTTCTTCTTTCTGGCCAATTTTTTTTCCAATTTGATAGCTTAAAACAAGCATCTGTATTTTTATGTAAGCATCTAAATCAACACTTTGCCACATTCTGAATCTCCCATCTCTGAAAATCAGCCATTCTAAGATACCTACATATGGTTTTAGGAACCTAACTTCTGACAGCCAAATTCATGTCTGTGATACTTTCACATGTTTTTAATAAGAATCTAAACATAAACCAGACCAAAGAAAAAAAGAAGGGGAGTGGAGGGGATAAAAACAATACCCTGTAGGATATCTATGTGTTGACATAAAATATGGAATAATCGCTGCCTTTTGCATATGTGTATGCAGATTTTCTTTCAAAAGTGAATTATGGAATCAGTAGTTCAGACCATCCTTGGAAGATCATTATATCTCACACATAACAAAACAGCAGGCCTTACACTGAGATGTTTTTTCAGTGGCAATTCAGTGTCCATCACTCCTCAACAGAAGGTCTTCACTTGCTCCCATGTGCTTACTTCTATTCCTGTTTTGTCAGGCCTAGGCAGAGGTTTAGCTGCAGTGACCGTCCAGCCATGAAAAGTGGAATGCATTTGTTCTTCCTTACACAAAGACTGGAAGAGCATGTGTCTATGCTCAAAACTTAAACTGAAATCCAAACTGATCACCATACTCCCACCAGGAGAATGCTTAAAAAGTGTGAAAAGGGAGTGCATTCACTATGTACCTTTTTCCTGCTCTAGAGAGCACCTACAAACAAGAATGAGAGCTGTGGAGCTGCCATAGCCTTGTACGTATGTGTTTGCTGTGATCAAAACCTCTTAGGCAGGATGTGTGTGGCACTTTCAGACTTCGGTCTGGTCCAGAGTTTGCAGCAGGAGCTACTGAGGACAAAAAGCTCCTTCCTCAAGCCATAGATTGAGAGAGATTTCCTTTCCTGTGTATGTACCAGCACAGCCACACTCTTCTCCCATGCAATATTAGGCAAGAAGATGAATTTCACCGACAGAGGGATCTGATGGGGTTTAGCACTTCCATGGCTTTGTGTGTGCGACTCAGCTCACTGGCTATAGTTGGATATTGTAGAAAGGCTTCTTCATTCTTTACATTCGGTACTTCTCAGTTTGGTTTACACCCACTAAAAATCATTTCCATGTTTTTCTTCCTTACAAGGAAAATAAACTTGTAAAGAGGGAGAAGTGAAGGGTTACATCTGGAGAGAGTTATGGCTGTGGCTCAAAGGAACAACTGGAATGTCTGTAATGAGGAAGTTTCTTCCACGCAGCCATTTTTCTCCTTTTCTTGGGAAGTACAGAAACGTGCTGCTTCTGTTCACAGAGCGCAGCCTCCGTGCAAATTCCAGTGAGGGACTGCAACAGCAACCCTGCTGAGAGTATGGGTGGTGATTTACGTCAGTACAACCCACTCAGCCTCATGCACATTGTCAGGAGCATCTCAGCATCAGAAACTTTACCTATCTTGAAACTAATTATAAGAAGCCACAGCCATAGTAACAACAGCAGATTTTATAATTGGCTAATTCTGATACTTTTTGGTATGCATTTGGGGAAAATGGATGACCCAGGGAATTACAGAGCAGTCAGTCCCACCTCTGTGCCTGGCAAAATCTTGGAGCAGATTCTCCAGGATGGCATGCTAAGGCACATGAAAATCAACAAGGTGCTTGGTGACAGCCAGCGTGGCTTCACTGAGGGGAAATCCTGCCTGACCAATTTGGTGGCCTTCTATGATGGGGCTACAGAACTGATGGACAGGGGTAGAACAGTTGATGTCATCTACCTGGACTTGTGCAAAGCGTTCGACATTGTCCTACACGACATCCTTATCTCTAAATTGGAGAGACATCAATTTGATGGATGGACCACTCGGTGGATAAAGAACTGGCTGGATGGCCACACACAAAGAGTTGTGGTCAATGACTCAATGTCCAGCTGAAGACCAGCAACGAGTGGTGTCCCTCAGGGATCGGTGTTGGGACCGGTCTTGTTTAACATCTTTGTCGCTGACATGGACAGTGGGATTGAGTGCGCCCTCAGCAAGTTTGCCAATGACACCAAGCTGTGTGGTTCAGTTGATACCCTGGAGGGAAGGAATGCCATCCAGAGGGACCTTGACACACTTGTGAGGTGGCCAATGCCAATCTCACGAAGTTCAACCAAGCTTAGTGCAAGGTCCTACACCTGGGTTGGAGCAATCCCAGGCACAGCTACAGGTTGGGCAGAGAAGAGATTCAGAGCAGCCCTGCGGAGAAGGACTTGGGGGTGTTGGTTGATGAGAGAATGAACATGAGCCAGCTTCAGTGTGCACTTGCAGCCCAGAAAGCCAACCATATCCTGGGCTGCATCTAAAGGAGCGTGACCAGCAGGTCGAAGGAGGTGATCCTGCCCCTCTACTCTGCTCTTGTGAGACCTCACCTGGAGTATTGTGTGCAGTTCTGGTGTCCTCAACATAAAAAGGACATGGAACTGTTGGAACAAGTCCAGAGAAGGGCCACGAGGATGATCAGGGGACTGGAGCACCTCCTGTATGAAGACAGGCTGGGAAAGCTGGGGTTGTTCAGCCTGGAGAAGAGAAGGCTGCCTGGAGACCTCATAGCAGCCTTCCAGTATCTGAAGGGGGCTATAGGGATGCTGGAGAGGGACTCTTCATTAGGGACTGTAGTGACAGTACAAAGGGGTAATGGGTTCAAATTTAAACAGGGATGTTCAGGTTAGATATAAAGACGTTCTTTACTGTGAGGGTGGTGGTAAATGCCCCATCCCTGGCGGTGTTCAAGGCCAGGCTGGACAGAGGCTTGGGTGGCATGGTTTAGTGTGAGGTGTCCCTGCCCATGGCAGGGGGATTGGAACTTTCCATTTCCAACCTCAACCATTCTATGATTCTATGATCTTGTGTATTTCTGAAAAGCTTAGTACCTTCAGACCTCACTGAATTCAGCCAGCATCAGGAGTGTTTAGCAGACACAAAGACTCTTTGCAGAGATGGTGACTTGGAGATCAGCAGTACAGAGTCCACCACTGCCTCATGCTGTGTTGCAGGATGACTTCTTCCACATTAAGGCTCAATTCTGAATATTTAGGAAAATATGGGATGAATAAACAGAAAAAGAAAAATTTTCTTTGGTGTAAAGAAGTGATATGAAGCCTGGAGAAATACATATAGAGGGGATCCAGCCTGCAACACTTGGCATTTGTCTCTAGGATATCTATCTGACCGCAGTTCTCAAGGGTTGGAGGGCTTTGCTGTTTCATGAAGGTGAATGATATGCAGTTCAAAACAACTCAGTTCTCAAGCTGATGTAGCTTGTCATTGAATGCTTTTTAAACAAAAGATTGATTTCTGGTCCTGAAATTCAAGTGTTATCTGCATCTGGTTTTATTTTTAAATCTCTCTTTATTTTTAAATCCCTCTTTCAAAAAAAGAAACTTGCCCAGGTGCTTAACTGTTTAAGAACAACTTGGTTTCTGAAGAGAAGGGTCAATGTTTGAAGACCTTAATATTTATTTAAGTAAAGTCAGAAAGTTATTTTAAATGAATATAGTATCTGAAAAAAAATCATTATCTCTGAGGCTTTTCCCTCATTTTATAAGTTTACACACAGTTTATAAGCTTGTTAGTTTATAAACAAACTTATTTTGGGGTAATAAAATTGAAGAGAAATTAGCAATCTATAAGGCAATAACATCTACAGTGAAGTGACATATTTTGGTTTACATTCATAATGCCTAGAGTATTTGTAATATACCATGTCCTGCATGCTATTCTTGTTTTGCTTTTCCCATAAGCATGCCAGACCGAGGACAAAGTTTTGGGAAGAAATATTGAACTTCACTTGTTTCTAAGAATGCCACTCAACAGAGAACAGAATCTTCCCCATAATGGATCTTCTTTTTTGTCTGAAATACTTTAGCTTCTATTTGCAGCCACTTTTCCCTTTCTAATTTGTCTAACACAGAACAAAACTATGCCAAAGTGAAAGTATTGATTAAGGAAAGAATTTGCTGTTCACGTCAGTGTTTAGTGGTTTTTTGGAAATAATTGTGAGCAGAACAGCTACCAGTATCCCAAATGAGCAGCATCTGAAGTGCATCTATCAACTGGTTTTCCAAACACTCCCATGCGTGCTTGACTTGTTCCTGCACCATCTCCAGTAACTCTTCCTGATAGTTATATGTGTCACCAGAACAAATGTGGAGGAGAAATTGTGTTTAAAAATAGTGAAAAACACTACGGAAAACTGAGGGCAGAGACATGGAGATCTCCTTGCTCAGTCTTGAAACAAATCCACTGGTCCCACATGACAGCTATGAAAGCACTTGCCTGACAGTCCATCACCATGAAACGAAAGACTCTACTGTGCCTCAGACTTTGCCATTCTTCACCCTTGAGCAGTTATCCACATCTCCTGAACATTCAATTATGTGGGAATTAATTACACACTATGTTAAATTCACCTGACAGGTATTCTGATGAGGTGATTTGCCAGCTGTTTAGCTGTCCTCACTGTTGAAAGTCTGTGTTTCATTTGCAGTCCAAATTTGTTAAAGTTCAGCACACAATTGTTACATCTTACACTGCCTTTGCATGGGGAGTTTGTTATCAATACATTATACCAATATCAACATTTTATATGTGTTAATATTATGGTACTATTAAGCTTATGTTTCCTATGGGATTATTGATAAAAGCATTAAATAACATGGGAGGAAAACTGGATTCCTCTTAGAAATACACTTGCTCAATGATGACATTCCATTGCCAATGTTCTCCTGCTTCCAAATTCTATTTTGACACATATTGTCTCTTTGGTTGGTAATCCACTCCATAGGGGCCATGCTGATTCTGACTGAAGCTCCTTTGCTTTTAAAATATCCCACAACATCAAGTGCTTTAAAGAAGTATGCCATCTATCAGTGCTGCCTTTTTAGCAAATACATTTATAGTCACATTTTTAAGATACAGCTAGACAAGAACAGATTTCCAAACAATGCATCTTGACTGGCAAAACAAAAATGTTATCGCCACTGCTCTAATAACTCACTAATGAGCTCTTCAGCAGCAAGTTTAGAAGGCCCTGCAGACCACAGGATTGTTCAGGAAACTGCAGGACTTATTCCAGATGCAAGTGTTCCATGGCAACCTTCTATTGAGGGAGTAATTTAACCCTAACAGTTAATGCAGGATCTTTTCTTGACCTACCAAGGTGACATCCAGCAAGGAAGAGACAAACCATTAATGTCTTACAGTAAGAAATGTGTACCGCAGCCAGCAATGGTTTCAGTCAGTCCCAATGACAAAGACAACCTCATTTCCTTCTCTGATAGAAGACAGATTCCTGACTTCTTAGGGCCCTGGGTTTGTACGTGTCTTTACTGCTTTAAAGAAATGTGTTTAGAATGGAAATACATTGTTCTGAAACTGAAGCTGAGTACATTCTGAGGAGCATAATTCAGGGAAGGACTGTGCTGTGCAGACAAAGCAGAAGAAGCATCTGGGCATCTGTGCCACAAAAAAGATAACTCTGGACTTGTTAGTGAATTGTAGAAAAGAATTCCTGTTTGGAGGCAGTAATTTTAATATTAAAGTTTGGCTATAAAAGACTTAGGAGCACTGAAGCCCAAACTGCTTCCCTTTGCCATCATAAAGTCAGAACTGCTATCAAAACCTCCCTTCTCTCCAGATGGAGAGTGATGGGGGGGGTAGGAAGGAGGAGGGGGATTGTGTCTTTGTGGATATCTTGTTTGGGGTGGGAGAGCAGCAGCTGTGAGCTCTTCAGCTCTTCCCAAGCTTTCTTAATGAATGAGGAAGGGGAAATTGGAAGGTGGTCATTGAGCATTCTGACTCATCCCGTTACTGGCTTCCTCATGTTACAAACATACAAAATACGGTGGGAAATATGATGCTTCTGTATGATATTTTTGTTGTGAATGTGTTAGGAGTTAGTAACTATGTTAATAACTATGCATGCAGATATACTGGAACTTAAATTGGATGCAATTGTACTTCAGCAGTTTGGCCTTTACTCCTAAAATGGAAAGCAGCCATGGAATTACTTGCCATGACAAGAATAAAATTAGTCTTGCATGCAGCATAGGTTTCAGGGGGAAATGAGAAGGACTTCATATATAACCATGTACCAAGGATCCTGATTTGGCAGGGCTTCCATTAGTTTTTCTTTGCAAAATGTTTCTTATCAAGATGGCTACCTGGAGTCTTTCTCATCTTTCCTGTTCCTTAGGGATTTTCCTTACAGGAAAAGTTTTAAAATTCTAGATATAATTGCAATTTTTGCTCTTTAACTTTTCAGACTCAGGGGTGTCCTAGGTTCTGTGCTCTCCGACACAGACTGCCAGGCAGCTGGAAGGAAAACTCCTTTATAAATCAAAGCTCTTGTTTCATCCCTTCTTTACTCCCTTGTCCAGTCAAACAGATTAATTCTGGATTGAGAACATAATTTAGTGCTTTTATTGCTCTCCCTCAGGCCAGAGAACATTTAGTTCTTAAAGGAAAATGTTCATAAATAATACTTTGCTTAAGTTTGCTGCAGAAGCTGAATTGTTGTAAACCTTTTTTCACCCAGGCTGCCTGCAAATGAACAGCCTCGCGGAAAGGGCCTCATCACCAAGGGCATGAAGCCAGGACAGCAGTTGAGAGGGTTTACTCAGGTAATGGTGGGATACTTTTCTCAGCCAGGACATACAAATGCTGGCTGCCTGCGTATCCAAGGGAGCCCTACACATCCCTGCTAATCCTACTAATACCCTGATACACACTACCGCCATGAGCAGCAGAGGACACTCGCAGTAACAAGCCGGTTTCACAGCACACAGAAGTGAATGGGCCACCCCACCTCTGAGACCTCCCTGCCCTGCAGGTGAAGCACTAGCCCAGCCCAGTAGAGCTCACCACCACTGGCAGCATAGCCCTGCCATGCTGCAAGTGCTGCTCCTTCCCCTTCACTCCCACTAACAAGCATCACACTGATATAAATGACAAATGTGTTGAGGGGAAGGAGATTAGACAATAAATAAGAAAGAGGGAGGAAGCAAAGGAGAAATACACTCCTTCTGCTGACATGTCATCACTGGAACATCTGCGCTATGTCTGGGTGTGCTAATGATCTCCTCTGAAACCCCACTGCAAGACAATTAGGGCTGATAAATCAAAAGGGTTTTTTGGTTTTAAGATCCCAGATGCTGTGCTGGGGGAAAAAAGGGGGGATAAAAAGAAAAGAATGGGCACTTTATCTCACCTTAAATCTGCTGAGTGCTGACACAAAAAACAGAACTTTAAAAAGATAGTAGTGCCATAAAACACAAAAAGGGGAGGGTTTTTCCACATCTGTCTGGATTCCAACTTGTGCTCAAGACATTCTTCATCGCTCTTTTTTCTTTTGGGGGGGGGCAAAAAAAGGAGCCTATTCTTCCTACTCTTCAGGAGTTGTGTACCTATGCTCTTGACTGATGCACTCTTTCATAATCACATAAGCTTGTTCATCTAATAAAAAGTTATTCTAAAAAATCAAACCATAAATTATAGGATGATTTCATTGCAAAGGTTAGGGGAAGGTCAGAATTGTTTACTAATGTTTATTCTTTCCCTCTCTAGGACATATTCAATTAAAAGTATGTATCAGGGGCTTTTCCAGTTATGTTTGTACACACTGTCTCCCGCACCCTCGTGCAGAAGTAGGAAGCAAAGTACATACTGTTTATAAAGCTGAAGCTGGACAAGGTATCTGCAACAGTCAGTCTGACTAGCCTGAGCCTCCATCCCTTTCACAAATTCTGTAGTAGCTGTATGGCACTCCCAATTAGTTTGCAACTAAGATTTCTCCAAGCAAGGGACAGATTGGAGGAGCTGGGTGTCAACTGCACCACTGCCCTGGGGGAGCTGTAGCAGCTCCACACCTTTCAGAGACCTGGGAGGAACTGATCAAAAAGTTTGCAAACACTGAGAAGCAAGTCGATGCACCACAAAAAGCCACTCATGTTAATGAAAGCGCAGTTTTCTCAGGGCTAGTAAACATTGTCTAGAGTCAGCATCTGGTGTTAGTGCAGAACCTCCCTCTCCAAAGGGTTGAGAAATAACAGCTTCCAAATCATCAAAGTCTTTTTTTGTAAACCAAAATAGGGACAGGCTCCTGCCACTACAAATCTGTTGGCCTTCAGTGGTCAACAACTTCCTGGACTTTCTTCATTAAAAGACACCTCTGGTACCTGGTTGTATAATGATGTTGATGCTAGTAGAACTAGAGAGCACTGTTGTGGATGGTTTCAGTAACTACAGGTGCCATTGTCATTAATAACACAGAGCAGTGCTGATGTCAACTAATGTCATACATATGCTTTCACTGTGCAAGACATCTTGGTGCTAGCACTGACCTTATACCATTAAGAGCATGGCTTTCTCAGTATGTAGTCCTAGAAGTGCACAGTTTGTTTTGCATGCTTCTACACCTCCATAAATTTGCACCAGACCAGGAGCTGCACTTTCCGTTGGGCTGTATGGGCTATTGAAAGCCTTTGACCCAATCTGTCAATTTGTAACAGCTGATCTCCCCTCTAAATGGAGCGAGAGTGTGTCCTGTGAGATGACATCACCCACTGCTCTGGCTGGTGATAATGCAGATGAGAGAGAAAAAATACTTTCTTCACTACTAATGAATCCACACATCTGCAGAGCTGGACATGAATGTCAGTAAGACTGTGATTATTTCCCACTGTACTGAAGCACCTTGGCCTTTGCATGAAAACCAAAGAACAGAAGAGTTCGCTAAAGGTCTTTCTGGACCTGAAAGGTGACTCTCAACTGCTCTGTGTTCAGGGGCTGCGTGCTAGGTACAAGTGAGAAGGTTGCCCAGGAGAGGAGGACAATAGAGGGTGAAGTGCAGCTCTGGAGAAAATGTTTTCCAGCAGCCATGCCTGTTACAACACCCTGCAGCTCCTTGTTTTTTTTTAACAGTCAGAGCATGACTGCAAATTAAAAAACAGAACAGTATGGGCAAGCAGGTAAAAATGAAGTGCTTAGGAAGGATGTGACTGGTGGACAGGCTGTTAGAGAGTACCTTACCACCATCTCCACAGTTGTGGTCATTCTTGTTTAGCTGGGGAAGGAGAACTCAGAAAGCAAATATCTTGCATCTGCCCAAAACCAAGGACTTGGAAGAAACAGTGCAGTGAAACAACCCAGTGCAAGGCTACAGCAAAGTACTGGAGCGTGACCCACAAATACAAACCGGATGCTTGCCAGCATGTGAACAGGGTGGCTTCTGTGTGAAGTGACTGCAGATCAGCACAGCCAAATATCCTGGTTATTCTTAGCAGACTACAAAGCAGCTGGAAAAACACCAAAATAATTCACAACTCAGATACCACCACACTTGAACTGTAAGAGGAGAAAAGCTGAACCTCTACCCATTGCCAGTATGCTAAAGATATGGTTTGATGAAACTCAGAGCTGCATTTTAGTAACTTCACTATTCTAAAATCATAAAGAGTTTGCAGAAAAGCAATTCTTTATAGCTGGACAAGTCTTTTTTGCTGAAGTTGGCCATGACCATGACATCCTAAATATCTGCTACTGAGACCCTGCTCTTTTCAGAAGAGTCAAAGAAGCTAGAGATAGCTTTAGACAGATAGAGAAGACCTGCAAGGTCAGCTAGTCCATCTCCTTGACAGTGTTTGTTGTTTCGTTCCTCCCTTGTTTCCCATGTCTTAATTTAAACTTGTCCTTATTTCCTTCCTCCTTATCAACCATATGAATCTCCTTTAAAATAACTGCCCTCCTCCTCAGTATCAGATCAGATAATAGAGTTCACATTTCATGTCTTTCCCTTGTAGAACCTGAAATTAATCTGTTTCCATTAAGGGCTCAATTGTAGTTTATCACTATCTCCCATCTCTTCATTTTTACTTGTTCTGTGCACTTTGCATTTTGTCGGCTGTGGCCAATAGTTCCTCCCTCCCTTACCCACTCACCTATGAAATTTCATTTGCATTTAGTCACACAGCTATTTTTTATCATCTCTTTAATGATTAATGAATATTAGGATCTGCATCTCATTTTATTTTCATGAAAGCCAGCAGTGATGGACTTCTTGGGACATGATAATATGTCTGTTTTCACTTGTTTTTAGTCTGAACTTTGCTCTTCCTTCCTTGCTTGCAGGTTCCTTAGCTTGCTTCCTTTGTAGCTCCCTTGAGGCCAGCAACATTTTCTCTTGCTCCTTCTGTCGTTTTTCCCACCGATGAACATTTAATCTACTTGTAGCGCTTCCATCATTATACCTTGTAACACTTTTATTTTCACCTCACAGCCTGGGTTGTTGGCTGCCTGGCAAGGCTGCTCCGACATTTTCTAAAGTGAGACGACGTCAAGATAACAACTGCTAATTACAACTGAAAACTAATCACAGTCACAATTAACTGCCCAGTTACTAGTAATTCTTTTATTTGACCTTGTCTTCTTAATTACGCTGATTTAAAATGTTACTGAAAATTATAGCAGTTTTTCAATAGATTTCATACTGTAGTGCTGTATATATATTATATCTATATATATGTAATTTGATTGCCGGCTCCATTAGTACTCTAATGTGCAATTTTCAGATTATAACTGATTGTCATGGTAACCTTGTGCTCCAGTTCCTGGAGCAGGAGAAACCACAGTAAAGATGAAACAGTTTCTCACCTTTACAGGCTGGCTATCCAAACAGACATATAAAATCATGGATCTGAATCATCTCCATGTGCAAAAGCCAAGGTACCCTCAGTATTTTGCAGTGCCTTTACTGTGTTTTTGATTTCCTATGGGCGTAAGAAAAATTTAATATACTGAAGCCATTTACTTTGGCTTGGTCAGAATGTTTTTAATATACCACTGTCTTAGGCTAATGAAGACTGGGCTAGCTGCACATAGTGCCCATTGCATGTAAGATGGAGGGGCTGTCTGTCCTCCTTTACCTTTTACAAGTATTATCTTTTTTCATTGGACTTCCAAGTAAAGATGCATTCCAGTATCCTTGCAGGTACTGAGGATTTTCAAGCTGCTGCCACTCTTACTAGAATGCTTTAGTGTCTTTTGAGTTATTATGAAGCTTCCCATCACTGCAGCATTAGATTCCAATGAACTTCTCCTGCCCAGCTTGCTTGAAAAACAATCCATGACATTTTTCAGGGAGGAACACATCCTCCAGATAACAGGCTTCCATCATTTTTTGTATCAAAGAGCTTCCAAATCAAAAGCTGAAACAAAGTCTTTTTACTTTATCAAGGCAAAATGCTCTGACTTCACTCAAATGAAATGTTCTGATAAGTCCACTTTGGTATTCCCAAAATTCAACTTTGGGGAATACTTGGTATATGGGAGGGTATAAATTTTCACTTTTCATTCCAACTGGAGATGTAAGAAAATTCAGATGGCTATTCCCCCCCCCCCCGAACTTCAGCATTTCAACCATCTCACAGCAGATTCCCATTTACAGTGCAGATTTCCTGTCTGCTCTACAACCTTCTCTGAAAGTTTGAGGCTAAAACATTCTGCTCCCCTCCTCAGTAGATCAACTGATTAAAATATTGGCTGATCCTTAGTAACCAAGGGCTATAGCTTAAAAAATCCCATAATTTCCCTCTGCCCTTTATTTTAGTTTGCCCGAGGGAGTGCAGAAAAAGCAAATATTATCTACAGACATTTTTTTGGTTTTCAGAGGCCACATGCAAAAAGCTTTCCCCTCCTTGGAGTCGCAACCCCTTTCCCTCCAGGTCTTTGTGATATCTCGTATATACTTTCTCTCATTAGTTGTTGTGTATCTTCCAAGACAAACACAACTCCAGAACCACTGGATAGCTTCAAATTGCAAGGCATAGGATCAAAAACTATTGGCTTTAGGCTACAGGCAGCCCGGCTGCACATGGGGATTTGAGTTAAATCTCTCTAAAAGGCTGCTTTTTTTCCCCATTCCCCTGTAAATACTAGAGCAATGTTCACAACAATGATTTCATGTTTTTCTAGGAGCAGCAGCCACTTGGTTTCATGTTTTGATGAACAGAGAATGTTCCTGTGGCAATTTTTAGTGGGAAAACTTTATCCTTTAAATGCACTATGAAAGAACACTCTAGAGGGTGTGGGATGGTTATTGGTATAGTCAGGAGGGCAAAACCCTGTTCTGTTGAGCTTCATTTGTATTTCTCAGATGGGAGTGTGG
Source organism: Pezoporus occidentalis (assembly GCF_034315485.1). Taxonomy (NCBI): domain Eukaryota; kingdom Metazoa; phylum Chordata; class Aves; order Psittaciformes; family Psittacidae; genus Pezoporus; species Pezoporus occidentalis. Next base: position 256,173 of record NW_026914469.1, read on the forward strand.
GGAACTGGAATGCCAGTTCAGACTGTTTCTGTGTAAATGAATATGTGGTTGTGCAATGCACAAGACTGCATAACCCATATGCCGCATTGCCCAAGCACCCAGCACGAAAGAAACAAATGGTTTCCTATCATTGCAGCACTGTTGCTCAGTTCTTAAATAGCCTCTTCAAATCAACTTCAGTTATCAGTTCCTCAGGCTCTGCAAGAGAAACAAACTGCACATGAACTCTAGCATATCAGCAGCAAGATAGTTTATTTTAGAAGCTTAGCTTCATCTAGTAAACTCTGAAGAAGATTTGTTATTTTAAAGATGAACCGGGAATATATGGAAGCCATTTGCACAAATGGGAACCAGGTCACATAAGGCAGTATGTACGTGCTGTGTGATAATGCATTTTCTTACCTTCTGGCAAAGCAGGGACTCATATGGCAGATGGATGCATGCAGACACGGGTTCACTCTGCCTGCACTCTGAGCTGGCAGGAGAGGTGCCAGCTCCCATCTGGAGGCTGTGCCATCGCATCACTGTGGCACTGTGCCGAACCTAATGTACAACATCTCTCAGCACTTGGTCTGTGTTGTAGTATTCAGCATACTGTTCACTATAATGCCCCATGACTCCAGTCAACTGTGGGAAATGGATAAAACTGCTATGAGAGGCCACCAAATAAATGAGCATCCTGCACTGTGGGATTAATTGTATGCCAGTATTAGGTTAGGAAAAGACAAAAAAGTATTTAAATAAAAAATTATTCTCTTCTAAGCTATTCTTTGGACTTATTTTCTCTTGAGTCTCAAGACTTAGTCCTGCTCGCTCTCCAGTTACCTGCAGAGTCTTTCCATAAAAAACAGAGAAAATATAACTTGGTGTTCTCATGCAAAATGCAAGTAGAAAAGAAAAATTTCTGTGGCTGTAGGACATTTCAGATTGTTTCAAGGGAAAGCCCTCATGGGTCCCTAGTTCATATTATGACTATTGTGGAAAAACTAAAAAAAAATCGGAATTGAACCACAGAATTTGATATTTCTAAATGTTTTCTCTGATTTAGTATGTCCCCACCTGACAGTGTAATTCAAGGCAGATAGGTTATGAATAGATGGCATATTCAAGGCAGATAGATATGAATATGAATGAAGATATTTTATTTCACACAAAGGTCATCTCAGTCACAGAAAGTTTACAGATCTTCCCTTTAGGTGACACTTTCTTCCACTAAAATCTGCGGAGCCCCAGGCAGGATGTGCTGGTCAGTGCTTCCTTGGCACAACTGAAAGTAAAGACTCAGCAGAACTGCCTAAACATTAGAAATACCCAGCAACACAGTCTCATTTCTACCTGCTTGTAATATTTCAAGAAGTCTCGGGGGGGGGGAAATCATTAAATGTTTATGTATATCATTTAAATGTTATGTTTAAATGTTGTATGTCAAACATAATAACAGTTTTGGCCAAAAGTCAGGCTGACAGCTGTAGCCAGCTGCCCTTGACTGGCGAGTCTCTCAACTCATTCCCAGAGGTGAATACAGAATCCAGAAAGTCAGGATTCCCTAATTCTGGAACAAATACGGTTTGCCAGAGATGTGCTAGCACGAATGATCCCAACCTCCTTTTTATACCAGTTGTTTTAATTAGCTGTGGAGATGGAGCTGGGAGAGGAGCAGGGCCTCCATCAGGGGCTGTAAACAGCACTTCTGAGCCACTTCACTGGCTCAAGGAGGCTTCGGGTAATGCTGTGTAATCACGTTCAAGAAGCCCAGTTGAGATGTCATAATACTCAAGTATTTGTTTGCACTCTGAATGAGGCACAGATGAAATACGCTAAAAAAAAAAAAAAGTAAATAAAAATATTCAGGATTGTATCTAGAGGGTGCTTATGCTTACACACAAACCAGAAGAAAGCACTCTGCTTGTTTTGAGAATAGAAATAGAAATAAAACCTCAAAAAGCTTGGAGTAAGATGTAAAAACACAGAGGGGGGGGGAAAACCACCAAACCCAACACAGAAGTTAAAAGTTTTTCAACGGATTAGGTGAGCTGAAAGAACTTGTGGATGCCTGCCCTGAGGCCACGGGCTGTCCTTCCTGCCCTCCAGAGCCCCCATCCCTGCCTGCTTTCTGCCGCCACACATGGGCTGTGCCACCCATGCAGTAACCCGGGAAAGGGCCACAGCTATCCCAGCGCCAGCGGGGAGCCTGAGGCAGCCTGGACCGGCCCTCGGCTGCCCCTTAGGCCGTGGCTACCACACAGAGCTGGCACACTGTGGATCCCTGCCTGCGATGCGGGGTACCTCCCGCCTGGGGCTTCACGGCAAGCACAGCGGTGCCCCCGCTCAGGGCGGGCGGGGTGGTCTAGCTAAACTTTAAAGGTCCGAGCAAACCACCCTGATTGTGTGACTGCCAGCAGCTGCGGGGCTGCCCCGGGCCTTCAACGGGGGCCTGCGCACACAACACCCCACCACGGCTCGGGGAAAGGCGCTGAGGCGATGAGCCACAACTGCGCTGGGTAAGCCTCGCGGGCACGCCGCTGTTTCCGCCGGGTAAGAGAGAATCGCTGCCAGCCTCGCTGCCCCTGGCCGCGTCCCAAAGCCCAGCCAAGCCGAGCAACAGCCTCTAAGCGGTACAGGGCTGCGCCCTCCCCGCCCTCAGACTCTGGCGGCCGCGCCGTACCCTGTTGCGCAGCGCCTCCCGGCGGCCGCGGGGAGGCCGTGGGCCTACCTGTTGTCTGTGGAACAGAGATGCTTCTCTTCGGCGGCATGGCCTCACGGCCCGCTCGCTTACAGCGTACCTCGGCTCCTTTGCGCGGCACGTTCTATAACGCAGTCGCTCTGTAGAGGTACTTCATAAACCTTTTGAATTTTATGGCATAAACCACCTTAAGGAGCGCCTCTCCTGCAGCCACCGCCAGTCTAGGGAGGCCCCGGTGCCCCGCTCCCACCGGCGCAGAGCCGCCACCACCACATCGACCATAACCTTTCCTTGCCGGCCCCACACGGTGCTTCAGCGTCGAGCATGAGGGACGTGCGAGGCTTTCCGTGCCACTGTGCACTCTTCTTCCTGTCTCTGGGGAACACCATAAGGGTCTCAGTAAGTTTAAACACTGAATATTATAGTGTGCTGACCCCACAGTGCAGCAAGCAGGTGTCTGGTTGAACCAGAGAAGTAACATCAAATATTCTGTTTTAAATATTTACTATAAAACACAGCGTGTATTTGTCACTGTAAATAAACTGAGGGTTTCCGAGAGACTGAAGGCTTAATGTGACATTTGTAAGGGAAAAAGAACCATCTTGAAGCAAAGTCACTGGTGTGCACTTCTGGTGGAAAATATGTTTATCTGATAGGCTATGACCAGTTTAGTCCCTGCTTTACTGTAGAAAAAGTCATGGCTGAATGAACAGAAAACTTGATGAGCTGCAGAAAATCAAATAACAATAATGGAGGACAACTCCTCTTAAAGTCTGCTGCCTTGACTGCATTTTAATATCTGTAAAATAAGCTTTCCCTGACTCTGTAAACCAGGTCACTTATCAGGTGGTGACACTTCTGTAATTGTTATGGAAACCCAATATAGGGGCAGCTCAAGCAGAAAAAAAAATGGGAAAATGAAAAGATGTGATGACATCCCACCTTACACCTGCTGAGCATTTAAAGGCTAAATTCTCCTTGTAGACATCAGTCATTTAAGGAGAACAGCATTACTCCTGGTATTTACTTACTGTCAGCTGCTTAGCTGTATGTGAGCTGCATCAATTGGTCCATTTCATATTGATATTCTCTACTTTGTTACTACACAAATTAAAATCTATTGCTGAAGTGATAGTAATAAATACATATTCATTACATTTACTTAAACCAAAGATGTTGGCTTTTGATGCCTATTCCTACCTGAAAATAATGAATTGTAGCTCTATTACAAGGGATAATTTTGGCTGCCTCTAACAAAGAAGGATGTCACAGTGAGCTGATATGATTCTACTTGTCAGTCATGATTTTTAAATTAGTTCTTGTAGTGCATACTAAATATATCTACTATATCTCAATATACCTTTAATAAATGTACAAAATTTTAGGGAGCTTTCGGCATATGTGAATTGTTAAGCAACATAAGGAATACCTAAACTGGCAGTAGGCTTATTGATCACTTTTTGCTTTCTCCATCCTTATTGTACATCACAGCTTATTACAGTTAGGGAACATGCAAAATGTTGAGAATAAAGAAAAGGTGCTACTAAATACAAAATACACTGTATTTTGTGCACAAACCTAGAATTCCAGGAAGCTGCAGATGAAAGTAAAATATATCAGGCCTTTTCAAAGTCAAAGAAAGAATAACCCCATTGCCACTGACATCATTGGAGTCATCTATTGAGCAGTTAAGGCACTGTCAGCTCTTCCAAAGTGCTCCAGAAGGAGAACCACAATGTAAAGTGACAGAGGAGTCATCAATGGAAGCTTCTCAAACCCACCACATACATCTGAGTCTAATCATCCAAGAACAAGCACTAGTTCATTTGTTTTTCCTAACAGAATTGGAAATAGGTTTTCCTGTTTATTTCATCAAAAGACACTTTTGCCCATTTTGCATAACTTGATTAATGTACTGCTTAGGAGCTGATACTGAGGGTGACTCTAATACTGCGAACAGTGGTCACGCTCCAGCGTGCAGTGGGAAGCTGTTGGTCACAGTAACCATTCCTCCCACGGCACTAGGAGGCAGCTCCCAGATCACATCTGCAAATCATTCAGATAACTGAGGTTGGTTCCACATAAAATAGTATCTTACAACTGTCCAGTTCTGGAATTTATATGTGGCTAGTGTGATAGATGTTAAATGATCTTATATATATACACAACAGACAAAGGATAATGATGGGGTCAATGAAAAATGATAGTGAGGAATAGATATTGGGTGATAGGAAACAGCACATTTGTTAAACAGCTCATTTGTAGCTGTCTGCAGAAAGGAAAGGGAGGGTGAGACTCTCCCCACATGTTAGAGATAACAGCAGTATCAGCTATAAAAAGTCTAGATACACTAAAAGCAGACAGAGCCTAAAGTCAAGATACTGTATATCCATAAGTTTTTAAGAGAAGCACATCTGCAATCCTTTCACTGCCATTTTCTAGAAGTTCAAGGGTCAGCAGGAGATTCCTGAAGATTAAGAAGTAGCAGATTTGAATCTCACATTTTAAGGAGGCCAAAGAACAGGAAACTATAAATGAGCAAATGGAACATTGTTTGTAAAGAAACCTGGACACTGCTTAAGTGATTTGGCTAAAGAACACCTGGAAAGGTTTGCTCTGATTATGGAAAGCTAGAATGGTTTATAATTAATTATATTGTTTCAGGTCTTTAGAGATATTACAGCCCTTGGAGTTCCTAATAGGTATGATGACTGCTGTGAGTCAGATACATTCATTTGTATCATAATAACATGAGTATGGCTAGCATGAAGCAACAGTACATACTACAGCTTTTCAGTGCTCCAGCTGAAGTTCTGTGGAGGTGCAAGAAAGGTTAAATGCTAGACAGAGGTCACTGTTTTCAGTGGCAGGAAAGAGGTTAAAAACCAAAGGCTATTAGAATATCTTTTTTCTATGGTTTTTTTTTTCCCATTCTCTTTTTGAAATGCTGTTTTCATGAACATTTGGGAACATTATGTTACATCATTTTTAAAACAAGTATTTTATTCTTCCCTTGGTATTTTTCACAGCAACACAATGGATCCTGTTATCTTGCAGTCAGAGCAAAATTAATTTCAGTGGCAAAGTCCATGGCAACACATTCCGTTCCAACCAGAACTGAGAATCTGTGGGAGAGAGGTTAGTGAACACACCTGTGCCCCACATGGACCTTCCACAAAGCCAGTTCTGCATTTGTTATTACTCTCAAGTGTGCAGGGTAAAATAGAGCTGCACAAGAACAGCCATTTGTTCACTTGTGCTACTTGCTGGGGTGAGGTTTTCTGCCAGCTGCGCCATCTCAGGCAGGGGCAATGTTTCAGTGGGACTCTTTTCTTACAGACTTTTCCCCTTCTGTCCTGAGAGGTGTTCTCCAGCCATAGTTCATTCAAGTAATATTTAATGCATTAGGGAGCTATGCCTTTACACTCTTCTGTCAGAACATCACTTTTGCTTTCTCCACCAACTCCAGCCCCTTGGAAAGAGCAGAGCTTGAGACTGGATGCTGCTGTGCAAAGCAGACCTGTCAGGGGAGGCTGCTCTCCTGGTGCATCACAGGTGCACACATAGTCAGGTTTTTTAGCCCTAAAGGATACCATGTTTGAGGAGCAAAGAGCAGCTATGATTTCTGGACATTTCCCAGCTTCTAGCAGTCTGATTAAACAAGGCTGTCTGCCAGTAAAGAAGGAAAACAATTTATTACCACTGTGTATTGGAACCTACTGGAAAATTACTTACTGTTCAACATTGTCATTAACTCAGCCATAGATTTTTATAAGGTTTCCTTTTTTTGCAGGCTAAGCACCAAATTCATCCCAGATGTAGCTTCATTAGTGCCAATACAGCTACACTGAGAATAATTTGGCCCCATGATTTTAGGATCTCTGTGTGTGGGGACTCTTGTATAGTCCATGTCACTATTTGTGTCAGATCATGGAAAGGACAGTCTCTTGAAGTCATCTGACTGCCCTTCAGTTGAGATTTTATTTAAACCTAAGCAGCTCAAGCTCAGGTACCTCTCCAGGGACCAGGAGCAACACAGCCGAGAGTGCTTCTCCTGGTACAGTGTAAGCTAGGGACAGATGAAGCTGGCATGTAGCTGTACAACCCCTTAGCTGTGTCCCCACGTCCCATCCTCGAGATCATTGCATGGCTAAAGCCTGCTCAGATTGTTTGATGGTTCAGTATTTCTCACCTTCATATCTGGTAACCATGGTTATATAGAAGGGGTAGAGAGATCAAATAGGTGATCCTAAGAGAGGGAGATGGATTAAGATCTAGAAATTATTCTGAAACAGAACTATCATGAGGGCAGTCAAGAATGTGGAACACCAAATGTCTCCAGAATTCTCCTTATTGATAGCTTACTGTGTTAAATTTAAATAGTATCTCTTTCAGGCACTGTATAAACAGAAGAAAACCTGATTTGTGTATCTGGACTAGTGAGGCTTTTTAAAAGTACAGTGATGTCTCTGACACAGCACGCTATTCTGAGTATCCTCAGGCTACCCAAGGTGTCATTCAGCTACTTGGCAATGAAAAGAGTGCTGTTAACCTTTTATGAAGAGTTAAGTTTCTGCAGCCAGAAACTGCATTCAGTACAAGCCTCAATACACTGGGTACCCTGGCATTCCTTCTAATGAGAGCTCCAAGAGCCTCTATAGAAATACCACTGTGCATACTTCTCTGTCCATAGCTCAGACATGTCTTTCAACACCCTGTTGTGCTTTGGTATTACCAGCGATGAGGATAAGTTTATACCCATGCTTAGTGCTCACATTGACAAGCAAAGCTAGAAAGCACTTGCTCAATTTCTCTTCTGAGGCAGTTAAATGATCTCCACAAAGTCTTTTAATTTCAGCTTTGCACTCACATGAATGACATTTTTGCACTTCATTAGAATTTTATGTATGTATCTGAACACAGAATCAAGATCAGACTTTAACTTAATTTAATTGCAAAATATTGGTCTTTCCTTTTAAAATTTTATTCTTTGCCAGGGTTGATACCAAGACAATATATTGATTTAATCTATTGCATAAAGCATTATATTTCACTCTGCACACTTATTTTTGTGTTACTGCTCTGGGCCCTGTCTGAGTTTAAATGCATAAAGTTAAGCAAGAACTTAAATATTTTGTGAGGTGTGTGACTGAGGCCTCACAGAACTACTGAAGAGACATATAAAGATTGTTTCTCTTTTAAAGAAAGGTAAATGAATAATGCTGAGGGTGTTTAGTGTCATGAAAGAGCTTAGGGCTTATTCCTGGACAGGAACTTTCTGTGGTTAATTCTGAAGACTTAAAGTTATGGAGTTAAAAGAATTGTGTAAGAGAAGAAAGTACATGTTTGGTTTAGGTGTTCAGGATTTGGTTTTTTTTTTTCTGTTCTTGTTTTAAGTCCTGGAAACTAGAAATTTCAAGCAGTTCCAGGTGTAGTTCAGAGTAGTTCATGTGCACCATCATGACTGGTGGCAGACCCGTGACGCTGGGAACTCTCTGACATAGGAGGTTTTCCACATGCAGTTTATACTGCTAAGCAGCTTGGTAGCTCACCCTTTCCTTAAGGGCCTCAGCAGTGTTAGGACCTGTGGAGACTTCCTGCGTGCTGAGGCTGCTGTGATCTGCTGCCACCTGGACACAATCCCTTGTAGTCTTGAATTCTTATTTGATACTTTCTGGATTGGTCTATCCCTCTTCCAGATTTGCAGTTTACAGGTTAAGGCAGGGAAAGGAACAGAGAGTAGGATGGGGCTAAGGGACATATCAATTCCTTTCAGGTCATGACACTTTTCTTGAGGAGCCTCTTTCCTTTGGAGATAGTGCATAGATGCAGCTGGTTCATACTGTGAAGACAGCTTCTCCACACATCCCTGGAGAGCAGGCTAGCAGGCAGGGGGCAGAGCAGGTGCCAGGGCTTATTTTGCAAGAGAGGAAACCTTCAATGTTTTCTCCTTTTCTTCTTTTCAGAATGACAACAGTGGAACACCCCAACAAGGTATTTGTGGTGTTTTGTCACTGGACAGCATCTGCGTTGGCCCGGTAACTGCTTCCCCCCCTCCCAATCATTGTCATAAGACAGCATCTTAGAGGGCATTTCCAGCTGTCCTCCCATTTTGCTTCAGAGGTGTTTCAATTAAGTCACATTTGATCTGTGATATATCTTTTTTTTCTTTTTTTGGTCTCTATTTTCTGTCTTCTCCCTTTACCTGATGGTTTATTTTATTTTATTTTATTTTATTTTATTTTATTTTATTTTATTTTATTTTAATTGTTTTATCCTTTGCCTTTTTTCAACTGGCCCTTGTTCAAATGTGAAGAGGCTGTTTTCATATTAGTGTGTTTATATTTTCAACATATGTTTATTTTGCTGCAGAATGCTCCAAATGACCTGGCAAAAGAAGTGGCAGCTTTTATAAATAAAGCCATTATTATAATTATTCAGATTTTTAACTTAGTGTATTTTTATGTGACTCAAGAGATGCAAACACAAAGAATTCCAAGCCACACTTAATCAAATAAGTATTACTTTGTTTAACTGTATTATCAGCAAGAAAGTCTAGTCTTGGCTCGCTGCAAGCTGACTTTTGTATTTAACACTAGAGGCTTTCAAAATTTCAGTCTACTTTTTTCAGGTAACTACACTCAAATATCCTGGCTTTCATTAAGAATGTAGCAAGGCATTCTTTTTTCCTTTTGAACTTAGGTGATTTTAATTACAGGAGGTTTTACTGCTAAGGTAACTACTTTATGATTTGGATCCAGATTGCTGATAATAACTTTTGTGACTTCTATGAAATACTTCCTTCACCCTAGATCCTTTAACTAGTGTGGCTCTCGCCTCCCACCTCAGGCTGTTCTGGTGTAGCAAAGTCTCTCTGCAATGATGTGCTCCCAATGTATTTCCCCCCCTTGTCCAAAGCAAACGGGATCCAGCCCTAATTTTGCTATGGAGATCAATGAGTGAAGGACTAATTGAGCTTCCAAGTTTGAGTTTATAATGGAACAAAATTCCTTTTGGACTCTTATTCTAGAATTCTCTTGCTAGTGTTGGAAAAACATGCAATGATGAGCAGTCGGTGTTATGCTCACTGCAATTCCTTTCATCAGTACAGCTTCTCAGAGCAGCCACACACTTTGTTTTAATAAAAAATAAAGAGAACTGCACAGCTAGGAAAGAGCATTCAAGTAAAAGCAGCCCATTTATTTTATGTAGATTTTCTAATCAACGTTGCATTGGGTATGCATCAGATTTATGTACATAAAAGCCCTATATATGAGAACTATCCTTTATTTGTGTCTTAGCATAAAGCACTTATCACTCAAATATAAAAGTGCTTTCTGCTGAACTTCTGCTCTCACATCCTTTGATGGACTTTGTGTCTGTATGGTAGTAAAAAGGCTGTTGGAGTGGAGTGTTGAAGTCTAAAAACCAGAAGAGAAGTTCAGCATAAATATTTGATCTACTTTGTGGTTATCCTGCTGTGAGCTTTTGAATCCCTGGCTGCAGTACCAGTATTATTCTGGTGGCCCACTCTACCACCAGCACCTTCTTTATGTATCATTCTCCCTTTCATTCTTTGTTTTTAATTTTTTTCCACATCAAGTAGAAAATTAGAGACATTTCTTTGGCATCACATCCTGCTGTATCTTTCAGGGGCCTCTGTTTATGCAGACTCACTCCTTTGCTTACTGCTTGAGGCTTTCTCGCTTGGACTCACAGCTGTTCCTCAGAAGAGGTTTTTATGGTAATGAAAAAGTGTCATCTTTGCTCTTTCCATTCAGGTTTTCGTCTATAGATTTGACTTTCTCAGTGAGCTATTATTAGCATTCCTACACGAAAATTCTTGGAAATTCATAAGAATGTTATGAACATCTCATAAGTCAAGAAAAATAGCACTGAAAACTGTACTATTACATGCCACCTGTAGGAGAAAAGATGGAAATGTTGGTGGTTTCACACATGATTTCCCAAAATTGCAGGTTTTGGGGTTGAAGAGGTTTTGGGGTTTATGTTAAACTTGGTGCACAGCCTGTTTTTATTTCCTCTGTTCTGGCTTATTTGTCTAAGAAGGACTTTTGTTGCCTTGACAGTTCATGGTGATTTGTGTGAGAAATTTCAGGAGGGAAAATGAGGTGGTGGCAGTTAGACTTTTGGGGCTATTCTTTGAAAACCACAGTGCTCAAAGTAAGCTTAATTATGGCTATTCTGATACAGCTGAACACAGTTTTAGTGCAGTGAGGGAGAGCTGGCCACATCTGGGACTTTCTTAAGGGCAGGGCCTGGATAAAGTCACTTATTGAACTGAAACTAGAGCTGAAACTGTTCTGCAAACAGCCAAGAAAACTGTAGGTGCTGGTAAGCCAGTGGGAACATTATCAGGGAGAGTATGCCAGTGTAGCTCCAACCCCATAAATATTTTACAGTGGCAGGAGGTCTGTGGGAGTGTTTATATTTGCTGTCTGACATCCCTCTATTTTATTTTTATGATGTGTGATAGATGGCATGTTTTTATTAAGCAGAGAGCTTTCAGGACAGCTTCCCTCTAGATAAGGGATCAGTACGCCAGAGAGCAGTATCTGTTGCTTGTGAGCTGCAGCCAGGAGGGCTTGGAGTGAAAGACTCCAGTGTGTATTTTCAAAGACTGGTTGAAATTTCTTGAGGCAGAGAGAAATGAGGAATTTGGAGGAAACAGCGGGGCTCTTTAGTCCTCAGGTAACATCTGAGCAATCAGAGTGGTATCAATCTGCATCCAGACTGGTAAGCCTCTTACCAGTGTGAACTGTGCTGTACGACCTCCCAGACCTCTTTTTCCCACCACACATCATGTTTTTTGCAAGAAGGTAAACTGAAGCCCATGTTGGAGCATGCCAGCAAATTCCACAGTCAGGGTTCAATATCCTACACACATCTCTCTCTCCTGGTCTAGCCTTGGATCATACAGTAGCTTCCAAAACCAAGCTCTTCCCATACTGCTGGTAGGCTTCCTATGTCAACGCATCAGTCACAGCTCTGGCACTGCTTTAGTCCAGCTGGGAGCAAGGTCTGTCCAAGCAGCCCCATGGTCCCAGTAGCCCACAGTCTTGAGCCGAACTGGGTCTTCTCGTTCCCTGGCCTCCCGCAAAGGTCCCCAAAGCATAACGTTTTCACAAAGGGCTACAGATCTCTTTACAGGCTTTTCTCAATCAGCTGTAAGGTTGTCTACAGAATATGTTCATCATATTTCAATAATAAAAAGAATCACTTAGCTCTTAAAGAAAAACCTGAAATCCAGTTTTTTTTTTAATCTGCTAAAACATAAGTATGTCCAATTATATGCCAAATCTATGCAGTTATGTGGTGTAGGAAAAACAAACAAACAAACCAGGATGGAAAGTTCCGTATTTGCTTTGCAAGAGAAATATCTAATAAGGAGCTCAGTTATAGAAACAACACATTTTTTGGAAATGTAATAATTAGGTAACTGAACTGTATTTGATAAGCAATAAGGTCTCCAGAAAAATTTTAACCGCATAGGAAATGACAGTTTCTTTTTTATAGTCACTCTGTATGCTGAGGATTCAGAGCTTATTCTGTAAGACAGGCATCAGAAAACGACAGGCTTTAAAATAGGGGTTTAATTAATGTTCTGTATTTAAACACAAAATAACGTGAACAATGAATTTTTTAGATTTATGAGGATGCTGTTATGATTGTCGGATGTGAAATTTAACAGACAAATGGCCTTGTGCAAAGATTGCACTTCATTTTATGGCATTCATTTGATAGTTTGCAATCCTCAGTTTAGAATTTTTTCAGCAGTGTTAAAAACCCAGCTCCTGGGCCTGAATGCCCAAAAAAAACCATACGTGTAAAATCACACCCATGATTTCTCAGAACTCATTTCCCACTCCCTCACTGTAAACCCCTAGGGTTGAAAATGAAACAGCTCTCAAGTCTTAAAAGTGTAATTCTCTTCACCTGCATTAAATCATAATAATCAAGTTTTTTATAGGTGAAGTATGGCAAGGGAGAGGGAGGAAAAAATTATGCTACAGAAGTGTGGGGTCAAGTCAGGAGGTCCTACATAGCCCTTCTCTTTTCCTCCCTCTCTTGCAGCTGCTCCTTTTTCTGGCCTATTGACAGTATCAGCAGCTGCAATTCTTCAACAAGCACAAAAAGCCAGGGCTCCAGGAGCTGCAGACAGCCCACAACCAGGAGCTCTTTCTCCAGCCCAGTGTGGCCTCTGCTGCAGTCTTTCCTAAACAGCTGTCCCTGTGGGCTTCCATCTATTCATCTTTACCGTGAGACTTGCTTGGTAGTAGCTGCCTGAGTAATGGAACTGTTTAGGTCCTAATACAGAGCTTCTGAAGGTAGTAAGAGCTTTGCCAGTTTATTTGAGATTTAAAATCAAGGTGGAACCCTTAAAACAAGCAGGAAGATATGAAGTGGCAAAATGACAATAACAGTGGAAAATCCAGGGCTGGTGCTTGGCAGAATTGTTAGGATTCACCAGCCATGGTAAGGGCAAACCCAGATTGTCTAAAGTAGCCTCCAGTAAACTGCATTAACACAGACCTCTGACAGCAGTAGGGTAAAACTGGACATCAACAGCACATATGCCAAAGGTGCTATCAGACATTAACTCAAGTAAGTAGAGGTTGGTCTATGGGTATAAAAATTGCATGTCTTCACAGGAAAGTATCATTAGATGAAACTGACTGTTGCCATTGCCACAAGGGCCATTGTAAACATGGTAATTAAGATACAGAGATGCTTTTTTATCCTTCTGCACATGCATGGCAAGGTACAAACTGAGAGCTGTCAGAAGTACAAATACTGTCTCTGCTATGGGTCAGAACTTGCTGCAAAGCCAGCAAAAAACCTTGCCTGAATCTGAGTTTAGAACACCCCCTAGATGAGACAGTGTTAGAACTGATGATGAAACCTCCCAGAAAAAAATCAGGCTATTAGGATGGGAAGGATTGTACTGGACTGTCAGTCTAGTTTAGCAGCATGGTAGCTCCTGAATTGTTGTAGAAAGCTGTGCTATGAAGAATATGTGAATGTACTCAAGGGACAAAACAAGCTAGAAGTGATGTTTTATAATAGCCTCAGATGAACAGTGACATTTGGGAAGCAGTGTTAAACATATTCCAAAACTGAGGCCAAATTAAGCAACAGTGTTCATGATGTGGTGCAGGAAAATAGCCCCCTGGGACCAAGTAACTGTAGATGTGTGTATGTTGGCTGAGAAAAAAGTTTCTTAAACATTTTCTAGACTATTATTCTTGCTTCTCTGAGGTGGCCTTGCTTGAAGAAACTGCAGGTGATTGTTCATACCCAGTTTGGTTTCACTACATATGTTTTACTTGACCTGGAAGTATTTGAAAGCAGCTGTAGGGCACAGGACATGATTTTAAGTGCTTCTTAAAGGAAACAGGCTTTTAGATACATCTTTGCATTTTCATGACCACCATATGACAGGGTCTTGGGGGAACTACAGCTGAATTATAAAACAACCATAAAAATAGTTGTAGAGTGAGACAGTGATCATTGTTTAGCTCTTTGAAGATGTAGAAAAGTGTGAAAGCTGGTTCCATGGGTGCTGCCATGGAAGAGATTTCCTTCTGATCACCAGCATTGGTCTTCAGAAGTTCTGGGCTGGACAACAAACTACCCAGGCCAGGAGCTGGTATGGCTGGCATTCCTTCTGGTTGTACAAAGGGGTCATGGATGAAAGATTAGGAGCACAATGTCATCTCTAAAGGCACACCAGTTAATAAGATCAGCCTGGCACTGCCTGTGTTAAGAGCTTAGACTGGCATAGCAGTATTTCAAGATTTTTAGTGCACACTCAGACTGACTTTCGACTGATACCCTGGGAAAACTACCAAATGAAACAATGGTTTAAATTCTCAGGAGACTAATATCAAGTGCTAGATTTAGATTTTAGTTTTCTGAATTTACATCTTATTTCCATGTCTTGTTTTCTTCTGTCATTTTTAACACTAAGACCCTGTGACGAATTCCCCTGGGCCCAAGTTTCAGTTGACACAGGATTAGCAGCTAACCTGGATGCTTATATGACTTGCGGTAATTTGGAGAACTATTGGTGTATTCCAAATAACTAAAGAGTACATTGCAGAATCCCTTAAGTGATGGTGCTTATCATCAACTTACACTACAGATTTAAGTAAGAACAGTTAATAGTATCACAGAGCAATAAACTGAAACATTTTGCACCTGAATTATATTCTTTACCAAGCAAAACAGAAATTTTGCTGTGAAGGTAAAAGAAAGGTTCCAGATAATTTGTAAAAATACCTTGCATGCTAAAAACTTAATAAAATCAATAGCTTTTTCTGTATTATGTTATCAATAAGAGTTAAACTAAAGTTTTTCCACCTTGAGTCTATGAAAGAAATTACTGTATGAAACCAGAATGATGCTGTTCACTCCAGACATTACCAGTATTCTCAGTACCAATTACTCAGTCTTGGAGCAAAGGCTCAGCAGTTCCACATTTCTGAGCTCTTCCCTGACAATAGTGTTGCAGAGAGAGTGGAGGGAACCTCCTTCCTGGCTGTGCTGTTCTCATCACCTGTGCCTTATTAGAGGAAAAAGGCTCCAGCACTAGATGCCAATATTTTAAGGAATGTAAAAACCTTTATGTCTGCAGGAGTATTTCCTGCTCTGCTTTCTCTGATACAGCCTGTGTTCAGCTAGAGTCATGGGTACTTGCATTTATAATATATTCTAGTTGTATTACCAGTTGTCGTGGTTTAAGCCCAGCCAGCAACTCAGAACCATGCAGCTGCTCACTCACTCTCCCCTCCTTCTCCCCTTGCTGCCGGAGGGATGGGGAGGAGCATCAAAAGAATGTAACTCCCACGGGTTGAGATAAGAACAGTCCAGTAACTAAGGTATAACACAAACCACTGCTGCTACCACCAATAATAATGATAAGGGAAATAACAAGGGAAGAGAATACAACCACTCACCACCCACTGACCGATACCCAGCCTGACTGAGCAGTGAACTAGCCCTTCCGGGTAACTGCCCCCAGTTTATATAGTGGGCATGATGTGCTGTGGTATGGAATACCTCTTTGGTTAGTTTGGGTCAGGTGTCCTGTCTCTGCTTCCTTCTGGCTTCCCCTCCTCCCTGGCAGAGCATGAGACTCAGAAAGTCCTTGGTTGGAGTAAACATTACTGAACACCAACTAAAAACATTGGTGTTATCAGCGCTGTTCCCAGGCTGAAAGTCAAAACCACAGCACTGCACCAGCTACTAAGAAGGAGAAGAATGACTGCTACTGCTGAACCCAGGACACCAGTGTTGAAATTTCAACATCCAGCCTCCAACCTAGCTGGAGCAGTTGATGGTCAGTCCATGTATCAGTGCTTAAATCTTTGCACAAAGTTTTGGATGAAGTTGGTTTTTTAGTTATGGTAGGGATTTTTGTTTATTATACTTCCATCTCAAATCCATTGCTGCTTTCTGCTTAGTCTTGCTGCATGCTTGGGAAATTAAGAGAAAGATGTTAGAGTACTGTTGGTCTGAAAAACAGCAGTCTCATTTTCAGGTATCTTCACAAGAACATACCCACTCTGGTGGCTGCTGGTATCTCCTCAGAATAGTAACATGCCAATAATCACACCCTGTAGTGTTTTTCATTGCAGAGCCTTACCGAAGGTTTTCAACCCTGGTCAGGGTGCTTGCCTGCATGCCTTTCCTTGCCCCACCTGTCACCCTTCACCCCAGGCAGCCTCTTCTGTACATCACATGCTGGTCATGGTGCAGAGCATGGATGCTGCTGCGTCCTTACCTCAACACACAGCCAAAGGGGTGAAGTGAGCGCCCTTGGCAGCACTGCTGCGCATCTGTCCATGCACTGTCCAGCACTTAGGACTGCAACCTGCCCCAGCAGGTCTGTCAGCTGGATCACAGGCTGACCTGACTGCTCAGGGCTCTCTTAAACTCAAACGCTGTATGGAGCTGTCTGAATTCCTTTGAATAGATCATCAAAGGTACCTTGAGTTCCTGGTGGACAGCAAGCTCAATATGAGTCAACAGTGTGCTGCTGTGGCAAAGGAAACCAACAGGATACTGAGGAACATCAACAAGGGTATTCCCGCAGAGATAAAAAAGTCATTATCCCACTCAACTCAGTGCTTGACAGGGCACACCTGGAATACTGTGTTCACTTTTGGTCCTTGCTATAAAAAAACAGATGTGGACAGGGTGGAGAGGGTCTAGGGAAGGGCCACAAAGATGATCAGAGGACTGGGAAGCTGTCCCATGAAGAAAGGATAAGAGAACTGGGTTTGTTCAGCCTTCAGAAAATTCTCAGGGGAGACCTTATCACCATATTCCAATATTTAAAGGGTGGCTACAGAGAAGATGGAGTCATGTTTTTACAATGAGTCACGTGGAAAAAATGGGGGGTAATGGGCACAAGTTACTCCCAGGGAGATTCTGACTGGACACAAGACAAAAATTTTTCACACTGAGAACAATCAGGACTGGAATAATCTCCCTAGGGAAGTGGTGGATTCTCCAGTGTTGTGTACTTTTAAGATTCAGATGGACGAGGTACTGGAACATCTTCTCTGGGTCACGTTTTGCCTAGAAAGGCTGGACCAGATGATCTTGAGGTCCCTTCCAACGTGGTATTCCATGATTCTATAATCCATTTTTCAGGAACAACTTTTTATTTTTTTTCCTAATTGTGCTTTTGCAAGATTAAATAGTGTGAAATAGGCATTTACATGATCCCTGCCTATAAAAGATGTTATCTGCCTGCTGAGCTTCCCTTCCCTGTTTGCTAATGGCAGTCAAGTCCTTCAATTCACAATGCAAAATTTACTGTAATTAATTATATCTCTGTTTCAGTGCTGTCTTCATAATGGGTAATACTTGTATGCTATGTACAGATAGATGTTCAGAGTATGTATGTACTCTGCACAGGATTATGACGGATGGTAGTGTCACAGATGTGCCTGGGCTGGGATACAAATTAGCTCACAGAGGTGACTGAAGATTGAAGTTTCTGCTTCATATTGCAGCAAGGAATCAGCCCACTATTATTTACTTCCTTTTTTTTTAGAATTTTTTTTTCCTAAGTTTTTCGTGGGCTAAAAGACACAAATTGCAACAAAACACAATTTCACACTTGCTGCACAAAGTACACAGTGCCTATAAATAGATAACTGTAAAAAAACTTTTACAAACTATTACCATTAGAGGTGTTCAGGCAAAGGATAATACTGGTTGATTTTGTTCTCTTTGTTTTTCAGGGGAGTGAGTGGGAAGCGAATTTCTGTACCACTGAAAACTGTAGGTTTAATATCCAGATATTTAGGTATTTAGGACAATTGCAAAAGCTCTTTCTAAAACCTGTTTCTTATGATACCACAACTAGATAATAATTATCTCCTGTTACTGTTGAAGAAAAATACCATCATGTCATCAAAGCACATGGATGACAAACACTCTTTCCCCCTCAAAGGCAAAAGAAACCCTTCCTGGAGCTGTGTAGGTCTACCGATCACACTCTGCCAGAGCCATGGCTATACCTGCAACTGAACTTGTGTAAGTGAGCAGGTAGTGTTACAGACCTGACTCTGTAATGCACTGTTTATATGTAGCCAGTATATCGTACTTTTTACTGCACATGTAACTTGCTTTCTAGTGAGCAAGTCCAGTTAGGACTAAAGATCCCTTGGTCTTTTTCCTAGCTTGGATGCTAGTCTAGTAGATCAGCTTATAGATCACTTGTTTCTTCATTTTGTTGATAGTAGATCAAGGGCCTCAAACTTGGCTTCTTGGCAACTGCTGGTGAAAAGTACTACACAGAACTAGGTGTTCATCTCATTAACATGGAGTATGACATGAGACTTCACAGAATCTACTGATGTAGGTTTTGTAGTATTTTTGCAGTACTACACAAAATTAGGTGCTCATATAACTAACATTGCGCATTCAATTTGTACAAATGAAAATAACTATTTGTACCCTATGGCTTACAATCATTCCTCCCTTGATAGAACTTTAGTGTTATAAGAAAACCACTGCAAATATATTTAAAGTCTTTTTTTCCCCTTAACCTGAACCATATTTGATGAAATGGAATGATTTCTGGACTGAATCTTGTAAACCAAAGAGAAGTCTGGAAGACAGTTGCTAAGATTTTACAACTGAGTTATGAACTCTTGAAAATACGAGCTTTCCCTCAATTCTGGCAGGAGAGCACACCCTCTTCCTAATCTGGCTTGCAGGTGATGCTGGGTTTATTAAACTCAAACTGAAACTTTTGAGTGGTACAATGTGGTGTGTGTCTGCTGTCCTGTCGTTGTATTTCTCAAGATTTAGTTATTCACAGAGATTTCTTTTTCAGTTTTGAAAATGCAATGTAACTTACATTTTTAAACTTACTAAAAGGAAAATGTCAGCATGGTATTTAGGGAAGAAAATAACATTTTAAAGGAGCTCTGTGTGAGACAAGTTTAAATTAGTTTGGCTTCTCAAGGGATATTGCAGCAAGCTTGTATATTTGCCAAATACATTTCTGCATGAAAGGCTACTGTTGGATCTTTTCTCTTCTTGTGTTCTGGGGAGACTGAACGTGAGCCTGCTGCAGTATGGAAACAAAACATTTTGCATATGGTATTGTCTGACATCTAATGAAATTTTCAACCTCTCCATATGGACATAACCTAAGTTGCTCAGATACACATTTTTCCTGTTGGCCAGGAGTCATTAGCAAGAAATAGGTAACAAACTCCTCCTTTGGGAGGCATATAACTTGTAGAGAGCTTCAGAGAGATCAAAAATGGGGGTTTTCCAAGTCTTGTATGAAAACATGTGGAAGATACTTGGATTAAAAATGTGCTTAAGTGATAGAGGCAGCAAGGAATCACGCCAACATGAAGACCAAGTCTCTGAATCTCCAACAGTGGAGTCCCTCAGGGGTCAGTGCTGGGACCAGTGCTGTTTAATATTTTCATCAACGACCTGGATGAGGGAACTGAGTGTACCCTCAGAAGTTTGCTGATGATACTAAACTGGGAGGAGTGGCTGACACACCAGAGGGCTGTGTTGCCATTCAGCGAGACCTGGACAGGCTGGAGAGTTGGGAGGAGAGGAACTTGATGAAATTCAACAAGGGCAAGTGTAGAGTCTTGCATCTGGGGAAGAACAGCCCCATGTACCAGTACAGGTTGGGGGCTGACCTGCTGGACAGTAGTGAAGGGGAAAGGGACCTGGGGGTCCTGGTGGATAGGAGGATGACCATGAGCCAGCAATGTGCCCTTGTGGCCAAGAAGGCCAATGGCATCCTAGGGTGTATTAGAAGGGGGGTGGTTAGTAGGTCAAGAGAGGTTCTCCTCCCCCTCTACTCTGCCTTGGTGAGGCCGCATCTGGAATATTGTGTCCAGTTCTGGGCCCCTCAGTTCAAGAAGGACAGGGAATTGCTTGAAAGAGTCCAGCACAGAGCTACAAAGATGATTAAGGGAGTGAAACATCCTTCTTATGAGGAGAGGCTGAGGAGCTGGGACTCTTTAGCTTGGAGAAAAGGAGACTGAGGGGTGACTTCATCAATGTTTACAAATATGTAAAGGGTGAGTGTCAGGATGATGGAGCTAGGTTTTTTCAGTGATGTCCAGTGATAGGACAAGGGGCAATGGGTGTAAACTGGAGCATAGGAGGTTCCATGTGAACATCAGAAAAAATTTCTTTACTGTGAGAGTGACAGATCACTGGAACAGGTTGCCCAGGGGGGTTGTGGAGTCTCCTACATTGCAGATATTCAAGGCTTGGACAAGTTCCTGTGTGATGTACTCTAGGTTACCCTGCTCTTGCAGGGGGGTTGGACTAGATGATCTTTTGAGGTCCCTTCCAACCCTTGGGATTCTGTGATTCTGTGAACAGTGATTCATGCAGCATTCAAGCTGTATTTTGCAGCCCTGTGGCCCCTCTAGCAGGCTTATGGGTGAAAGCTAGAGAAACAAACAGTGAAGCGATAGCAATGAAATGTAACATATTAGTTAAATTAATGAAATGTAAAATAATATTACATACTACTTTTTTAAGATGTATGGAGGTTGGCTAATTTTTCTTGGTATTCACATGGCATTGATTAACTCAAAGAATGATGTGTCAGTGGGACACGCTCTGAAGAATACACTACAAAATTTTTGTTTCTACCTACCCTGTCAGAACCTTTTCTCCTCACATTACTGGTCTACTTTGATGCAGTCTTTATTTTATTTGGGAATTCTAGCTCATTTCAATAAGCTGTTCAAGTTCTATGGCAACTGGAGATGTAGTGAAATTACGAATTCATAAGAAAACTGGGTAATCAAGAGGAGAGAGCAATTTTAAGTCGAGCTGCTTAATCTCTGAAGAGCCTGATTTAACCTTACTTAACATTTAACAAGAGCTTCATTTACGTAAAAATGATGCAATTAAGGTGGCAAAGCTTCTAATAAAATACCCCTGAGGCTTCCTACAAGTCTTTCAGCAAAATAGGAGAATATTAATTTTAGCATTCTTGATCTTTCTCAGGCAAACATTTTTCACTCTTTAGGAAAAATTGAAAACTTATTTAGAAGAAAATATCTCACTTTGTTGAAAACAGTTTCTGTGAAAATTTTATGTTTCCTTTGAAAATATAAAAGTTTCCATTAGAAATGTGTAAAGTAAAAGCACAATTTATCCAGTTTTCTGCAAGTTCACCTAGAAAAAAAGTCCGATGTACTCCATAAAACCACTGTATTTCTTTAATCTTTTCATAAATTGAACATCAAAGATTAAACACACATATGCAGAAATCATATGTATATATATATATAGAGAGAGAAGTACATATATAAGGAGAGATGAGAGGGCACAGAGGACTCCATGGTGGAGATGGTTCAAACACAGAGTGAGCTGCTCCAGTGAGGACCTCAGTGCCCACCCATGCCATGCACCAGCTGTGTTTATCATCCTGGTGGATGATCGGCATTACCTGTTCTACTTGTCCATGAGGACAGGCTGTCATCTAGATAGGCCTGCACAACAGACTCTGATAGAGAAATTAAAAGGTAAAACAGATTTTGGATGGTAGAATATAGAGTAGAAAAGTTTAAGAACATTGAGCATCATACATATTTTGTCTACCTCAAACTGGAATGAGATATACATTTCTTTTGATGCAGCCTTTCACAAGTTCTTTAGAGCACAGAATACCTTTAATTCCCCTTTCAAGGATAGTGTTAAACAGCGAATAACCTTAAATAACCACACATATATTGGCAGAGGATTAAGTACTGATCTGCTTTTCAAAATAGTACATAATTTCTCTATGACCTGTTCTATTTTAGAAAACATGATGGACAGGGCTATTTTACTAACAATATGCTTACTGCAAGATACAATTATACTATTAAAACATACTTGCCAAAAGTACATCTACAGATTACTCATGTTGAAGAAGCTCAATAGCAGCATACTGAGCATGTCATTCTCAACCTCAATAGTCTTTTCCTAATAACCCCTATAAATATTTCAGGGACACAAAGCTATGAAGGTAGATAAATTAGTAAGTTGGACAAAAGGGTGAAGATGCCTGACTCTCTGAACATCCTGTACTAATCTGAAAAACATAATGTAAGTAGTTTGTGCAGTGGTGTGAGGGGGGTTATTATTTTTAAGCTGGATTCCTCTGTTTTCCTGTCTTTCTATAGCTTACTTTGTACTAACAAAATAGATTTGTAATCCCATTATGCAGATCCATCACTATCACAGTGAAATGTATTCCAAAGCTAAAAGTATGAAAGGAAATTAGTTTGAAGGGATTTTCTGAGAAAAGCTAATGTTCAACAAAAGATGATTTGCATTTTTTTCCAAGTGTCCCCAGTATTTCATAAAAAAGGAGCTGTTAATTTCAGGCAAAAGCCAAGGTGCATCTAAGGAACAAAATAAATGTTCTCTGTCTTGGTGAGGAATAGGTCTTGGTAAAAAACCCTGAGGGCAGCTGACTCCCTTCTTTACAGTCTAGGCAGTTGTGGCCATGGGCAGGGAATCAATAGTCACTGGATGCATTATCCTGCAATACAATTATAATAATTAAACTTTTTTCCCTGTCAATAGGAGGCAGAGAAAAGCAGGCTTTAAGCAGCTGGAAATTTCCTTAATCCCATTAAGTGAAGCTCCCTCCTTTAGTCAAAAACAATCACATCCCAAGTGGGATTGTATGATGTAAAACATCTCAAAGCTTATTTGTGGATTTCTTCCCAATCTCTTCCCACAGAATAAAGCCGAGGATCTATGCACAGAGGCAGGCAGGGCAGTGGCTGCCCAGCCAGCTGGACAGGAGGCAAGTCAGGAAGTCCAGTAAATGCTTCTAAAGTGAGTTAAGGTATGTTCCTGAAACACTAATCTCCCCCTTTCATTCAGAAATCCTCACAGGATAAGTTTTGCTGACTTGAGGAGAAAAAAAAGGAAAACTTTTTCTTCCTGTAAATACTTATGCAGAAGGGAAATTTCACAGGGGAAAATGATCATCATAAAGGTCATAAATCTTTAAGGAGCCAGTAATAAAAAGCGTCTGAGTTAAAGAATCCTTTAATATCACCTTAGAGAAACTAGAGGTCCCAATCCTCTGCTTTCCTGCTCTTCAAGCTACCTTTCCTCTGACACTGAGAGAAAAATGTGGCAATTATTACCTCTTTGCATCATTGCAAAGAAAAACTACCCCATGACATTCACATGTCTGGCCACACAAGCACAAAACAGTCCTGTAAGTGGTCCCTGAGTGCATATAAATCCTGTGAGCCCATGTTCTATCAGCACAAGCTATACATTCCATATCTTTCCAGCCACCTCTGTTCTCACTGTTGGCTGGTGAACAGTATAAACGACCCTCTCCGTTTTTGACAAGAGTTTTTTTTTAACGGTCTGGCAAATAACAGTGATTGGTTTAAAAGTCAGAAATTAAGCTGGGAATAGATTAAGTGAGTGAAATTAACTTTAAAACTTAGTTTGGGTTGGTTTTCTTCCCTCCCTTCCATCCTCTTTGGGCATCGGAAGCTTTTCGTTGGGACTGAGTTACCTAGAAGTACACTCCTTCTCCTGCCAAGGTGTCCAGACTGGATAAGAATAACCAGTATCTTTTTCACCTTCTGGAATGGCAGAATTTGCCACTGCCTGCAAGGTCTCCTTGATAAGAATAGTAAGGACAGCTGCACCGACTGCAAAGCCTCCTTTTACACTGGCATGTCATCAGCCTGAGTACTGGAGGGAGAAAATCAAGTGGGTTAGGTTCAGATCTTTCCTAAATGTCAAGTCCCAGTCCTTGGGTAGGCCCCAGACTGGAAAGATTCATACATCTTCACAGAAAATTATCAAAAGATTCTCCTAAATTTGTTCATAGAGAAGCTCCCAGGCCTTTTGACAATGTTGAAGGAAATAACTCTTCATGCAGTTGAGGTCTACCAGTAAAAGCAAAAAGCAGTTTAAATTTTCAGACATGATGGACACTGCTGCAGTTTGATGTCAGAGATCTTACAGGCTCAAAAAGTCAATTATAATTTCTCTCTTGTATTATTAAGGTGCCTAGGGATCCCTAGACAAACTATTCCTATTTGTTTTGTTTCAGTAGGTATTTTGCAGAGGACAGTCTTGGTGCTAGAGAATTTTCAGCTCTTAGAGGAGATGGTTCTTCTTTTAGGTTGATCTAATTTTCTGCTCCAGCTAGATCTACACTCAGAATCATAGAATGGTTTGGATTGGAAGGGGCCTTAAAGATCATCTAAAAGTTCCAACCCCCCTGCCATGGACAGGGACACCTTCCACTGGATCAGGTTGCTCAGAGCCCCATCCTACCTGGCCTTGAACACTGCCAGGGATGGGGCATAATATTCATAATTCTGTCTATGAACCAGTG
The DNA here is from genome assembly GCF_034315485.1 of Pezoporus occidentalis. NCBI lineage: Eukaryota > Metazoa > Chordata > Aves > Psittaciformes > Psittacidae > Pezoporus > Pezoporus occidentalis. Next base: position 280,766 of record NW_026914469.1, read on the forward strand.
CTTCTGCTGCAGCAGAGAAAGCTGAGGACGCTCAGGCTGCCTCTCCAGTCTTTCCTTTTGGAGACAAGAGCTAATACTGGCTTCTACAATCAACACAGTAATTTCATACATCTGGAAGTGAAAGAAAGCAGACTTATACTTCTGTGTTGCATCGTATCCATGGAAATAGTATTTGTGGAGGAAAGTCTGTTCTGCTCCTTACTTGCTCCAAATAACAGAACAGATGATTCTCTGTCGATATTAAAGATACATCAGATACAGTTCAAAGGTCTGTTTCTAGTGGGTTAGGGGAGTGTGTGTTAATAGTCTGTATTCTTGAGAGCAGAGTAGGCTTATTCACAGATGCCACCAGGCTGGCAGAAACAGCAAGAGTAATGGAGGACAGGACTAACAGTCAGAATGATCTTGACAAATTAAAGAATTCTTCTGATAAGAAAAAGATGAAGTTCAGTAAAGACAAGGTATGTAGGTAAACAGGTATAAGCAACCAAACCAATGCAGGAGAGTGCATGACTGGCTGGATAGCATTTTACAGAGGAAAGAGCATAGGGAATCCCAGGTCAAACATAAGATGTTATATCCTGAGCTGTACAAAAAAAAATGTCACCTACAAAACACAGGAATATTTCTCCTGTTATCATGTTGGTGAGTCCTTGGCAGGAGGATTACATCTGATGTGAGAGTTGTTGGGTTCTGAATTTTAAACTACCAATTTTAAATTAAAAAGTTGTTGGGTTCTGAATTTTAAACTACCAATGCACCTTCCTGGTGCTTCAGGGTTTGTATTGCCCTTCAGACCTCCCCAGCTCTTTTAAGGGATGCTCTGGCTTTCACTTCTGTTACAGCCACATCCAAGACATGGCTCTATGCTGCCAAAGGCAGCTCTGAAGAATGAGGCAGGAAAGCAGCTGCAGGTTTTTCTATGTTTCAACCTCAAAACCCATGTCCCCTGTTAAAATAAAGAGGAAATACAAGAGCAGGCAATGTGTCACGTGTTTTTAATAAGGCATGTGAGATTTGAGGCTTAAACATGGGAAATCCCACGTTATAAGTGATGTCTGGCAACTCCAGTTACTTTAAGAAAAACGTGCATGATCTGGAAGGGGTCCAAAGGAGGGCAGTAAAGAATGATTAGCTGTCTGGAAAGATTGACAGCTGAAAGAAAAGAAGACTGAGGAGGGAGACAGCAATAAGCTTCACACATATGAAAAGCTGCTTCTGCAAAGAGGAAGGAAGTAATCTGTTTGCCATGTTCATGTTGGATAGTACAAAAATAAGAGGCTTATATGTCACTAAGGGAGGTTTAGGTTAGATGTTAGAAAGTGTTTCTGAACAGGCAGGGAAGTGAAGCATTGGAATCGGATTGCCTGGGGAGTGCACTGGGACACACAGTCTCCAATCACCAGGGATGGCTGAGAATGGGCTGCAGAGCCTGAGTGCAGCCTAAGGCAGAAGAATGGTGAAAGCAACCTCACAGAGTTCTTCCCAGTACTGGAAGTCTTCCCAATACTCTTTGTAAGTCTATCAACAGCAGCAGAAAGAGGTAATCAGCTGCATGGTGATTTTGAAGTATTGCCTAGAAAATTCATTAGCTCTTCAGGCAACAGGAAAGTTCCCATAGCGTGTCTTGGAAAGTACAAAACTTACCTTTAATAATGTTGCTTTCTTTGAAACATTCTCAGTTAGAGAATAGTCCACACAAAATAAATTACTAAATTCAAGTAAATTTAAAGACCAAATTTTGCCTTTTATTGTCTGCCTTTTTTTTACAGATAGGTGTCATCTACAGGAACAGGGAGCACAGTACTGTCCCTCCTAACACGGTAAGGGACAAAGGAAGCTTGGTGGGTTTTTTTCCACTGTTGACAGTGATATTTTTCTTTAGGTAGTGCCCTGTCCCTGAATCCTTTGTCATTCATCTGCCCAAGAAAAATGGTTTCATGTTAAATGGGGAAGTATGATAGCTAACATTCAGACTACATCAAATATATATATACACAAGCATTAAATATATATTTGTTCTCCTGAAGTATTCATGACTTTCATATTCCTTAGAGGACTATTTGCTTCATCCAGTTACTGGAGATCTATAAATTTAGACAGGTAAATTTTCTTCAGTCTTTGTAGGGTTAGAAATTTAATTTGCATGAAAAACCTTCTGACTCCACATGGGCGTTCTAGGCCCAATTCACCAACTGCTCATGACTCTAAGATTGAAAACCACCACACTATGAGAATAATACACATTAATCAAGGAAGAACTATCGTGACTATGGTTAACTTATCATTTTAATTATACTACATGATGAAACAGCTATATTAAATGACTAATGACTAAGCCTTACAGTACAAGGTCTGGTATGATTTTTCTTCAAGGTATTAATTTTATCTTAAGACCAGATTTTTTTTCTGACATTGATAATGTTTCCTCATTGATATCTTCATAGTGCAAAATTAATTGCATCTGGGCAATCAGAGATGAGTTTCTGAATTCCTTTGTATTTTACTGACTCCCCTTTTTAATATTTGAAGGTACCATGAGAAATTATTTAGATTTCTCCCTCTTTCACTGCTTTGTTTCCTTTTGACGCAATACATATTTTTCCAGGACCTAATAAAGGAGGAACTGTTCATAAAAGATTATTTTTATAGTTTTCCATTTTCTGTATTCAGCCATATGAAGGTGATATCATTGTGCTGTGGGGATTGTGTTTTTTGTTTGCAGTGGCACCCCAGAGACAGTATGAGGATGCATTGACATAACCACTGCCCTCAGAAATGTCGTACTATCAAGTTTAACTGACTGAGCAATAAATTCTTACCAGCTTTCCAATCCAAAAGGGGTAGCATGGGAATTGCTCTTTATATTACATCTTTATACAAGCATTCCTTATATTTCCTAGGTGATAGAAAAATTACAGTGAAGTAGGGAGGGAGGAAAGGGAAAAAAACAATAATCTGACTCATGGTGGGAAAATACGAAAAGGTCATTTCTTGATTCTGGCCTGCTAGCCCTGGGGCACATTTTCCTCTGTTTCACTGCCCAACTTTTACTAGTGCTTTTGAGATGAGGCAAAGACTTATCCACCTTCACAACGCAGTTCTGTTTCTGTATGCAGATAGGACTGAAAACAAAACTGAGCAGGAACAAATACTGTGGGAAGATGCTTTCAGCCAAGTCCTCTGGGCATCCCCCTTCGATTCTCTTTTCTGACACCAGATTCTTCTTCTGACACCAGATGCTTGAGGAAAAGGAACAGTTTGGATCAGCTTCCTCACTGTACTCAACTACCAGTTCAACTTTGACTTACATCTGGTTTTACCTCCATAATAAGTTTTTTGCACAGCCCAAATGTAATTGCTTTTTTAGCTTTGATTGTTCACGTACTTAATCTGTCATTTAGGCAGCATGTTTCTCTTCCTCTTCTTATGATGACTTGGGAGCTGAAAAAGTACTGGTTTTGATGGCGTATGTTAACCCCAAATTGAAAGTATTAGTATGGTCCTATCACTGCCCGGTTCTGGAGTCATTAAATTTAAAATTGTAAACAAAAGCCTAAGAACGGTCAGATATATTCTACTGTTAAACTATGCTTTCTGCATCCTAATCATCCATCATATATAAGTACTTGTAACTACAAGCTGCAGATTCCCATTGCATCAACAGGCAAGTCTGCACCCTGGCCAGAGGGTGGCAAACGTGTTTAACTGGAGATCTGATCTGGCCCTGCTATGTGGCCTCTAGTCTATGTGGCGGTATTTTAGATACTGCTTTCAGCATGTCACTCCCATCAGAGGTCCTGCTACAAAGCTTCAGTGCCTGTATTGCTCAGAAAAGCAGCTCTAATCTGCTCGTTTGTTGGTCCTGCTCCAAGACCTCACTTCTTCCAATCTCAGTAGAGGCCCCAAGATCAGTATAGTTCATCACCATGACAGAGACACTGACTCCAGATTCATAATGCCATATATATCCCTAGGAGGAAGCTCTAAATACCCACAGCAGGGAAAACAGATCAAGTTTCTAAGATAAAGGTATAGCAGAGTCCTGTACATGAACCAGGTAGACATAAGACAGGTGAAGGATGTCCCCAGTGCTCCTCCTCTCCATCCTGCCTGTCTGGGAAGAGGAGGAAACTGAAACCAGCTCCTTCACTCCCTTCTTCACCTCCAGATAGATGCCACTGTGACAAAATCCATGTGGGAGGGAAGTGGCAAATACCTCTATTGGCAGGATTTATGCAGTTTGATGGTTGCATTAGCTATCTCCTCACTCTATAATATTTCTCCTTGCTTCTTTAATTTTGATTAGTATATGAAAACAACAAAAGCTAAAGGACTCTCTTCCCACAGAATAAAAATACAGGATGCTGGAAAAGTAAGTTTAGAAATTTAAAAACTTTCCTATCATTCAAAAGAAGCAAATATTTAGAGTTTCTCATTTCTTAATGTTTTGATATATTAAAACCCCAGTGATCTTTAGGGCTGTACTGGTCTACTCTGAAATAGTTTAACAGCTAGGTACCGTCCTTGGCCAACTGCATCAGGTGACAGTGCACCACCACCATCTACTGATCAACTGGCTGTACTACCGACAGAGACACCACACCACCACCCCACCACCCCCCCCCCCGGACTGATCTGGATTTGCAGAGATTTTAAATCACACGTTAAACTTCTTGTACTGAGCCAGAGTTTGTCACACGTGGCATCTGCCTAACAAGGAGAGCAAGAACAGCTAAATGCAAGAGTCCAGAAGAATCATGAAGCTCAAAAATTTCAGGAAGCAGCTATTTAGGTTTTTTTGTATAATGCTGAGCTATTGCTGGCAAAACTACAGATACAGGTTATTCGAACAGCTTGTCACTTTGACTTACAAGTCATGAAAAACTGGCAACAGTGGAGTAGGCATCACTGATTGTTGCTCTGAAAAGATTAAAAGTTGCTTTCTCTTCCTGCATATTTACTCATGCTAATGAAAATCATCAGAAACACTGTGTAAGTTATCTTTGACAACTCTTCCAAGATACTCAGCTATCTACACCCATATAAAAAGCTCAGTAATGTAATGCATTACGTTGCATAGGACACACACTTGGTTCTTTATGCTATGCTCAGGGCACATTTGTTAGGAGGAGCTAAGCTGTCATTTCTCAGTATATCTTCTTGAATTTGACTACATAAATTATAAACTATTTAATGGCAAGATATGCTCATAGTTATGAAAGGACTAAATTGATGTGAAATTTCTTTGCTTAGAAAGGATTATTTTGGTTCATATTCTTTGCAATATCGGTTGTTCTTTTTCTAACCTTACAAGGTGTCTATGTACTTAGACCAGCTATTCCCTTTTTTTTAGGAGGCTGCATAGAATCTTTGCCTCTATAGCAAATGGAAAATGTTTACTGGAAAAGTTACTGATATTGAAGGTGTGATCTCCCAGCTTTTCTTATGATATTGAATCATTTTGGTCTGATATGGCTGTAAATCAAGTCAATGTGAATGAGGATTAGCCTGGTAGTCAAAGTTGTGTAGAAGTGGAAGACTAATCACATAGAATCTTGCTTGGTAATTGGAAAGGATCTACACCTCTGCCAAGGGATCTATCAAAAATACCCATTCAGAGCACAGAATTTCAAATCTATTCCATGGTGGGGTAAATGTCTTTGTAGTGGGTATGAAGACTCAGTCTGTGCTCAGAACCACCCTTTCCACTTCAGGTCCACTGCCTTTCTTGAAGTGCTCCATACGGCTACCTCTTCAATCCACTTACCTTCTTTTGTCTGTGCTGATGAAGCTGTGCCAGCTTACAGCAATAGGTAACAAGGTGTTATGTTCTGTACAACTGTTATCTCTGTGTTTCACTTTGCTGTGTCTGTGCACTAACTTAGATGGTAGGTGTCTGACACTAGTCACCTCTGATTTACTGTTGAGGATGCCGTGCACACCTCTGTTACTGCAGACACAATAAATAGTGTGATAATAACAACTTGTTCCCATTGAACAAGAAAGCAGATGCATTACCTTATGGGTTGTCTTGTCTTTGACTGCTACCAAGGGAATTTAGAGGTGTTCAGCTGGCCACAGGAGGGCTTTCATATTGTTCCCTAGATTCAGTAAGGAATATAATGTGAACAAAGAACACATTCAGATCAGACAAATTCTCTCTCTTCCTATATTACACTCATAGCTTATTAAAAAAATGAAGTTTTTTTTATAGTTCTTAAACAAAACCTTTCCATCTGGGTTAAGGCCAGCTGGGACCATTAGATCATGCTACAGAATATGAATCTGTTGTTCCCAACATTTTTGTAGCCGGAACTCCCTGCAACCACCTTCTCCACTTTCCCAGTCCAGACTTCATCTTTGTCTGTCTGGTCCTTTCTGCTTTTGTTTTCCTCCTTGTGCTCTCCCTTGGCTTAATGTCTCTTAACAGCAATAGCATGGAGGTCATGGTAATTATCCAAGCAGGGTTTATTAGCCTGGACTCCAGTCACTGCCATGCTTTGATACTACTGTCATGACTCTGTCTGAAGTACACCTTAGTGACTGGTAAGTAAGGACATGAGCTGTAAGATTTTATCAATGTGCTTTTGTTTTTTCAAGATGCTTGTGCTGAATGTATGTTTGTGTGCCTTGGCACAGAACAGTCATTTTTAAAGAATTATACTAACCCTACAGACTTTAAAATGAGAAAGGAATGAAAGTCTTTTACTCAGTCAATACTTTCCATATATGTGTGTATATATATATATATATGTATGTCTACAAGTGGCATGCACAGATACACTTGTATCCGTCCATATATGTACTTATGTGTCATGATATATATCTATGTATATATTAACTATATATACATAAAGATTGAAAAAGGCCAGTATTCCACAGTGACATTGCAAACACATAAATAAATGCTTTTCATGGAGGGATACAAGAAAAGCATGCTTGAATTGTACAACTTCCATGTTGGTACTACTGGATTTCCATTTTTAATTGTTTGTGTGTATCCAGATGCATGTGTATGCATATGTGGTTAAGTCTAACATTTGAAAAGTCCCAGTTTCCTACAGTCAACATTTCAGTAGTGTTTATATAGGTTATGACCACTCTAAGTCCTTAATTTCAATAGGAATCACGTATCCAAACATTCCTGAGAACACTGTGCCTGTCAGAGGTACTGAAGTCCTTAAGCCCAAAGCCAGCGCATCTCACAAACAGGCTGGCATGTGCTAAGCCAGTCTGAAACAGGCAAACAAACTCAGTGCACATTTAACAGCACTGGCACTAGGCTGAGCCACTCTCACACTGAAACAGCTCCCTGCAACCAGGACAAATACAGGGCTTCCAGAGCACCTCTCACTCTCTGCAAGTATCTGACCCAGTTTTGGGATTGTCTACTTTTCTTGGGCTAAACCCACTCAGTTTTATCTTTATTTTCTCAAGCTAGATAAAATCATGGAATCATAAGATACATACAATGAGTTCACATCTCATTTTCTGGGTTTCCCCAGAAAAGTTATATAAGTTGCATTCATCATGCTCTGGAAAACACATTGCAATGGACAACTTTTAGTTGGCATGTTTTCAGTGAAAGCAGAAACAGCCTGCTTCTCAGATTTTGTCACACACTGGTTCTGTACTCTCTTTGGTAGCCATACCATCTCTGTCAATGAGTGAGCATGATATATTTTCCCAGTTATTGTCTTTCATTTGCAGTGTACAGGGCTTGTAAGAGAAGCTGAGTGTCCTTGAGCCCTCTGCTACAGGGATAGCCTGGCTCTTATCTATGGACATTATTCCACAATCCCATGCTCAGCAGTACCATAGGTTTCTCCCCTCCTGGGGGGGGGAAAAACCCAAGAGATTTTTAGATTTCTAATTAATGTCTACACTGTCTTCCCAACATATGGCCACAAATTCTCTTGCCTTCAGTAGCTTCCCCTGTGTCGGATGCAGGGGATGATAATAACACTTTTTCCTTTATAGAAGGCATACTTTCAGCCGAAGCTGTTCCTGGAGCAGCACAAGGTGTAGGAGTGCTCAGTAAGGGAATATGAATGTTCCTCAGGAAGCAGCACAGGCTTCAGTGTAATATTAAACTGGGTAATCCATAACCAGAGCAGGCATATGATGTGTCAGCATGGTGGGGAACACCAACAGATCAGGGAGAGGCTGTGAGCAGAACTAAGGGGAAGGGTCTGGGAAAGAGAATTTTGATGCCTTTCCTAGAGGCAGCTGATCCCTTCTTCAATGACAGCAGAGGTTTGTTACTCCCAGGAGTCTTCTCTAATAGCCAACTATCCACTTTGCCTTTCTCAGAGCCAGGCCTGCCCACATAAGTCTTCAAAGAGTTCAGAATGCCAGACACAAAAGCAATTTCACAACACTTCAGTCCTCATCTCCTGAGGTTTGTGCCTCTTGAAAAGCCTCAACATTTTCCTAAGTAATAATGAAACAAGTCCCTCCCAGCCAGTTATATTTACGATTAATTGCAATGCCCAGTCTTATTCACTCATGAGACAAATAATACAGTCCTGTCCATCATTTTAGTAGTTCACATTTCACTGTGTTTATCTTGCACACTACTTGAGCTCTGTCTTTTCCAGATGATGAGTAATTCAGGCAAAACCACCTGCAGATGCTCCTTCTCTCATTCGTGCTCTCCTCCCTTGGAAATCTGTGGTGGCTTCTGTTTCAGACAGACAGTCATCCAAAAGAACAGGAAAAACTGATTCTCTGATAGCAACTGAGACAATAACCACTCTCCTATCTTTTTAATGTCATTTAATACAAATTTCAGCAAATGTTCAATTCTGGTACATTTGTAATCGACAGCACAGATGTCAGGTTTAATTAGCAGTCAGTGATGGGTTCTGTATTTGTGCTTCAGTCAATACCATTTACCAAGTATAATGTAAACTTACAGTGAAGAGTATCACAGTTCAAATGAACAGACTCTTCAGGCATGTCTACACACTCTGGACAAATACAGGGATAAAATGAAAAGGAGAGAACAGTTCAGTCAGAGTTCTGTGGATTTGTAATAAGTATACGGAGAAATACAAGGGCATATATGCAAAACCTGACCTGGAAAAGTCTTGGTACAAGTGTATAAATATTTGCCAGTATGGTAATTAACTTCTTGGCTGAATCTAGATGACATTAAATGATCAGTCTCAGTGCACTCAGAAAAGCAGCGGACCATGGAAAGGGAAGAATATTTAAATAAAATAATGAACTGCCTTTTAATTTTTTAGTCTTCAGGTGAACCCCCTTCATTTTAAATTCTATCATTTGTATTTTAAATGCACAGTGAAAAACCTGCTATCTCCTTTTTACTAAATCAGGGACTAAATTATTTCTCAAACTCTGGCATACAGAACACTGTAATCTCTTCTTTCCCTAGCTGACAAAAAAGCCAGAAAAAGCACTTATATTGTTCATCAGTCCTTTGGTCAGCTTTCTCCAACAGGTTTCTGACATTGTCTTCCTTGCTTCCTTCACTGCCAGATGAACCTCTACACTTTGGTTCATAGACAATCTCATTTCCATTTCTTCCTCTCTTTGTGCTATGCACAAGAACAAATGCACTCAGGGTCTTCAGGGGCAACCTGAAAAGAGCAGGACTGTGACTATCTTTACTTTCATGCATAATGGTTTCAGGGAATAGCAAAATCTGGCTTTTGTTTACTTACACAATAATGGGTGATGCAGAACAAAGAAAAGGCCCAAGTACACCAAGAAGCTTCCTGAGAAATGAGCTCTGGAAATCATGAGACTCAGAAAAATGGCAAGTAAACCATCAGAACCATTTATAAGCATAAATACGTGTGAAAAAAACAAGTGGTTTACACATATTAATGTCATAGAATTAATACTTATGTGTCACATGAAAACACTTGGTAGCAGACTGCGAGTTTGAAGACATTATTAATGAGCTTGGGTTTAGTGACAGAAGGAAAAAAAACTAACATTGCAACGTGCATTGCGTTAATGGCCGTGGGAGGGACACAGTTTAGCACAAGCTAATTCAATGCTGGGCCCTTGGGAGCTAAGAAACTAGTTGCATTTGCTGGCACAGCTGTAGCTGTCTAAGAGATTACTAAGCTGTGATGGGATGTGTGTGGCAATCAGATGCAGCAGACCAGTCATTTGAGAAAAATTGTATCAATAATTGCCTGGATAGTTTGTTTTTCACTAGGTAGACAAAATTAAAATATTCAAAACTTATTTCCAGTCAGGGCTGGTGGCATAATGTGGTGAAATGAATACCTGGAATAGAGCCTGGGAAGTTATACTTTAGAGAGGTCCCAAGGTTACAATGCATTTCTCTGTCAATTTCCAGTACCTCTGAATTATTTTTAAGCGGCTGCATAACTGCATTTGAAAAAAAAAGTAACTCTTGAGCTTTACCTTTAAAACGCTGTCTCCAATTTTTATGAAGAAACAATGAATCAAACGAATGCAGCATCTTGTGCTTGAGTCAGCAGGTGTATCGACACCAAACAAAGATAAGGGCTGAATTCTGAGCAAAACCAACCGTTCCTTAGTTTAGATTAAAGAAGGAAAGAGGCTGAAGTAGGAAGGTGGGAGTGGATGTGGAAGGACCTGTAATAACAGAGATTAGGTAAAACTGCTTGATCAAGACTGTGGCAGCAGGCATGTTCAGAATAAAGCAAAGTTTAGAAAGACACACTGGGATAAATATATGAGACAAAACAGACGGAAAGAAAGAGAAAACAAATAAATCAGACATATGGGTGAGAGGGTACAATAGGCAGGTTTTAAATGGTGAAGGAAAGGATAAGGTTTTTGAGAAGGTTATAATTTCCCATCAGTTTCTAAAATTGATGTGCTTGAAACTGAAAGGCTGAAGTAAAAAAAAAATTGGAGCAGAAAGATGAATGGGATTTTGGTAATATAGGCAGTAGCTGAAACCTTGAGAATAAGTAAAGTGTCCTGGGTGAGACAAGGTCAGAAAGCAGATGGGAGGAAGGGCAGTCACAAAAAGACAAAATTGACTGGAGAACTTTAGTGAAATTCTGTTTTTAAAATCTTACTAAGATCATGCTTTCTGAGAACAATGTTTGACAGTTCCATATTGATTTATATAGTGGTTTCTTTTTATTTATTTCCAAAAGACTAAAACATGTACAGAACTTCTTAATGACAGCTCAAGGCCATTAAGCAAGACTCTCGCATTTTATTTGTGCTGACTTAAAGGAAGAGAACAGAAGTAACTATCATCAGGAGGCACAGGGAAGCACAAGCACTCGCAAGCACCCTGAACAGAGCTGCGTCTGGAGCAGGTGTCTTATCTCCATCAATGTCCAGAAGACCTGTACTGCTGTGGTGCCCGGGGAGAGACAACTGAGAGCAACGGTGTGACTCTGCGGTGAGGATCTTGGATCTAAAATGCTTTGAGTGTATTTTATCAAGGTGGTTAAGCAGAGTGGAGGCTCTTAAATTTAGTCATTCAGAGCTTTAGAGAAGACAGTAGGTTTAGTAAGGCATTGCTCCAAAATCACACTTTAGAAAGCTTCTATTTTGCTGATATGCTTTTGCCATCCTTTGCTGTAGCACAAAGACAGTTTGGTTTATTTAAATCTGACATGTTTCTTGTTATATCATGAGAGCTTTGTGGCAGTTCAGACAATCATATAGATCATGTCCAGCACAGTTTAAATCAACTTCTAAGTTCTTCTAGCTCATACCTGAATGATAGAGTCATCCTTTCATATAACTCAAGCCATAAACAACAGAAAAGGGAAAAAAGGATTTTTGAGCTGTATACTTGACTTCCTCTTAATTATAGTCTGTGTTACCTTATAACAATGCTTAGTATGAATGGTTTTGAGGTTTTTTTTTTATTTTATTGAGAATTTTGTTGTGTTGGTTTTCTTACTAAATCCTTAGGGCTCAGAGTCAGGGGCTCACCTGCGACTCTCAGATATTTGTTGTTTGTTTCAAATTCAGCTTTCAGAAACACAGGAAAATCTGGAAAATATAATTACCTTTGGGGTTAAAAAAAACCAAACAAACCCCCGCCAGTCCCACAATGGGCTAAATAATTCCATTTGGGGATGGGAGGAGGTGAGGTGTCTGTTTTTTAATTGGACATTTAGGATTAGAGATACTGAAAATCTGAAATTAATGCAGTAGAGAATAAGGAAAACTACTCTTATGTGTATGTGCACTTGATGCATTATACATGGTGCTGCAGTTTTGGGTATACAAGAAAAGAATCTTAAAACTAGGACGTACTTAGCCACTCAGCTGTAAGCAAGTCTAAAGCTCCGTGTGTTTGTATGAGCATGAACTGGCAGAGGCTAAAATGAATGATAACTACAGCTCTGCTTTAGAGCATTTGTGGTTAGATACTAAGACCTTAATTTGCTTGTCAGTGTTCTAGTTTTGGATTGTCTTAATGTTTTGTCTTTCAATTAAATGAAATCTCTTCAGCCTAGTGCTAGTGGGTTCTAACTTGTTTGTTGTTAGTAAGCTGTTCACAAGACAATATGCCCTCTCTGGCCTGCCCTCTGCACTTATAAAACTTCTTAGTTTATAAAATAATAATTTGATCATATCCCAAGTGTTGCTTTTAGCATCTTTCCATATTTTAGAGAGAGAAACTTCCAGCTGCTGCATGCTTGAATATATTCTGCCCTGACTCAGAGACAGCAAACTGAAGTATCCATGCCTAACTTATAGAATCATAGAATCATAGAATATTTAGGGCTGGAAAGGACCTTAAGATCATCTAGGTCCAACCCCCCTGCCGTGGGCAGGGACACCTTATGCTAAATCGTATCACCCAAGGCCTCATCCAACCTGGTCTTGAACACTGCCAGGAAGGGAGCATTCACAACCTCCCTGGGCAACCCATTCCACTGCCTCACCACCCTAACAGGAAAGAATTTCCTTATATCCAATCTAAACTTCCCCTGTTTAAGTTTTAACCCATTACCCCTTGTCCTATCACTACAGTCCCTAATGAAGAGTCCCTCTCCAGCATCCCTATAGGCCCCCTTCAGATACTGGAAGGCTGCTATGAGGCCTCCACACAGCCTTGTCTTCTCCAGGCTGAACAGCCCCAACTTTCTCAGCATATCTTCATACGGGAGGTGCTCCAGTCCCCTGATCATCCTTGTGGCCCTTCTCTGGACTTGTTCCAACAGTTCCATGTCCTTCCTATGTTGAGGACACCAGAACTGCACACAATACTCCAAGTGAGGTCTCACAAGAGCAGAGTAGAGAGGCAGGATCACCTCCTTTGACCTGCTGGTCATGCTCCTCTTGATGCAGCCCAGGATATGTTTGGCTTTCTGGGCTGCAAGCACACACTGAAGCCAGCTCATGTTCATTTTCTCATCAACCAACACCCCCAAGTCCTTCTCCGCAGGGCTGCTCTGAATCTCTTCTCTGCCCAACCTGTAGCTGTGCCTGGGATTGCTCCAAGCCAGGTGTAGGACCTTGCACTTGTTATGGTTAAACTTCATAATGTTGGCATTGGCCACCTCACAAGCGTGCCAAGCTCCCTCTGGATGGCATTCCTTCCCTCCAGGGTATCAACCGAACCACACAGCTTGGTGTCATTGGCAAACTTGCTGAGGGCGCACTCAATCCCACTGTCCATGTCAGTGACGAAGATGTTGAACAAGACCGGTCCACACACCGATCCCTGAGGGACACCACTCGTTATTGGTCTCCAGCCGGACATTGAGCCATTGACCACAACTTTTTGTGTGCAGCCATCCAGCCAGTTCTTTATCACCAAGTGGTCCATCCATCACATTGATGTCTCTCCAATTTAGAGACAAGGATGTCATGTGGGAGTGTCGAACCCTTTGCACAAGTCCAGGTAGATGCCATCAACTGCTCTACCCCTGTCCACCAGTTCCGTATCCCCATCATAGAAGGCCACCAAATTGGTCAGGCAGGATTTCCCCTTAGTGAAGCCATGCTGGCTGTCACCAAGCACCTTGTTGATTTTCATGTGCCTTAGCATGCCATCCTGGAGAATCTGCTCCAAGATTTTGCCAGGCACAGAGGTGAGACTGACTGCTCTGTAATTCCCCGGGTCATCCATTTTCCCCTTCTTGAAAATTTTCCATTTTCCCCTTCTTGAGGACCTCCACCAGGGAGCATCAAGACATGTATTAACACTGGGAAATAATGTAAGTACCAGGATAGGCATTTCTACACTGGACTAGCAGACTAATGTCTGGAAGCCTTTTTCATCATATGCTTCCATCAAATGTTTTTCCAGCAGAAGTACAGGTTGCTTCAAAGAAGCAATAGGTTATTGTACAGTATTTCTGAACTTGCATTTTCCCTCTGGGAGATGCTGAGCAGAAGAGTATGAAGCTTTTTTAAATAACCTCTGCCCTAGACTCCTTAGAGTCCTTGGGATGAGTCCAGACCTTTTCTTCTTCAAGATAGATTGAGTATCACTCAGATAGTTGTTCTGGTCTTCAGGGAAATACACACACTGTGCCTTAGATATTCCAAGGAGGCTTTGCACAAACAGTGTTGACAGAGACAGTTTTTGATGTAGGCAGCTGCCTGGGGCAGCAACCTACAGGAGCTGCTGCTCACTCCCGTAAGCAATAGTTATTTCCTTACAGGTCACCAGCCAACAAACAGGTAAGTAGAGCTCACTGCTCCCAGAAGTGGACTTCAGTTTTTGTAGCTATACACAGGGCCACTTGCTGCTGTTCCCACTAAGGGAAGGACCAGGGCAGGAGGGACAGTGGCCACTTTGAAGGGGAGCCTGGATCTGCTGGTAGTGGCAATCACAACTCTGTCACTTCTCCCTGGTGCTGCTTTCCTCTTCCATTGCTCTTGGCCATGAGCCTGCCCTTCACCTTCTCATGTCGTCTCCCTTGGCAGGAGCAGAGGCTGCTCTTTCTGCTAAGAGGGAGACAGTGCCAGGAAAAGAAGACAGTGGGGATCTGCTCATCTTCTGAGCAGATCATACTGAAGGGAGAAGCACAGGCTCACAGATGCTGTGAGCTATCTCACATAGCTCCCAAAAGCACCACAGGCCCCCTCCTTCATCCCTTCTCCCCTGTCCCAAAGCCCACTGACTTCTCAGTCATCCTTTCATCCCTGCTTCAGATCTACCACTGTCTCCCAGTCCTTTCTCAGCTGACAGAGACCAGCTTCCTAAAATTCTCATTTTGAGTTCAAGATGCCCTACTAGTTTCTCCTCTGTGACCTTAGGCAATGCTTACAGACCCCTTTTTTTTAATCTCAGCCTAATCCTATTCTGGTAGCTCCTGCAAGGTAGGTATTATTTTATTTAATATAGAAATAGGGCAGTAAACCTGCTTTGGCTCCCATATTTATTGAAGCCTTGAGCTGGGCCACATCCAGTTGTCTACCAAGGGATTTAGTGTGCAGCCAGGTATAGCAATGTATTTCACACGTAACTGTTCCACACTGACTTCCCTATGTAAACAAGTACTTAGGTCTTACTTAGGCAAATATTTCTTTATTTTATGAGCACATACAGGCACTAGTTGACTTCCTTTTTAATAGCACAGCATGTGTATGTTAATATTGAAATCATCTGAGATCTTCAGGGAAAAGATATTTATGCCAAAGATAGCATTATGTTTTGGTATCCACTCTCAGCATAGCTACAACTAAAACAACAGTCATACTCAAACACTGCTAGATTTCTGGTAAAGACTGGAACTTGTTGTTGTCCTGGCCATAAAACTTTGCTTTTCACTTTGAAAGATCCAGGACTAAATAGCTTCTGTAGTTTTCATGTGAAATACTGAATACCACATAATGAGCACCTGGCTCAGCAATAATCTTCAGGGCTTTGTACTCTGACATTCACTCTCTTTTTATTTAGTTAGTTAGTTAATTTTGTGTGATCACCCTTATGCAGAGTAACTTGTGCACTGGTAAACAAGGACTCTGCTAGAAACTATAAAAGCCATTCTGAAATGCACAGATTGGTACTACCAAACAGAAAGGCCAGATAACACTGTTAGATAAATGTCTTTATTACAGATATTTGCACCTCTTGGTTCACTGAATTCACTTGCTGTATAGAAAATATTTAACTCTTAATCCATTCTTGATTTGTCATTGGCTGTCTGACCACAGCTTCCATAATTTACATTTCTGTACACAGCTGGCAAATGAAGTTGCTAAGCCACTGCCCATTATATTTGAAAAATCACGGCAGTCACGTGAAGTTCCTGATGACTGGAAAAAGGGAAATATAACCCCCATTTTCAAGACCCGGAGAATTACAGACCAGTCAGTCTCACCTCTGTGCCTGGCAAAATCTTGGAGCAGATTCTCCAACAAAAAGGTGCTTGGTGACAGCCAGCATGGCTTCACTAAGGGGAAATCCTGCCTGACCAATTTGGTGGCCTTCTATGATGGGGCTACGGAACTGATGGACAGGGGTAGAGCAGCTGATGGCATCTACCTGGACTTGTGCAAAGCGTTCGACACTGTCCCACACGACAGCCTTGTCTCTAAATTCGGAGAGACCCAGTGGCTAAAGAACTGGATGGATGGCCACACACAATGAGTTGTGGTCCCAGTGGCTAAAGAAGTGGTGTCCCTCCGGTGTTGGGACTGGTCTTGTTCAACATCTTCGTCACTGACATGGACAGTGGGTTTGAGTGCGCCCTCAGCAAGTCTGCTGATGACACCAAGCTGTGTGGTTCGGTTGAGACCCTGGAGGGAAGGAATGCCATCCAGAGGGACCTTGACACACTTGTGAGGTGGCCAATGCCAATCTCATTAAGTTCAACCAAGCTTAGTGCAAGGCCCTGCACCTGGCTTGGAGCAATCCCAGGCACAGCTACAGGTTGGGCAGAGAAGAGATTCAGAGCAGCCCTGCGGAGAAGGACTTGGGGGTGTTGGTCAATGAGAAAATGAACATGAGCTGGCTTCAGTGTGTGCTCGCAGCCCAGAAAGCCAACCATATCCTGGGCTGCATCTAAAGGAGCGTGACCAGCAGGTCGAAGGAGGTGATCCTGCCTCTCTGCTCTTGTGAGACCTCACTTGGAGTATTGTGTGCAGTTCTGGTGTCCTCAACATAAAAAGGACATGGAACTGTTGGAACAAGTCCAGAGGAGGGCCACAAGGATGATCAAGGGACTGGAGCACCTCCTGTATGAAGACAGGCTGGGAAAGCTGGGGCTGTTCAGCCTGGAGAAGAGAAGGCTGCGTGGAGACCTCATAAGCAGCCTTCCAGTATCTGAAAGGGGCCTATAGGGATGCTGGGGAGGGACTCTTCATTAGAGACTGTAGTGACAGGACAAGGTGTAAAGGGTTAAAACTTAAACGGGGGAGGTTTAGATTGGATATAAGGAGGAAGTTCTTTCCTGTTAGGGTGGTGAGGCAGTGGAATGGGTTGCCCAGGGAGGTTGTGAATACTCCATCCCTGGCAGTGTTCAAGGCCAGGCTGGATGAGGCCTTAGGTGACATGGTTTAGTGTGAGGTGTCCCTGCCCATGGCAGGGGGGTTGGACCTAGAAGATCTTAAGGTCTTTTCCAACCCTAACTATTCCATGATTCTATTCTATGATTCTATGATTCTACATAATACCACAAAAAAAAACTGTAGTAGAAATTGTAAGCAAGAATAGAAAAGAATTAGCCTGAATTTTTGTTTTGCTTATTCAGCATACTGTTCAAAAATTTCTGTGAAACTACTCAGCATAGGAAACTGAAAATTTTAACTATAAGCCTAACCTCTTTGTATATGTCTATCTACTAATGATTGGTACAGAGAGCCTCATTACTAGCTGATCATGTTGTAAGTATATTCGTATGCATTACTTGAATGGTCCACTATTTGAAAACGTGTTTGTACAACTTAAAATGTATGTGTTTGTAAAATTTAAAATGTAATTTACATTGTTTGTACAGTGTAAAAATGTACAATGTGTACATGCCTAAGTGCAGAATGCACAAATAGAAAATGCTGTAGAAAGGAAACATTTCCTTTCCACCTTGTGGAATAGGTCCAACCATCTAGTTCCAACTGCACCTCGAGTGCTAGGCCTCAAATACTCCTTCTGAACAGAAATCACTAAAGGCCTGAAGTTGGAAGTGACCTCTGGAGGTCATCTGGTCCAATCCCTCTGCTCAAGTGGGGCTACCTAGAGACAGTGGCCCAGGATTGTGTTCAGATGGCTTTCAAGTACCTCCTAGGGTGGAGACTCACAACCTCCATGGGCAGCCTGTCCTGTGCTCTGGCACCATCACAGTAAATTAGCATTTTCTGATGTTCAGAGGGAGCCTCCTGTGTTTCAGTTTGTCCCCATTGCCTCTGGTTCTGTCACTGGCCACCACTGACAAAAGCCTGGCTCCGTCTTATTTACTCCTTCCCTTCAGGCATTTATATACACTGATAAGATCCCCCTGAGCCTTCTCCAAGCTGAACAGCCCCAGCTTTCTCAGCCTTTCCTCATAAGAGGGATGTTCCAGTCCCTTCATCATTTTCATGACCCTTCGCTGGACTCCCTTCAGTATGTCTGTGTTTCTCTTGTACTGGGGAGCCTGAAACTGGACACAGCACTCCAGGTGTGGCCTCGCCAGCACTGAGTAGAAGGGATGGATCACCTTCTTTGACCTGCTGACAATACTTCGTGTAACACAGCCCAGGATTCCACTCACCTTCTTTTCTACAAGGGCACATTTCTGGCTCATGTATGTCCAGAGTTAAGACTGAACTCTCACTAGAGCCTGACTTAGGTCATGTTATTGTGTTAATGTTACTTACTGACACTTCTCCTGTGGTGTTTACTTAGGTTACAGTAAATTGGTCCCTCTTTTTCTTTAAAGGTTTCTAGCCAATGGGTATTGGCAAACAGGGCATGAAAACGTGGCTAGAGTATAACTGATATTTGCTTAAGTTTGAAGAGGATTTGAATTGAGCTCTTAGACATGAACTGTCACATGTGTCACAGGGAGTGTTCATCCAGGAATCAACGGCATTACCAGTATGTCAGCCCTAGATACTTCAGTGCTCACTGAAGCAAGGCAGAACAGCGTTTCAAGAGAAGCTCTTTGGAGGAATAGCTCAGTTTCAGGACATGAGTGGGTGCATTTATGAAAGTGCTACCACATAATTATATATATAAATTTAGCTTATTCAGGAAGGAGACAAACTCTTTACCGAGCATAGTCTGTATCTGGGCTGAAATAAAAGAAGGCTAATGCAGGGAGTGTGTGGTATATATAGCTTGTGTTTTCAAAATCTGCATAGTTTATTTAGGATCAGGTATTCACATCTCACCTTAGTAGGTCAAAATATTTATGAGAATATGATGAAAAGCTATTGGTTTTCTTTTCATTCTCTGTCGTGGTTTTAGATGAGATATTGTAACACTAAGATCTAGACATTAACTTATATGTAATTTTAAAAAGATTTGTGAATAACCAATTTCAGAAAAGCTTTGATCTTTTCTTCGTGTTTCATTGGCTTTTGTCAACTGGGAGATGTCATATGATGATACCTCTTAGTCATGGAATCCACATAGGTGAACTATATTTCCCAGGATAAATAAAACCTAAAAGCTATGAGACCACCAGCCCAATAAAGCTGTCTTTCATAACTTTAAGGCAGTTTACTCAAGCTAGGTAGCAAATCAACATAGGAAGACCAATGCAGTCTGTAGCTCCATTGAGATGTGATAGTTCCCAGTGCACAGCCACAGGAGAGAGGAAGGTGCTATGGAGAGTGGCTCCGACTAATACTCTTTTTTCTGTGAAGGAAAAAGGCAACAACAAAAAGTCAATGTTTCATATGCCTGTAGTTTGTAGTATGATTTAGGAAACATCTCAATGCAGTATTTCATTTCTTTTCCAGCTCAAATCATTGTGTTATCCACTGATGTTGCAAGGTCCATGGTATCTGTTTTCTACAGAAGTAATACAACTATATTCGGGAAAATGCATACTCCTACTTGTAACAAATTGTTCTAGCTTTCCTTATGGACAGAAATAAATTTTATGTAAGTTTCTAGCTATGAGCTCATCTTATGTATGCTAACGTGTGATTATTTGCCACATGGCTAA
This sequence comes from Pezoporus occidentalis, assembly GCF_034315485.1. Lineage (NCBI taxonomy): Eukaryota > Metazoa > Chordata > Aves > Psittaciformes > Psittacidae > Pezoporus > Pezoporus occidentalis. The sequence goes on from NW_026914469.1 coordinate 300,826, forward strand.
CCTTTCTTTAGGAAGGAGTTGCCTCACAGTCACTAACAGGCCCTAAACTCCAATCAGCTTTGGTATAAATCCAGTAGACTCTTCAGACCATGCGTGGTAGACGATAACTGTTTTGACATGGCATGAGTTTACAATATAGAAATGTTTGTTTTATGACAAACAGGAGTAAGATCAGATGATCTGTACTTGCTCATTTGGTTTCCCCTGTGAACTGAATGGCCTTTTTGTACCTACTTTTCTTCTAGGGCCAAGTTTTACAAGCAATTCCTCCAGATTCTCAGGATAAAAAGATAAAGTTGCAGCGTCTATGCTGTATTTATTAACTCTCAGAAAGTGTATTTGAGCAACTCAATGATAAAACCAAAGTGAAATACATTGTATCTACTGGAGCATCTCTAAAAATGAAGCAGAAAATGAGTTTTAACACTTCTGGGGCACAAGAATTTAATAAAATTCATAAAATGAACAACCTGTAGCTTGTGGTATACCTACCCTGGTCAAATACTGAAGTGACAAAGTAAACTGTTTTCTAAAAATAAATGTACAGCCCATTGCATTTTTATGGCAAATTTTTATTAAAAAATAGATGTTATAAATAAAACCTGAAGCTTTAAGACACTTTTGTGAGATTGAACTTGTAGGTATACAAACTTCAGTCTCATGGGCAAACTGAAGCACTGGTGGTGCTTGGGAGCAGATCGTGGGAAATCTGTGAGGCAGCAGGGCAGGGACTTTGCTTTGCACAGCTGTGTAAAGACTTGCCATAATAGCTGTCTGTAGCAGCAACCCCTGCTCTGGAGGAAGCAGGAGGAGCGCATGTTCTCCCTCCTCGAGGAAGCATAACGCTCAGCAGAGCTCAGGAAGAGAGGAGTGAGGGATGTGGCCTTGTATTTTGTCTCTGCTGGCCTGGAAAACAGTGCACCAAGGGATGCTCTTACAATGGTGCAAAACACACCAGTGACAAAGCCTTCAAGGAGACTTCTGTGCCCTGGCTAGTTTCCACAGTGCCGCTTCTGTCCTGCCCTGTACTGTGACACAGTGGGAGGCCACCACACTGCTACAGTCTACCTCAAGCGCCAGGGCTGACCTCAGCCATTAATGCCAGTATTTCCACCTCAAAATTTGCCTTCCTTGTGCAGTTTGCAATAGCGTTTTTTAAGCAGTTTTGCATAAAAACAGTAGATGGATGAATTTTCTGTTGTTCTTCGGTTGTATTTTTTAATACGACTTGAATACATCACCACCATCAGGGACAAGGCCGGGTGCCACGCACAGCAGCAGGGCCATGGGGGACCCTGTGACTCGACACGTCTCAGCCGTGCCATTATAGCCACCACGTCCGTCGTCCCCCTCGTCCCTCCCGCTGGGCTGTGGCTGAAGGCGAGCGAGCCGCCGCAGCGGGGGACAGCACCACCGAGGAGGCCATTTTGCAGCCGCTGAGGGGGGAAGAGGCAGAGAGAGCAGGCGGCGGGCGCAGCCAGGCGGGACCCGGCCCCCCGCGGCAGGTAAGAGCCGTACCACCTGGCGGAGGCACGCGCTGCCCGCCGGGGCCATACGCCTGCTCCCCGGGCGACAGCCGGTGTCGCGGGGGGAACGCACGCCGGCGACAGCAGGTGAATCCGCCCTGCAGGCCCCGGTGATCGCCGCGGAGCCGCGGCTCCCCGCCCCGCGGCGGGCCGGGAGGGCAGGGCTAGGTGCGGCTCGGGCGGCAGGGGGCGCTGTCCCGCCAGGCGCGCCGCGCGGGGCAGGGGATGCTGCAAAGGGTTAAGGAGCGGGCGGTGGAGCCTGGCTGCTGCTGCCGGGAGAGCGGGGAGAAGTGAGCGGTGCAGGGGATAGAGAATACAGCTGGGCAGGCAGCCGCGCGGCGCCCCCGCGTCTCCTTCCCCTCCCGCTGCTCGCCCGCGGGGAGAGCGCGGGACGCGGCGGCCGGGGCGCAGCGGCGGGACGACAATGCAGCAGGCGGAGAAAGCAGGAGGGGCAGCGCACGGCAACATGGAGGGAGGCGCGGAGCGGGCCAGCCCCTGATGCGGCTCTTTCTCCTCCTCCTCCGGGCAGCAGCTCCGGCGGCTATTCCCTCCTTGGCGGCGGCTGGCGGCGGCGAGTGGAAATGAGCAGATCGGCAGCGCTTCTCCTCTGCCTGCTGGGCTGCAACGTGTGGAAGGCGGTGACCAAAACCTTAGGGGTGCCTGAGGCGGCTCAAGGTCGGTGCGGGAAGGACGGCGGGACTGGCCCGCTTTGTGCGACGGCCCCCGGGGCGGTGGGGGGGCTGCATTGTGCGGGCGGCGGCAAACTTGGGGGGCGGGGGGGGGCTGGCCGGGGATTTGGCTGTGGGGGAACGGCGATGAGAGATCCAGCTCCCACCGCCCGCCGGCTGCGGGGCGCAGCGGGGGCGCCGCCCGCTGCAGAGCCCCTCGGGCCCGGGGTGGTGGAGGCAGCCCCGGGCGGAGGCGGGTGCCAGCCCCGCGGCTGAGGAGCTTTTGTTAAGCGAAGGAGCAGGGGCTGCCGCTGGCCTCATTGTGCTGCCCCCTCCCTCCCTTAGCGCCGCCGGAGCTGTTGCATAGCGCCCCTCTATCCCGGCTCCTTCCCTCCCACTGCGGGGCCCGACGCGGGGGTGAGAGGCGGGCTGAGCGGCACTAGCGGCCGCAGGCCCCGTCCCCGGCCGTGCGGGAACACCGGGCTGCGGGTTCGCCCCCCGGGCTGGTGGCGCGGCTCAGCCCGCCGCCCCGGGACATTTCCGGGCCTTGGCCGGGCCTTTTGTTCGGCGAGGTGGGCTGCCCGCCTGCCGGGCGGGGGCCTGTCACGGCGCCGGGCGGCCGTTGCCCCCCTCAGTAGCCGGAGAGGGACGCTTCCCGGCTGGGTAGGGCTGGCCTCCCCCTCCGCCGTCACCCGGGCGGGAGCAGAAGCCGCGGCGGGGCAGTGCCCTACCCCTCTCTGGGGAGTCCGCAGCCCCTGAGGCTGCTCCTGGTCTTCCTCCTGGTCCTTCAGGGCCGGGGTCCTGGCCCTGGTCCTCACAGGTGCCATGGTGTGGCGTCCCCTCGCCGGCTCGGTGCACCTGCCCTGCAGCCCTCTACTCGTAGGGAAACTCGGCGTGGGGAGATGCTCCCCGTGCCCTCGGCCTTGCTTTTGGGGGCAGGAGGACACACCTCCTTCAGCTTCCTCCCGCCTGGCTCTGACAGGCATCCTGTGGCAGCAACACGCCTGCCGGGACCACGGCTATGCTAGGAAGCAGAGAACTTGGCTACCTAAGGGTACGAAACATGCTAGGAGGAAATGCATCCCCCTCATATTCAATGTTAGCCGGGTGGCATGCGTTGTCAAGAGGTGAAATGCGTCATCTAGGATGAGAGATCTTACGCTGGCTTAGCCTTCGTGGTGATGGGTTAGTTGGCAGCATTCTTCCTGCTGTGGCTGGGTAGAAATACACCGTGCAAAGGGTATGCTTATGTCCAGTTTCCTCTAAGCTTTCCTGTCTCACATGTTAAGAATCAGTAAGTGATGCTTGCCACAAGAAGGAAAACATTAGAAGTAACCTTTTGGACTTTAATGGTTTTGTTTGCAGAATAGTAAAGTAAGGTTTGTGGTGTAATAAGATCTAGGTAGGCCTATGAATTCTTGTACAGAGTATTCAAAAAGTATTGGTATCTTGTTGCAAAACCTACCACGCTAGGCAGTCTGACAACAAATGTTGTGTCAGATTCTGCCTTTTCCTAAGGACGAAAAAGTAGTGGTTCTGGAATGAGAAGTACCAAACTGTAACTCAGAGACCAGTAGACTTGAGACTATACTGTGTGTATTGATACAGGTGTCAGAAAAATAGAACTGTGTTCATCCCTTGAAGTTAGCACTTCAAATACCAGTGTAATAGTTAAATCTATTTTCTGTGTCATATGGAAAATCTTTTTCTTATATATGATCAAAGTGGTCAGATATTGGGCAGATTAGTGCCTTTCAACTGCCCTGTTGATCTCATCTGGTATTGTCAAGTTCAGTTCATGGTATGTGGAAGAACTTGTCTATGTCCACATCAAGCCTGATAGCTGATTATTTAAGTAATAGCAGCTATATCTATGAATAGAGAACATTTCTGTCTAAATAGAATGGTCTAATTTTATCTTTGGTGTAGGAACATAGAAGCTTTCATAGATAGCATCACTTTCCAAAGTATAATTATGAGCCAAATCTTTACTTTTTGTCATGCACATCGGTAAGTGGGTATGTAGAGCTAATCTCAAAGTGTATTCTGTACTTACCATCTACTTACCACAGGTCTTTCTTTTGAAAGTTTATGCCATACCAGCTTGTAGCCTTGAATAAATTCCTTATCACCAGGTGTGAACGTCATTTGGAGAGAAGTGTTTTAGTACCAGTCACATTTCTTGTTAGGATACTGAGCAGGGTAAGTGCTAAATAGCTGTGAAACCTAAACCAACTGTTTTTTCCCCTCTTACCCTTTTAGCACCCTGGTGATAGTTGTAGGTACAGGTGAATGGACATTGCCAAAGTTCAGGGATGTCTGCAGATGACTTACTTTCCCCTTGTGGCTGGGAAGACTAGTGAAAAATGAAGACATTGGAATAAAGCTGGAAAGTGAGAAAAGCAGAGGATGCCATCGTGGAGTAATTGGTTCAGCTGCAATATTTATTGCTGGACAAGTTGGAAGAGACTGAGTCGGAAAGTCCTCCTCAAAATGGGACAGATGATATGTTAAGATGTTCCATGCCTGTGTTAATAGACCGAGTAAATAGGTCTTGCATTGGGAGACCTTTGAAAGTGGAATCTGTAGTCGGCGTTCTGATTAAGGAAGGGGTAAGGAGTGGTGCTTTGCATCGAGCGTTTCTCTCTTTCGCTCCTCTCAGCCGTATGTTCAGACAGTCCCAGCCTCAAACTCTGCTCTGCCAGGCTGATTACGTAATTCGTGAATACGAAAAGCACTGGTAATTAAGCTCTGCAGTTAGCACCCTATTTAGAGAATTGGATGACTTTGGCACGCTGTTACCTTATTTGACTCATTATGCAGATCTTTCGTGGCCTCTGAAGGTCACAGAGGTACCTTTTAAGTTTCAGTAAGTTACTGTCTTTAATATGGTAAAATCCTCCACACACGTGAGTTGTTAATTTTTGTCACTGTTGGTGCTTGGAGCCCCAGCAGTGAGGTGGTTAAAAGTCCATGAAGGTACACTTTAGGATTGGTACAGCTTTACCTCTTTAACTTCTTAAATACTGAAAACCTGACAAGTGTTTCAAGTGAGGACTAATTTATGGGTTTGAGAGGTTTTTTTTTTGTGGGGTTTGTTTGGTTTTTAATTGTTCTACCAAGTATTCCAGAACTTAAATTGGTTTCAATACTGAAATGAATGTGTAGAAATTTTAATTGTAACAAAAAGCCAAACCAACCTTTAAATGCATTCCTAGAGTGGTGACTTGTCTGATGGGTGCAAACAAAAGACACAAGTGAGTTTTCTTTATATGAATGGTTCTCTTTTAAACTTAGGGAGCTTTGGCAAATAGTAATGTAAGAGTTATGTGAAGAAGTAACACTAACCTGGGGGAATGTAAGCAAAATGGGTGTAATGTTAGAAGGGGTTAAATTTGTCATCTGTAAACTTTGCTTCACAGTAAATGAGGCCACTTCATTTGTAGATGCTATGGAGGCTCTTCTAGGAAAAAAAATAGGATATTGTGGTGTAGTTCAGCAGTCCAGTATGACTTTGGTATTGTTTTTAAATCATGTGTTGGTTGATCTTCAGATTTCGATAGTTGTTCGAAGAAATTAGGAATAATAAAGTATAATTTGAGGAATAAATAGCAGCCACTTCAAGGACTATACTACTAGTAGGTGAATATGCTCAGGATATCAGCTTTGTAATCCCAGAGTGAGATCAGGCAGATACTTTTTTTTCCTAGTACAATGGTGGATAAAAGTTCAGCTGTTGCTTCTTAGTTGGAATCTGCAGTATTTTCTCCTTCTGTGCACATGGAGGACAGGAGGGTTGATGCTCGAGTGCTGCTGTTTGAATTGCCTGCCTGCCTTGCAAACAGCCATTGCATTACTTGACATTGTAAAAGCTAATTTCGCAACCATTTCAGCTGGATGTTTTGTGAAGGCTTCTTTTCTGGACAGCACAGTAACAGCTGTGAGGAGGCCCACAAGTTCCTGTGTTGGGTTTTCTTTTTTTCCTAAGCCGGTTATCCTGAATTGCAGTTTTAGCCATGATGACACAGTTTAGATGATGCAGAAATAGTCTTTCTCTTTTTCATCTTGTGCTGCCATACTGCCTCATCTCGATCAGATGCAAATTACCAATGACCTTCAAATGCAAACTTTTATTTCATTGAGACCACAAATGGACTCATAAGAGTAGAAGCTAAAGTGATTTAAAACAGCACAAAAGATGATGTTTTCTTTTAGTGTAGGAGCAAATTGTTTACTTAGTACTAGATACTGTTGCAAAATCTTCATGAGGATGGGATATTCATTGGTTTTGTTTGTTACAAGATGCAGGTAAGCGTGAATTTTTTTTTTTCTGATTTCTTTTTCATATTTACTTTGAACTACTAATGCCTGAAAATGCCTAGTAACTGGTTTCTCTCAAGTCAGATGAGTATATCAACCTGGGTAAGCTGAGGGTTTTTTAACTGCAGTCTTTTTCTACTAAACATTTGTGTTTACTCTTTTGACTTGTAATACTTCCCAGTAAATGATTCCGCTTACCTTAAATAATATGCATATACTCTTGTTAAATGACAGCAGATTCACATGCTGGCTTTCCCTGTGGTCATTTGTCTACTTGTGTCTTAAGATGGTGTTAATTACCATGTGTCACCTAACAGAAAGGTTAAAACAACCTTTCTCCCTTCCCTTTTGTCTTTTTTTTCAAACCTCACACTGACACCTTTTACTGCATGAGACTGGAACCTGGTTCATTAAAGTTTTAGGGATGGCTCCTTTCTGGGCCAACTTCTGGCCAAGTGAATGGTTTCAGATAGCAGTCCCCTTTCCACAGGAGATGTTTCTGGTATCAGTGAAATGCAGTTTTACCCTATGCTTCTTAATTTAACAGAATCACCTGGGTATATGTAGTTGTGTGCTGGGGAGGAAGAAGGATTGTGCATTTAGGTTTGTTGAAAAACTTAAGAAATCTCCAGTGGTTTTGATGCATGAAGGAGCCAAGGTGTAATTCTGCCTACTGCCTGTACAAACTTCGCGAGTTTATCCTGTCTCTTGTCTTCTGTGCCATAGTCTTGATGCGTGATAAAAACTGAGGGGAAAATGCATGGCAAGGAAATTCAGTGCGTAGGTCATGCCGTGTAGGTATGCACAGAATCTGGCATCTTGGTGGTTCATCTTTAATGCCATTTCTTAACAACCCTTCTTGAAGTTTGACTGTTGATAGCAGGCTGGTTGGGAATGATCCTTCTTTTCCACATATCTCAAATTAGTATGTTTGATCAATACAGTTGTGTTGTGTATCTTGAGCTGATAATTAGGAAGATAGTTAACTTTTCCCATCAGCCATAGGTAAACTAAATAATCTCTTCAGAATACTTGCATCAAATCAAAGTGTGCACTTTCAGTATTTGTTGCCTTATACACCAATTACCTTATGCATGCTACTTTTTTGTAGCATTAGTTTCTCTTGCCTTCAGTACATATCATTTCTGGTTTTAGATATGAAGAAAGGCAACTCCTGAGAGAACTGCAGTGTTGGTATTCTGCTGCTCCCACAGGTCTCAGTGGTTTTATCATTTACCTGTCAGGAAGCACAAATAAGAGAGGCAAGAAGCCTGTGTAAAGGGTTGTATTTACTAGAACAACTGAATTTAATAATACTAAATATAATACTAATAACATACACTAAAATATTTTGGTTTGGGAAATACTAAAGAGAGCTGAGTGCTGCTTATTTCTTCCTTCATAAATTCCAGAAACATTTTCCTGTGAGCTGGTTTACATTATGTTTTCAGTTAATATAGTATCTGGTTTGTTGCACATGGGTAATAAGTACTACACACATGCTTTTTACAAACACCATCTTTAGTTTTATGGGAAACTGGAAAGATACCTGTATAGTTGTTAATACAGACTTGTAAAAATATGAACATACTGTAATTTCTTTTTGCATTTAGTAAGCGCATTGAATCTTTCACTTTAAAATGTTTAGACAATCATATTTGATATAATGGTGAGTCTGTGGTCTTGGAAGCAGCATTTAAATATATTTCACCTTAGAGCTACATTTTTACTTCATGTAAAATGCCAGTATTCTGATTCAGATATACCTGCGTCACTTCTTTCCTAGCTTGAAGAGCAGTGGATCTTGTGGCAATCTGAAGGAAAAATTAATTTACACACAGTATGGTCTGTAAATTTATCTCCCTCACTAGCTACTTGGGAGATCGGGTGTATTTAAACAGAACTGCTTTCAATATAAAGTACATTTTGAGTAGAAGCAGTCTCTGCAGGCAAGGCACAGAAGTCCCTGGAAATCCAACACTAAAGCTATCTTTTAATTGTTCCTGCTCTTAGCTTTTGCAGTTCTGTAAGCTGTCACTGCCTGTGCCATGCTGCGGAGGCATGCTAGGGAGTGAAATCCTGTCTATGGATTATCTGTACACCTCATGCACCAAGAGGTGAAGCCTCCCTGTCACTCCAAGTAGGAATCTATGATGAGACCTCTGCTATGCTACTGTAATGGTAATTTTTCGGGTGGGGAGGCAAAAGCGCATGGCAGGAGAGGGGATACATGTAAACCTTGCTGGACTAGTGATGACTTATAGAGGCCACCCTCAGCCTCTCTGCCCTGTGGGAACCAAGCTTCTTCAAGGAGACACAGCTGCAACTGCTGTTAGCAGGGAGGAAATAGGAAATGGAGTGTGGGGGAAAGCTCAGGGGAAGGAAGTAGCAGCATCCTTTTGGCTTGGGGACAACAAAGGAGCTGAATCCAGTAAGGTGCAAAATACTTTCAGTTTTCTTAAGTTCTGGCTGCAGGAGTGCTGAGAACCTATTGTGTGGTAGGTGTAATACAGTAGCAATGCTTAACAGTAAAGGTGAGCTTACCTTGACAGTCACTAAATTTTGAGACAAGAGGTAGAGTAATAGAGTCCTGCTTTGTTAAAGAAAACAAAAAGGCCTTTCTTCTTCTTGAAGTAATTAACAGAGGTGATAGCAGTGTTGGGAGCTCCCTCTTGTTTTATCCCACCTTTGTGGCTGGGATTATCATTACTGGAAAAAAGCTCTCTTTCATCCTTTATAAGAAAGGGTGTATACTAATGCAGCAACAAGTATTTATCAAATGATGCTGTGAGACTTGATTAAAAAAGAAGAACAAATGAAGGTAGACACTATATTTGGACTGCTGCTGGAAGGAAATTAATGTATCAGCAGTTTTGTCCAGCCCTCCTGCACTCTAGCATGCAGTGTACAGTTGTGCAAAATGAAAGGTTAAGATCAAAACATCTCATCTCTCAGTCTGTACTTGGTACCTGAATGTAAAACTTGTCATGTGAGGGGTGTGCAGCTGTCAGCCAGGGTGAGAGGCGTCCTGCCTAACTTGAGTCTGCAGTCTGCGAGTGTCTATGACCTCTTAGCTAGTCATCCACAGCCCTGTTACAGACATGAAAATCTGATCTTTTCAGTTAATGGAGCCAAGCGTCACTCCTGTCACCTGGAGTAAGCGCGTTTGATCAGGTGGACTCTGCTGTGTGGATATTCATTGACTAACATGGCAGCCTGGACAAAGCTGTACTCCCATTTAGTCAGATGAATTCTCCCTCAGATACTTTTAACTGGAAGTTTCATCAGCTTGGTGTTGCCCTCTGGCTCAGCCTCAGAGCTGCTGAATATGTACCGTGTAATAAGCTGTGTGAAGGAACACACACACACGCACTCTTGGATTACCTGGCTGTGTTATCTTGCATTTCTCAGGACTCAAGCAAGTTTGAGTTATTGTCTATTTACATTTCTAAACAATTTGTCTTTGTACATTATGCTTATGAGCCTAAGTCTTTCACTCCCAAGAGTAGATAAACAAAAAGAAGGGTTTAGAAACAAGTCAGGAGGCTTGCAGAACTGTTTGGGCTTGTCTGCATGGTTTTTTCCCTGCATGGTTTTTTGCCATATTTTTAATTAGCCTTGTATTCCCAAGAGTTAATTTATTCTGGATTAAGCTGCAGTTACTCTCACCTTTGTCTGTTTTCTCTTACTGGCATTCTTATAAGCAATGTGCTAAACTAAATCAAGGAAGTTATTCAACTGAAAACTCTGTGCACCAGTTTAGTCTTTACCTGAATCACTTCCCTTTGGGAATTACACAAATGCTGTTGCTGATGTGGAGGAAAGGGCTGAGAGGAGGAGACAGAGGAAAACAAGGATTTCAAGGCAGCAGTGACAGTTGATGCAGGATTAAATTGTTTGTAGAACTGTAACATAAGATGTAGGACACAGCATTTAAAAAGTTGACTTTTAGAAGTTACTGCTCAAAGGACATAGCTATTGTCTGAAAATACGATACCACCCCATTGCTCAAAAAAAGGCATGAAGAACTTGAAAACTAATTTGCCCACTGTCGACAAGAAGTCTGAATTAGAGCAGTGAATAATGGCAGACACTGACATAGGTAGAATCATAGAATAGTTAATTAGGGATGGAAAGGACCTTAAGATCATCTAGTTCCAGCCCCTGTGCCATCAGCAGGGCCACCTCGCACTATGTCACCATGTCACCCAAGGCTCTGTCCAACCCGGCCCTGAACACTGCCAGGGTTGGAGCATCCACAGCTTTCTTGGGCAACCTGTTCCAGTGCCTCACCACCCTTACAGTAAAGAACTTCCTCCTTATATCCAATTTAAACTTCCCCTATTTAAGTTTGAACCCATTACCCCTTGTCCTATCACTACAGTCCCTAATGAAGAGTCCCTCTCCAGCATCCCTATAGGCCCCCTTCAGATACTGGAATGCTGCTATGAGGTCTCCATGCAGCCTTCTCTTCTTCAGGCTGAACAGCCCCAACTTTCTCAGCCTGTCTTCATACGGGAGGTGCTTCAGTCCCCTGATCATCCTCGTGGCCCTCGTCTGGACTTGTTCCAACACTCCCATGTCCTTTTTATGTTGAGGACACCAGAAGTGCACACAGTACTCCAAGTGAGGTCTCACAAGAGCAGAGTAGATCACCTCCTTTGACCTGCTGGTCACGCTCCTTTAGATGCCGCCCAGGATACAGTTGGCTTTCTGGGCTGCGAGCTCATACTGAAGCCAGCTCATGTTCATTTTCTCATTGACCAACACCCCCAAGTCCTCCTCCACAGGGCTGCTCTGAATCTCTTCTCTGCCCAACCTGTAGCTGTGCCTGGGATTGCTCCAAGCCAGGTGTAGGACCTTGCACTTGTTATGGTTAAACTTCATAATGTTGGCATTGGCCACCTCACAAGCGTGCCAAGCTCCCTCTGGATGGCATTCCTTCCCTCCAGTGTATCAACCGAACCACACAGCTTGGTGTCATTGGCAAACTTGCTGAGGGCGCACTCAATCCCAACGTCCATGTCAGCAACGAAGATGTTGAACAAGACCAGTTCCAACACCAATCCCTGAGGGACACCACTCGTTACTGGTCTCCAGCCAGACATTGAGCCATTGACCACAACTCTTTGTGTGTAGCCATCCAGCCAGTTCTTTATCCACCGAGTGGTCCATCCATCAAATTGATGTCTCTCCAATTTAGAGACAAGGATGTCGTGTGGGACAGTGTCGAATGCTTTACACAAGTCCAGGTAGATGCCATCAACTCCTCTACCTCTGTCCATCAGTTCTGTAGCCCCATCATGGAAGGCCACGAAATTGGTCAGGCAGGATTTCCCCTTAGTGAAGCCATGCTGGCTGTCACCAAGCACCTTGTTGATTTTCATGTGCCTTAGCATGCCTTCCAGGAGAATCTGCTCCAAGATTTTGCCGGGCACAGAGGTGAGACTGACTGGTCTGTAGTTCCCCAGGTCATCCATTTTCCTCTTCTTGAAAATGGGGGTTATATTTCCCTTTTTCCAGCTGTCGGGAACTTCACCTGACTGCCATGATTTTTCAAATATGATGGCCAGTGGCTTAGCAACTTCATTCACCAGCTCCTTCAGGACCTGTGGATGGATCTCATCAGGTCCCATGGACTTGTGCACGTTCAGATTTTTAAGATGGTCTTGAACCAGTGCCTCTCCTACAGTGGGCGTCAGGTCTTCATTCTCACAGTCCCTGCATCTGCCTTCCAAGACTTGGGTGGTGTGGTCAGAGCCTTTGCCAGTGAAGACCAAGGCAAAGAAGTCATTGAGAACCTCAGCCTTCTCCAAATCCTGTGTAGCTAGTTCTTCCGAGAGCTTCCTTAGGGGGCCTGCGTTCTTCCTAGCCTGTTTTTTATTTGCAGTGTGCCTATAGTATCCCTTCCTGTTATCCTTAACATCCCTAGCCAAGTTTAATTCTAACTGGGCCTTAGCTTTCCTAACCTATTTCCTAGCTTCCCAGACAACATCCCTGTATTCTTCCCATGCCACCTGTCTTTGCTTCCACTTTTTATAAGCCTCTTTTTTCCTTCAAATTTTCCTCAGGAGCTCCTTATCCATCCAAGGAGGTCTCCTGGCCCTCCTGCTGCACTTCCTTCTAGTTGGAAAAACATGGGTGTTTTGCCTAAAAGAAGAGTTTGTTCAGACAGACAAAAAAAACTCCCTCATTTCATATAGGAACCCAGCCGGGGCTGTCTTCTGCAGCCTACACCAACATCTCCAGTAGCAAACTGCGTGACTGTCCCTTTCCCCTCAGATAGACCACTCAAGAAATAAGCCTATGGGAGAGAGACCAGCGGGCATTCTGCATTTCCAGGATCTGGACAAATGTGCTGGGGGGATTTGTTGCCATTTTCTCAATCTCTGCCCTCTGTACAGAACCCTTACGCGACACTTTGCTGAGGTTTCGAAAACTCAGCTGAGTCAGTGTCTTGTTTTTCTTGGGTGCTGTAGGGAAGAGCTACTCAGTCCACCCAGTTCAGACAGAATTGGAATCAAAACACTTTATTTAGCTATGAGGAACATGGAATTAGGCAGCAGTCAATGAAGTGATGCAGTCAAGTAGCAATACAAGAGGTAAACCCCCAAACTAGACACATAAATGTTAATAAACACGAGCAAGTATCGAAACACCCTGTGGGAGAAATGCAGAAGGGATTTCTGAGTTTCTTTCTTCTTCCCAAGAAGAAGACCTCAGCATAAGCAGCATAGTAGTAACTGCCACTCGGTGTATTGATGAGGGATGGTGAGCAGATCCTGTATGCTCTCTGCTTTTCTGCAGTGTTCATGCAGAGGGAACCAAAACCCCATTCTTTCTTTCACCTCTGGGATTGCCACACTCAAATGACTGTACGTGGTATAAAAAGCCTTTACAGTCTGGACATAGGTATTACTTTACAGGGACAGCCTGCAGCGGTGCCCAGTGTGTGGCCACCATGGGCAGGGACATCCCCCTGGGTCTCCTGGGCACAGGCACTGCCTCAGGGCCAGCGCCCCAAAGGCCTTTCTCCAAGGGATGCTGGGTGAAGGGGCAGCAGCAGCAGGGCTGCGGTGGGCAGGGCTTGCGGGGTCCCCGTCACCCCCGTGTCATAGTTCCAGCACCCGGCAACGCAGCATCACAGTGCTTTGGGGCACTATAAAGCCCGGTGCCTTCCACCAGTGCTTCAGAGCTGCAGCGCCAGGCACTGGAAGGGTTCTTGCTCCCAGGCTACATCAGGTCAGTGGCATTTTGCTCTTGGGAGCCCCTGAGATGGCTCCAGGTGGAGGCAGAAGAGGCAGTGCCAGCGTCCCCTTGTCCCCTCAGAGGCATAACCAGCCCGTGGACCGGGAGCAGGTCTTGCTCAGGTGCTCAGGGAGTAGCCGATTGCCAGCGCTGGGGTCAGGAAGGAATTTTCCCCCGGGGCAGATTGGCACCGGTCCCCGGGGGTTTTTTGCCTTCCTCTGAGCACTGAGCATGACCACTTCTCAGGGCTCATCTGGTCCTGACGCTCTGCGTTATCGCTTGGTGCTCATGCTCTACAAAGGCTGCCCCTCATGTCCTGCAGCTGGGGGAGGAAGGCTTTTTTGCCCCCAGGTGGACTAGCAAGCGTCCTTGGGGTTTTTTGCCTCCTCTGCAGCCGAGCACAGCCCCTTCATGGGGCTCCTTTGGGTCACGGTGTCCTAAAGGCAGCTGCTCGTGCTCCATGCAGGTGGCCCTCGTGCCCCGCATCTGGGGGGAGGCAGCCTTCTGTACTCCCAGGGTGGCCTCAGCGTGGCCCCGGGACTTGCTGCTTCTCTCTGTTGCATTGAGCACCCCCCTTGTCAGGTTTCCCTGGCCCTTTCTGGCTGGGTTCTTTCTTGCACTGCTCTCGCACCACCATGGCACCGCTCCTGCCATGGTTTTCCTTTGTCAGGCTGCAAGGGAGGTTTTTTTCAAGCTAGATTTAAGGATGCATCAGCCTGCTGCTGACTGCACATGGGCATCAGGTTAATGCTTGTGAGCATCAGCTCTGAAAGAGGTTGAGGAAAAAAAAAATAGAATCTAAACTAAGCTAGACTAAAATTAACTAACTGAAACTAACTTAAATTAACCTCACCTAAACTAAGGTAAAGTAACTGTTTATAAATAAATAAAATACTCCTTCCACCTTTAACCTGACTTGTGTCCGAATGGAATGGGATGGAATGGAATAGAACAGTTAAGAACAGAGCAGCTATGATATGTTATGCATATAGTTCTGAATGACAAGCTGTGACCTGAGTCTGAGGAAGTATCTGCAGTGTAGGTCTCAAGGGAGGCAATGGCAGATGATTTAAGACTCTTTCAGTTGTGACTGTCTCCACTGGGACAGGTTTTTGTCCCTGCCTCAGGTACTTCAGTTTGTACCCTGCGTTGTAGTTTAAACAAGAGCTTCACCCGCAGTTTCTGCTTAAGTGAGGTATGAGATGCAGCATTCATCAGTGTTTCTCCCAGTTGTAGGGTAATGGGTGGGTTAGTATCTGAGTCATCTTTTCTCTGCTGTCTGGATGTCCCAAATAGGTTGAGAGGAAAAGATGCACTTCAGCTTATTTAAATGCCATAGAAATGCTGAGGGCAGCTCTGGGCACTCAGCATAGCATTCTGGTAAAGTAACTTTTGTCAGCTAGCTGTGAATGCCCGATTTGTCATAGTTAGTGTATGATGCCTGATAGCTTCTGGTCACTCCTCACTGACCTGCCTGTTAGCCGGAGCAATTCCCACTCTCCACCAGGTAATTGCCTTGCTTTCCTTAGTTACTGCTCTTCTGCGTTGATGTCTGCTAGATTAGGGTGTCTGCTGAGAGAGAAGAAATTTTCACTCCTTATCCTACCCTTTCTCCTTCTGTCCCTGCGTTAGCCCTCTTGTGACATGAAAGGCTTGGAGTGGGGTTGCTGCAGACAGGCAGGAAAGTCTGCTAAGAAGTGTTCATGGCCGTTTCATGTTTCTGTTGGGCAAGCATTGCTAGGGCAATAAGTGGTCCAGGAGCTCTGGAGACAGGACTGGTAGTCTGCAGGGGATGAGGCAGTGAGGGCAGGAACATGCCACCGGGCAGCAGGGTGATAAACACGTTCAGGCGCCGTGTTGTGTTTGCACAATGTGTGGCATTGGCTCAAGATGGGAGCAGCAGTCGCTCTCTTTGCCTCCCTTTGAACTGTGTTCCTGGCATGTTCTGAAACCTGCTGAGCAGCATGCTGACCTGGGCAAATATTACAGTAGTTTAAAAAGCTACTTGTGGTAATAATGTTTAAAGACACAGTGAACCACAGCAGTAACTGTATTGCTCTTTTAGCTTTACTGCTAGCACCCAGAGTATTCTTGCAACTGAGTTTATTTCAGCATGTGGTGCTGTATTTGAGGTCCTGGCAAATAACTTAAGTTTGAACCAGTCTCTAGGTTCATGATGTAGGATTTACAGGAGCCAGAAACACAGATGGTCGAAATGGGAGCTGTATTTTTGTTGTTTTGCAGAGTGCCTGTGTGTGGGGACTGTGGGGACTTTTTTCGCTACTTTTAAAACTTTAATATGAAGACATTTGTTGTCTTCAGAAGTTAAAATTTCCTTTGTTCTTCCAGGACAATTATTCTTTCGTATGCTGCTAGTTAAAACTTTTTAGAGGGAACTATGGCAGAAAACTTATTCAGTGTAAATACTGTTCTTAGCAGTCCACCTGAAAATTGAAAATCTGCTTGCTTCCAGCAGCCTGAAGCAGTAGGAGCAAGAGCCTCTAATGGGATGAATTTCAAGTTTACTTGTTGCTGCAAGCTATTGAGTTATAACTGCAGCAGGCTTTGGAATATTAAACTAGTAAAAATACTTAAAAAATCAGTTTTTGAAGGAAGACACCATGACACCATTTGAATTCTTCATGAAAGCTAATAGTTTTCTAGACATTTGGTTAGATAAGGACTTCCTTCTTCAGATCAGATATGAGTAGCTATCTGTCTGCTCTGGGAAGCTTTACCTCGACGAAAACTACTTGGCACTCTTCAGCTATGTTCAAAATCTTGCTGGAGATCTTGTTTTAATTAGTAATTTTACCTGTGAGTCTGCAGTTAATCTTTCAGTAACATTCTTGCTCACTCTCTGTTTTTAAAGTGTGGTTTACTGTTGCTGCCGAAAGAGCCAAGTGAGCCCTCTCAGCAGATGTTCTCATTAGAAAGGGGACTGAAGCAGTGTCATATCTCAAGCTAACTTTCTGCATGGAAAACATCCTTGGGTTATGAGGGGTGAGGGGCTGCAAGCAGAGTAGAGCAGTATTCATGATAGTGTCCTAGAAAGGTAATGGTTGTTCCCATGTGCAAGTTAATGCATGCTTTTAAGTGGCTACTCCATACGTTCGTAAATTCATCTGTGGTGAAGAAGAATCCAAAAAGATGTGTATCGGACTCTCTTATAAATAAGTGATAGCCCTGTGGATTCCTCCAGAGCCGCAGAGAATTTTTGTTTACATGGATGATTGCACACAAAGATTCTTTTTAATATCCGATGCATTCAGGTATTAAGGTTTTTATCAGTTAGCCACTAAGAACTGATCAAATATCATCCTTCCTTACCTTAGCCTAATTGCATGGTGGAGAATATTGAAGCTCAAATTCTTATGGCCAAGCTCTCAGGTGTTATTTAATCTGCATGCCTGTGCCTTACAAAACTGTGATGATTCTAGCATTTCCTAGAAGGTGTATATTGAATTGGAGGAAGAGCAGATGCATAGTAGTGTTTCCTGACCATGATGCTGACATGAGGCAAAAATTTCATTGCCTCACTGTTTCTTTATGCCATTCTGTCTACTGCTATACAGTAAGTAAGGATATGCTCTTAAATAGTCCATCATGAAAGAGCTTTGGTACATCTGGGGACTAGCTGTAAACAAATAGTATCTGTCAGTATTGGGTTGCAGGGCTGATTAGTGCTTCCTTTCTGGTGTGTCTTTGTGGAGATAGCAAAGTGCAGCCTTCATTACTCCAAATCTCGTTAAAATTCAGAAGATCTCTTAACAACCCAAAGGAGGTGATGGATGCATTCGCCAAGAGGAATAGCACTTTCTCTTGCTGAGTTTCATCTCTAAGTTATTCTTTATAGCATCTTGAGTACATAACAGAAGTTAACAGTAATAAAAGAACGGATCTTTGTTGAAACACTCGTTGCGTACTCCCTAGTCACAGGATGAGGAAGATACGTATGTTGTGCAGAATATAAGGTCAAAGAGTAAAGAGAAAGAGCAGTGACCAAGATGGCACATTGTCTAAGTCAGGGCTGGGAAGTAAACCAAGGCCACACAAGAATCAGGTTTTAATTCATGCTAGTTTTACTTCAGTGATTAGGGGGATTTTAACAAATTTGCTGATAGTCATGGTAGTTTTTTTTTGGACCCTTATGAAATAATTTCTGGATTTAGTCACCCTTTTCTTGCCATCCCATGCTTTTCTTTGTCACATTTCCATGAGTGAAAAGGATGAAGCCAGAAGGCTGCCTGGCAGTGGGCAGCGCAGTGGTGTGTCAGCGGTCTGGGCTGGTTTTTGGCCTCCTGGGAAGGCAGAGAGCTCCCTCCTGCTACACTGATGTTCAAATTTGAGGATATTTTTTATTATAAGTAGATACACAGCCAGTATGTATATGGCAAGCTTGCTTTCTATCCCCCAAATGGATGGCAAGCTTGGTTTCTGAAAATACATATATTGTATAAAAATATGTATGCAGTGGGGGGTAGGGGGAAGACAAGCATGAAGACGATAAAATGGCATGTTAAAATTCCTCCGTAGGAAATGAAGTTTGAATGGGTTCCAGCTACAAATACTAAGAAGCTTTTTCCTTTTCCTCTTGCTCTTTTCCTCCCCTTCCCTTCCCTATGGAGTTGATCTTAATTTTTAACTTCATTTCAGTCTGCCAGAAGACAGCCTACATTTTCAAAAGCAGTCATGTAAACAAATCTGTGTTTCAAACATACTCACAAGCTTGATGTTGCGAGTAACATGAGAATCTCATTTCATGTTCTTAAGCATCAGGAGGATGAAACGCTTCAAATCCAAAGTGCTGTTAAAAGAGTCGGTACTTGTCTGTAGTTACAATGCAGAAAATACCGTAAGAAGCAATTATCTTAATTCAAAGAGTAAGGCAGTGCAGATAAATGTTGACTTCAGAGAAGTTTGCTGATAACTAATTGAGCTTGTAAATGATGTTCTCTCTGTGCCTAGTGTAATATTTCCTTTAGCTTTTTTAAATTTTAAACCCAGACTGATGACCCATGATTTTGTGAGGTAGCCACGTATTGCATTCACAGGACCTGTTTGCCTGAGGGGGTAATAAAAATACTGCGTGTTTTATACCATGTTAAACAGAATAGGGAAGGAGAAAATAACTTAATGATATGTCCATTGATCCCTTTCCTTGTCATGAATTATTCAGCCACTGGTATGATTATTAGGTTTTAGGGTTGATTTTTTTAAGCCTTGTAAAGGTATTATATAACTAGGTATTATATTGATGGTAGGCATTACTGTCACACCTTAATTTATTTCAGTTTGACTTAATTACCAGGTTTCCAAGACAATATTATTAGCTTTCCTGAATGACTCTGAAAAACTATGAATTCAGTATTTACTTCTGCTAGAAAACTGGGCTGGATATAATTATGGGTTGGACACCTCAACATTCATGCACACATGTGCAGCCGTGCGCACATGCTTGTCTTGTAAGACCATATGGTATGAATCAAAGCTTACCTCAGTAGTAAAACTGTAATGCATTTTCCATCATTGTCAGTTATGCGTTCATGGCATGGTACTCTGTACTTTGAACAACTTAAAGTTATTGTCCTTTATAAATGGTCATTATTCTATGAAATTAATGTGTTATCCAGGGTACTTGGCTTCAATTTTGTCCTTGGATTGCTGCAGTTATTGAAATAACACCAGAAGTTGCATCTTCTTTTCTGCTCACTTGTTTCAAAGCAGCTTTGGCTTGCACACATATACAGATGTGTTTATTCTTTCTTGTTCATGGCAGTAGATTTGAAATAAATCCTTGCTAGCACATAGAAGGCATGTGAATTAATTGAGTGTGTGAGTACGTGTACTTCCTTTTTCAAAATTTTTAAACAATCTGTTGAAACCTTTAATTAAGCATCACGGGCTTCTGGTCTTTTTCTTTTTTGCCTGTAATTTTCATGGTATTTGCATACTATTACCAGGAGTTCATGCAAATTTCAAATTTTCTCAGAAAAAGTTGATTTTTGATATTTCTCTGCTTTAAGGGGGTTTGTATTGCCCACATACAGCGGCTTGATTTAGTGATATGTGATGTTTGTGTGAAGGTATAGCCTTTCTCCATAGGTGCAGAAAAGAGGAGTTTACAGGAAAAAGGGCATTGATTTGTACAATTATAAACATAAGCATTTCTTTTTCTTACTCAGTTGTGTAAAAGCTTCTATTATAGGTATTCAGGGTCAAGATTGTGGGTTGGCCAGTGTGATGCCTCACTATAAAAAGGGCAGGAAGGAAGAACCCTGGAAACTACAGGTCTGTCAGCCTGACCTCAGTGCCGGGAAAGGTCATGGAGCAGATGATCCTAAGTGAGATCACAAAGCATTTACAGGAAAACGGGGGAATCAGGCTTAGTCAGCCTGAGGTCATGAAGGGTATGTCCTTCTTGACCAACCTGATCTCCTTCTATGATAAGGTGACCTGCCTGGTTGATGAGGGAAAGGCTGTGGACACTGTCTGTATGGACTTAAGTAAAGCCTTTGGCACTGTCTCCAACGGCGTTCTGGAGAAATTGGCTGCTCATGGCGTGGATTGTAGATTTTTGGCTGGGTTGGGAGCTGGCTGGATCGCCGAGCCCAAAGAGTGGTGGTAAATGGTGTCACATCTAGTTGGTGACCAGTCAGTAGCGGTGTCCCTCAGGGCTTGGTGTTAGGGCCAGTGTTGTTTAATATCTTCATTGATGATCTGGACGAGGGAAGCGAGTGCACCCTCAGTAATTTTGCAGACAACACAAGTTGGCTGGGAGTGTTGATCTGCTGAAGGATAGGAAACCTCTACACAGGGATCTGGACAGGCTGGATCAAGGAGCTGGGGCCAGTGGTACAAGGTTCAAGAAGGCAAAGTGCTTGGTCCTGCATTTGGGCCACAACAACCACATGCAATGCTACAGGCCTGGGGAAGAGTGACTGGAAAGCTGCTCAGTGGAAAAGGGCCTGGGGGTGCTCATTGGCAGCCAACTGAATATGAGCCAGCTTGTGCCCAGGTGGCCAAGAGCAACCTGGACTGTATCGGAAATAGTGTGCTTAGGAGTACCAGGGTAGTGATCATCCCCTTGCACTCAGCACTTGTGAGGCTGCACCTCAAATACTGTGTTCAGATCTGGACCCCTCACTACAGGAGAGACATTGAGGTGCTGGACCAGGTCCAGAGAAGGGCAACAAAGCTGGTGAAGGGTCTGAAGCACAAATGTGATGAGGAACAGCCAAGGGAACTGTTTAGTCCGGAGAAGGGAAGGCTCAGGGGAGACCTTATTGCTCTCCACAACTACCTGAAAGGAGGTTGTAGTAGGGGTCAGTCTCTTCTCCCAAGTAACAAGCGGTAGGACAAGAGGAGATGGCCTCAAGCTGTGCCAGCAGAGGTTTAGATTGGATATTAGGAACAGTTTCTTCACTGAGAGGGTGATCAGGCATTGGAACTGGCTGCCCAGGGCAGTGGTGGAATCACTGTCCCTGGGAGTGTTCAAAAACTCTGTAGATGAGGCCCTCAGTGACATGGCTTAGTGGTGGACTTGGCAGTGCTGGGGAGATTGTTGGAGTTGATGATCTTAAAGGTATTTTCCAACCTAGGTGATTTCTATGATTGTATTCTCTTCAAAGATAGTCTCATTGCTATGTGGCCCTTGCTCTTCACGTCATGAAATGCTGACTTCTAGATCTTTTACATAAACCTGGTTCACTCAGAAATTTTTTTTCTCCTATTCTAGTAGCTCAAGACAATTCAGCCTTTAGTCTGTGATAGTGCCTTCAAAACTATTAAAATTATCCTTTCTAAAAACACAAATATGCGTAACATTAAAATGGAGAGCTTTTTATCTGTTAAGTAGGGTTCCAGAGGTAGTTAAGTTACCCTAAAAACTGGCCAGATGTTGAATCAGGTGTATTTACCCAGAACTGGTAAATTCTGTGTATTTTGATTTCTTTTTCCCGACTCAGTGGTGCTTTGTGCTGCAACTTGTGTGATTCTATATTGATGCTTGATGACCAAAGAAAAATAAAATATACTTCCAAGATGATAATAGATCATAATACTAATAAGTAGGCTCTTCACTTTGGTGGTGATAGTAAGTCCTTGGTTTCTAACTGCTCCTGGGCTCTTACTAGTCAGTTTGGAACTAATGCACTGTCATTTTTCAAGGTTATGACCACCTTGACTTTCAGAAGAGATGAAAATGCCTCCTCCTCATCACGTTCCTATGCTTCCCTTAGAGCAAAGAGCACACTCAGGCCAAAGTATTGAGATGACTAGTTCATCAGAGAGTTGTGCTAAAGGCTTGGTTGTTTCAGGATTCTTGTTTCTGGAGGCTGTCCATTCTTGTGGCAGTTCTGAAGACATTTTATGCTTTGTCAGATTCACTTGAACTTCTGATCAGTATTTCCAACTGTGCATTATAAAGGTTGTATTACCTGGGTGTTTTACTCATGAGTTATTTGTCTCTGATAACTTGGCAGTGTTTCAACCTGTTCTTCCAGCTGCTTGAAATACGGCTGCATTTTGGCTTCTGAAATACTGTGTGCTCTTCTCCCAGATTCTTAATCCCAATTAGAAGTGATTGAGGAGGATTTGGTTGGTCAGTGGATTCTGGAGAGAGATACTGGATGTGTAGGTGGAATAGGGCGTTTCAATGGCCTTTACTACCATGCAGGGACGTTCACAGATGGGGCTGTTGCTACAACAGTATGTTTCTGTGTTACATCCTACTTGAGGGATGCCTGGTTAGCTTGACAGCCGTGGCAGTGGTATCTCATGGCTACTAAGTGCTGCAGTGGCTGGGCAGTCGCTTGTGTTCTTTTTGACACATTGCATCCAGAATGAGAAGAACCTGTCATGTTGTCTTTCTGACCACTGGGAATCCTACATTGCAGTTTCTTCAGCATGGGCTGGTGTGGTGGAACTTCCAGCAGTGAGCAGACTACGCACCTGTTCTTCACAATCATCCCAGGCCCACCGCAGCTGCTTTTTGAGTAACTGTGCATCCAGATCTCATGGATCTCTGCAATAACTAATAAATTATTATTATCATTATGAACATTTTGTGAACTCATTGGGGGAAAGGAAAAAATAAAATCATCTTATTGGCTTCTGTTCAGAAGAATGGTGGCTGCTATACAGTTGTTTTTGCCTTGCTGTGTGAGCTTGGAACAAATGTCTCATTGTTTGGCTCTCAGTACTTGCAGGAGGCAGATGCTGGGCTTACGTTGCCTACCACTGCTGTAACTTCTTGCTTGGCTATTAAATATCTGTAAATAGCAGTAATGCATGAGGGTCCCAGCTTGTGACTGGGGTTCTGCTGTGCTGTAATCTGTCAAATTGTGCTTTTTTTTTTTTCCTTTTTCCATTGCCAGGGAGCTAAATAGCAGAAGTTGTGCTTTGTGACAACTTCTAATGCCGTAAGGTGTGCACTAGGGAAAAGCAAATCAGATAGAAACAGAAAAAAAAAGTTCATATGAAAATGCAAGTAGTTGGAAGAGGTAAACAGTAGGAGAGGATACATGAAAGGTACCCATCAGTGTCTTACTGGCCTTGGCTGCTTGTTCTAAACTGGTAAGAGAAGAATGTGTCCACCCTCATTTGCCAAAGGCAGAGTTGTGCAGCACTGCTTCAGAGCTACTGTCCTGCAGTACTGAGTAGGAGCCAGAGGGTATTTTACTGTTCATTAGTTCCTGCTGACAGCTTGGAGTTGATGGAATTGGATATTTGTAGAGGATGTGTATGTAGTGCAAGGTTATGAAATGATGGGGTAGCAGTTATCTGTCTTCAAATGTTAGCTTCTCTATCCACATTGCATTTCTCTGATTTAAGGGGGTTTGTATTTCCCAGATATAGGGGCTTGATGAAGTGATATGTGATGTTCGTCTGATGGAATAGCCTTTCTCCATAGGTGCTGAAAAGAGGAGCTTACGGGAAAAAGGTCATTGATTTGTAGAATTAAAAACACAAGCATTTATTTTTCTTACTCAGTTGTGCAAAAGCTTCTGTCCTAGGTATTCTCTTCAAAGACAGTCTCTGATTTCTGTGTGGCACTTGCCCTTCACATCTTGCAGCGCTGACCTCGTCTCTGATCTGAGTTCACTGTGGCTGGATTTTAGTGATGTTCATTAGTCTTTACTTTCCGAGCCCCTCTAACAAGAAACTGGTGGTGTGTGCTTGACTACTGCCTCAGACTGCTCCTTTTTAATAGCTCCAGGCTTTATGTTCCTGTTTGTCCCTTTCACTGTGGAGTGCTATTTGGCTCTGTCCCTCCTCTCTGCCTATATTCTCCCTCTAAGAAATCACTGCTTTCTTCAGCCTTATCTGTCAGTTCTATATAGGTCATGTTCAATTCTACATACTCTTTTAATTTTGATTTCTTTGTCTGTCTGGTCTCAGTCAGCTCCTGGCTACAGCATAATTTATTACAAGTGACAGATTCGAAGGAGGAGGAGGTCCGTTGCTGTGTCCTATCTCTGCCTATTGTACTGATGGCAGATGATCGTGCTGTGACATTCCTCTGCTTGGGTATTTTAAAAAAGTTCCAGAGTGGAGGAACTGACATGCTCTGCAAATTATAAAACCCAGAGGAGTTTAAAGTAACAGCTGCCAAACGGCTTTAACTCTTTACTTACCATCTTGGTTTCTGAGGGAGGAATAAGGTTATTTTTTTTTGGGGGGGGGGGGGGGAAATTGGACTGCATTGTCAACTGATGAAAATCAGATGCTAACTTTTTATTGTGTGATTCTTTAAAGAGTTAAAACATGACAGCAAGGGTGTTAATCTAGCAAATGTCTTCTGTTCATGTTTTAAACCCAGCATGAGCAGACATGGATGTTTTTAATAAAAACCCAGATATTTAATTCCAAGAAATATACAGGTCTTATGCCAGAATAAATGCATCTTTTGATTTCTGATTAAATTTTTATTATTATTATTTTAGAATTATTTCCTCAGGGGCAATTTGTAGTCTTTGGAGCACTTCAGTAATAGTCTCAAGATTTTGTGTATTATATAAACTTGAGATTTCCTTGTCAGTAATCTATGTTTATTTGAATTTCTGAAAGCTATTACAGGCACCATCAATAGCCTGTACTTGATTTTTGGATTACTGATTTTTCTGTTTTTAACTTCCCCACACATATATTTCTTTAGTCTGATAGGTCTGTTTTGTCTTCTTTGCTTTTAACCTGGAGCAGGATGGTTAACTGCAGAACATAAAAAGCAAGTATTTGCTAGCTGAAAGTAAAGAGAGGCTGTCTCATTTCTCCTTTTGGTGTGCAAAATGACAGCATGTTTTCAGAGCGAGTTGCTTGCCTACAAGGTTGCAGTTAGTGCTTGTTTGCAGAACAGAAGCAGAACTAGGTGAAATTCATTAGTGTTAGATGTCATATCAAATGGCCCTTCTGCCATCCTATCTGCACATGTATTACTGCAGAAATTACAGGTGGTGTGCAAGATGCAACCACAATGCTCTTTGCAGATGGGGAGAGGTAATGAAGTGCAGCAATATGTTAATTTCTGTGTTTGACCTAAATATGTTTGGAACACAGTTTTGAATATGAACAGTGAGCCTGATGAAAGTGTAGGAGTATGGGGCTGGAACCGACTGGATTGTCATCTCTATAGCAGGTGAGCTCATCTTGAATCTGACTTACCTCATCTTAAAACTGAGCTCTGCTTGATTCCACCATTTGTGAATTGGAGGATGCTTCAAAGCATTTCACTGTTACAATAATATTGTGTTATCCAGCTCAAACTTTACAATACTTTTCATCTGCAACAGCAACTAAAATAGTTAAATCGTAGCTCATGAGTGACCCAACAGCTTGATGCATCTGGTTGAGTCCAGTGAAAGTCATAGTTGTACAAAATAACCTCATGTTTGGTGTAAGGTAAAAAAAAAGAATAAATTATAAGCTAAAAATTGGGCATGGGGTCTCTGCCAGCAGGTGCTAGCCACAGGTGTTCAGAAAAGCAAGCAGTCAATTCCTATCCAGTTGGTATTCAGGAGAACCTGGGTAACTGAACTGAAGTGATAAACTGGTGTGAACCACATAATCCCTCATGCTTTCCTTCTTCAGTCTTACCCAAATGAATGTAGCTTGCACGTGGTCCTGTTTCTTAGAATGATAGTATTTTAGACTAGCTTGTGAATCAGAAAACCAGCAGGTAGGCTTGCAGGCATAAAGATTTTCTCCATGTCTTGGACAAAGTTGGCTTTTCAACTTGTACATGCCTCAGTACGGTTACACTGACTTTAATATTGAGACAAGACGAATTGGGAAGGGGGGAGGATGGTTAACATCCATCAAACTGGAGAGAGGAAGGCACTGAAATAGCAGGGCACTAGGATTACAGAATCATAGGAGTTTTGAGGATGGGAGGCACTTCTGGAGGTCATGTGGTCCAGCCCCTGCTCAAGCAGGGCCGCCTAGAGTCAGTGGCCCAGGATTGTGTCCAGTTGTCTTTTAAGTATCTCCACAGATGGAGACTCCACAGCCTCCCTGGACAACCTGTCCCAGTGCTTACTCACCCTCTGAGTGGAAAAAGTGTTTCCTGATGTTCAGAGGTAACCTCTTGTGTTTTAGTTTCATTGCTTCTGGTGCTGTCACTGGCCACCACTGAGAAGAGCCTGGCTCTGTCAACTTCACACTAAAGTAGGAAGTGAGGAAAAACTGTGACTATATGGTGTTCGCATAACTATGCCACATTAAAAGTTCTTTTTACCAAGTTATATTTAGCTGGAAGATGCTGCTACTAATGACCAGAAAGGGTGAAAAGACACTTGTGTTTGGAAAAATTATTAAAATTTTGCTAATTACTCATTCAGTATAAGATATGTATTGGAAATGAAACCTTTCATGCTTCCTCGATATTATAAGTTCCATACAGAGCCAAGAAGTTGCCTGTAAGCCAGGTAATTTTGAGTGAAGTTGTATTGTTTTCAAAGCATTTGTTACTAAAACATGAACAGTAAAGACACAAGGTGAACAGCCAGGCAATTAGGATGTTTAACAGTTGCCTGTGATCTGAAGTATCTCAAGGAAAATGTTTTCACACTACATCTGTCTGTCCAGAGTTCTGGCTCTGCTATGTAGAATTTAATATACAGTGAGTTGTAGTATTACCCTGCTTGTATGCTTGGGTTTTCTTTCTTTATTTTTTTTTTAGCCATAGGTGGCATCTATATCTTATTTGATAAGCAATTTTATATCATACTCCTTACAGTTAAGATACAATCATATTATCTTTCCAGATCTAGCAGAATCAGCTTGGGATGTTGCAGCAGGTAGATTTTGCTATTCTGCAGTTTGGGTAACTTCAACTGATTTTCACCAGAAGCCTGTTGGCAGTATTGGTGGATGGAGTCACTGCCTGGCTGCTTTTGTGCTATTGTAGATGAGATGTACTCAAGTAAGCTCTGCAATTCTTCAGCTGTAGGAGCAATAATATGGAGATGAGGGATGGTGCTAGGCAGCTTGGGTATGAGCATCCTCATCTGCTCCTGATGTTTGTGAATACACTGTTTTTCCTACCCTTTGGTACCCATGGTGAGTAGCTGTAATAATAGTGTTTGATCTCATTCAAAAAGCAGTCTTATTCTTTAAGCTAATCAGAAGTGGATGCTATTTACCTATCCAGAAAAGGTTGCTGTTGCTAGCCTGAGCTCACAGCTTTGCAAAGCCACATGGGATTTTGCTTTTTCTCTTGTGTTAGTTTTTGCCACCTGGCACAGCTCCAGTACATTCAATTTTCTCTCCTTTTCCAGAAAGGAGGAAACAGCCGCTTCAGGCCCTGAATAATCATATAAACATCAGTGTGTGATGATTGGAGATAAATGAATTCATTTCTTGTTTCTGTAATGTTCATTGCTATCTAGCTTTTGAACTACAGATGAACTTGCTCAATCACACTTTTTTTTTTTCTTCTCATGGCATAGTTAACTTAGTTTTCCTCTAGTAAAGATTGCTCATAGAAATCATTTTATAGGATAGATTCCATCAGCATTTCTGAGTATATTGCCATGTTCTCTTTTGACTTTCAGCTTTGCACTATCAGTGACCTAATGCTGCATCCCAGTACTTGCAAAACTTAGCTGTCTATCCCCCATTAAAAAAAAGGGGGACATGGGGTGGAGGGGAAAAAAAAAGATTTCTCAAGATTTCATGATCAAGCTGGTTGTGTCATGGCCACACTGTGCCATCCCCAGGTTAATCCATATGACCTGCTGCTTTTCTTCAAGAATTCTGGAAAATATTTTGGATAATAGCACGTGTTTGACCTCGTGAGCATAGTAAGAATTACTGTCACTGCCTCTTGCTCAAGAGGAGTTGTAGCTGGAAATTCACCATCAGAGCCGGAGACTTCTGCAGTAGGTGTCCTGTCTGCTGGAGCTTCTCTCAGGGTTACACCCTGCCTTCATGGTTCTGGAGTTCAGACCACCTTTTAAAAGCACTTTTATTGTTTTTATAATTTTGGATAACTTTTTGCAAAGTTATAAATCCGGAAGACTTGTATGCATGGAAACATCACAGTTCAAACTATTACATCATTTATTATTGTAATGCTGCACTTTCAGTTGTTACAGATAGGAAGTTAATTTTCAAGTACTTTCCTAAACCTTTTTATCCCAAGATCTTTGTATTCTTTTGCTTCCCTTACTGTCCTTTGTGTTCTGTGGTCTCAGTTACGAAGTTCTGTTTTTCTTAAGGAGTTGAAATGCTCTTTTTAAAGCTGAGAAGTTGATTATCAGAAAAGTATATGCTTTCTCTGTGCTCTTGTTTTGTCCATGGCAGTCACAAAGCAAATGTCTTAATATTAAACAACATAAATGCATCCAGTCATAGAGTCATAGAATGGTTTGGGCTGGAAGGAACCTTAAAGATCATCTGATTCCAACCCCCCTGCCATGAGCAGGGACATCTTCCACTAGACCAGGACACAATCAGCCTGACCTTGAATGCTTCCAGGGTGTGGGGCATCTATTACCCCTCTGGGCAATCTGTCCAACTGTCTCACCACCTTTATAGTGAAGAATTGCTTCCTAATAATCTAGTCTAAATCTACCCTCTTTCAGTTTAAAGCCATTCCCCTTTATCCTATCACTGCATGCCCTTATAAAAAGTCCCTCTCCAGATTTCTTGTAGGCCCCTTCGCATACTGGAAGGCTGCTTTGAGGTCTCCAAGCAGCCTTCTCTTCTCCAGGCTCAACTCTCTCAGCCTGTCTTCATAGGAGAGGTGCTCCAGCCCCCTGATCATCTTCATGGCACTCCTCTGGACTCCATGTCTTAGGCTTAGCATATACATTAATGGTCTTGAAGTAAGTGGTTTCATAGTGCGTGCAATAATCCAATAACATGGGAAAACATCATATTTATTAGGATCACTTTTTAGCAAAGTTTGAATCTTTAGTTTTTACTTGTAGTCTTACATCTAACTTTTAACTTGGTAAAGGCTTCAGGGTGTCTTGAGATTGCATTTGTATTTAGACTTCCAGAACTTATGCCTTGGGTTTTGGAGTTTTGTTTGGTAGGATTTTTTTGGGGGAGGGAGGTGAGGGTTTCTTGTGTTCATGTGTGTGTGTTTGTGGCTTGGTTTTTTGTTTAGTTGGTTCTGGGTTGTTTGGGTTTTTTGTTTTGTAGGGAAATTGTCATTTTATATTGTCTGCTCTTTTATTTCTAAGAGTCGAAAAATGGCTATGATGAAGAACATTTGTGACTGTTTTCCCTTATTTTCTACAAAGCCGAAATTTTGATAGACTCTTGTAGAAGCTGTTTTGGATCTTTCTCTCATAACATGTTAACACTACACATAAGCTCCAGTTAATATTTAATGGGATAATGGTACTGTTCCTCTTAGGCTTATGGAGCCCAAACCTTTCAGTACCTGAAGTACCAAAGATGCTAGTAGTGTTTCATGAGGATTTTGTTTTGCATGTGGGATCACAAAAGTATTCCTATGTGACCAAGCGTACTAGCCTATGAATAGGTACTGAATATTTTTACCAGAGTTTTTTTGTTCACATTTCTAATGATAAGATTTCTAAAGGTTTAATTTTATAACATTCTTTACAACATGAGGCACTGTATTACAGTGTGGATTTATGGCTTTTGGGACCAATAACAAGAATTTTTAAGTTGGAGTCTCAGCAGTTGTTAGTTACAGAGGAAGAAATAGATACAAGAGTATTGGTCAATCACAGGGTGTTTTATGAGCCACTAAAGTGATTTTGCTATGGAAAAAAACAAATGTGACTGCAGAATGTGTTGGATGAGTTCTTCTCAGCAGCAAGAGTGATATTAATGCTGTCGTAAAGACATTGGCAGCACCTTCTCTGAAATTCTGGATTCTGTTCTGTTTCTCACTTGGAAGAGGGTAGTTCAAACCTTTGAAAAAAACATTTCAAACTGGGAAAGGAAAAGAGGGTGCATCTCAGTGGAGAACAAAAGGAAAAAAAGGGACTTGGGGAAAATGAAGAGTGAAATGTGATTGCTGTCTGCAGATACAGAAAGGACCTCTTTAAGGGAAGAGTGACACTTGAGAGTTTGGCCATGAGAAATGAGAGAAATGGGGTTCTGGCACAGCAGCTAGCTGCATAGGGGTGAAAGATGTGTAATTACTGTTTTTAAAATGCCACTTGAAAAGCTTGTGCTTTTTTTTATTGCATATAATTCTTGTGAACAGAGGCCTGGAAATGACTACACACATGATCCCTTTATGTCGTTTCTTCTAATTTAAAGCATTCCTAACAAGAACAACTGAAAAAAATTAAAAACACAGGAAGATGCGGTAGTGCAATGAAGATCAAGATAAAATATTTTTCCTTTGTTTTTCATTTTTGTTTTTTCAGTGGAATACCAAAAAAAACATCCTTTTTCTAAAAATGGCCTGAGGTGACCCAATATTTAAATAAAAAACTAAAACCAACACAAGATTTTGAAAAAGTTGCTCTCTAATTTCTTGGGATTTATACTTCCTTTTGTTTGTGTATTGAAGTTTATTAGGGATTGCATGTTAGTATTTCTTGATAATTCCTGTACAGGTTACTTTAAGTGTAAGTAATTTTTGTCCCTTCTTACTGCAAGAGAACTTGTAGCTTTATTCAGTGCATATGGGAAGTCATTACTGTGCAAATAAGGGACTGAAAGGATAAATAGTGTAATTGCATTTCAGTGCCGACTTGAATGACTGAATATGGAAGAATTCACTTTCTTGTTTGTGGTGGGTTTGGTGGTGGTTAATCACTAATGCAAATGACTGGATAGCAAGAGGAATACGAAAAACAATCCAAACTTAAATGCAGCTCCTAATCTTGGGAAAAGTTAAATGGCTGTTTAGATGTCTATTCTATGATCCCACAAAGGTGTGGCTACTGCGGATGTTGCCTTAATGAGTTGATGGAATTAAATTTATATGGCGGTGGCTGTGTTCTCCAGCAAACGTGCTTGCAGAACCTCAGTTTGTGGGTTTCTTTGTGTGCTCACTTGTAGTGTAAAAGACTTCGGTGATGAAGCGGCAAAGGTTGAGGCTTTAAATAGGTTATCCAGGTATTCTCAACACTTGGATAAGAACAGAGAGCTCCTGTAAAGGTTAGAGAGCTAATTGATGCAGTGTTTGGTTTAATGTTATGACCAGCAGCAGAGATCATTAAGAATTTTAGAAACATTAGATTCATTTGATGCAAGAATGCTTTAGGCCATGGAATACCCTTCTTCATGGAGTGTCCCACATGTAGCTAAGTCTGACCAAGCTTACTGCAAATAACTATTCAACTATTTTTTAATAATGTTTTCTGGTTTAGCTAATTCTCAACAAAGAATATTGTTTCTACATTTGGTTTGACAAAATTTAGTTATTAGTTGAAAACCGATCCCAAGTAAAATTGCAGCTATCAGGAAAAAAAGCAGGTATCAGGAACATGTCCTTTTTCTGCTATGTGACCTTGTTTTTTGTCTTGCTTACTGCTCCAGCATGGTACATACAATCCCCTATGGCTTGCCTGCAAGTTGATCTTTTCCTGGATGGTTCTCTCAGGGAGTTTCCTAGATTTTTCTTTTTTTGGGGTATAGGGGTAAGTTAACTTTTTTTTTTTCCCCCTGATTTTTCTTCTTTTTCCATTGCTTCAGAACTTTGTTAGGTCTTAACAAACCATAAAAATGCCACCTCATGGCAGCTGTGCTTATCTACAAAAAAGGTAAATTCTTTAACCTAGGTCAGTGAACTAAGCAGTTCTTTGCCTGGGAAAGTTTTTCTCTTTAATCCTAGTAAAATGAATGTGGGAAGTATTTCCTGATTATCCAGATAACTCCCTCATGGGGAGTTTGTTGATAACCATGAGGCATCTTAAAGGATATATGTTGTGAGCAACACTTACCCTCTCCCAGAACAAAAAAATGAGTAAGAAAAATTGATATACTGATACTGCTGCATATGTGAAAGTCAGGGTACAACTCCACTTGCCTTGACCCCAATCACTCATCTGTCTTCTCTGCCACCTTTTGGATCTACTGGTACCATCACTACCCACTATACCAGTGACCTGGGTTAAAAACAAGTCCTGCCCATCTTAATTTTTTACTTAAGGTTTGTTAACCAGCCCATGTTTGTGGGAAAGTGGAGAGAATTAAAGGCCTGCAAAACTCTTGAGTGCTGCTGTACCCTGGTTAAGTCCTTCCTGGAACAACATCTGAAGAAGGTCTCTTCTTGCACCAGCTGGAATTTTGTTTTCCCCCCATCAGTTCTTACAGAATTTCCTTTATTGACTAGACATACTTGGCAGACGGAGCCCCATCTGTCATGATACCATTATCTGTTGTATTTCTAAGTTTGCCCTCACTTGTAATGCTTGTGAGATTACTTTGGCATTGTTCTTAATTGTTCCTTGGACTGCTTGTGGAGTTATAACCTTGAACAGTGAATTAACTCTTGGGAAACTGCCTAATTTATTACATGATTTTTATGTAAGACAATACACTTTCCCCTGTTCTTTACTCTTTTATTTTCATATATGTATGTTGTGCAACTCTTTTTTTAATTGGTCTGACTTTGTCACTTTCTTGCCAATCTGCAGTATTGAGCCAATGACAGAGGCAAATACCATACAGTAGTTGTCTGATCTGCTGTGGCAGATCCTGTTTGCATTCTTTAATGAATGTTTTGGTTGGTTGTTTTTTTAAATACATCTGTTGGTTCAAAGTCTGATTTACCTAAATCCAAACCACATAGAAATATTGCAAATTACTTCATGACAATCCAGTATTTTGAGGCTGAGTGTAGATGTAAGTGGTATCTAAAAGTATAAATGAGTGAATGACTGTTGGGAGTGTCAATATAATGGTTTGATGAGGTGAATTGTTTTAATTACTTCAGTAGTCACACTAGTAAATTGCAGAACCCAACAAAAGATAACGCAGTTTATAGGTCATTGGTTCAAGTTCAGCCCATATACATCATTCAGGAGTCCCTGATCTGTGAAGTAATATTCACTGCTACCATTAAAAAAACCCCACCCAAACTGCCTGAAGGCACATTTCAGTGGTTCAGCCTCATTTCCCAGCTTTCATACTTGTTTTTTGTCAAAGCAGTGACTGAGTTCTGTCACAGAGGATCTGTCAGGTGGACTGTACCTACCCTCTGGCTCTGGATAACCCTAAATTTGTATGGCTAAAACCCATCTCACACCCTGGGACAGAAATCAATAGGTTAGTCAATTCTCTGCCTTGCTTGTGAGTTAAAGGACATTCTGCCCTGTGTTGTAGCAGGGGAATAATTGGCAAATGCTTGTTTTGTTGAGGACAGTACAGCCCTGTTTTTCTAGAAGTTCATTCACTAGTGGACTTGGTTTACTTTTAGTACTTTGCATACTCTTTGTTATATCTTGACAAGGACAAAATGACTGGTTGGGTAAGAGGATATCTGCCTTGAAGTGGTTAGTTAAGGAACTAGATGATAGTTCATGCTCCACTTCCAGTAGATGTTGCTTTTGCTGTTAAGATATAACTTACCGTGCTTGACAGTGAAATACATAGAACTTGACTCTGTAGGCTTCTAGAACTGCCTGGGGCACAGCTTCCTTATTGGATAGGCTCGTTATATTGAGAAAACATCCTTTTCAAACATCTCATGGCTCAAGAGGATACAACATTCCTCTGGTTCAGTGGCTGCAACTGGGATGTCCAGTTGTCTCCTTATACCAGCCATATGTTCATTTTGTGCTGTTTCTAACCTGCTGAAGATATACTCACTGGCAAGATGATTAGCACTTGTGGAATATGGAAAAGTTGATATTTAAAGTCACTACAACAACTGTCATGTCTCATGACAGGGACATGAATGTACAGAGTAGACATGTGAGGACTATTGACACATTTTTGTCTGTGTACCTCAGCAAAGGTGCAGCCCATCAGATATTTAAGGCTCTCATGTGTCTGTTAATCAGTTACTGAAGTTAATTGTAATGACTGTTGATCTGCCTGTCCTTGCAAATGCTCAGCTGTTTTGTAGCTCTGGTGCATATGCTGTAGATATTGCAGTGAGACTGAGCCCCATCTTGTCTCTTGGTAGTATGTATGCTCCTGAAGTACAGAAATTAAACTTTATAAAATCAACACCAGGGATGCAGCAATTTGAGTAAAACATGCTCTTTGCAGCTCTCTGCTGCCTTTTTATGTGAATTATGTTGCTAAGTAGAAAAAAATACAGCTTATAGTTGGACAAAAGAGTGAGGAAAATAGATCTATCTGAAAAAAATGAAGTATCTTTAAGTCAGAATCTCATCTTGAACCTCATGAAGGTCGTCATGCACTAGTATTCATAGCAGTGAATGCACTAGTATTCATAGCTCCTTCTTTCACTCCCTACACACACTCTCTTTTTAGTAACAAGTCAGGGCTTGAAAAGAGTAGTAAGTGGCATTAGTGAATCCAAAATGTAGATCTGTCCCCACAGTGTTAATGTAAAGTTGGAGAATTACCTCATAGGATCATGAGGCTACGAAAAGGATAAATGTCTTTACTTAACGTACCCATGAAGATTAACATTCTTAGTGTTTTTCCTTCTGTCCAGTAAGTATAGCCGTATTCAGACAGCATTTATAAAGCTACAGAGCAAGGCAGGTGGCTGAATAAACAGGCTTGTACACCCTCTAGGTCTTTCTAACTGAAGTTCCCTTAGAGAAAAGGACTGCCTTAATCGTTCATTTCCGTGACATTCATCCTTTCTGTGGTGTGTGTTGCCTGATCTGGAGTCCCAAATGAGATGGCATCCATGCACTGTTGCAGAAGGAACTAGGAATAGTTCTGATACAGCTGAATATGGGGTTCTGTCCTTTACAAGTTAACTTGCTTAAATTGCCGATTTTGTTTGTACTTGCCTGTCCTCAATATCTTGGAGAAAAAAAAAATTGACCAGTTTAAAATGGAAAAATAATAAAATTATACCTCAAAATCCTGTATACTTTGCTTCCATGTGATAACTGCATCAATTCCATTTTCCATTCTATTGCATGCCAAGAGGAGGTTTGTGTCCTCAGGAGAAGTAAGTAAACTGCACATTCTTTCCTTTTGTCCCTTTCCCAGACCCAGCACAAGGCACGTGAGGGGTTGAAAGCTGCAGTATTCTTGTATGTTGTATACCCAGGAATAAAACTTCCCTTCAGACAAATGCGTATGCAGATCACTGAAGACATTTTTCTGAAGATTTAAATTTGTTCTTTCTGTTCTCTTGTTTTTCCCTTCTTCCAAAAGTAGGTTGTCCCACAAGTACTGTGTGGCTTATAATGCAGGCTAATGTGGTTGTGAGCCGTTCCTACATTCAACAAAAAAGTCTAATTGAAGGCATCCATCCAAGCACTTTCCTAAGTATTTACCAAAATGATGGAAGTTTTGGTCATCTACAGCCTTAGAAAAGGATCTTTTTAAAAAGCCAATAAAAAACAAGGTAGTGATCTAAGCCAAATTAAGTTGGCTAAATGTGAAAAACTATATGCATTATTTAAAAGAAAAGACAATTAAGCAGTGCAGGTTTCATTTATATTACTCTTGGCAGGTAAGTGGTACTGCCTTTGCATCACTGAATTGCCTTTTCCCTTCCTTGTGTCATGTTGAATTGTGAGCAACCATATTAACTTCACTTGAAAGTGAACATTTCATTGCTCTCTCCCTGTTTGTGCAAAACATACTTTTAATGAGCACACACACTTAGCTGTAACAGATTGAAAACAGAAGGACTCTCACAGTAGAAAATTTATATTTTGAAAGTTTGCCCACTACTATCCTTTGTATCCTATGGTAAACTAATGCAGTGTTAACAGCCCTGGCTTCTGCTTGTGGCTGGGCTTTTTTTCTTTTCTTTGAGGGGGAAGGGAATGACTGTAATTAAGGTGATATACCCATTATATTCACATACAGGAACTGTTAAGTGGGGTACTTTTATCTTCAACTAACATTTAATGTGTATGTTAAATGTCAAATGAAATTGAGGTGCAAACGCAGTCATTATTGGAAAGGTCTTGAGGAGGCATCAGGCTTGAAAGCACTCCAAGGAGAAATGGAACCCAATTGATTTTAAAAAGTGTCTTGATGCAGATAATGTTCTCTGTTAAGCATTGAGGGAAAACAGATTGTTTTTTAAACCAGTTTCCAGGCTGCTTTAGTGTTATGTCTTTTCCATACTACTCTTTCAACTGTATTTTCTCAAAGGACGTATTTCAGCAAGATCACTCTTTCAAGATGGTTTAGAATAAGATCATTTATTGCAGCAAAATTTGACTGAGGAGTGTTTCTTGCTATATAAAACTTTACAGTATCCGCTTTGCTTTCTCTTTTAAATACAGTGGACAGCAGGTAAAAAGCATATGGTTGCAAGATATGGGACATCATATCACTACTATGCTTTTCTTGGTGTAACTAAAAGGAGAGGGGAGCATATCAAATGCAGGAGTCCTGATTTTGTAGGCAGGCTTGTTTATTATCAATGTGTGTGTGGATTGACTTAGTGAAGATGCCAGGAAAGTTGGAATTGGACTGTCTGAAGGCTAGAATATCACTTGATTTCATTGCCACAGTGTATTCTGTTAATTAGGAGATGATTTTCCTAAAAAGCTATGTGGGTTTTGTGCATTGCTTTCCTGATACCTCATAGCAGTATCAGCACTGATAACAGGCTGATTAACTACATTTGTAGTAACTTTGTAGTGGTCAGAAAGCTAAGGGAGATAATACCACTGAGGGTTAAAGATTGCTTTGTGAAATTGCTTTAAACTGGCAAATAATGGTTTGCTCTCTTTGACATCTGTTAAATAAATGAATACAGCTGAATTTAAGTCAACTAAAGGGAATGCTGCTCTGTTAATCAGACTCCTTTTCCCCTTTGCTTACCAAGTACTTCTTGGAGAGACAATTTGACTGCAGACTGTTTCCCCAATTGCCATGAGATTTTTCTGCGTAAGTTTTCATGTAGATAATGGAATCTTTTTCCGTATCAATTTTAAGCTTGTATGGGTATTTAACTTGCTTGCAAATCAAAGTACCAAAATAAGCATACTGTATTCCTTACATTGTCACTGGAGGAGTGCTGACCTTCCCTGGAGGTGTTGAATTTGAATGCTTCTGGCAGTGTAAAACATACGATATAAAACTCCCTCATTGTGTCTCCAGTCCAGGATTTTTACACTTAGAGCTTTTTTGCAGCACTTCTGATCTGCAAGGAAAAGAAGTCAGAATAAGATAAAAGACCTGAAAGGCACGTCAAATGCCAGGCAGTTGCAGTCCTGCATTGAACAGTCATGCTGCTTGCTGCTTGGGTTAGGGTTGGAAAGGGCCTTAAGATCATCTAATTCGAATCCCCCTGCCATGGGCAGGGACACCTCCCACTAAACCATGTCACCCAAGGCTTTGTCCAACCTTGAACACCGCCAGGGGTGGAGCATTCACAGCTTCCCTGGGCAATCCATTCCAGTGCCTCACCACCCTCACAGTAAAGAATTTCTTCCTTATATCCAGTCTAAACTTCCCCTGTTTAAGTTTTAACCCGTTACCCTTGTCCTGTCACTACAGTCCCTAATGAAGAGTCCCCCACCTCAGTAGGGCTGTATAGACGCAGAAGACCACTGTGGTACAACTGTTGTGCTCACAGCACCGTCTGTCAACCATCGGTTCATGGTGTGTGTTTGACAAGGGGGAAAGGTGAATCTTCTCAGAGTTCTGCTTCTGGCTCTGTTGTTGTAGGATTTCACACTGAGGCCATTTTTTTGTCAATGGGCATGCTGTGCATGGATGGTGTGATTCAAGCAGCCGTGCCACATTGCTGGATCCATACTGAGGTGTGACATATTTCAATTTCAAAACATACTGTGTTCATATGATACTGAATAAGTATTCTGATACTGAGAACCTTACTGTCAGATATAGTTAAGTTTTTGCATGACACTTACAGTTAAATGACCACCAGATTGAATGGTGCTGAATTAAAATTTGTCTGAAACTGTAGTATGATTAAGGCCTTTCTGGTTGGGTTTCTTGGCTTTATATTAATACCATATGATGAAGTGTTCTAGCCCTGAAACAAAGCCCGCATGAAGTGGAAACTGGTTTCTTGATTTAACTGCAGGAAAGTTAGTCCTCACTCTTCCTTATGCATCTGGGCCAATACTTCTATTGAAGATGTAATGCATAAGGAGTAATGCATAAAATCCACACAATTTTTTAGGAAAATAATCTCCTAATTGGAATTAAGGATATATTCCAGTGAAATTAAGTATATTCTAATTTTCAGGTGCTTCAGTTCTGCCTTGTCTTGGCTGAAAAAAATGATAAACTTCCTATTTAATTGTTTGCTTTTTAATAAATGGCACACTTCCAATACTGTTTCTCCTGCAGGAAAACACAATATTAGGATAGGTGATGTGGTTGTATCACTAAAAGCTGTGAACTATATGAGGGTGTATACTAATAGGTTGAATTCCTGTGGTGACCAAGGTTTACTCTCTCTTTGGCATAGAGCATGACAAAAGCAATAGGTGCACAGCAGCGGGTTTTTTAGTGCATGCCGTGCTGTGGTGAACTGTTGCCTTCTCCTCCCTATAACCACAGATGCAAGTAGCAACTCTCAGGAGGGAAACTGCTGCTTTTAAAACACCACCCACAGACTGAATTTTCCACACTGCAGAATCTCAGCAACCTATTATGTGTTTCACTAGCTGTCAGGGTATTGACTGTGAAAGTTCATAATGTAAAATTAAAAACTCTGTATCCTTGTCAAAAAGCTGCAAATCTGTTACAAGGGAAAAGAAACCAAAGCATAGTAAAATATGCTGGTGATCTGCATGACCTACCCCAGTAGCAGCCACCTTTGTTTTTTGTTGAGGTGCTGGGTAAGTTTATAGGTCTTCCAGTCAGCCTAAAGCCCTGCTGAGAAAGCAGGGATCTCCTCAAAGGAGAAGAAAAGTCAAGAGTATTTTTCTTGACTCGTATGGCCTTGGCTTCAGGGTGGCTGTTTTCTTTTGCCTGGTTTTGCAGTGTAACCCAGGGTTTCTTGTGCTGCTGAGGCTGATTCACAAAAAGTGTCAGCAACTCGTCCTTGCCCACAAACCAGACAATAACCACTGATCAAAATGAGCCCAGTCAAAAGCATTACTGTGTAGAACTCACCTTAGATTTTTCATATTGTCTGTGGGCAGCAGGGGTGTTTGTTTTAAGGCTGAGTAAGAAAACCCTCAAACTGTGCCTTTGGGACTTGAGTGGGATGAGCCCACAAGGTGGTAGAAGAGTGGTGGAAGAGTGAGTTGTTCTTGGTTCCCCATCTGCTGCTGGGTCTCTTGGTTTCAGTAATGAGAGGAAATCCGTTTTCAGCACTCCCACATGATGGTTCCTGTGTTGCTGTGGCAGCAAAGCAGGGTGAGAGTTGGCTGCTGAAACAGGCACATGAGGGGCTCTGCAGTGAAAAATGAAGGCAGTGATTAGTGCGTCACCAGATTCCTGCGTGTTCTCTCAAAGTGGCTGTCATCCTCAGCCCACTCACCCCACTGTGAGCCCTCTGGAGCTAGCTATGAATAAGAGGCATTGTGAGCATTCCTGCCAGGGAGGCAGTCTCCCTTTCAGCACAATGGAGAAATATTTCCATGTGGTCACCATGTAGTTCACAGAATTTCAAGCCCTTATCAATTGCTTTTATTAAAAATTGGGGGGGGAGGCTAATAAAAACATCTGTTTCCCTGCAATCACCTGGTTTTCTGTTTTCTGTTGGTCCTGTAGGTCATTCTTTAGAATCTGTGTCACATTTCCCTGGAGAAGCAATGTAGGAAAGAGCATGTTGGCTAGACATGTCAGGCCCCTTGGCGTGAGGAGTGTCTAGAACTGAGAAACTTCTCCCACGTCTGCCTGTAGTCTGTTCCCTCAAACCCCAGGAGAGCTTGTCATCCTTTCTTCCATATAAAACTTCCAGTCACCTTCCTATCTGACTGGGCAGAACTCAGGCTGGGAACTGGAAGGGTCTAGTCACTTGGTGAAATTCACGGCTGTTTTTCCTATATTAAAACTACAGTTAAAGTGGTATTCTTGGAATTAAGCTTCACACACAACAGATGATTTAGAATTTTTACGTATTTTATAAAGATCAACTTTGTAAAGAAGGGACTTTGTTTGCTAGGCGTGAATTTTAGATATGAATGCAGAATTTTTCAGACCAGATATGAGTAAGAATAATTTTAAACACCCTTTTTCCTGTTTGGGGTTTTTAAGCTCTTTTAAATCTCCCTTTTAAACTATGTATTTATTATGTGTATTCTGTTTAAAAGCACAGGTGGATTAGATCTTCAGACTATAGTGTATAAGGCTTGAGTTACATCTTGGTTTGTTAATACGCTGTCCTAACTTAAGAGTGCTTTTGAATATCTCAAAAACCCC
Organism: Pezoporus occidentalis; assembly: GCF_034315485.1. Lineage (NCBI taxonomy): Eukaryota > Metazoa > Chordata > Aves > Psittaciformes > Psittacidae > Pezoporus > Pezoporus occidentalis. The sequence continues at coordinate 341,495 of NW_026914469.1, forward strand.
ATTATAGTAAAAGCCAAAAGAGTGCAGATAAAGCCTAGGAGTCTGTAAAATGTACATATGATAGGCAATGGTACTCACACTTCTAATGCTATTGGCCTTGGTGCTGTTATCCGTGTGCTTGTACCTTAAAAGCTTGCTTTTCTGAGTACTCAGTTAAGGATGTTCTGGCAGCTGGACATAAGATGAGTGTAGAACCAAACAACTGCCTGGTAAACACTAACTGTATTCTGTGTTGCCTCTGGCACTTCATAGTAAAACTGGATTAGTGTTAAGAACTAAGTACTTTCTTTGTGTACTGACTTTGAATAATTCAGGACTAGTTTGTTAGGCATATACAGGCAGAGCATTCAAAAATAGGAGCCTAAACTTAACACTCCATATTACTTGCCTTTTTCACAGAGGTATGCTGGTGACATAGGAGCATGAATCCCTACAGCCTCTGGAATCCTGCAGGTCTGTACTGACTGCTCAGAAAGCTTCATTTTCTGGGCTTGCTAAAGCTTGCAGTTTCTGAAGTAAACAAGTAAACAAGCTTTAGCCTGCAAGTGAGAGTGTCCTATGGTTATTTGTTGCAGCACCAGTGAGCCTTTTATGTAAGACTTCAGTGGAAAATTTCTGTGTAAAAGCTAGCAGGTATTTTACTGGCAATGAGGAACATAATTAAACTACTAAAATAACCCCCAACATTATCTCTAATCATTTAACATCCAAAAAAGCACCGAGATTTTTTGGAGTTAAGGCAACATAGAAAAAGCAGCTGTGACACACCATTTGCATTTAAGCATGCCGTTTTTACTAATTTTCACTTTATGTATTGCTTCATATCTGATTTCTAATCTGTTTCAAAAATGTATCTATGTCCTCCACCACTGTTCATTGTTGCAAGTGACAAAACCTATTCTGTATGACCCCCTCCCCCCATAAAGCAATGTTCAGATCATCTTCTAGCACTTACTTAGCTGCTTAACCTCTGTATTACTCAAGTGTTTGTGAAAGCTATGCTAGTGTTAGATGCCTTTCTCATTGCAAGATAAGACCAGAGCAAGTTGCAGAGTGCAGCAAGTGTCCCAAATGCTGAGTGGGTCACACAAGCCAAGTCAAAGCGTCAGGGCAAGAGGGTTCCACCACATGCCTTGCAGTTCTGGCTGGGGTGGGACACAGACGGATTGCAACTATTCCAAGTTTCATCTTGTGGAAAACAAGCTGCAGAAGCTGGAGGAGATGGCATATTCCTAGGTCCCCTCTCAGCATGGGGGTGGCACTGGGATCTGTTGAAGCAGTGCATACAGAGCCAAAATCCAAGAAATTTCCTTAGGTCCTATAATAGAAGGCGGGGCATGCTGTTTAGTATACCTACCCTCACCCCTGATACCCTGCCGCTGGTTTTGATGCTTGCATGATGTGAAGTTAGTGCTTGTATGAGTCACTGTTCCTCTGGGGGAAGGAAGGAGGGAGAGAGAAAGAGGGGATGTAATTTTCCTGCAGCATCAGAGCACAATGTGTGGGTAGAGAAGTGTTTGTATCTCTTGGAGCTTGTCTTGACTGCTGTGAAGGGAGAAGACAGAGCCTTGGATTATTTATTTTTCTCCCCTTTCCACCTGGCTTCCTTACCAGCTAGCTGACAGCTCTGAGATAGTGTGGTGAGGCAAGACAGCAAAGTCGCCCAGTGGGCAGGAGTGTATGCCAGCTGCGGAGCTGCCCTGTTCTGCTGCCTGGCTCCACCACAGCACAGCTGCCTGCAGCCCTTGGACTGCAGCGCCTTGGGCTGCAGCAGTGATGTAGTCCTGTGCAAATCAAAGGGATCAGCCTGAAATATTCCACTTCTTATTTTATGTCCCAACACTCCCACATCCAGGGGGACATGATACTTTTCATATACAAACCCCACATCTGTAGGAGGATCTTAAACTTGAACAGCCAGCTGCTGTCATAAATAAAACGTAGCAAATGATCCCAAAGAGTAAGGGGAAATAGGAGTCAAAAGGCCAAGGTGTTCTGGCCCAGAGCAGATGTTGGCAGTATCTGGGGTGGACGTGCTGGGAGACAAGTTAATCTTGCATGAGGTCAGTGAAGTGTGTGGGTCCAGCGATGGGGGAGGGGGTAGCCCCTCCAGCAGAGCACTAAGGAAGCCCAGCTGCTCTTTGCTGCCTGTGTGAACATAGCTTGAGCTGCCTCTGCTGCTTTACACCTCCATCCTGGAGAGCTTGGCAGGTAAGGAAAGTGGAGAGGTGGATGTATCAGCAAGCAAGGCCTGTGGCGTAGTCTTCAGTGTCATTCTCTCACCACTGCACAAAGGAAAAAAATTTGCTGCATCTTGCTTCTCCTAATACTTTTGGATCCATTTTAAGGCAAGTACTAGCAAATTACAGCAGTCAGTCTAGAGCTGATGGGAATTACTGGAATGTGATAAGGACTCATAAAGGAAGGAGAACCCAAGATTTCAGGGAGAAAACCCTTGTTTTTTTTAAATACTCCAAGACAGAGGAATAGCATCTGCAAACCTATGACTTTTCCATAAGCATCTCTCCTTGTTCTTGTTTATTTGTTGCAGTGGATGGAGATTGTCCTCCTCTTCCTGTGTTTTCCTGTCAGCTTTGTTTGTACTCAAGCTGCCAGAGATGGCAGGTAATGGAGTGGACTCCCAGCTGTGTTAGCTGTCTCTGCCTGTGGTGCACATCCCTTTAATGCTCACCCAAAAGGCATTTCCCTTCACAAGGATACATACACTCACCTGTTTTTATCTAATAGAGGGTGAAAGTCTCACTGAACACGAAGCCTTGTGTAGATTCTTTGCAAACTAACAAATTATTAGAATAAGTCTATTCATAGGCACTAATTTAACTCACGTAAAAGCTAGATACTGATCTATCATAGAATCATAGAATTGTTAGGGTTGGAAAGGACCTTAAGATCATCTAGTTCCAACCCCCCTGCCGTGGGCAGGGACATCTTACGCTAAATTGTATCACCCAAGGCCTCGTCCAACCTGGTCTTGAACACTGCCAGGGATGGAGCATTCACAACCTTCCTGGGCAACCCATTCCAGTGCCTCAGCACCCTAACAGGAAAGAATTTCTTTCTTATATCCAACCTAAACTTCCCCTGTTTAAGTTTTAACCCGTTATCCCTTGTCCTATCACTACAGTCTCTAATGAAGAGTCCCTCTCCAGCATCCTTATAGGCCCCCTTCAGATACTGGAATGCTGCTATGAGGTCTCCACACAGCCTTCTTTTCTCCAGGCTGAACAGCCCCAGCTTTCCCAGCCTGTCTTCATACAGGAGGTGCTCCAGTCCCCTGATCATCCTCATGGCCCTCCTCTGGACTTGGTCCAACAGTTCCATGTCCTTTTTATGTTGAGGACACCAGAACTGCACACAATACTCCAGGTGAGGTCTCACAAGAGCAGAGTAGAGGGGCAGGATCGCCTCCTTCGACCTGCTGGTCACGCTCCTTTTAATGCAGCCCAGGATACGGTTGGCTTTCTGGGCTGCAAGCGCACACTGAAGCCGGCTCATGTTCATTTTCTCATCAGCCAACACCCCCAAGTCCTCCTCCACGAGGCTGCTCTGAATCTCTTCTCTGCCCAACCTGTAGCTGTGCCTGGGACTGCTCCGACCCGGGTGTAGGACCTTGCACTTGGCATGGTTAAACTGCATGAGGTTGGCATCAGCCAACCTCACAAGTGTGTCGAGGTCCCTCTGATGGCATTCCTTCCCTCCAGTGTATCAACTGAACCACACAGCTTGGTGTCATTGGCAAACTTGCTGAGGGCGCACTCAATCCCACTGTCCATGTCAGCGACAAAGATGTTAAACAAGACCGGTCCCCAGCACTGATCCCTGAGGGACACCACTCGTTACTGGTCTCCAGCCGGACATTGAGCCATTGACCACAACTCATTGTGTGCGGCCATCCAGCCAGTTCTTTATCCACCGAGTGGTCCATCCATCAAATTGATGTCTCTCCAATTTAGAGACAAGGATGTCATGTGGGACAGTGTCGAACGCTTTGCACAAGTCCAGGTAGATGACATCAACTGCTCTACCCCTGTCCATCAGTTCTGTAGCCCCATCATAGAAGGCCACCAATTGGTCAGGCAGGATTTCCCCTTAGTGAAGCCATGCTGGCTGTCACCAAGCACCTTGTTGTTTTTCATGTGCCTTAGCATGCCATCCAGGAGAATCTGCTCCAAGATTTTGCCATGCACAGAGGTGAGACTGACTGGTCTGTAGTTCCCCGGGTCATCCATTTTCCCCTTCTTGAAAATGGGGGTTATATTTCCCTTTTTCCAGCTGTCGGGAACTTCACCTGACTGCCATGATTTTTCAAATATGATGGCCAGTGGCTTCGCAACTTCATTCACCAGCTCCTTCAGGACCCGTGGATGGATCTCATCAGGACCCATGGACTTGTGCACGTTCAGATTTTTAAGATCGTCTCGAACCAGATCCTCTCCTACTGTGGCCGTAAGGTCTTCATTCTCACAGTCCCTGCATCTGCCTTCCAAGACTTGGGTGGTGTGGTCAGAGCCTTTGCCAGTGAAGACCAAGGCAAAGAAGTCATTGAGAACCTCAGCCTTCTCCAAATCCTGGGTAGCCAGTTCTCCTGAGAGCTTCCTGAGGGGGCCTACATTCTCCCTAGTCTGTTTTTTATTTGCTATGTACCTGTAGAATCCCTTCCTGTTATCTTTAATACCTCTAGGTAAGTTTTATTCTAACTGGGCCTTAGCTTTCCTAACCTGGTCCCTAGCTTCCCAGACAACACCCCTGTATTCTTCCCATGCCACATGTCCTTGCTTCCACTTATTATAAGCCTCTTTTTTTCCTTCAAATTTTCCTCAGCAGCTCCTTATCCATCCAAGGAGGTCTCCTGGCCCTCTTACTGTACTTCCTTCTGGTTGGGATGCAACACTCCTGAGGTTGTAGCAGGTGACCCTTGAATATCAACCAACAGTCTTGGGCACCCCTGCCCTCTAGGGCTGTATCCCATGGAATCTTCCTAAGCAGGTTCCTGAAGAGGCCAAAGTTTGCTCTTTTGAACTCCAGGGCTGTGAGCTATCTTTATTACATTTTCATTTTCCGCTATTGCACTATTATTCTTTGAGTTCAGAGCTTGTTTTCATGCACAGTCTTTAAGTATCAGTTTCTTAAGAATTCCAAACCAAGAAGCAACCCCACTGCCATCTTAATAGATTTTTTTCATTATTCAGCAGTAGTTTTTATCCTTTTTGCTTTTATGGATCCTATGAAAAAAGACGGAAACATCCAGTAACAGCAAAAATCCCAGTACAACACTGGTAAGCCTCATGGCTTGCTTTTTTAAGGTGTATTGTTTTTCAGGTGTCATTTGTGAATCTTTTTCTCTAATCTGTAGATTCAGGGGCCTTGTACAGAACCTGAAAAACACTGCCATGAAAAACAAATAGATGAGTAGGTGATAGCTTCCCTTGAAAGGGAGTAGGTCAAGTACCCGTCTGCTGACTGTTACAATTGAGTGATATGCAAGAGTAATTAGGGTTGCCCACACAAAATGAGAGGAAGATGCGTTCTTGTGAGTCTGCTAAACCCTGTGTTTTCTCACCCTAGATATAACAGCTCCAGGACTCTGGTGTACCAAGGGGCCTTCTTGCTGCTCTGACCTTCGTGATCTTACCACATTCCAGATATTCAAAATATTGTGCAACATTATTTTGTGAGCTTCTTTTATCTTTGGATTTAATTTGGTAACTTCACAACGGAGCTGCTGCACTTGCTGGAAGCAGTGGGCCTGCTGTCACTGCAGTAAGCAAACTAAAAAGGATATGTATTTTCAAGAGGACTCTTGGGCATCAAAGTACTGAGGGTTGCAATGAAGCTGTTGAAAAATGAGCAGTCTTAATTTAAAAAGCAATTTCAAATTTTGATGCACTTTGTAGGAGGAACTTCTGAAACCTGTTTTTCTCTGCAGATTGGCACAACCTCATGTGAAGCTTGAGGCAGGTTGTACCAAGCTTTTGCAGAGAGAGCCAAAAGTAACATAGATGTTTTGTTTTTTCTTTTAACGGCAGCGGGACTGCTCTTTAAGCATATTTGGTATAATTTGCTATCACTACTTAGATAAAATGGAGCTTAAGACATATTGCTCTAGAGTAAATGCATTTATTCAGGTTTTTAAACATAATCACTTGATTAAATTTATCTCTACCAGAGCTTTCTCCTTTTCCTTTTTTAAAAAACGTGTATTAGTAAGTGATGGAGTCTTGGAGTGGGAGGACAGCAGGGCAAAGGTACCTGAACATGAAGCAAGGTGTTTGATAAACATCTCTGAAAATTCATAGCTGAGGTACAAAACACATCAAAGTTATTTCAGCAGAAGCTCATCAGGCCAAAGAGGTGGTTTTAAGCCAAATGAGACTTCAGCACAAGAGTGGAAAATAAGCCAGACCATGATTCCTGGGTGAGACCATCAGCCTTGAGCATCTTACACTGATTGTGCCAGGAATGTAGGCCAGGGAGATGCTCTGCAACTGCACTGCCTGCCAGAGAGTCTTGGAGCACAGCTGCCTTTCACAGACCCCTTCCTTATGCCCTCTGGTGTAGCCTGGGCAGAAGAAATGAGAGAACTGTCAAGGGCAAAGCCACATCTCCAGAGTCCAGGTGTTGTTGCAGCTGATTTCTGGCAGTCCCCAAGGCACTTTGCCAGGAAATCCCTCTAATTTGTAGCAAAGGATAGGCACAGTGCAAAACTAGCTTATGGCCTGCAAAGCCATCTGCTCCTACCATTCTCTGTGTTGACGGAAAGTTTAGCACTGCATCCCTAAGTGAATCATGAAATCTCACCCATTATGCTTCACAGGTGCCTATTTGATTTTCAGAAAGTCCTTTTTACCAAGAGAGTTGGAACAGTGGCTCTAGAAAACACGTTTGCTGAGTTCCTATCTGAGAAGAGATATTAAGGAATTCCACCTACCTTGCTGCAGTTTGTTAAATCAATTTCAAAAGCAGCATCCAAAGTACACAGCAATGTTTTATATGTAAGCATGCTCATTTAAAAGGATACAAAATGTATTTTGCTTGGCTTTGGTACTGCAGATAACATATGAACCACCATGTTTTAAATGAGTACGTGTACACTATGAATGTTTGTACTTAGCCAGGTGATTACCTTGCATTTTATGTGCTGTTCATGATCCTAAGGATTTTGTACTCTATGTGAATATAACCACAAAATAATTTCAGTCTAAGTTTAATATGCATTTAATGGCTGGAAAGATAAAGTTCAAATACTTAAGGTTGTTTCATTCACATTAACTATTAATGGTTATTACTTGTCATGGTTTTTCTTTATTTAACTACCCACTGAGGTGGGAGCATCTGATGAATGGTCCAAAGCCGAAGTTACAATTCTTCTTGCTTACATTGAGAGTCTTGGTATTGGTGTAACAGCTATTTCTGGGAGAAACTTGAAGTCTGCAGATACGCTATTTTGCATTGCCGGTAAGGCAATTTCATTTATGCTACATCCACATGTATATGGGTAGAGGATGTTAATGTTGTAACTGTAGAATCGGAGTTGTCCCTCCTTCTCTGCCCTGCATTAGCTGATACTGTACTAGATCAGTGGACCCAAAGTCCTTTCCTCTTTGTAAGCATCTAAGGCAACTCAGGTGATTGTCAGAATCTTTGGGGTAGACAGCCAGTTCCTACTGGATGAGTGCTGCTGGATTTCCTAACCTTTTTATGTTTCAAGCTCTTTAAAACTGTGCATATCGTGCTCTGCCAGCTGCTGGCTGGAAGCGTCTGTCGTGCTGGTATGGTAGCACAAGGCTGCCTGGGAATTCGGGTTGGCTTTGAGCAATAATAGCAGTCTGCTGTACTTTTACTCTTCCCTTAAGTAATTCTGTAACCTCAAGAGAACAAGTGGCCACTTGGGTTATTAGACCAGATGTTGAAATAAATATATCAGCTTTCTTGTAAAACTGCTTGCTGTGGGATGTGTGTTTATGTACATACACATCCACTGGGTTATGTGTTTAGGTTTTTTTCCCAGAGCTCAATGTGAAGAGGGAGAAAAAAAAAGAAGTGCAATTTTGATTTAGAACATATGCTCAGCAAAGCAGGAAGAATACCTTATTTTTCTGTTGTGGAGTGTTAGTTTCCCAAATCCCAGCACATGTTGAAATTATCTGAACTTTAAAATTAGATGTATAGCACTTCAGAGAAATGGATGTCAAAGTAATATGTAACATGAAATGTTACTGAATGTGTTGCTAAAAACTGGTATTTGTAGATTTCCTAAAGCTGTTAAATTTCAGAAGCTGAGGATTCTGTATCTTTATTTTACATATTTACAAGGTGGTTAGCACTCCTGTAGTTCTCACTGGAATTGTATTTATGACTAAATATGGTGGAACAGGTTTTAAATGTATTCAGCTGGCTGCTTTAAAATATTGGCTAACTGTTGTATACAGTTATTTTCCTTAGCAGTTCTTTTCTAAGTGTGAGAACAGAATTAATTGCAAACAAACAAAAGATGATATATATCCCTGCATGAAATACATACTTTCTTAACATCAAGAAAGTACCCATAAACAGTTTCTTAGAATGGGTTTCAGGGCAGTGATATGGACTGATAGTGCTGAGGAAACTTTTTAAGTAAATGCTAGAACTTTTAGTGGGATTAGCTGTACCTTGTATTTTCAGTTTAATTTAGCACACATACATGTGTGCAAGTATGCGTAACATCCATGAACCCTTCATCTGCTAACCTTATGTTCATCTTAGATAGAAAATAGAGCATATTTTACCATTTCAGAAGTTGATTATTCATTTTGTATATGTACTTTTTTTATTTGCTTCCCAGCAAATTCCCCCAGCACATCTTGTTAATGCAGCTTCTGTATATAAGTTTAGCATCTGTATGATTTGGTTGTTTAGAAATGCCTTCCTCCTGTTTCCCCTTCAAACATTGCTCATATGCAGTAGTTTACTTTCCAAACACACAGTAAATAAAGCAGTATAATAATTCAAAATGCTTGCTTAATGCATAGACTAAATGGCCTACAAAATATTCATGTTGCTGTCTGTGCCAAGGAAACAGAGCATGCTGCTGGAATGTTTTCAGTTCTACATATCTGCTTGTTAATGGGAAAGTGGAAGTATTTGTTAAACTAAAAATGCCAGCAGCTTGTCATGATAGTGTTACTTTTAAACAGATGTATGTTTTGCAGCATGAGCATAGAAACAGAAGAGATAAAATGGCATAATTTGAGGGATTTTGTGCTGTGTGAGAGAGCTTGAGCAGGGTGATGTTTACAGCTGTAAATATCTCAGATGGGTTTATGGTAGAGTGTAAGGGATAACCCCTTTCTGTTGTCAGATGGGCAAGCTAGTAAGTGATAGGGATGTTTGTCAGAATCTTGTACTCTCTGACTGGACTCAGGTAGGCCACATGTGGAGAGTATAATGCTTAATATCGAATATACTTATTTGAAGGTATTTAATGTTACATGGGATTTTTGTTTTAGCACAGTGATACAGAATATACTGTAATCACAATACCAGTGCAATTTGCACTTAGCAAATAGGAAATACAGCAGTGGCAATAACAGTTCAGTCACAATCACCGATGTGTGATACCTGTTGCTGGTCTCTGTACTATGTTCACCATCACAATGCTGGACATCACCAGACACCAAGAAGAAATTTGTGGGTTGAAACCAGCTGAAGCTCTTTGCTGTGTTCAAATTTACTTGTATCTGTTGTTAGTTTTTTCAGGTTTTATACTCTGTACCAGGCTGAGCCATGTATACACCCCATCCCCATGCTGGTCTGGGAGACATTGCTTTTAATGAACCTGGGAGAAAGGTTTGATACACTCACCTGTGGTATAGTCAGTTGATCCAGTAGCTGTCGGAGGAACTCATGTTCATGCGAAACCAAGGCCAACCTTGAGTCCCATTCGTATTGAGATAAAGTCAGACCTGTTTGCAGCAGCTGTGTTCAGTCACACCCTGCATTATTCCCGGAGCTTCAGGGCATGTTGCCCTTGCCTGTCTCCTTTCAGCCGTCTTCCATCATTTATTGGCCAGTCAGAGCATTTCACATTGAGATTTATTTCTAAAGAGAACAGGTAATTCACCTGTTTGTTTGATCAGCTATTTCTGTTGTGCTTCCTTGATTTTCAACGTTTTGATTTGTGAACCTCAAGAGTCCTTTAGCAAAGTGCCATCCCCTTCAGGCTCCCCTTAGGCAGGCAGTCTCACAGCCTAAATGAACATGCTTCACCAAGTCAGGTTTCACACATGCCCGAAGCCTGGACCATGGACCTCTAAGTTGAAAACCTTTGTCTCCTAGCTACACTGCCAGGAGACTGTAGAACTGTAGTGGACTGCAACAAGCACTGGCATGAATCAGAGCTGCAGGTGACCAAGAAATACAAAGGTACGCTCCAGTGCTCTTCCAGTGATGGAAAGCAATATAGGCTGGATGAGCAGCGTATCAAAACTCTGGTCATTGTTGCTTTGTGGTTTTTGTATAAAATAAGTCTGCAAGAAAGATGCATGTTGCAAGTGTAACTGTCAATGTACTTTCCAGTCATTATTGTGAATTTGTGAAAGAGCCAATAACTTTGACTTACATATTTGACTTCCAGTGTAGGGGAATAGAAAGTAATATTTTAAAATTCACAATTTTAGTCTGATTAGAAATTTTTCTAATGAAATCCTAGCAGCCCTTAAATTAATCCTCTTACAGGAATTAAGATCACCATGCTGTTACAGTAATTTAAACCGAAGCAAGTGTTGGTTGCTGAGTCAGTTGCTATGCTCTGCATATATATGCAGTCATCTCAGCTGAAATATAAACAGTACAGCAGCCTGGTTCAAAAATACTGTTTGAAAATTGACTTGGATGAGAAGGCTTCCGTGTTACTGATACTGGATGAAGGACTAAACGGGGTAATGACAAATGGCCCAGTGTCAAGCTGGGTATGTTTCACAGGACGGAGGGAACTGTAGTGGGTCCTATTTTGTTTTATAGTCTTCATTCATTTTCAAGAAGAAGGCTTAGATCATAGATTAATTTTTTTTATTAGCTATTTCAAATAAGGAAATGTGAACACTGTTTTGAGAAAAAAAAAATCTCAGAAACTTGGAAATTCAGCAAAAAATTTTTGGAGGTTACGGAAGTTTCAATAGAGACAAGTTGGTGGGCAGTTAATCCTCGGCTGCAGTGAGGAGAAAACAAGCCACAGCAGCTGGCATGTTAATGAAAGCATGCTTTTTAGGGTTAGGAGGAACAAACAATAACCTACCACAATATCTGTGACTGTGACCTCCACCCAGGCAGAAATATCAGCTGTGCCTGCAGAGATTTTTGGGTGTTCAGGAGCAGCTGTAAACCCTGTATAGTGCCCGTGTGAAAGTCCTTGCTACTCCAAATCAGACTCTTCCCTTTGGCATGTCACAAGCATCCTATCCTTAAGGAGCCAGGTACCATTTTGCAGTGGTAGGGGTACCACAGCCAGGAAGTTGTTTGGCATTTGGGACTAACGCAAACTAAAGGTCTCCTGCAACTGTACATGTCAAATACTGACCTAAAGTTTTTCTTGAGTCAGGAGTGGCACAGGCAGCCTTCCAGAGTGACCACAGGGGTGCAGTTACTTGAGAAGGTCTCTCGGGGTGTATTTTAGTGGTATGGCTGGGCAGACCTAATTGCCCCTGAACTGGCAGGGATGGAACCATTCCTGCCTTTTCCTCCACCAGTGTTGTGCTTGGCCAGAAGACTTCATGCCTCTCTGCCGCCACGCCTGCCTGTTCTGCTGATGTTGTCACTTGGAGCCACGTTGCTTCAGCAGCTCAGGCTGATAACCTGGCGACAAGCCTTTTGTTTTGTTAGGCTGGTGCTGTGCTGGGTTAGTAATGGAGCTGACACAGTCCGAGGTCCAAGGAGCAGCAGAGCAGCGCAGGACACAGAGTAGAAGTCTGCAGCCAGGCCATGGAGGCGGGAAGGGAGGGGATGCCCCTGTTTTTTTGCCCTGGAGTAGCTGAGCAGCAGTGCTGAGCTCCTAATCACCTTGCAGAAATCTGCTCAGGCAGGCTGCTGGGAAGAATGAGGTTGTTCCCATGCATAGCTTCACCTAGGCTTAATTTTCCTGTCTGCCGGTTGGGGATAACCTCTTCAAGGAGTGAAGTGAATATAAATTGGTTGTTTAGTTATTTGAAAAAAAAAAAAGTGGTCATGCAAGTGCTTGGATAAAACTTTAAACAAGAATTTGCCTCTGTATTAGCCTTCACCAGCGGAGTACTGAGATGAAAGTGGAAATCTGCCTTGCAGACTGCAGTGGGAATGCAGAAGAGTCACTTGAGTTGGGTTTGTTTGAATTGCTACAGTGTTTTGTTTACTCAAGTTGTTTGTCTTTTATTTTATAAAAATACACTCTTCCAAAGGGATATCTAGCTTTGCTTTCACGACAGGTTTTGGAAATAAGTAGAGCTTAAACCTAACACTAATGCTGATTGGGAAATAAGCAGGAAGAATTGGTTATCTCCTCCCTGCCCCATTGCACATACACTGGTTCACTTGGTCATACAATACAACTGCTTTAAATTGTTTTCATCAGATGCAGACTGTTAATAATAGAGTTAGGAAAAAGATGTTCTGAGAAAATGTAACACATCCGTTCATGGTTAAGCAAATCCAGGCTTTCCTTTTCTGCCCTCCCCCAGGTTGGACTGGTGATTCAGTAGGTATAAAGTTGGCTTAAAATCCCCGCAAACTGTGCAGCAGCTGAGCTCATGTGTTGTTATCCTCAGAGATGATGTTGCAAAATCAGCAGTGGTCTTGTTTGAATCAGTGGAGAACTCTAATGCTCAGCAACTGAAAAATATCAATGCATTAAGTTTTCATTCCATATTGATCTCCAAACAGAGTTTCAAAGGACTGTCTTAGGGGGAAAAAAAAAGAGAGTTTTAAGCCGGGATTATGTTTTCATGTCTTGCAAAGAACCCATTATGTGTGGGGCAAGCTAAAGCTTTGAAAGTCAACTTCCATCTGTGCTCCATGATGGTATTTTATATAATTCCATGTCTAAAAGACAAGCTTTGGAAGTGAAATTAGTTTGCATCATGCACAGTTCCTGCAGAGATCAGAGGCAGACCTGTTAATGCAACTATTGCTATTCATGAGTTTCATAGCCGTGTGAGTTTCAAGTTAATTATAAATGCTTGTTTAATTGCTTAACAATAGGGTATCGGAGTCTCATCTGGGCATTGTGCATATAGCTCTCACTTTTTTTAATTAAAGCAAATTCCTACCTTTTTTTTTTTTTCCCTAAGAAATTAATTTTGGTGGTACTGCTCCAGGCTCTCGCAGGTCAGGATATGCAAATCCTCTTTTAAATGTTGGACAGTTGTGTGATGGATATCTTTTATTATCCTTTCTCTACATGGTTGTTTAGTAGCCTGATTGTCACTGGATATGGCATAAATTGCTCTAGTTTTTATATTGGAGTTCCTGTTGTGACATTTTATTAAAATCTGTGTGCATTATTACTAGCAGATACTTTAACTAATGTATTTATCATTTGAGTTTTCAAATGCTTTGTTTAATAGATTTTGGACCTGAAGAGGCAAGTAGGCCACCTGTCTGACCTTCGTATCACAGACCACTGTGCTTTAATATTGTGGATTTAGTCTAATTATTTTAGTTAAGATAAACCATTTCTGTCCCCTGGAAATTAAATTTGTGCACGCTGGAGGAACCAGCCACAGTGCCAGCAATGCCTGAGGCACTTGCAATGGCAAGGAATGTTAGATGAGAAATGCAGACAAATCAACCTGTGCTTCAGAGGAGGAAAAAAAGCCTTATGTGCCACCCAAGAGCATTGCAGATGGGCTTCTCTGCGCCAGCTCAGAGACTGGACTGTGCAGCTCCCATTGCATGAGTTCTTACTGTTTCTGAGGAAAAGCAAGGGAGAGGAAAAAAAGAAGAACTCAGAAATCACAGTCAGTTGTACATTTGGGGAAAAGTGTACTTGAGGTGTGAGAGTTAATTATAGTCATCACACTACAAGTGCTCAGAGTGTGCAGACAGAGTGTGTCAGGACAGTACTGACAGTCTTCCCCGTGACCTGTAAAGCAGAAAAGTGTTTAGCAAATTCATATTGCAGTGCTAAAAAATCAGAAGCACTACAGACAACCATTTGGGCTGTCTTCATAAATGTTCTGGAATCAAACGTTAATTCTCTTAACTCCAGAACTAAACATTAATTGTAAGCCTTAATTAAGCACTTAAAATTAAAATTAATGCTATTAAAAAAAAGATATCTTCCCACTATCTGTCAGCACAAACGAGTCTGCTATCTCTTGAGCTGTTCTCTTGTTTCTGAGAAATGACACCTGAATTTGCTTAAGTTCAATGTATAGCTTTTGGGTCATACTGTACCTCTCTCAACAAGACTAAAGCTGAACTGGTTTCGTCAGTTTCCCTGTTTCACACAATCATCCAGCCTTCTCTTTCAGTAGATGAAGAGGTCAGCTTCTTCAGATGGCCAGTCCCAAGGCTGTTTCCCTGTACCCTAGATTTTTATGTGGCTCTTCTCTGAACCCTTCCACTGTCTAAATCCTTCAAGTGTGGGCCTGAGAACCAAGCCCTGTTGTGTGGTCCTTACTAGAGTTCTGACCAGTGCTGTGGACAGAATTAAGTGCATGGCTGGGTACCCTGGAAATCAGTGGCAGATGCTCAGCCAGTTGAAGGCTTGGTCTTCTGTGGTGGAGGGGAAAGCTGTGTAGCACCACTGGTTTGTCCTGTTTCCTGTGGACCAGAGCCTGTTTTGAGCAAGGGATGTCATTGTTTTTGCTGTGAGTATTCTACAAGCACACCTAGTCTGCTATTTAAGGTGGTACTAGTGCACTTACTTTTCAGGTGTTGACATCAGTGAAGATCAGACTTTGCTTCTAGAAGGACTTTATGCACATTTCCTTTTTCTTCATACAAACTTACTCCGCTACTATTTTGAAGCATGGCTGTCAGTAGAGCCTTCTTGATACAGTACATTACAAAAATATGACAATGTATAAATGATTGAGCTGGCATCTGTGGCTAGGGGATGGGAAACACTCCTTTTTCTAGGAAAATGTTTTCCTTTAGATAAATGAAAATCCTATTGTTTGGCTGAGGCGTGACCTTGCACTTGGGCAAAAGGTCAGGAGGCAGAAAGGCTTATCCATTTGGCACATAAGAATCAAAACCAGGCAAGTTGCCAGTAAGCTCAGTCAGAGCAGAGGATGCAATTTTAAATGAAGTTCATAATGGTATTTTTTACATGAACAGGAAGTTTTCTTTCTCTAATCAAAACCTAGATAATTTAAATATCTCTTGCTTTGGTAATATCCTGACATTGTCCATGGATAGGGGACCCTCAGAGGAAAAGAAAAGTGATAAAGGCTGTCTGTGTCAGCATGTTCCCAAAAGAGATCATCTGTCCAGCAGACATCAGTGAGAATCTGCCTGACAGAGAAGTGTACGTGCACCAAATTGCAGGATTGGCATCTAAAGAAGATTGTCATCTTTGAATTCCAATCTGTGTCATAACTTTTCTCTGTTTATTTCAGTATTTGAGATTTGACAGTGTGCCATCACTCAGATGGCTCAGGAGTTTTCTATGTAACATTCTATATGTTACATAGAATTTTACAAAGAATGGGGGTTTTGTGTGTGCTTTCGGTTATTTTTAAAAACCAAAACCAGTGCTTTTCACTTTTCAGGAGTTTGGTTATAGACAACAGCACTGATTATACCAGTTCTGAAGGAAACCATTCCCAAACTGGGAGTACACAGCAACATAAAGAGCAGTTGTGAGTCTAAGAGGGGTTGCAACTGAAGAAATAGTTGTCTTAAGGTTACTTGTATTTCAGAGGAGGCAGTATGTTTCATAAAGCAGATGGCACTGGAAGGATTGCTCAGAGAAAGTTTAGATTTAGCAAAATCTCAAAAATCAGATTAAGAAGACAGATGGGGCTCTGGATTGCCTAGCTAACATGCTAGGGCTTTTTTTTGCCTTTTTCTGTTTCACTTTCCCAAATTATAACCTTGGAGATGCTGGGACTTTTTTTATACAGCTGACATAAATTTAGTACTAGAAAACTGGGAGGGAGTTATACTTCAGCAGCTGTTTTCACTGTAACTGGTAGGGTTTTTTTGCACTCATTTGAACAGCAAGATGCAATTGCTGAAAGACGACAAAGGATTATAACTGTGAGAAGAGAAATTTACGCTTGACTTGCTTCAGCGTATACATACAGCAACCTTGTCCTCTTTGTGGATTGTAACTCTGTATTTGCTGTTTTCCTACTAACCTCCTTTTCCCACTTTGCTTTGGGATTCTTGAAGTGGAGTTGCAGGGTTTCCCAGATGGCTTGCACTATTTAACTGTTGTGTGGCCCATTCCTAGCAGTGCTTTTATACAGGGACACAGGGTCTCTTTGCCCATCCAGACAGGATACCTTTGCCTGTAGTTTATCTCCTGGAAATGAACAGTTAACATTAAGTAGCTCTTGCTTTGGACAGGAAACATTCCTGTGGGAATATTACAGGGCATGGGCTAGTGGTACAAGCAAATTACTCTGGCTCTGCCTGTGCCCTGCAAGCCAAAAGGTAGCCGTGTGCCAGAGCCCAGGTTTGAAAGGGTCACATTCACAGCACACTGGTCAGGAGCCAGGTCTGGCTGCTACCTAGGGGCTCTTGGCTCAGGCATAGCCTGGCCTGTCTGGGGGATGGGAGAGATGTCACCTGCCCTGGGTGAATTCATCAGCCTGGGGCCTGTCACCTCAGCCGTCTGCTTTGATCTGCAGGGAGGAAACATCAACACTGTGCACCATTATGTCCCCTTCCTTCCTACAGAACCTCACTAGCAGCACAGAGCAAAGCTCCTTCAGATCTTTGTAACTGAATATTCCTGCTGTAGTCAATAATAGAGAGAAAACAGTATCGCAAATCTGTGGAAGGATGAAGCATGCTTCATGTTAGCAGTTCATGTTCTCAGAGTTCACCTTCTGCAGTGCTTTCAGTTTCCTGTCTCCATCATGTTCCCCACCTACTGCAGATGTTCTTCCTTCTCAGAGTCCATGTGTCTTTAATTCTGGTGAGCTGCTTGCTGTGGTAGGCTGTAAAACTCCAGAATAATGTATCTGCTTTATTCCCACTGTTTTACTGAAAGTACAGACTAAAATGTTTGCCAGATATTTTAAAGACTGTATTCTGTAGCTAATAATGAGTCTTCGAGGCAGCTTTTTAATAATTAAATAGTTCTTTTATTATACGTAATGCTTCGGTCTAAGACCTCCCTATTAATTTGAGGTCAGAGTGATTTTGATCACTTGCTGTCTTTCCTCTGTTCTCTTCTTTTCTTTCTTCAGTTTTCCTGTTAAGAAGTCCTGAGTATCTCCTAACAATTCTCAAACTTACTGTATAGCTTTAAGTTTTTTTAGTAGTCTCTCTTTATAGGTTGTTCTCGTCACACTCACTGTTTCAACAATTTCTCTGCAATTTAAAGCTTGTAATCATTCTGTTGCTGTGGAAATCACTGTGATAATGCAGGTTTGCTGTTCATGACTTCACTGCTGCATTAGATAAGAAGAAAAAAAGAGCTTTTGTGTGGGAGAAAGCCCTGAGTTAAGTAAGTTGTATACATTTCACATATATGTCAGGGAAAATAATACATGAAAAGGAATTGGGGTTGTTCAGGCTGCTAGGATTTTCTCTATCTTCTGAGTCATAAAAAAGCCCCAACAAGTCTAAATATTAAAAAGGAGGCGAAAAAAAAAACAACAAAGCCCAGTGTCTGATTTAGGGACTGTGGATTACAACAGCAGTTCCAGTCTGTTGCATTCCAGGACATCCGTCTTCCATCTTGGGTGATGGCCTTTGTCACTTCATTTGGAAACAGGATTTTGGAAACCGTTATCCTTCCTTATCAGAAAGAGAGAAGGATGTAGACAGAACCACCTATATAGCTATAGAGTGAAGGATAAAGGAATTTCCTATTGGAGATACCAGTGGCTAGCTCTCTTGTTTGGGAAGAGAGATCTGGATTTGTGTATTCAGGAAAATTTTTGCTTATCAGTCTTTGTTTCTAGATCAATTTTAGTGGTAGTCTATTCTAGAATTTTGACTGTCTATAAGGAATTAAATAGATTTGGTACTTCTGTTGTTTTCTTATATTCTTCCTTGATTAATATTTCAAAGCTCTTTAGTTCCTTCTTATATGTGGTTGTTTAGAAAAGACTAAACTTTCATGTTGTTGAAATTACTAACCACAATGTTCAGCTTGTCCTGTTCCCTTGCTTTTTCTTTAATGCATGACCCATTATTCTTAACCGCATCTGTTCTTCAACATTCTTTGCTAGGCAATTCAAAGTGGGAAACATTAACAGCACAGCTATCTGGCTTTGGATCTAAGTGTATTGTTCGTGCACATTTTGAAAATAACTTATATTGCTTTTTGCCCTCATGTTTGTAAATACATGTACAGTTTGTAAATACATAAATACATAGGCATTCCTCCTTTAATTAATGTGGCTGCTTTTCATATGCATAAGACTTCACAAGTTGCTTGGTGGTCAAGGCAAGATTTCTAAGGAGGCATTCAGTATGTGCACATCAGAGTGTATGGACACTGTTTTTCAGTATATATTGTTTTCTTTGACTACTAAATGCAAAACTGGGAACAAGTCCAGAATCTTTAATAGCTAGAATGTATTTCATGCTGATCCCTTCTAAATTGGTGTTCACCATCGCCAAGTTCTAAAGTGAGGGCTGCAATGATGATGAATTTCTCTTAATGGGGTTTTTGTTCAGGGCTGCCTGATATTTGTATTTTCTGTACTGTAGGATTAAAACAGAAAGTCTCTGCTTATAAAAGGGCTCAATAAGTTTCTGGCTGCAATGCCCTTAGGACAGATGTGCTGATATTTCTGTATTAGATCCTGATATCCTTTTAAATTTATACATTGTTACAGTATGTTTCTCAGCATACTCAGTTGTGTCATTTCACTATTGAAATTCACAACAGAGATTTTGTTCTTTGTGGTTCTTGGTGTTATGTCTTTCTGGCTCAGGGCTTACACTGAAATAAGTTCTTAAAATCTAATGCACAGTAGTAATAGAACTGTACCACCAACACTGTTCTATGTAAATCAATATATCGTTTTAAAATCTGTATGAAAAGGAGGTCATGCTCTCTTTTCTGGGCAGCACATGAAGAAATGAGTTGCACATGGTACTGTCTATTATCTTGGGGAATGGAATAAGCAGAGGTGGGGGACATCATGCAAGAACAGCAGGATTTCCAAAGATGAGAATGAGAGAAGGGAGGGAGGGAGATACTCATGGAGGAAAACAAGGCAACTGTAAATGAAAAAATCCAAGGAGTGGCTTGGTGGAGGCATTGAACCGTTGTTGTGTCTTTTCAGTGCAGCACTGCATTTAAGTCATAGTTATTGAAGAAAGGCAACAGCTGCTTCTTTAGAGCATGAGGCAGAGGAAATATTGGAGGGGCAGAAAAATAATCGTAGATACAGAGGAATGCCTTCCACAGGGACTGTCTTGCACAAGCCACTCCACTTTATGTAACAAAGTGTGGTGACACAATGCATGGTTTAGTCTTAGGAGTGCCCTGGAGTAGACAAATGTTGTACATCTGGAAACATTTAAACAAGTAATTACTTTCTGGAAAAAATCGCAAATTACTCAAGGAAAATGAAGTCCATTGTGTTAGCTTCTGACTGCATGTCTACAAGATGTATGATTCTCCAGACTGCCTTAACCTTATCACTTCTTTGCTTCTCATAGCCGCTACTTATATGTGGGGACAGGTAATGCAGTGGTATCAGGGCAGACAAGCAGGTATCACCATGGCCTGTGACATGTTTGCCCCTTCAGAAAAAAGGCCACTGAACTGGGAGGTGGTGGGGGGAGTGTACCCCTCTTCCTCACTGCTAGCATCCTCCCTGCCCTGTGTTTTGAGGACAAGGACCTGATCCTGTGGGTTTTCACTGTCTTGGTTAGACATCGCCAGGGAAGTCCTTTGCCAGCTGGGGGAACCTCTCCTGATGGAGATCAAAATCTCTGAGTGTAACACAGGCCACGCATTGCCCACTCTCTTCCCAGGCTTCCATCACAGCAGACATCCTCTGTTCCTTCACTACACAAAGAGAGAATGTTTTGGGGAAGGGGTGAGGGAGCACAGCAGACTTCCAGCCTTTCCCTCTCCCCACTGCTGGTGGAGAAGGCTGGCTGAGCAGAAGCACAGGAAGGCGGGGACCTCTCGGAGTTGGGATGCCGTACTATCCATGATGTTTGATAGCATGCATAATTAGAATTATGATGCTACTGTGAGATTGACATGTTGCCCATCGGGGGGATATTGCCTGCCCCTGGTGATGTGCTGCCTGGCTGCGTGTGAGTCATAAGTGGAATATAGAATATAGAATCTTTTGGGACGATAATTGCTATGGTTGTTTGTCATTGCAGAAGTAACGCTGAAGGTCCATGTAAGCGATGCCAGCACACATCAGCCAGTAACTGAAGCCTTCATTGAGATTTTTACCAACCAGATCTCCATTGCATCTGGAACCTCAGGAGCAGACGGCACTGCCTTCCTCAAGTTTCAGTATAAGCTGGGCAATCAGCTGATAGTGACTGCTAGTAAACATGCATATGTGCCAAATTCTGCACCGTGGAAACCTGTAAGATTGCCTGGTAAGAGATCTTTATTTTTGTTCTGAGGTAAGATTTTGCATCTAAAGGAAGCTACACAGTTTTGTATGATGTATTTTTTAATGCTTGTGATCCTGGGTAGGAGGAAGAACATCTGGGTTGTTCAAAAAAGGCAAGGATTCTTCCTCAGTTAAACTGTGGCATCAGGGCTACATCAGTTTTCAAACAACTGTTGGTGCTCTTAGAGCTCCACAGCAAATGCAAATCTATTCCAGATCTTTTTCTTTATGGGAACTCTGTTTCCAAGTGTTTTGTTTCAGCAGCTGTGATACACTCATTCGTTTCTCTCTCAAGGTGTAGAAACAACTGCTGCACCATAGGCTGTAGTGTACAAAAGAAGTCCTGGCCTTTCAATTCTTGGCTGTGCCCATAGGACAGTTTTAATCTGTAGCTATGTTATCCAGATGTAAGGATTTTTTTAAAGTTGATTAGCGTGATTTGTTTCTTCTGCAGGCAAAAACTGTAACAATAATACTTGCATGTTAGTTTTTATCAGAATGCCTCAATTTTATGGGAAGTGGGAGACATTGCAGTAGTTGTACAGAATGGGATTCTGAGTCATGAAGACTTATTTATGTACTGCTAAATAGAACAGATTGGGGGTGGCTTTCAGACCTTGAAACATAACACCTAGGTGAAGGTCACATCCTCAGTTTTCTTCTGCCTTTCCTCTAATCCCCAGCCATTATTAGAGTCCAAGTAGTTTGGGAATGGTCCCAGGCTTGTATTATATCCAGATCACACCCAAATATCACCTCAGATCTGATAATTAGCCGATGCCAAAGCCATGCCAGGTTTTAAGTGTGCTAATATTTAAATAATATAAATGATCACAGGACAGTGTTCAGTCCCATGCCTTGGCTCCATTTTATTTATTAAGATTTATTTTATTTATTAATATTAATATCTATTTATATTAATATTTCTAAAACCCCATTTTAGTTATTAAATATTTTTATTTATTAATATCAATTTTAAATAATATTTATTAATATCAGCCAGAGGGACTGTGTGACTTGCTGCAAGGTGGAGCAGCAAATGTATTTTCAGATGAGGAAAGGAACTTGAGTCTCTTCAAACTGAGGATTATGCTTTAGGCATTTCAGCATGCTGTTTACTTATCTGCATTTGTGTGCTTCAGATAAGATAGACTGACTTCTTCCACATTTCCTCTGCTGTATTCTGCCACGTTTTCCAGCTGCTTAATGGAGCTATAGCGAAGACTAAGCCAGGTTCTTAGGTGCATAGAGGAAAAAGAAGAAGCAACTGAAATGCATTTCAGCAAGGCGAGTTTGAAATAAATAAAAGGGGACAATTCTTTACAGCAGCTGTAGTCAAAGATTGGAATAGGTTGCCAAGAAAGGTTGTGAAAGCTCTGTCTTTAAAGATACTCAAATCTCAGCTGGACATGCCCCTGCTTGGTTGAAGCAGGTGACCTCCAGAGGTTCCTTCCAACTGTAATTGTTCTGTGACTGTTTAAAAAGTTCCTTGATAGTTTTTCTGTTTAAATAAGATGAAGTGCAATTTCTTCAGCATACTTCATGTACTTCCTTAAGATACAATCATGTATGAGTAAAGCATGCAATAGCCTTTTCTTGCTTGAACCTTTTCTTGTTTTGTGTCTCCTATCTTTCTGACTTTGCACCCTAGGTCTTTTGAATGCAGCCTACTCCTCCATGGCCTGGAGTTTGTTTGGTTAGGTTTTTTTCTTGTTGCTTTTTCTCTAATACTGAGTTTGAGGCAAGGGAATCAAACATGGCATTGTTGTTTTGGTAAGTCATTGAAGTTTAAAGAGCAGTAATTGTATATAGTTTCCACAAAATCTTTCCAAGGCTGAAATGTGATCTTACCTCAGAAAATAGATTCCTTTCACCTCTGGTCATCCTCCATTGAAACAGATAGATAGCTTGCCATTTATTTAATTGGGAGTAGAATGTTTTCTTTTGCTTTCTTTACCTTGAACTTAATCCTTTCCTTGATTAAAGAAACAACAACTTACAACTTGATACGTCCTATGTAGATTTACTGGGGTTGTTCTTTGAGTTAGTCCTTCAAAGGGACATGACGAAAAACTTCAGGCCCAAGATACTTAGGCTGTTAGTTTCTGTATTGACTAAGATACGTAGTCTTTAAAAACCTTTCCAAGAACTGTTTGTATTTAAATGCCTTGTATTTAAATGCCTCTTCGATTTGTAACCAGCACAGTATAGAAGTCTTGAAAACCATGGCATTTTTTGTTATTTTTAATCTGGGCTGGATGATGGGGAACAGGCAGTCATGATGTTTGCATCACAGTCAATATGCATTAGTTGTAATCTTACATTGAAAAGTTGTGCAGCTACTGAACTCCTGTATTAGCTTTAAGGAATAAACATCAAGGGTTTTCTGTTCCCTTAATTCGCCAGAAGTGAACTTTTCTTATATTAACCAAAATAATTACTAGCATTTTGCCACTTAAGCAGAAAAACTATTTATTTACATAAAGATAAATGGTAGGAGGAAAAGATTAAGATCTTTTTTTCCATTGAAATATTTATCACCAGAGCCATGGCTCCACTTATTAACAGTTCATTAATTTAACATCACTTGAGCTGTTGAAGTGTTCGTGATGGAAGATGTGCTCATCTATCTGCTCTTAGCTGCACATAGATTTTCCTTTCTAAATGATTAGGAAGAAAAATATTAGTCCCTATTTATGAGGATGTTGTTGGAGCAGTGTGTGCAGTGAACAGTGGGAAGCTGCTAAGGCAGCACAGTTCATTCAAGCTGGTAGGGTCATGGTTGTGTTTAACCCCAGCCAGCAACTAAGTACCATGTAACTGCTTGCTCACACCCACTACCTGCTGATTAATACCAGGCCTGAGCAACGATTGGCCCCTCCTGGCCAGCACCATGTCATATACTGGGCATGACATGCTATGGTGTGGAATACCCCTTTGGCTAGTTTGGGTCAGGTGTCCTGCCTCTGCTTCCTCCTAGCTTCTTGTGCCCTCACTGGCAGAGCATGAGACTGAAAAGTCCTTGATCAGGGTAAGCACTACTTGGGAACAACTTGAACGTGGGTGAGCAGCATTGTTTTCATACTAAAGCTGAAACTCAGCACTGCAGCATCTACTAAGAAAAAAGTAACTCTCTCAAAGCTGAAACCATGACAGTCAGTCAAGGCAAGGCATGTTATTCACTGTGGTGAAATGTAGTCCTAGGAACAGAGGATGCTTCTGGTGCTTCTGGGAGAGGGGAGCTCATCTGGGAAGCAGTATCTCTGCAGATGACATGTGAGTCATGGTAGATGAGCGATTGAAAATTACCTCCCAATTCAGCACTGCAATAAGGCAGAATAATCTGATCCTTAGCTGTAAAATAAGGTAAAGACTGAGAAGGCAGAGTATAGTGATTCAGAACTTGTCCTTGGTGCAACCACTCAGGAAAATGTGTGTCCAGTTCTGGATCCAGGCTGCAAGAAGAATGTTTATATCTCTAGGGTTATATCAGGAGTGATTAAAAGATTGGAAGATATGGCTTCAGGGGAAGACTTGGAAGTGCTTAATTTATTTTGTTCACCAGAGAGAAAGCTCATGGAGTAATTTGATCGTAATCCATCAGTACCCACACAGAGAACAAGAAAAGGATATGAGAGAATTCCTCTGTCTAGCAGGCTTGTATAAAAAGAAGATCAAATGGCTGGAAGTCTAACCTCAATAAATTTTGATGGGTAAAAAGGCACAGAGTTCAACTGTGCTCATAATTATTTACTTTGATGTTGTGGTGTGTTCTTCACCACTGGACACCTTAAAAGAAAATTTGATAGCTTTTCTACATGTTTTCTAGTTTAAGCTCAGCTATTGGAGCTGAAGCAGTAATTAATTCAGGGAAGGCTGTGGTTACACAGGAGTGAGACTGGATTGTCACAGTCATCCTTCTGTCATGCTGAGAAAAGATTGTGCAGGAAAGCCCGAGGGAACTTTAGAGGTTGCATGTGCATTATAGCCTGGCGTATATGTTGGAAGAAGATGTTGGCATGTTTTATTGTAGTGAGCTCCCTAGGGTGTCTAAATTATATTAGCTTTCTTCATGCAAATTAAGTTATTGGAGTAAAGACAGACAAATTCTGTAATTGTGTGGCCTTAGTGCTACTTACACTAGGCTTTCCTGTTTATGTTGCCTGATGTATAGGTCTGTTTCACATCTAGAGCATTGGAAAGAAAATTCTCAGCTGTACTTGCAGTCACATGATTCTTTGTTTTATTTTTCCAATGCTCAGATACGTTAAGACCATCTTCTAGATGGTGGTTCTTATCAG
This sequence comes from Pezoporus occidentalis, assembly GCF_034315485.1. Taxonomy (NCBI): domain Eukaryota; kingdom Metazoa; phylum Chordata; class Aves; order Psittaciformes; family Psittacidae; genus Pezoporus; species Pezoporus occidentalis. The sequence continues at coordinate 366,552 of NW_026914469.1, forward strand.
TGTGTTTCTCCAGGTTTCTTCTCCTTTCCTCTGTATTTCTCCCAAATACTAAAATTTCTAATCTTTAAAAAAGTATATTGCTTAAAATAGTCTCCATATTCATAGCTAACATCTATACGGTCTTTTGTATTAGGTAATACATATTAGTTTAGAGGAAATTTATGAAGCTCCAGAAAATCAGAAGAGCTTGCAGTGTTCCATTAATCAGTTCTGGAAATGTCTTCCTCAGCTTGTGGTCTCTTCAGAATGAGATGAGTACTTTCCAGGTGCAAACGTGGGATGCTGCCCACTTCCAAAAAATTATTAGTCTCTATTAATCTCCTTTTCTTCTTCTGTCTTTGAAAGCCATGCATGGACTGTGAGCAGATTTACTTCTTACTGTTTTCATGGGTGTAGGAGTTAGATGTGCTTGGTGGCTAATTCCATACGTACTTCTGGTCTTCTGGGTCTGAAGAACTTAGCATGAAATTATACCATGATCTTCACTCTTCAGAGATGTGTGTGCATACAGACACAGTCCCCTGTAAGGAACGTCAGTACCCAGTGGCAAATGAGGTCCTTGCGGGCAAATTTCTTGCAGCAAATACCATTTATCTCTCTCCTTTTGCACCACTGATAGAGACAGTAGTTCCGCTATATTTAACACTGCTGTAGTGTGGGTGGTGACTCAGTAGGGACATGCTGTATTTTAAAGCAAATTATTCACATTTATTCATCATACTTTACCTTTCTGTATGACTTTTTATGTAATCTCAAAGTATTTAAAAGTTAAGTTTCATTAATATCTTCCTGAGGTAAGAAGTATAGCTGTTTCACAGAAAAATAATGCAGTCAGACTGAGTTACTGTTCCAGTCCTCTTCATGTAATGACAAGTGTTTCTCTGGAGCTGGGAATTATAACCCAAAACCCTGCTTCACTCTGCACTGTTGTGTGCTTTCAGCTACCATGCACGACTTGCAGGAGTCAAAGTGTAGAACAGGCTGTTTAGGTCAATAATAATACCCTGGCAGTTTAATTATTTGGTTTAGAAAATGCATATGGTTTCTGCCATGTATACAGTATGATTATAATAGTTTGGGTGGCCTGCTTTTGCAAAAATGTAGAAGAAAGTACGTGTTGTTGTTGCGTTTATGAGAACTCAAATATATGCCACTTAAACCACTTCTCTCCCACAGTGTTCTCTTCACTGAGTCTCGGCCTTCTTCCTGAACGCTCAGCTACTCTCATGGTCTATGATGATGTAGTCCAGATAGTCTCAGGATTTCAAGGTATGATGTTTCTTGGAAGTCAGAAGTGAAATTTGAGGGTCTCTAAACAAAAAGCCTGACAGCCTGATACTTTCTGAACTCTATCCTGTGGATGAGACTGGTTATCTCATTGGGAGTTTTTCTGAGTTCCTCAAGGAATGCTCTTCTGTGGGATGGTTTTACCAAACTGATTAATAGCTAAATTCATTCCTAACTGCTGTGATTAGGGAATTCAAGTTACTTGGTAATAAACAAGTTTGGACTTCAGTGTGCTGTCTGAGAGCTAGAGATGAAGTTTATTTTGCTATCTGTTAAGTGTTTTGGTTCTTTTTTTATATCTAACCTCATTTAGCTGCCCTTACAGAAAATGTTTTCTGATGTTGTTATTGTCTGAGAAATTTATCTGGTTTTGTTTATTGCTTCCTACTGTGAAGGCCTTAGAAATTTAAGGCATAGAAAAATTTCTCATATCAACTTTGTTGTATATCCTATACAAACTTATTTTTCTTAAGTACCTCCTGTGGACCCCTTATCAGACTGTCTGCAAACCCACATATTACAGAATGAAACCCACTGTTTTAGAAGAGTAAAGTTTGAATCACCTTTTCATAAGGCCAAACGTAGAAGTTTAAGCAACAGTAGCATCAGTAGGATGAACACTGTGTTTCCTGAATTACACAGTAAAGGATAAAATGTTAATCTGATTTAGGGATCAGACCTGACTTAGCCCAGTTGATGTGACAACTGAGGTAAGTCTGTTGATGTAAGAACAGAAATTTTTAAAGATACCTTTAATGAGCCAAAACAAGGCACATCCTTCCTGTGAGCTTATAGTGCATAAACTTTGTCTTATTCCTGTGTATTATGATTAGCATCACTCCACCAGATAATTAATATGCATGGGAATACTACCTTCAATAATATCCTAAGAGAACTTTGTTTTATCTGAGAGAATATAATACAGTTATGCCTTCCTGACACCTTTTTTTTATAGTTAGAAAGCATCCAGATATACAATAGGCTTTTCATTAATGATAGCAGTAGATACAACTGGAGCTGAAAAAGCACTAAACAAATTAGGTAGCTGATGGAATGCTCAGAAGGAGAACAGCACAGCTGCCATACAGACATTCTGCAATTTGAGAGCTATATTATCTAATGGTTTAGATTAGATGGACAGTGAACTGTGTTAAACCACAAGGGATTCCATTAGACAAGACATGAAATGTTGTTTACCAACAGTATTCTACTAGCACAGTATATTAAATACTTTTACTCTTTTGTAAAGTGCTAATATGCAGTTAACTTTAAAAGAACAGTCTTTTCATATTTACAGCTTCCTTTCTTCAAATAAATGAGGGATGTTAAAAGGCTAGAGGGACAATTTAACAACTGACACTCATAAATATTTCCCACATAATCATGCTCCCTTCAGTGAATTGATCCAAAGTGTCCCCTATATATATATAAATTAGAATAGTATTACTGGTTCTGCTGGTATAGCAGAGAAAGAGGATAAAAGAGGAAAGTGATACCCCAAGTACTCTAAGGGTTGGGATTTGAACTCTCAGTCTTGTCCAGTAAAAACTATTTTATGGGAACAGCCCACAGTCCTTTTCTTGGGAATTCTCTTATGGTGAAACCTGAATGAAGGACAGCCTAGACATTGTACTAAAATTTGAATGGAGCCTCTCTTGTCTTGATCCAAGGTCCTTGTGACCTAGTTTTTCTCTGTTACTTCTCCGATTTATTTCCCAGTAATTTCACTCTGCTTCAAAAGAGCTGATTAGGAGTTACCTCAGTGCAAAAATGAGAGCAAAACAGAACCCATTATACCCAGGAACAGACTGGGAACACTGGTGTTGGAAGCCCAGTCAAAGGGAAAGAAAGGTCTGTCTGGTACAGTAAGTTACCAGTTGCTTCTGAATAATTAAGCAAGCAAGCGACTTATTATGCAATTGAGAGGTCTGTCTGAGTTGATGCAGCCAGCTTCATTTTCATGATGGCATTACATTCCACTGCTCTGCTCTGTCAGTAATTGCAAGGGATGGAGCTTGCCAGCCACTGGGTCATTTAAGTTACTCAATACCGGCCCAGTGATGAGCTGAACCTTCAGCATTCAGTGAATGGGAGCTGTATGGGTACCCTCTATCTGCCTCTGACATGTGAGCAATCAGAGCATGAACTGCTGATACTTCAATGTTATTTTGCATAGATTGAAGCTCAAATGCCAGTAATGCCATGTGTCATGTATTCAGTGTGACGAGAGGTTCCCTAGAGGGACTCTTTGAGATGGTTATGTCTTCAGGTGTGTCCAAACTGGAGTTTGGACTCCAGTCCAGACTCCAGTCCAAACTGGAGCTGACAGCCTTTGAATCATTGTGTGATTCAATGCAGGGCCAGTGTATGACAAGAAGATGTTTAAAGAAGGTAAGATCAGTGCTCAGCAGTCTTATACCTCATGGCACTCACCAAGTGGAGAGAGGTCACATGCCAGTTTTATACTTGAATGTGTTTGGATTTTGTTTGGGGTTTTTAAGTCAAAACTAGATATCATGGAATCGTGGAATAACAGCTTGGAAGGGACCTCAAGGATCATCTGGTCCCACCTTTCTAGGCAAAGCAGGACATAGACTAGATGTCCCAGCATGCTGTCCAGGTACCTTCAGTAGAAGCAATAAGTCCATTCCCAGTGATAAGTGTTGACTTGTTGAAAAAAAAAGAGAGTATGGTCAGCACAAGTCTGTCTCTGCATTTTACCACTTCCAATTCCCCCAGTAAATCTATTCCTAAACATATGCCCCCAAATCCTCTATGACCTCCTCTAAAGGAATACACTGGATTATTTTCTAGCAAGGTGGTGAGAGAAGGCAAAAGTTTTGGTAGCTGCTTACCTCACAAGCCTTTCACCGGTAGGTCCCGGTATTCTGCGCCTTCAAAGGCTCTTGCCAGGTTTGGAGAGATCCAGCTGAGGCTAGATCTCTATCAAAGAGCTTGTTAACATAGAGTGTGAATTAACTACTCTGCACTGATTTACTGTAGGTATAAGCACTATCTACAGAGGAAGCTGTTTCGTTCACCTTAAAACTTGCATCCAAGTTTTCCTGCCAGGTTTGGGGCTAAGTCACAGGAATGCTTTGTGCTGCCTTTAGGATTCAAGAAACTAAGACTGGCTTTCTGAATCCTCCCTATCTAGTTAAAATTTGGAAGCTCATTGCTCTCCTAGTGCTACAAAACAGCTATTTGTTAGTAGAAGACCGTAGAGCCTTCACATAAACTACAGTGTTAGACACTCAGCAGCAGTTACTTTGGTTTTAATTCTTAATTACTTCAGATCTTTGGAAATATAATACTGGTTCTTGGCAACTTGCATAAGTCATCTTAACCAGAGATTCAGACTGCAGAAGAGCCTACAATTTTACATTGAACTGTTAGTGGTAATCCTAATGCCAGTTTCTTTATTGTGTTCAGGTTTTTTTCTGTTTTGTTACTGTGAACGCTTATCACTACGGGCTGTAGGAGCCTGCTCAGTAGTGCAATCAGAGGTTCCCAGCTCCCTGAACAGATCTGTTCCCAGGGTATAGCAAACTACTGTGGTATTGCAGAGCACTCAGGAGAGAAAGCTTCCCCAAGTTCATTGCAGTCAATTTATTTAGTCTTTCGTGTTGTTTTCCATTGAAACCTAGAAATTGGGTAAGGGAGATTTCTCCCTATTTCACATGAGTGTTGTGTAATGCCTGTCTTAAACACTTGAGGATACTGCCAGTCCTGAGAGCCTGCTGTAAATACTTACGTGTTTCAGAAATTGAAAAGCTTGGTTTATAGCTTTTTCTTGCAGAATTGCCAAAGACATGAGAGCTAAACAGTGATCAGCCATTTGGAGGTACTTGCCTGCCTACATAGCGATTCCTGTTGGCCAATACAAAGTTTGTCCTGTGGAATTTTTGTGTTTTCTCATAGCTAGAGCTCCTGCTAGAAGATAATGGAAGAAAAGATTCCAGTCTCCTGGTTAATGACATTGGCAGTTACAGAGCTTAGGAGTTGGGAGTCAAACTCTTTAATCTTTCTTGCCGTGAAGTTGCATGTAACCTTAAAGTGCTGGCAGAGACTAATAGGGGAAAAAAAGCAAAATTGTTTTGAGTTGCCATCTTTGAACTGCATAGTCAAATGTGAATTAAGAAAAAACCTGCTTGCCTCTTGATTTTGTGCTGGGGGGTGTGTGTGTGTGTTCTGTGCATATTCAAAATGAGCTCCAGAAAATACAATAGCTTTTGATTTAAAAATTAATTTGCATGTTGCACACACAAACTTGCAGATGGAGTCTTGCTGTGTGTTGCTGAACAGTGATAATGGTGAGCATCCATTGAAAAAAGACTGTTGACTTTATAAACTGAGATTTAAATGAGACATGAAGTGCCATAGCACATAAAACACTCTTAAATCATGTTGCAGCAAAGACCCCTCAATTAACACCTAGCGATCTTGAAAAAAACTCTCAAACTATACAACACAGAGGAAAAGAGAGAAATCTTAGATGCCCACTAATCTGGTTCTGTTTAGATGTGTTCTTTATGTGGGAAAATGTGGAAACTTTTCACCCAAGTTTTGTCAAGTAAATCTTTTTATCCAGGGATTTAAATGAAAAGCAATTGTTCCCTCAGCACTAGAGGTAGGTAATGTGGCCAAAGCTTTGTAAAAATTAAATACAGAGATTACACAAGTTAATTTGGACTACAGGTAGAATTGTCTCTTAGAAAATCACTTTCAAGAATATAAATTACGTTTATCTTGCTATTTCAGGAATTCAGGAAAAACAAAATATAAACAAATGTGGTGAACAGGATGCTTTTCTGTGCTTTCACGTGCTCTGTCTCTGAACTCAGTTTTAGTTTCGGTTATATACATTAAAATAAGCATGTAATGAAATTGGAGGTGATCCAGGGGAGAAAAACATAGCAAGAAAAACCTCTGACATTAGGTGCCTTAACAGTTTTGCTCTGTAATACTTGTGGAAAAATAATGGCGAGTGCAAAATAAATGTAAAAATACTGTTTTCCCTCCTCTGTCATAATAGCCCTCTGATGTCTCTATCCTTCACAAACTGTCACAATTTCTAATAAAAGACGACTGTAGATGTGCCTCCATAAATGCAGAAACCTACGTATTCTGCCCACCTTGGATATAAAGTCACTTCTAATTATTTTTAGGTGCACGGACTCAGCCACAAGTTCACTTTCAGAGAAGATCTGTGAAATTACCTGAGAACACTAGCTACAGCGATTTGACAGCATATCTGACTGCAGCCAGTTCACCCTGGGAAGTGGACAGTTTTCCTTATTTGCAGGGATTAGATGGAAATGGAACAGGTAACCCACTACTTTGTTTTTGCTCTGATTTCATATTGGTCCTGAGATTGACTTTTGACCATACAATTTTTTCCATTCCCCATTCCAGCAGATGTTCCTTAAAATTCATGTGATGTTACAGGTTCAACTTCCCTACCAACGTGCTGTTCCAATAAGCAAGAGAGCAAGGTCCGCTGTCCCTTAAATGGGGCCACTGAATACCAAAGGTGAAAACTCTGATCTTGGGAGATCAGAAAAGTTTGTTAACACTTGTAGTTTAGAGCTAAGTTTCCAAATGTGTCACATGTGCATGTACAAGAATGGAAGTTAATGTGAAGGGACAAAAGAGAATTTAACTTGAGGATGCCATAGAATTCTTGTTCATTTTTTTTCTAAAAATAAATAAAATGCCTGTATATCAAGGATTCAGTATTCTGTTGTTTCAGCTATGACTTGTTTCAATGGCTTGGTTAATACTTTTGGATCTAGCTTTAGCCAAAAGTGTGCAAATTCATCTAGCACCAAGGGAAAACAATGAAAATTCATAGTAGAAACACGACCACTGTTCAGTTCAAAGCTGTAATACATTTTTATGACTGTGACTGCCTGTTAATCTTCTTCCACTTCTCATTTACTCTTAATTGAAATAATTGGTGTTGTGTAGGCTAGCAAAAAATAGAAGAATTGGGAACAGAGCTCTTTAAATTCATAAAATGCTGCTGGGAAAAGGAGAATAATGTTTTCTCTATGTTCCTAGTGATGTAGAAAGCAACAGTGGACTTGCAGTGCAGCAAGAGAGATACAGACTAGTTATGAGAAAAACCTCACTATGGTGAGAATAGTTTAAGCTTTAGAAACAATTGCTTGCGGGTGTTGGACAAGGTTAGGCAATGACCTGCGAGGATGGCATAGGCGTAAAGAGCCTGCTTTGAAGCAGGCTGAATAACCCCTGCTGTTTCTCAGGATGCGTTTACTTGTGATGTATTGATCTAGGTGACTTTGAATGCTAGGTCATGTGTGTATATACTGAGCTTGCTATCTTTTCCCTAAAAAAGGCAAAATAAACTTCCCTTTGTACAAATCTGAATATCCCCTTTTCTATTATGATTAGGAACGTCTGCTACCTTACTCCAATGCTTCTGTCTGCTCCAGGGAGTACATCTCATCCTATCTCATTCTCTCTCTCTGTTATTTCCCTATTCTCATCTTCAACCATCAGTCTTATCTGGCTCTTCATATTCAGACATGATCAAATATCTCTTTATCTCTTTTTTAAAATGAAGGAATGCACTTGATCTCATTCGTCTGTCTCCTTCCTCATCTCCTTTCTTTTTATCTCTAAACCCACTGAACAAAGCGTTAACAATGTGTGTGGGATTCCCAAGTCTTTCCTTAGTACTCAGCAGCCCAACTTCCCACCCTTGCATTTATTTAGTGAAAATAGGTCTCGCCACGTTTTCAGATGATCACTTTCCTGAGACTTACATGGAATCATAGAATAGTTAGGGTGGGAAAGGATCGTCTAGTTCCAGCCCCCCTGCCATGGGCAGGGACACCTCACACTAAACCATGTCACCCAAGGCTCTGTCCAACCTGGCCTTGAACACCCCAGATAGCCAGGATATCGTCTTTCTCCTGTTTTGCCTCCTACAAAACAGGTGAATGCGCCCCTGGATTTTTAGTGTTGTGTTTGCTTGCATGACAGAACCTTTTCTACTTGAGCATGGAGCCCTGGATTTGACTGTTACTAGCCTTCAAGTAAAAGTATGTCACAAAAGACCAAAATGGCTGGCAGATGGGGTTTAAAAGACTGTGAAGAGCCATGTTTTCTGAATGCTGTAGTATTAGTATTCAGTATGATATAATACAGACTACAAATACAATACATTGGTATATGCACAGTAGTATAGGTGAAATGTTCTCCATTTTTATGAGAAGTTTCTCCTCCTGTGGAAAGATGGAACTTTAAAATCCTAAACTTGGGTTGACTTGCTTTCCTTCATCTCCACATGGCTTGGTGAAGATTTCACCTGAAAAGCTTTTTCAGAAATAAAAAATGAAATCACCACTTGCTGGGGTAATTTGAATATTTCTCTTATCAAAAGGAAAATATGTAAAACTTTTAGAAGTCTAAAAAAACTTATCATTTACATGCATGGGAAGTTTTGGAGTGTTCCTGTTCCTGAACACTGCTCCGTCTCTTCTGTCTCTCACCTCTCTTCCCCACCCAGTTACTCCTCTGTTCTTTCACAGTTCTACATGTCTGTAGAGTTTTGGAGAGGTCTTCCCATTTGTTTCAGTGAGCTCAGTTCTCTGACTAATATTCATCCAGAGTGACTTTACAGTTGTTTTAACTAAGACCTATTGTCTATGAGTTCAACAGTTTCCACTAAATCCCAACTGGGTGTCGAATATGGAGCAGTGAAAATTCATTGCATGAATCAGCATGTTCCAAACATAAAAATTCCGAGAATTTAGCTGCTCGTAGTGACAAGCCTGTATAGTATTAGCTGATTGTTTGTATTAATCACCAGTTGAACAGACTGGTTTCACAGTATCTTGTCTTTTTAACTAAGGTAAACAAAACTTGACATCAGCTACAGCAATGGACAAAGCTGGCTAATAACCATTACTCCTGCTGCATTTGTAGTCTGTTCTATAAAGAGTTGAGTCTAAATCACAGAGGATTTTCCTCTGATTATTTTTAAAGCTCTTTGCAGGTCACCAGAAGTCAAAAATGATAAGAAAGAAATGAAAGCTGACATTTATTGAAGTCCATTCCCATTTAATCTGTGCATGTGCTTATCATTTTTTAGCATGTGAGAATTTCATAAGCATTGATTTTAATTTACCTTTACAACAGAAAAGACAAAGATTTATCTTTTTAATGAGCATTTAAATACTGTGCAAGGTGGAAAACTGAAGGATTATTTCTTCTTGCAGAGGTCAGTGGATTTCAGAAATTTCTTCCATTTTCTAATATAACTTGTTCAACCCAGCACTGAGCAAAGCATCAGTACAAGACAACACAGAGCAAAGTCAGTACATCTTAAGTAAAAAAGATGCAAAGTCAGAATGCTTTTTCTGGGGATGAAAACTCATATTTACAGATATTAGGCAGATATGCTTTATCAAGACACTAATGAAAGAGAAATTCAAGACATTTGATATCTAAAAATAAGTAAAATATATAATTTAATCTTAAATATTAATCTTACTTCAGATAACTAAGATCTGAAGTTGTACCTTTTGTCATTAGGAATTTGTAGTATGCCAGAACTTAGTCAGGTTATGCTACTAAGTACCAGGAATTTATTTCTGGGATACAGCCTGAGAAACTTAGTGACTCAAGTCCAGTGACCTGGGGACATGTATCAGTCTGACATAAGTTACAGGTGCGTGACAGAAGCAGTGGATCGAACAATCGGGAGTAAAGGAACAACTTTTCCCCCACCAGTTCCCTCCTCTATTTTATATTCTAAGGCTGTAAGGGGATGATACTGTGCACCATTGGAACCTGTAATATACAAATGCTTGGGTAGGCTGTCAGCTTTCCCCTACACCTTAACTGAATTTCCAAACCTTATTTTTTCTGGTTTTCTCTCTGTTAGCTCTGTGGCTTTCTTATATGGTCATCTTCGAAGTGCCTGTTTTCTCAGCATTTTAATTCCTCTGGAAGATATGCTTCTGCCCTGCCGTTCACAGTAGATCAAAGCAGTGTGCATTCCCCTTTGCTTGTCAGCTGTGCAGCAGTGACACTTGCCTTGGAATCTGGGGAAAATGTGCATCAGAGCAGATGCTATAGTAAATAAGCCACATGCTGGTTATTTTCCATGTCTTCAGTTTGGCAACTCTTGCAAAATCCAAAGAATCTGAAAATTCTGAGGAGTTTTATCTTTTTCCTTTCCGTTTGCCAATTTTAACTTTGGTGAGCTGTTACTCAGAGATAACAAATTTAAAAGCCATTCCTTGAGACTTACTCACTGTTAGGAGAAGTCATAAAGGTCTTAATGCTTTCCCTTCATTCTCTCAAATGTACTCATCCTAATGTATAGTCACTGAGATAATGCATGTTCCTGAGGATACTGTGTGTCTCAGCGTTGCAGGTAGTGTACCACTGCGGAGTGTGAATGTGCTTTTACAGGCAGTTTATGCTGATGTAAGGCACCAGGATTGCAGGAAGGACAGTACCCCATGCTCTGCCAACCAGGCACCGCTGCTACTTCTGTCACATTAGCCCCACAGCAAGATGACAAGCTGCACAACCCCAGATTAGCACGAAGGAGGTTGCAAGACTGATGCTCTTGGCAGCACTAGGGACCCGTAAAACTGGAAGCTCCATCTCTTCAGATTTGAACTACTACCACTATTGCTTAAAGTTTCAGTTCTCTTTGGTTTTAAACTTCAAGCTTTCCTCCTCTGAATACATGTATGTATATACCCCGAATACATGTGTGTGTGCATATATATATATATATATTTTATATATACATGGTATTTTTCCCTGTCATTGATTAATTTGGTTAAATGGCTGAAGGGTTATAACGCTTTTTTAAGTAGTGTTGTCATGAGGTAACATCCATTGGCATGCAGTTTAAACATAAAGAGTAATTATTATTACCTTACATAGATAAGGAGCTAACACTGTGTATCCTAATAATCCCTTTAGTTTGGTTTATTTCAGTGAAAGGCCAAAGGAAACCCATCCTGGCATTCTTAAACATATGCCTGATCATCACTGTAGTTGCACTGCGTGTTTGGCTGTCAGTTATAATAGGGCCATGTGAGGCTATAGTAAAGGCTTGTGAGATTATTTTTTTTTTTGCCATGATTATCACTGTGATATTCATATATATTTATTTAAGATGAATTAAAATATATGCAGGAGATTTTTTCATTGTCATTTTCTTCACAGTTTTCCAAAATTAAGTGAAAAATACAGAAGCATGGATATCTGTGTTGTAAATTTTGTAAGGTGGGGAGGATTACTTCCATAGTCCCTAGAGGAAATACGCTGGTGTAGTATTGCATTTTTGGACACCATGGGTGTAAATTCTAGGAAATTCTGTGGTCACAATATTCATTCATTCTCTTGGTAGGAAACAGCACTAGGTATGACCTCACCCCTGTCACTGCAGTCAGCGTTCATCTCCTCAACAGCGATGGGACTCCAATCCCTGTGAATGGCCCCATCTATGTAACAGTGCCTCTGCCAACAAACAGCAACCTGAAGCACAATGCGCACGTTCCAGCGTGGAGGTTTGACCAAAAATTTGGTAGGTAACATCTCATTGGGATTCCCTGGATGGCTTCATTTGCCTGAAACAAATGTCTTGCTGTATTTATTATGTTAACGTAAGCATACAGAAATCTGTTTTCTGTCTAAAAGAAGACTGAGTTTTATTCATCAAGTAATACATAGTATATATGCAAATATACTTGAGTAGCATTGTGTGCCACTTCTAGACAGAATTTTTTGTAAATGTACCATTTTTGCAGTTATTAAATATTTCATGTAAAAACTATCTTGAAAGAACTTGATTTCACCCACAGGCGGAGAAGTAGGAAGACATATTTACTGCAGCATTGAACTGGAAGCCTGGAGAAATGGAAACTAGCCTTATCTTTGCCAGCAGCCAGCATCTGACCTTTGGTCTGTCTCTTGTCTGTAGCTCAGTTTCCTGCCTGTCAGATAGGGAATATAGTACCAACTTCTTTTGTAAATCACTTTAAGATTGACTACTACATTAAAGCAGAAAAGTACATATAAATGATTTCAAATTAAAAAAAATAAGGCAAGCAAAATTAATAAAATAATTTTGAAAGGACCAAGTGAGTAATATGAGCTGTAAAATGCACTCAGTGTTCTACACTTTAGGATAATGTTTCCCATTGCAAACAGGACGTTTTCCAGAAATATGTGGTTCAGGCTCCCTATTTCTGTTTGTTTGTTTTTTCATTGCTAGCTGGTATACTGTGCTGGCCATCTTTACACCTTCCAAGTGTAAATGATTAAGGGGTCCATAAGTCTTTTCTGGTGGTTCCCCTTCAGTTAATTGCACTGTGTCTTCTTAAATATGGACCAGATGGTTGTTAAGAAAAAGAAGTGAAAAAAAGAAGGCTGGAAGGTGAGAAAGATAGATGCTGTGAGGAAGAGAAGAAGAAAAAGAGCCAGAAATGTGGGTCTGTATAGACAATTGGTGGGATTTTTGTCCCTGCAAGGCAAATGCTTTGAGGCAGTGTATGATCACATCCAGGAGTAGAGCAACAAGCATGAAACCAGCGTGTTGGCGGAAGGGAGGGGAGGGAGAGTGAGAGAGGTGAAGGGGGAAACATTTCTTGTTTCCTTCCTGCCTCTCTTCACTGAAAAAGGTGATGTATTTTCAAACAGCATGCTGTAAGTCTTCTGTCAGAAGTTGGCTGTATTAGATTGTGAAACAGTGGGATTTAATAAAGAATAAATTTGAATATGGTGAATGCTCCATCCCTGTCAGTGTTCAAGGCCAGGTTGGACGAGGCCTTGGGTGATATGATTTAGCGTAAGGTGTCCCTGCCCACGGCAGGGGGGTTGGAACTAGATGATCTTAAGGTCCTTTCCAACCCTAATGATTCTATGATTCTATGAAAATTGAGTAATAGAAAAAAGAGTGCAATGAATGGATTCAGCGTTTCCCTTAACTGTGGAAATGGCACTTCTCTGGTGGTGCTCTCACACTAAGTTTCACTGCATTCTTCCTGAAACTGATTTTAATTTGTGAATTTATAAACTATTCTGTTTTCCCTTGTTCAGAAAAAGACAGGGAAGACTGACTCACGTTTACTTTCTCCACAAAAAGCAGTCCATCCCCAGTCCTTCCTGTCAGCTGTGTTATAGCTGCAGACTGCTTCATTGCTAGTCACTCACTTCAGTAAAATGGTTCTGATTTTGATTATGGAGCTTTCTCATTTATGGCTGAATTTCCATGCCCCTGTCATGGGGCCACAAAGGCTCTTGGTATGGAAAATGGTTTTTACTCTTGCGTATAAAAAGCTAGTTACCCTTTTGTGTACAGTATATATTAGTAAAGAGCAATACGGGTTAGTTAATTAGTGTTGCAGGCTTGAGGCTCCCAATCTTGAGACAAGTCCAGCCTTGTTTGATTCATGACAAACTGCTGGAGGACTTGTGTTATTGGAAAGGGAAGGCTTGAAGACCACTAAACAAAATGTGTCTTTGTTGGGTCGCTTAGCTTCACAAAGCCATGGAGAGGAAGGTATTGAAGATGATATGCTTAGGCTCCAGCTCACACTTCAGCTGAAGCAAGCATCTTTCCATGCAACCAAAGATGTTGAACAAAGACGCATTTGAGCCCTGACTGCATCATGCCAGTTCTAGTAGAATTTTGGCCATGTCCCAACCAATTTATATTAAAGTAGCCTAATTTAATAAGTAGAGCAGCCATTCTATTTGTGCAGGCTGCATGAGCACTCTAAGGGCTGTCAAAGTAGCTATATGTAAAGTAAACACGGTGTTATCCTGTCATTCCCCATTCCTGTTGCGCTTGGACTGTAAAGGGAGGAGGATGGATGATGGCTGGGATGGCTCCGTGCTGGAGAAATAGTTAACTGGCAAATAAGTTTAACACATTTGCACTGCCAAATCTGTGCCTTGTCAGGAGAGGACACCTAACCTCATTATTCTGATTGTCTTTCATTTCAGGAGCTGCTTTTTTTCAGTGATAGTTCTGTTGCAATCTCTCCTTAATAGATTTTCAGTGGATTAAATTTTCACACTTGTATCTGAAAATCGAGTAAATGCCAGAGATAGGGAACTGTGACTATTACCAGGCAATAGTGCAGTGCTTTTCTCTAGCAGAGTACAGTGGGTGCTTGTTCGTGCAAGCCATTGTTTTTGTTTAGAATCCATGTGGTTGTCATCATTACTGCATGAAGTATAATTTCTGCTCTAAAAAGCAGAGTTACTTTTCACTTTTAGAGGGAAAAATGGAGAAGGGACAGAAATACCACAAATATGTTTTAAACCTCAGAATTTCATACATTTTGCTGATCTCATGATGTACTAATATAAACCCAGTGGCGCCTGATTGGAAGTGCAGAGATTTTTATAGTTTCTACAGAAATTAGGCATATTAGCATATTATAGCAGCCAAAAATAATTAATGGCTTTTTAGGATGTTTACTGTAAACAATCTGTATTTTCATGACTACAGTTTCTGCCCTTGAGAGAAGGAGGAGAAGCAGCATAGCCTACTTAGGGCTGAGGGTGGTTCCACTGACACTGATGAAACACACAGCCAGAAAAAGCAGGCTGACATCAAAATAAGGCAATCTGCTACATCTAGTTTAGGCTGTTCCAAATGAGATTTTCCATTACAAAACAAACTTACTGCTCTGCATGCACAACAAGCAAATTAAAGCAGTAATACCTTTTTGAATAATTAATAAAGAGCAGCGAGCTATGCCTGGGAGAAGTTTTAGGGTAAAGGAATATGTCTAGCCTTGTTCTTGTGATGGAGATGCATTCCACCACTTTTCTCTGCAGCATTTCTTAGTGTTGGTAATAATAAGCACAGGTACACTGATGTTCTGGAGGTGCATACTCTAAAATGTATCTTAATCATTCCCTGCTGTTGACATATCTGTATCTCTTGTGTTTCACACTACTGTAGGAGAGTAGTTTTATTTCATAGTGCACACTTAAAGGTTTGAGCAAGAAGAGATATGGGTTCTTGTTTTTATAAATCAGGATTGCTCAGTGTGGTTTTCTGGGTTCCTGGCTTTTTTTCTTTCCCAAATGTGTTGTTTTTTTCTCTTCTCAAAATCTGAAGGGATGGAAAACTTTTTTCTTCTTTATCCATAAACAGATGGTTGGGATCATGACTTCCTCCCTCTGTATTTGCCTTGATGTCAGCAGGATTTACAGCAATGAAATTAATCTCTCTATTCTTGGACACCAGATTTCTGTCCAAGACTTCTTTCTAGCCTTGTCCTCTTCAGTCAGAAATGAATGCTACAGATCCCAGTAGGAAGGAAACTTTGTACCTCCTGTATCATTTCCAGCTTTCACCAGCTGGACTGAATAACACAGCACTTGCTTAGCTGTATTCTCCTCAGCCTCCACTTAAATGGCTTGCGCTTTATGTTAAGGTGTCTGTTTCTTGTTGGATTCAGTGAGTAAAATTGTAAGACCAGAGTTCTCCATTTTAAGTCCTCAGTTTCATCCCATGTGATCCAGAGGCATTATACTGCAACTAGACCTCTACAACCACATCTAGAGCTGTATGAAGGACTTTAAAATATTACCAAATATTTCAGTATGCATAATACGGAAAGGGGATTTATTCTTCAGTGGCAGTATCAATGTATCTGCTAGTTTATTAATTCCACCCAATAACAGGAAAATATTTTCAACACTATTTTTACCTTGTGGGGCAAAGGACTGTGGAGTGAAGGGGTTAAACCTACACTCCTTTGCTCCTCCTCCTTAAAATGTGTTATTTCTTGTGCAGTACGGGTAAATGAAGTACTGTTTGTCTGCTCTTCCTCCTCTCCGAACACTCGGTGTACATCTTTGACATGACCTTGTTGTCTTTAAATTACTAGCTTCTTTGCAGAGCAGTATGTTTCCCCAGTGCCTGAAATCTCAACCATGTATTAATGTAAAGTGATGGCAGAATACAGAGAAGAGTATCTTGGGGAGCACTTTTTATAGCTTTGTAAAGCACAATAGTTTATGTACTCTGCTGTGCTTGGTCAGTGCTTTCTGACTGCATTTAATGCCATAATAGATTTCTAAATACATTTCAGAGTCTGGTACTTGCTTTTTCAGGGTGATGTCCTGCCTTTGGCGGTAAAATTTCCATTTATTTTTGTAGAGTCAGAATTTCCTGATGTTCTTTCCTCAGCAAAATGAAGATAATGTTTTCTGTGTTCAGAAGCCATGAGGGTATACATAATGCACAAACAGTATCAGTGCCTACTTAAACTTGACTGCAGTATGGTTTTGCTGTATTTCATGGAGGTTAAATGGTGCTTGGTTTTTGTTCATAGGGAGAGAGCAACAGCTACTGTCAGGCAGAAGATGTAAGCGGGTTTCTGTTCACTTACCTGTCTAGTTCACTGCACATGTTTTGTAAATAACATGTTTTGTAAAAATCTGATTCAAGATTCCCCGTGTGGTAGCAAAGATAATCCACCTGAAGACAAGACTGACTTAACGTTTTCATAGTTTAAAAGTAAAAATCATTCCCTTTTGCTATGAATTCTGTTAATTTCTGATTGCAGACATACACTGCGTAACACAAAACAATCATTCAACAAAAGCTTCTGCTGTCTGTTACTTGATCAGACACTCGGGACAAGTACTTGCCTCTTTGAATGTAATATAATCAGATCCAGAACATTTGGTTCTAGCTCAGATTCACTGGTAATATGGAGATGTATTTGCAGATTGCAAGAAGAAATCCAAGTTTTCACAAAGTTCATAGCTACACTATTTCCGTAGTTTACAAATTCTGTGACAATTTTTGACTTCCTTTTCTATCTCAGCTGTGCAGGTTAAATTATTCTTAAAGACTAAATACGCCAAGGGATACAGATTTTTAACTAACTGCTCTCAAAGAATTTCATATTTTGTGTGTTGCCATAGAAATGGCAGCTACCAAACCCAGCTTTTTACCATTTACGATGTCTACATAATAGGTGCAGATACAATTGCAGAGTAGTAGACAGACCTCAGCATTGAAAGGAAAAGAAGCTCTTCCTCCAGTGCTTCACAGTGTAGCTCACTGAGGTATGTTCTCATTATCATGATTCCTCTGGAGAGGTGTAGGGGATCACAGGATGCAGTTGTGCTTGTTTATTGATATGTATGTTGGTTTTAAAAGGGATGTTGTGACTTAGACATGTGAAAGTGACGTGAATGGATTGTTTGATCCTCTGCCTATCTCATACGCCATGTGAGTTGCATTTGTGGTAAAGCAGATATGTATGGCATAGCATGCTGGTGGAGCTTAAGAGGATGGTCAAGGAATCAGGTTGGTGCCAAAGCTTAGTGATAAATGCAAATACTTTACTATTATGTCACTGATGATACAAATAGTGTGGCTTCTGGGAACAGGTTTTAGTAACAGACTATATGCTGCATCATGTAGATGGCCCTGTAGCTCCACCTACAGAAGGCATGCAGTAGAAGGTGGGAAGAGGTGGACATGGAAATTTCAGAAGTGGAGATTTAAAGGTTGTTGTGCTTGTGCAGCTGCTAGAGCTGGAGAGGACTTGGAGATTGGTGGAAATACATGCAGGAGTGCATAGAGCAGGGTGTGAAATGTCTGGGTGGAGCTGGAAGAGGCTGAGGAGGAGCTGGGACAGCTCCTGGGTGGCAGATCAAATCTAAGTGTGTCTGCTTCTACTTCCAGCTTGAAAAATAGAAACTGAATGTGAGCGTGATGTGAGGCTGACTGAAGGAAAAGGCATGCAGTGTTTTGAACTGCCTTGAGCTTTTATTTGTTAGTTGTTCTAACAATTTTGTCAGTAATTGACTGAATGTGGTTAATGATGTGATAAATATTAAAGGTAATATCTTTCACATACACCAGTAACTAGGGATGGTGGTCTAGTGAGCATAGCTAAGCTTTCCCTTTTGAAATACAATTATTAACCAGTAATTATGTATGGAAGTCATTTCCTTTAGTAATCTCTTCTGGCATTCTGGAAGGAAATGCTAGGGGACTGAAGCAATGCAAGCAGTTCTGTGGACAATGTGCTCTGCCTTCTGCCCTGACATAATTAAAATTATGAAATAATGAAACTGTTGTGTTCTTTTGTTCTTTACTTGACAGGTGATTTAAGAGGAAAAATGAGTAGAGATGGCAAAAACTACAGAGCTTCTCAGACACTAGTAACAAATAGAACAGTTAGACATCCTTGCAAATATCTTCAAGGCATGATGTTAAAAACATTTCCATTACAGCGCACCAAATAATGGTGGTGCTGCTTGAACAGTAGCAGGATTCAGCCCTGGAAGGCTTGTGTAACAAATTCTGTGAGAGTGGCAGAATAATGAAAGTATGAGCTCAGAGCAGGGACTTTTTTTTTTTTTTTTTGATGTTGCCTAGCAACTCCAAAACCAAAGTTGTAATATTAACTGAAATACTATGAATTTTTAAACCCCTGTGTATTGGGGGAGGGCAGGAGGATTGTAATCTCTACCAATATTCAAGAAGGAATTTTTCAGCTTCCAATTCCAGCAGCTTTTTGCTTTCTAGAAAATAAACAAAGGTAAAACAAAAAAAGAAAACCACCCAAAACTATCCTTCTGTAGTAAAACTTCCTGTGCTGATGCAGATTAGAGGTGATTTTCGATTGGAAGAAGAAATCTGATAAGCAGCTTTCAGCTGGTAGAATTAAAAGCTTCATTTTATGTATGTCAGAACATGCTTTAGGAAGTTATTTTCACAAACTTGCCCTTGATTAACCTCCATAACAACATTGCCATTTGAAGTGTCTAAATCAATTACTCCTGGAAACACTGTATGTTTTGAATATCCTTTGCTGTCCCACACCCTGTTTAACAACCTGCCTCATTCCTTTTGACACGTTTATCGCCATTTAACTGTGAATCTCTGCCCAAGCAAGGGGCAATGGCAGTCTTGCAAGACATCATAAACAGCATAGAAAAGACCCATGCTGAAAGACAAGCCCTTCCCATTATATTTATTTAAAACATCTATGCTATTTAATTGTACAGTTAAAAGTATCTTTCTTTTCTTTCCAAAACTCCTTTGTCCAGGGAAGATAATCTTGTGAATAAAAATAAATTCATATAATGGGATTATGCTTAATTTGCTCTCTGGCTAATTAAATCCTCTTACTTGTCAAACCTATTGGATGGAAATAATTCATGCTGTAAATAGCACAGTTTTGGTTCCCTGTTTGAGTGGGATTGGATGATGCCAGTTAAAAGAAACAAAATAAAAAACAACCAGTATTTGATCAGTGGAAGAGTTTCTTACCAAAAGCTCACATGTGAAAGTAATCCATGGAAAAAAATACCACAGCTTCCATATATTTAAACACTAGCAATATTTAGACTTTATGACTGTCCTTAGGGAAAGCTGCTGGCTACAGCATGCTCCTCTGACAGTCATTTACCAGAACTGTTTTGCTCAGTGATAGGAAGAAGTCACAGTCAAAGTCAACAGAAATCACTGCAGCAGTAATGATCTGGGAGGCTCCGAAACAATTAGCTTAGAAAGTTCAACCTGAAGTGAGCAGCATTGTACATCTTCCCAGAGAGTCGCACTGTGTGCTGGGGTGCCAGCATGCAACTTCCCATACAGCCAGCACACACAAGGGGAATTTGTCTCCTTTCTTCTTGACTTCAATAGGAGTCACAAGCGTGTCTCTGGAGTAGGTGGCCTGGTGAGGCAATCCCGCCTAAATGAAGTGTGGTCCTGCCTCATGTAGGCCAGTCAGAGGTTTGCCATTTGCTTGAGCTGGAGCAGCACAAGGTTGTCAACATGCAGAGTCACACACGTGGAAGCCAGAGAGGTACACGATTCCCTGGATTTCACCACAGATTAATTTAAAATAGTAAGGTCTAGCTTTAAAATATGGAAGCAATGTCTTATTCAGAGGCATCGTGCTACAAAATCAGATCCATTCATGCTGCCTGGATCCAGCAAGCTGCCACATTGAATAATTAGTGCCTTTGAAGACAACAGGATGTCTCTTTTCTTGGTAGACTGGCTGTGCTTGTAGTGACCCGATTGTGCAGGAAAATAGTCTAGAATAGCTGTTTTGTGATGGCTTCTTTGCAGTAGCTGCCCACGTGGACACCCTCCTTGCTGAAAGTGTGGTTTCTCAATATGATTTAAAAGTAAACCAGTTCAAATTACAAAACAACATTTTTGGTGCAGAATGTGTGTTGGAACAAAGATTTAATGTGCAAACCTGTTGCCGTTAAATTTACTTGTAACCCTTTCTTGCCCCAACTGGCAAGTCCTAAAAGCTGCCTGAGATAAATATGTTCATCAGAATCAAAGTCACTGCAAAGCATTAAGATGCTTCTCTGTAGCAGAATTTATTTCTCCTGTTCTGCTGAAATCTTCAACTTGTCTCTGATATATGGGTTTTTTTGCGGCCAGATGGAGCTCAGTGTTCTTTATCTGATTGTTTTTTGATTTGCATTTCTTTTAAAGTACTCTCATTTTTATATCCTTTGTAGTGTCGATGATGGTAATTCTCTTGCCTTGGTTTTAAGTTCTGTATAGGAAGGAGTGCTGGGTAGCTGTTTTATAAGCTTTTTTAAAAGTTTGTTAAATGACACCATTTATTTGAAAAGGTCAGTAACCCTAAATATAATTTTAGTGAGGAAAGAGTTAAGAAACTTTTTGGTTCTCCCCCTGCCATTAGTTTGAGCCAGGAGACAGCTCCCCTGACTTGAATCCTGGATCAGCATGTTGGCTCCACTGAGCAGCAATAGAGGAAAAAGAGGAAGAGAAATGTAAAAGTGATCTATACGCAAGAATGTCTCTATATATAGAAGTTTTCCATGGAGCACCAGACACTTCTTAGGAATTAATGGCAAACTGGCCCAAATCATACAGTGCTTACAAACTATACTGAACTTGCTGTTTCTGCTCCAGAGATCCATTGACAAGTTTTCTTTGTAAGTACACAGTCAATCTTGAACAAAAATTACCAGTTCTATTACATCAATTATCTATACTGCTTTTTATTTATAATCCTATATCACTTGTTACTTAACAATTATTGCACATCATATATTAAACTTTATAAGCAATTAAGCCAGTTGATTGAGCTGCCTTGGGTAGGGGAGGAAGTAGATGTTATGGGATATTTGGAGAATAATGAATTAAATGATCATACTACAGCCATGCAGGGAGCTAAAACCTCTCTTCCCTCCTAAATCCTTCTGCTTAGTTCTGCAGTTGGAATCCTGCTTGCACAGAACAAAATGAATGCTGCTTGCCCTTACTCCATTTGCAGGCTAGTGGATAGGAAAGGACAGAAAAAGTCCTTTACCCGTTGCCCCTCAGTCTCCTCTCTTGCTTACAAGAGCAAGTATGTGACAACACAGAGGATAAGCAGCTGTGTTTTTTAGAAGAGTAGAACATCTTGTTTCACCCTGCAAGGAAGAATCTGGGGCAGGATAGGGAATTCACTCTTGAGGCTGCACAGCGATGAAGTCTTGCTTACTCAAGGCAGCTTGAAACACACTAGGAGCAATGGCCAGAAAGTACAATGTGGTTGGGTTTTGCTTGGTAGGAGGTCCAGCATTAGTTATTAAAGCAAGGCATTGTACGTAGTAAACTACAAGAACGCTGCTTGGTGTTTAATGATAGTTGAAAAGCAACCAGGATATTAGAAGCTATAAAGTAGGAAATACGAGAGAGACTTGAAATGTTGTGATGGATTTGGAGAATACCAAAGGCATATCGGTTCCCTCCAGTAATACTGTGCTGGCTTACAGCTGTATGGTCGCATAAGAAACAATACGGGACTTTGCGTTTCAACTGCTTCCACTCGAACCTGTTTTGCCGCTGCTGTTCTGAAGGATGAAGTTCTTCATTCTCGTTATCCCATCATGTGGGAGGATGCTCGGTTTTATTAGTGGACTACTGGTAAGATATAGTGAAAGTATAAGAGGAGAGTTTATCACTAAAATGTTGGACCAAGAAGGTATTAAAGAAGGCAGTTGATGATGTGTACCCATGGTTCCTAGGAACTCGCACTTGGTGTTGTCTTGATGAAGGAAGTCAGGAGAGTGCCATTTAAAAAGTAGTTCTTTTCTAGCAGTCATCACATACTGATATGTAGGGTATCATCAACAAAAGTTCCATTACCAGTATCAGATATATTTGTTAGTCTTTTGAAATTCTTCACTGTCCGTAAGAGAAAGAGGGAATTACATTTTTCTCTAATGTTATACAGACCCATACATTTTCTTGTGTATATCCAGTGGTTAGCAAAAAAGGGTGACCTAAAAGAGCAGAAGACAAGCATGAAACCTGACTGATCATGTGCAGTAGATACTATTGTTTGCTTCAATTGCAAATACAGGGATTCCTTTCATTGCTAAAATATGAGCAATCTGAGCTGCTGCTTGTTTGGCAGGATGGCAGCTGAGCTCTGCTCACAGCGATAAGAGTTCAGCCTCTGTTAGCATCTTGATCACTGCATTATGCAAGCAGAGTATTATGAGTAAAAGGCTTTTAAAGAGCCATTAGGAGGATTGTGTTCATTAAGAGTGCAGTGCGATGTGAATAAGGCAAGCTGAACACAAGTTCCCCCTAGTGAGGGAATCAGTAATAGTTTCTGCGCAGGGAGGTAGCTATATAGACTGCAAAGGTAATGAACTTTGCTACATTGCATATGTGTTCTGCTTGTGTGTAAAAGTAAAGGGCTTAGAGATGGTAAGGTAAGTATGGGAAGCATGATGAATTCATCACCCAGGTCCTTCCATTCTTCTGTTTTTAATCAGCAGTTTTATATCTCTTTTAGTCTTTTTCACGTTATTAAGTATTTGAATAGTTGGTGCACAATCTTGTTGTCTAGAACTTGCAGAAAAAGATTACAAAGTTTAAGCTTACAGGAGTTTTCTTACAAATGACATTTTAGAAGCAGATTTTGGCCCTATGGGCTATTTCTCACCTTGTGGTTCAGGTCTATTAGTGTGACATCTTCCCAAAAAGTGTGTGGGTAGAAAATTTGAAGGGATAGTGATCATCTTAGTGGAGAAAATGAATCTACTTTTCCTGGGTTTTCTAGAACCTTCACACATAACTGTGGACAGCTCAGTTATATTTTCTGATATGACAGCTATGGATGCTGTGTGTGCAGATCTGTACAGTCCTTTTGGTACTGTGAATCAAAATCACTTGTCTTGTGTGACTTTCTTTATGAAATAGCAGATTATAGCTGTCCTGTACAGACTGAAACGATACTTGGAAAGCTG
Organism: Pezoporus occidentalis; assembly: GCF_034315485.1. NCBI lineage: Eukaryota > Metazoa > Chordata > Aves > Psittaciformes > Psittacidae > Pezoporus > Pezoporus occidentalis. The sequence goes on from NW_026914469.1 coordinate 390,126, forward strand.
AAAATTACATCAGTAATTCCTTTCACCTGTTGCCTACAAATTCAGTTTGGTTGCAAATACAGAGTCACTGTCTGGCAATATTAGTCACCTAGATCTAGAAATCCTCTCAAACATGTGTTTTTCTAAACCTTTCATTGTATCATAGAATCACAGAATCATCTAGGCTGGAAAATACCTTAAGATCATCAAGTCCAACCATTACCCCAAGACTGCCAAGTCGATGACTAAGCCGTGTCACTGAGGGCCTCATCTAAATGGTTATTGAACACTTCCAGGGATGGTGATTCCAGCACTTTTCTGGGCAGCTGGTTCCAATGCCTGATCACCCTCTCAGTGAAGAATTTTTTCCTAATATCCAATGTAAACTTCCCCTGGCACCTGGCACAGCTTGAGACTGTTAATTCTTGTCCTATCACTTGGGAAAAGAGACTGATACCACCTCACCCCCCCACTACAACCTCCTTTCAGGTAGTTGTAGAGAGTGATAAGGTCCCCCCCTCTCCAGACTAAACAACAGACATAAACAATATGTAAATGTGTTTATTTTTAGCCAAAGATGGTGGACTTTAGGGATGTGCTTACGTAGGACAAGTCAGTAGTAGAGAGAAACTAAATACTTAGGGAAGTCATTCTGATTCATACGGGATTTGCACAGATGGATAATTTACGGAATACAGAGTAAATCATCAGGATATCAGAGGTATTAAAAAAACTCAAAACAATAGCAGCATCTCTTCTGCATGCTATGCATTCACTGCTAAGTGTTGACGTGACTGTCATCCACATATGCTTGGTCTTAGTCCTAAGTGACATCTGATGAAAAGCACTGTTTCAGGAATTACATGCCAGAGACTGATGGAAAGGGAATCGCAAGATGCAGCTTGCCCTTACAGTGAGCAGTTGGAGGAAGGGAAATGCACAAAAACAGAGAGCTGTGCTACAGAAGTGCAGAGGGACTTAATCCATTCTCTGTACACAAGTCAGCTGTACTGGTAGTAGCCACCAAAGTGAAGAACCTCTTTAGTGAGTTAATGTCCTGTGTTATGGCACCCACTGGATATGCCAGACCAGGACTGCAGCTTTGGAAACGCTGCTTGGTGTCAGGGGTGGCTTTCCAGCAACTGCTCTCAGTGTCCAGGCCAGCAATTCTGTGTTTCTTTTAGAGACAGTACATATGGGAGCAGCCTAAAAGTCATACTGGACAGTTAATACATCAGAAACTACAATAATTTTGTTCTCCTACAACCCCAGAATTGGAGATCTTAACGAATTATAAAAAGGCATACAGCTGATTCAGTTATAAAGGTTTTTTGTAGCTCAGTTCTTGCAACAAAATTTATCTTCTGTAAATTGACAGTCTATACCAGTTGAGAGTTGTTCTATCTGGACTACTTAAGAGCTATGTGAACTTAAACACATTGTTTTACAATTGCCAGTCTTACTTATTTCAGGATGATCATTTGGTAATTCTAAAAAATCTTTTACATTTCTGTTAAGAAACGTTTTAAAAAACTCATCATCTATTATCAAAGAGGATTCCTGGGTGTATACACATTCTGACTGAATCAAAGTGATGGTGCAACTTAATTTCACATGAATTGGCAGTAATATTCATAAGCTTGTTTCCTGTATAGGAAGACTCACATTTTGTGGAAGTATTTTCTTCAGCCCTCAGAAGCTGACAGCCAGAGCTCATAGAAGAGTGGTGTGCAGAACTCGCATGTGGTCTGGGAGATGTGATGTCTCTTGAAATACAGTTTTTAAGTGTGCTGCCTACATATAATCAGCTTCAGGAATATCCTTCTTTAAAAAATGGAATCTAATATTGCAGCAATAATTTTATTTTAACCCTTTTGAAGATAGTTTTATTTAATCTTCAATGTTTTTTCTGTACAAAGGTTCTGAGAACCCACGGGGATGACTGCTTGTGGGGGTTCTCAAATGCCACTGACACAATCTTCCACTTAACAGCAATGCAAACAACCCCTACAGGGTTTGTTGCTACTTACTTTTCCACTTGCTTGCAGAGGAAGGTATGATTATATCTGTAACGCCTTCCTACAAACTTCACAGGGACATGGCTGAAGAGTAGTTTGGGCCTTGTACAAGAAGAAGGAAATCAGTTGACTTGGACTTACATTGCACCTCAGCTGGGCTACTGGGTTGCAGCTATGTCACCTACTGTGCCAGGTAAGATGGAATTGAATTTTATTGGTGTTCACAGCACTGAGTAATTATTTATTCATCTATAATGTTTATGTTTTTCAGAATGACCCCATCTGAGATGCCACAGCTTGATCAATAATGGATTATTAGAAAAAAGAAATCTGAAAGTAAAGGGCTAAAATCTTTTGGGGATTGTGGGGGGTAACCCTTGTGCTCAAAATCTCTGAGCTATTTAAATGGGAAACTTACTAAAGTGTTCCTGCTTTGATGCATTTATGTCACCACTGCCTGGTAGAGCCATTGCTAGAAGATGAGGGGAGTTATAACATCAATGTATTGGTTCTGGAAAGTGTATTAACAGAGCGGCATTAGGAGACCAGCTGACTGGTTACCATCTGCAAGCCTCTTGGCATAACTGCAGAAAATCACTTTGAATTAGGCATTATATGTACTTCTGTGCCTACGGAGATCATTAATGCTGCAGCTCGCTCTTCCTTTTTTCTAGGTGGCTGCCTAGATTTCATAGTATTAGTTCTTCAGCCACCAATAACCAGAGGTACCTCTCTGTATAAAAGAGCCAATCAATCAAACAAAAAACACCTCCTCCTCTTCCAGATTTTCTTTAGTAGGTTTTCTGGATGAAAACCAAATCAATAGAAATGAAAACATTCTTGTCTTGGCTGTGCAAGCTAAATAAACTATATCTAACCAACAAAACAAACTCTATCATGAGGACTGTTTTTAAAGTCTGTTGTATATGCCATGAAGCTGTTCCATGGTATGCAAGTTTTTTTTATTTGAGGCTATATTAAATGAAACTGCTGGAATACTTAGCTGAGTCCTTGGTGAGCAGAGTTTAGAGGCAGGTGCAGATCTGGATAAGCTCCCATACTGAATTTAATGGAACCTTACAAAAGAATCGTACTTTAAGAAAAAGCAACTGCTCTGAATCAGACATTTTGCAGACTGCAAGGAAGTTACACTAGCCATAAAATTGTTCCTGTAACTCTAAGGTTAGAAGGCTTATTTGTCCTTGCAGTTTCACTTGTATGGCAGAATTTTTACTTGTATTTTACTTTTCCTTTTTTTCTCAGGGCTAGATCTGGGTTCCTAAAACTTTGTTGTAATGGGAACAATATCGTCATGAAAAAATTCAAGTGGTTCATCTCTTCTTTTTGCTTAATGTCCTGAAGCAAAAGTATCAATCAATTATATAAAGGTAGTGGTGGGCCAGAATGTATAAATATTTGTATTTCCCAAATGCCATATAATTGATGTTATTTTTAATAAGGTTAATGTCTGCTTATTTTATCTCCTCATTGAATCTATTTAATTTCTTATCTCAAAAAATGGGCAAAAATGGGCATTGTATTCCTAGCAGTGGCTCTGCTGATAACTCAAGATCCACAGATGAGGTTTTACAAACCTCATGATCTAGAACCTTAATGCTGGCCAAGTTGGCTGTCCTTCACAATATGTGCATGTTACTCTGTCGGCTGGTGCTGTACCTCCTTTCCTGCAGATGAACATTTGGGCTGTTACTTCAAAATCATGATAAGGATTTTACAAACCAACAGGGTTCCACATGCATAATTGTGAACAGATGCTGTTCATGTGTGGGCATTCCTCCATATGTTAGAACATCTACTAAGCATTATTGAAACCTGGAGTTACAACACTGTTTCACTAGTGGCCTGGTTTTTAAAGCTACTGAAGATCTGCTTGGCTTGGCTTGATCTAGACTTCAGAGCACCAACACATCTTCCAGTGAATCCTGTACTGCACTGTATGTACTGTTAAGTGCAAAGCACCACAAATGTTAAAGAGAAGCTGTTTGCCACAGAGCTGCTGCATGCATTACAGTGCTGGAAGATGTTGTAATGGTTTTTCCTGCAGTGATGAGAGCTTTGGTGCACTGTGTTGGCATCAGGAACTGGAAGGCAGCCTTCACTGGCACATACTCCCATTGAAACTAACTGCTTTTCCACAGAATGATCTATTTGGACTCGCAGTCATGAAAACTAGCACATGCTTTCTCCACAACTTGCTCCCTGATCCAGAGGTGGTCTGCTCAATAGGCACCAGGGCTATGAGTGGCAGTGTTGCTCACTTATCACCCTCATAACGGAGGTGGATGTCGCTCTCTGTTTAAGTGTTGTTCAGCTTCCTGTTTGCAGGTTGTTACAAGTCTAAATTCTCTTTTCTGGCCCTCCAGGTCCTGTTGTAACTCACGACATTACCAGCTATCACACAATGTTTCTTTTGGCAATTTTAGGAGGGATGGCTCTCATACTTCTAGTCTTGCTGTGTCTGCTTTTGTATTATTGCAGGTAAGATTCACAACCCTGGTTACTTAGTTTGTGTTGGAAATAGAAGGGGGTTTGTGCTTGTCAAATTACAAACTTTTGTATTGAAACTTTTTCACTTTAGGAATTTGGGAGAGGGGGAAGGCAAGCAAAGGCTTGAAGAAGAAAGAAACAATGAAATCAAATTTCATACATTCCTGATTACATGCAGTATGTACAATCTTTGCCTTTGGTAGGATGGGAGTTGAGTGAATCATATGCATCTGTACCTGTGATTTTCTTGTAAGATGTTCTAAAACCTCCTGTCGAACATGGGCATAGGTACAAGATGTCTGTCGTTGTACCTGTTATGTATTTCATAGAACAATGGAATAGTTAGGGTTGGAAAGGATCTTAAGATCATCTAGTTCCAAACTAGATGCCCTGGGCAGGGACACCTCAAATATTTGCAAGTGATATTTCTGTTGGTCTGTTAAACTTTTATCAGCAAGTGTATATTAATGAGTGATTTGGTATTTGCCTCCTCCAGACATTTGCTCCAATTTGTAATTGGTGCTTGAGACATTTCCCACTTGACATTAGTTATTCTTTAATTTTATCTTCGCTGCTGGAATAAGCTTTTAATTGTTAGGTTATGTAATAAAAGCACAATTCCCCTAATACTAATCACTGCTAAAAAATCTCCCATTAAAACACACTTGCTGCTCTTGTTTCTGCGTAAAACAGTCATAAATCTGTAACTTCTTTTTTTACTGGCTTTTGTAGAAGAAAATGTTTAAGACCACGTCAGCATCATAAGAAACTGCAGCTTTCAACAGCACTGGACACTTCTAAAAAGGATCAAGCAACCTCGATGTCCCATATAAATTTAATCTTTTCACGTCGTGAGTCAGAATTTCCTGGCGGATTGTCCGTTGCTAGCAATGGGCACACTGAAAACTCAGGTGCAAAGGAATTAATCAGTGCTGTCCAAATGGAGATGGCATCACCTAGTGGAGAAGCAGATATGCATACGCCTATGCTCAAACACTCATTCAGCACTTCTCAGGAGTTTAGCTCACGAGAGGAACTGCTCTCTGAAAAGGTGAAAGACAAGAGCAGAATTTCCTTGGATGACCTGACTCCCAGTGGGTCTCTAAGGAAAGACTATCACAAGTCAGCAGATAGTTTTCCTTTAAAGACAAGAAAATCTACAGAAACAGCTGAAGGCTATGAGTCCCCTATCAAAGATGAGTATAGGAGGAGTTACAATGCTATGCTGTCTCAGCCTTTATTTGAAAAGCAAGAGAGAGAAATTCAAGTATCTATGAATCATATTGCTACTGGAAGTAAATATAATATTCAGGAACAAATATACCCCACACCTTCAGCCCCTGAAAAAGAGCTGCTGGACTGCAGACCTACTGATTGTATGATGTCTCGTTCAGTTGATCACCTTGAAAGACCTACATCTTTCCCTCGACCAGGTCAGTTAATCTGCTGCAATTCTGTTGACCAAGTCAATGACAGTGTTTACAGAAAAGTTTTGCCTGCACTGGTCATCCCAGGTCATTACATGAAATTGCCAGGAGAGCATCCTTTTGTTAGCCAGCCACTGGTTGTCCCAGCTGACCAGCAGATTGATATAGAAAGACTTCAGGCTGAGCTTCCTAACCCTCATGCACGGCTTTTTCCACACCCCCCACAACAGCTGCAACCCCAGCAGTTAGCATCCCAAGCAATATCTCAGCAACATTTGCAAGATGCAGGTGCAGCTGAGTGGAGTCAACAAAATGCTTCCATGTCTGAATCTATTTCCATTCCTGCCTCACTCAACGATGCATCCCTGGCTCAAATGAATAGCGAAGTGCAGCTTCTTACAGAAAAGGCTTTGATGGAATTAGGAGGTGGAAAGCCATTGCCTCATCCTCGAGCATGGTTTGTTTCTCTAGATGGACGTTCAAATGCTCATGTTAGACATTCATACATCGATCTCCAAAGAGCTGGTAGGAATGGGAGTAATGATGCCAGTTTGGACTCTGGTGTTGACATGAATGAACCAAAATCTGTCCGAAAGGGAAGAGGAGATCATCTGTCTGCACCACAGAGTCACCCACCAGTGCAAGAGCACCAGCAGAGAGAGCGGAAGGTTTCAGACAGCACAGCTTACACACAACTTGTGTACTTGGATGATATGGACCAAAGTGGCAGTGAGTGTGGAACAGCGGTTTGTAGCCCTGAGGACAATGCTCTACGATGCCTGCTAGAAGGCACGAGTAAGAGAAGTGGTGTGCAGCTGCCCAGCCTGCAGGAGGAAACGAGAACTGTGGATACCAAACCAGAGCCATTAACTAGTCCTGAACATGGAACATCAGTTCAAGATGAGGAGGAGGATGAGGAGGATGAGGAAGATGACCAAGGTGAAGATAAGAAGAGTCCTTGGCAGAAGCGAGAGGAACGACCACTAATGACTTTCAATCTGAAGTGAGCTATTGTGAAAATCCACCATTCAGTGGAGTATAAAATTGCCAAATATTCTTTCTGTGGAAGTGCTTGATTTTTTTTTTTTCCTTTCTTGTTTTTTGTTTTGTTGTGGAGAGAAAAGAGAAAAACAAACTGTGGTGAGCAACATTTGAAAGAACTTAAATGCATTACTGTGTAAATGTTAGAAAAGAATTAAAATCATTCCTCTGATTTAACAGCTGCCTCCAGTGAGATAGCTGAACAAAGAGTGTGATTATTATTCCATATACTTGATATTGGTCATCCAGGATGTTGAAAATACTGACAAGTTGTTTTGGTTGGTTTATGACCTCAATCTCCTTATGAATGGGAGCTGGTAAAGCTTTTTTTTGTAGGCCAATTTTATGTTGATAATGCTACTGAAAGTATCTTAAAAACAAGAATTTGACACATGGTGTCCAAAATTGTGCATTATCTCTATGAAAGGCTATGCATTGCTGCTTTTAGTAATATTTTGCTTATACTGTGCTTTTTCTTAATTTTACAAGTTGGTTGTAAACATTTTATGTCCTTTATTATAAACTACTCAGCAATTTATTTTAATGTAAAACTGCAGGAAACTTGAGTAGCATCCCTTAGCATTGAAGCCTTTTTATGAAACCAAACTGAACTTTGTGTCGACTAAGATTCCTCCAATTCTGGTCCCATTTACTCAAAGTGCCTTTTTTACAGTAACAATGAACAGTCCCTTCTTTTGCTAACTCCTTTTAATTGACCCCATTTGAGATTTTATAAATTTCTGAACTTCTACCTTTTATTTTAAGCTGCATGCCAAGAGTCCCATTTTGTGCTGAGCATTTCTCATTTCAATACAGTGTATTCTGTAGCTATCATGTATATTGTGAATTCTGTTTAGCCAGGATAGACTTAGAAGTCATTTTAAAGGGCCCAGAGTAGACAAGAAGATAGTTTCATTGACTGTATATATTGTTAGTTTCCTCTGGAATCATATGAGCTAATCATGCTCATATAAAATGGACTATAGACCGAGCAAGTGGGCTGAATGTGTCTAGAAAAATTTTGGGAAAGAAAAAACAAATAATAATGTACTATCCAAAAGTGCCAGAATGACTCTTCTGTGCTTTCTCCATACAGAGCTGCTTGGTTATCCAAAAATTATAATTGAAAATAAACTGCAAAACATACCTTTGTGGATTTTTTACTCTGTTGATAGTCATCACATTATTTTATGTTATTTAATGAGAAAAATACTTTGGTTTCAGTTTGCTTTGCGTATGTATCTATGCTTGTGTGACTTACTTTCTCATGCAATTCTCATGAATTTCAGTCAATACTGAAATTAAGACCACTTTTCAGAAAAGCATCCTCCCTGTCTTGATAAATACATAACTATTTACTTAAGTATCATTGAAAACCTTGGAAATTAAATCCTGGTATCACTAAAATTTGCTATGGAGTCACACTTCCTGTGGGACCAGTTTTCTTTCTGAGATTTCTGTGGGTGCTCATCACACACTTCTCACTTCTTCATGAATTGGGTTCAAAGAAGGGCAAGTTTGACATTCACTGTTGTGGAATCCTTCGTATACATTCAGTTTATCATGTTTAATTATTTTTATGCAGCATTAGCAGCAGTCATGCTTAATAAAGTTAATTATTACATCGTCTCCAAAGTGATTAGAGAAAGTGTTATATAGTTCCTATTTAATTTTTAATAGTAAGCCCTGACTTGCATTCATGGGGGGGGGGGATTTTCAGTAGATTTCAAGGTTTTCTTAGGAGGCCAGTGCTGTAATTTCTGTTTTACTGAATGTCTTAACTGGGAATCTGGGCTTGAGCCAGGAATCAAATCCTGATTTCCTAGTTGCCAGGCCAGTGCTCCTCTCCATCCACAAAGTCACTTCACCTCTGTTTTGCTTTGCTTTATGTTTGGAAGTGGTGTATGTTGTAAAAGAAATCTAAAATAATATTTGTGGAGTGCACTGAATAGTGAAGTCACCATATTGGCAGTTAGTTATGGTTTATTCATCATGTGTTCCAGAAAAATACTGCTTTAAAGGAATAGTATTTGTCAGATGTCAGTAGGTGCTGGTAACACAGTGTCACTTACTAATCAGAATGCTGCATCAAGTAAACATTCTGGTTAGAATTTCCACGTACTAGAATTATCGTGCTATTTAATTTTGAACTCTCTGTTGTCTTAAATGGGTCACTTTTAATTGCATTATTTTTCAGATTCCTTTGCATTTTCCATCATTATTATCTTGTAAAGTGAGATTGTTGCTATTAAATTGCAGTTGTTTGTTTCTTTAATTGTGTTGGTTTTATGTTCAAAACATTTATTTTGATGGTCTGATAATTTGTGAAATTATACAACAAATATATTTGAACAAACACAATGTGAGTATTTTGCAAATCTTTAAAATAGCATTTTTTTAAATTGCTGTGATACTATGAGCCATATAGTAGTTGGGTTGTGCAGAATATATAGTTTATGAAACTTGATTCTCAATATATCCAACAGATCTGAGACACGTGTTAAATGAAATGGGAACAGAGTAACACAGATCAGATAATCAGCTGAGATTAAAGTGTGTACATGGTACACACTTTGTGTAATCTTATAGTCCAGTGCCAAGTTTTGTGTTTGAATTTTCAAAAGCATGCTTAGGAAGAGTTCTGTAAGATATAAAGAAATTTTGTTGCATACATTTTGCAGTTGCACAGTGAAGCAAGCACCAGTAAGACGTATAAAACAGGGCGAATTATAACTTTAATAGGTCTTGGCTTAAGCAATTCCCAAGTGTTCTTAGCCCATGTAGAACATAAGATAACCTAGAAAAGTAGTTGTTTTCCTACTTTTTGATGGCAGATATTAGTGAGGAAAAATGCAAAATATTGTAATGACAAAGATTACAAAAGTCACGAAAATACATTGGACTTAAACTAAGAGCAGGTCTTCAACTGCCTGTCAGTAATCAGGATTTTCAAATGGATAATGAGTGAAGGAGTGAAATCAAATCTCAGGATATGTTACCCAAAGTCCATTTCATATCATAGGGCCTGTGAAATGTTAGGACTGTTGGAAGTTAATTCACTCATTAATAATCCATTCACTTCATGGTTGTCTCTCAGCTCCCACTTAAGTTCCCACTAAATACTTGCTTCTCAAAGCTTATTAAACTGTCTGTAAAGCACCTTGACTTGTTGTGATAATGACCTTGTTACTTGATTAAGTGCTTTGTCCGTACCAGCATGCTAAACCCTCTACAAGTACAGGAAAAAAAATGGTTCCTGCCTTACAGCATTTGCAGTAACGCATTACACACACAAAATTGTGGTACTGAGCTTAAATGAACAGTTTACAAAGAAACCCCATCATATGGAAATTGCTCATGATGCTTTTCTGTCTTACAGGAAGGATTTAGTAGCTTTATTAGAGTAAATTAAGCACTCTCGAAATGCCATGGCAGTATTTTCATTTTCTTCCTTTTGTTTTATCCATGAATGCTCTGGTGGACCAATTTCATTATCCTAAACCAACATGGTTGGTCTGGTAAGAAATTACTTGTCCCATGTAGGGTTTAGCTTACAGAGGTGTACAGGTGTAAATGAGCAAGTGTTGGATTAGATATTTACTCTCTCTAGGAAGGTCCCTCGTGAAACAAAAAGACATGATTTTTTTCTTAATCAACAAGAATTTATCTGAGGATTAAAACTTCTTGTATAATACAGTACCTCTGAAACTATCGATAGGCTGTATCCTGGGGCATGGTAGCATTCATCCCATACGTCCTTGGACTTGGTCAAACTAGAAGAGGAATGTCTTTTCTAAAAAAAAAAAAAAAAAAAAAAGAAAAAATACAAACAAACAACAAAACAAAAAAACACATAAATTTGTTTTTCTAAAATGTACGGGTGACAGGTAAGGGGTATTTTGTATTTTTTAAATCGCTGCCATTTGGGTCCTCTTAGCATTTGAAACTGTTGAAGTTGGAATATCTGCCACCTGGTGGTGAACTGTTTCTCCATACATGCCGTCTATAATAAAACATAGTCCATAATTTCAGTATAAAGCACAGTTTGTAACTTCAGTAACACCAGTTATTGAAGGCAGCTGATAAAAGAGCATCAGTTGTTCCATGGGCCTTTGTCAATCTGAATGCTTCAGAAGTTGAGAAAAATAAAAGCTACTCAATAATTATTCTTTTCCTGTTCCTCTGCTTACAGATAAATGTAATAAGCTGTCAGGTTTACTGCTGACCTTACTCATATATATGATATATGATACAAAGAGTATAATGATAGATCCTGTACCATGATAGATATATACACATAATATTTTCATGATATATGTCTGATATTTTCATTTCCAGGCTGCAAACCATTTGGAATTGGAGCTTCAGGTAGACCAGTAGGCAGCAGCCAAGTGTCTTTTTCAGCGTGGAGGACCATTTTTTTTATGTTACTGGTATAATTCCAACTGGAAAACTGACACCAGGTACTGTCTTCTATGTGACAGTAAGAACAGACAAGGTATCTAGTTCTTTTTAATAATCCTCTGGTATCCAGATTACTAGCTTGCAAAATGTGGCACCTGGTCTATTATCATTTAACTGAAGTACTTCTTATTATTGTGCTTTTCTTTTAGGAATAAACAGTGCCAGTTAGGATGTTTGATCATTAAATATCTCTTCTGCCTGGGAATCTTACAGAGAAGGAAAATAGATAACAGGGAGGTACAAATGAAGGGGTTTCTTTCTGGTTTATTTTATGGTATTCTGGAGAGAAGCACTTTGTGTTCACATGACTGGAGAAACGGATTCCTGCATAAACCCACCTGAGGAATGGTCCTGCCAGTTCTATATTATAAAGGTAGGAAATGGTTCTTGAAATGAGAAATACCATTTCAGAGGAATGGCTGGTCCTGTTGTGAAAGATGTTGGGCATCAAAGCTGTAAGAAATTATCTGAAAGGGGTCCTGTTACAAGCATTGGTTTTTAAAGGGTTTTGGGGGTTTAGTGGTTGTAGGGATTTTAAAAAAATATTCAAAACTGTCTTCTTGCCAACCCTCACCAGATTTTCACAAGCACACTTGCAGCAATGCTGGCCCCTCAGCTTCTTCCTAGATAGAAACCCACTGTTGTCCTACTCTGATGCTGGAGCTTACAGCTCTGGCTGTGGCATATGCACCACAGCCAGAGCTGAGCCAGTTACTCCAGGGAGATTTTCTTCCCTGCGCATTTCTTCTGGGATTTTTCCATCAATAAAGGAAGAAGCCAGAACAACACCTCAAATTTGGGAAAATCTGCATGGACAGAAACTAACAGCAGATTTGCCTACATACTACCCTTACCTACATGTTCAGAGCAGGGCCTTTCTCCCAGTGTCCCCAGCCCCTGAAGGTGAGAGGCCATGGGCCTTGGCTTCCTTCTCTGTCTTCAGGGGCTTCTTTCCCTGTGTCTTCAGGGAATAGCCCTTCTATAAACTCAAACCCCAGTTCCACCTTCAGTTTTGTGCCATGGTGTGAGGCCAACGTGGATGGGACATGCAATGTGACACTAATAACATTTCAGGAATGCTACTTGTAGGTGTTGGTGAGGGTGAGCTTTTTCAAGCTATGTCTCTTTGTGTCTATGCCATTAGCTCTACCTTGAGTTTAACATCTTGTAATCCTGTATTGAATAACACAGTAACAGTGACAAAAGCTGAATGTGGTAGCTGTCTTCCCCCATATGAGGAAGATTTTTCTTTTGAGAGATGGATTGGTCCTTTATTCCTTGAAATCAGCAAAGTATACCTGAGTAAATGTATGTGTGTATTTGCATGCATAGATACATGTGCATTTAATATAAAAACTGGCTTAAATGCTACTTTCAGCATTTTGACATCACGTGATGCCAAAGTAAAGGTCGCTCACCTAGGCTGACTGGCCGAACCAGCATAAGAGCTCATAAAGACTTGTATTAATTAACATAATTGTCCTTGTGGTATGACATTGCAGGGTCAAAGCCGTGCTTGATGCTGAGTTTCTGCTGTGGCTCTGCCCTCAACTTCCATGAGATTTATTCACACTCCCCTACTAGCCTAGACCAAATGTCTAAATTTTATGATTAAAGCTTGTCTAGTGACAATATTTTAAGTCATTTACTCTGCAATTGTTGCAGCATTTGACAGAGGCATTTCTTTTGCAGAAAGTTGTAAAATTCTGAAGGGTAAAATCTTACTGCAAAAATTCCAAAAATTTTGCATAGAAATGGAGGAGTTATAATAAAGTCTGATTTCCCATTTTCATCCTAGGGAAGACAATGTGTCCATGAGACACTTTTAATCCAAAGTAATTCCCCGTGCAGTAGGCGTGCGTCCTGAGCAACACTGTTAATCTGCTTCTAACTGCCCAGAAGGTATGCAGAACCTTTATTGGCATTATCCATTTATCTGATTTGTAAGTTAATGGGATATTTCTGGTTGGAGTAACCTACAGAACACTGGAAAATATTTCCTGTTGGCTCTCTCATGGAAATGTGAGAAATACAGTGTCTACCCAGAAGTAAAAACATACTGTCCCTGAGCAGGTTGTCACAAGGGGCATTCTGTTCATCATAAAATACTATCCTCATCCAAGGCCTGCTTGTCTTTAGACTGCAATCTCCCAAGACTGGAAGAGCACTTTCCAAGTAACAGTGATTTATGCTAATGTGAATAGATAATGAATACTACAGTATTTGATAAACATACCATTTGTTTGGGGATAGTCAGACTTCCAGGTTTTCTTATCTGGACCTGAACTTGGAGAACTATCCTACTTAATATCCTCAAGGTTTCCAGACTCTAGTCTCCATTTGAGGATGTCTAACAGTGTTAAATACTCTAGGAGCACCCTAATAGTTCCAGTCTGTTACAAATGCTCTGAGAGTTATAGTCAGGCTGTAGCCTCTTCAATCCAGCAGGGAAAAAATGGAAAAAGTCCCTTTTTGGTTTGGAATAAAAAAACTATCAGAAACAGACAGAAAGAAAACACTGAAAACTTTTGGCTTGGAAAAATACTGAAATAGTCACAAGATGAAGAATAATTCATGTCTCTATTGCTCCCTCCATCCAGAATCTGGAAAACAAAGCATCTTGACTGTGCCTGCAGCCTCCCTGAAAGACGAGGAAACAGCAGGCATAATGATACAGGGGAACTGTAAAAGGCTGATGGGAGAACTGATTTAGAAGCAGACAGGAGTAAATTGGATTGATTTGGAGATTGGATGTGCAGAAGTAATTGAAGTAATTGCTGAGTACTGCTCAGAGCTCCTGCAGCAGGAGTGTCAACATCATCTTTGTAAAAAACTGTCACCACTAATCCTCATTCACATATATAGTTTGAGAAAAACCTGAAGAGTGAGGAAAAAAAAAACATAGAAATGCAAAATATGTATATTTGTAATATATTTGTAGTAGTATATATTTGTAATAGTCACTATTTAAGAGTCAGTACTGATTATTAAATACCACAGAATTACAGAATTTTATAATAGTTTGGGTTGGAAAGGACCTTAAGATCATCCAGTTCCAACCCCCCTGCCATGGGCAGGGACACCTCACACCAAACCATCTCACCCAAGGCTCTGTCCAACCTGGCCTTGAACACTCCCAGGGATGGAGCATCTACAGCTTTCTTGGGCAACCTGTTCCAGTGCCTCACCACCCTAATAGGAAAGAACTTCTTATATCTAACCTGAACTTCCCCTGTTTAAGTTTGAACCCATTACCCCTTGTCCTGTCGCTGCAGTATAAAGAATGATTTATTTATGTTTTACCTTTTAGGGATAAAGACCCTAGGAACAGAGGAACTGCAATGCTGGAACCAGTTTGAACCTGTGTTTGATCTAAGTCTTGTATCCTGCTTCAAACAATCATCAAAAACAGCTGGATCAGAAAACTGCAGAAGAAATCTCCACTAGTGATAATAACCCCACAGGATAAAAGTCTTCCTATCCTTATCACATATATCCTTAAGCATCAGGCTTTTTATTTAGCACACACTTTTTTTTTTTTTAATGCTACAGTATGTTCTCACGATGCATGTAAATGTCTAACCCTTTTTTAATGCTGTATAGCCCACAGCCCTTTCAGATGCAGGCATCAGCATGGAGAAGCAGATGCTTTAGTGCAAAAGGTAAGATATAAAATTGAAGAGGTGTGGTATGAGCTGCATTTTAAAATAAAATTCAACAAAAAGAGTTGAATGTCAGAGTGCAGCAGAAAGAGTGGGCTGTTTAGAGTGCTTGTCCCCCTGTATGATATGAATGCAGCCAGTACAGACCAGCAGCAAATGGGCTGTGGGAGACAGGCAAGGCTGCAGCTCACCAAGTGTGGTGTGCAGGAGGCTAAAGAGATGTAAAGTGAGTAAGACAAACCATAAATATCGGATATATGACCTCACATGGATACAAGTGTGCAACACATGGGATCACGAGTTCATTTCATTCCCTACCTATTTCTACCTATTCTGGTTTTACCTATTTCTGTTTTATAGGATATGTTTTGTTCAGTGTATTTTGAACCTGTATTCTTTTACCCTTGCATTTCATTCAGGATGGAAGAAGGCAGTATTTAAGTTCTCAGTATAAAGAACAGCCAATAAAAAAGATATTGTTGTAAGGCAGTACTACTAGACACTTGTATGAAGCAAAGTCTAAATATATTTGTTCCATAACTTTTTACATATATATATTAGGAAAATAGAGAAAACACTAAACTGCTAGCTAATTTTCAAACTGGATCTGTTTTGCTTCCAATTTACAGGATTACAAAAAGTTCATACCATGTTTTTATTATTACTTGCAATAGGAAATCCATTTTAAATTACAAATGCCATGGACATTCCAATATGGTGTGTGAAAGTAGGAGCAGTCATAAGACTGCATGAAAACTTCAGGTGCTTCAGGTGCTTTTCTTCTGCTGTGTTTAACACTCAGAACACAGACTAATCAGATGATGCCAATAGTCTGAATGCTGTATTGTATATCACTAGCGCCCTGGGATGTAATTAAGATATATCACTAGGCAGGTAAACAAGTCTGGATTATGCCTGGCTGCTTGGGGGAAACTATCTGTGACTGGCTGGCTTTATTCAGCTACAGAAGAGCAAGGAGAAGAAGGGTATGACCCTAACCGCGTACTACACAGCTTCACTTGAGGGTTCATCCAAGAGACAAGATCTGACAAAGCCCCATACAGCCCTGGGAGTTAAGGCTTCCCAATACTCAGTATTTCATACCTCCAAGCTTAGGTACCTATCTCCTCCTTTGATAGCCTGGGATTCTTTTGAACTCATGCTGGCCACTGAAATGCCCCAAGTATTCCAGTGTTTATAGGGCTTTGTTTTGAGTCCTGGATTTTGCTGTGGGAATCAATTAGGAAAATGTTAAACATGGCAACACCAGAATCTGGTGTTTAGGCATAGGTTGATTTTGTGAGCCATGACAGACCCATGATTGCATCTGTTATGGAAAGCAGAGGAGAGAGAGAGCCTGGAAAGAGAAGTAGTATTGGGAAAGATCCAGAAAGCTGTGATTTATAATAGTGTCAAGGGTCCCCTATAGTAGTCTGTCTCAGTGGCTGACCATGGTGGGAGTAGCTGCATAGAGCTACATCTGTAGTGTGTTATTGACCTTTCTCTCTTCCTTTCTTCCAATTTGTTGCTATAAACATCTGTATATTTTGGCTACATCTAGAAGCAAACCTATAGTCACTGCTGAAGCTCTAAGGAGACCTATGAAAATAACCAACCAGCCAATGAATAATTCATCAGTGCTGGAATATTTTAATTGACTTCAAGTTATGCTGTTTAGTATTAAGTGAAGTGTATCTCCTGATTAGGAAGTCTATTTTCCTTTGTTATTAATTTTTTAGCTTTTGTGTAAAATGACTGGGTTTTCTTTTCAATCTTCATAAAATAAAAGGCTTTTACATCTAGGAAGAGGTCTTTGTAATCAGTTAAAAATGGTAAATTGACACACAGCAGTATGGGGAGTTCCCAGACATTCCACCTGTAACAACAGAGGTCCTGGAAGCACAGACAGCCTGTTCAGGCACATCAGGTGCCACCCATGCTGCTTACTGTCCTGTTCGGACACACCCCAGTAACTCACTGTGGTTGAGCACATGGGGTCCTGAAATTCAGGGGTACATTTTTTTCACCTTGCTGCTCTATTTTGGGAAGACAAATCACCTATACAAGGTGACAGCCAACATCTATGAAGTAGTGCAAGTGCTGAGCAGTGTCTGTAGAGTGAATTTAAACACTCTGGGAATCCATCTGGTAACTTCAGAAATGCATTAGTGCAGAACAGATGCATACCTCTCGCTTCTGGTCAACTTCTCGACTTGTGGTATAAGCAAAAATTGCATATTCATAAATGCAAAGCACAATTCAGTACTGTTCATTTGGCCTTTTAACAGTCGAATCTGGAGTATAATCACAGTTGTGCCTCTCAGGAGATAAACTGTAATGTCCATAAGGATATTCTTCACGCATGCTATGAAGTCTAAAACTGCCTTTCTGCAGCTATTCTCCTAACCTCCCTCCAGGAGTGACAGCAGGTAGCAGCAAATGGTAGCTTGCTGGGAGATATCCATACTCCCTCTTTTATCATCACTGTGAACTGCAAGAAGAATCAGGATCCAGGTTTCCTATACTTCATTCACCTCAATGGAGTGAGGAAAATTGTGGCAGAGGACAGAAGATGGTTAAACCCGCAGTTTCTCCAACACAGCAATTTAATGTTTTGTCACTGACATCCTGTTCTCCACTTTCTCCTACACATTATTATGAGGAGCAAAAAAAAAAAAAACAAAACACCAAACATGAGTAATCTCTGGATTAACTTCTTTCCAGGCTAATGTGCAGCTGTTCACAATTGGGGTTTTCTGACAATGATAAAACATCCAAGGCACAGGAGACATTACAACTAATGCATACTATTCTTATTAATGTGATGTTGGGTAGCGCTGCTAAACCACACACTCAATGAATCTCATCCAGAACTCTTGGTATGACCCTGGAAATCACTAAAGTTCACATAATTAAAGAAGTTTCCCTTTATTTGTTTTCCTGGGTTCAAATCACTACCATTCAACTCCAGGTTTTTTTCTAGCATGGAGCCTTGCAAAAACACAAAGCTTCGGGAAAACAAGTCTTGCGAAGCCGGTGGCCACGGCCGCCTCAGCAGCGTCTACCAGCGGCAACTTTGGCATCGAAGTTGCTATGGTTTGAGAGGGAAACGCCGGGAGCCAGCTGGACGAACTCCGGCGCTGCGAGGCTCGGCAGCTGAAGCCCCACCGAGCGGGCCCTCGTCCGCTGCAGGCCCCGGCCGCATTTTCACGGCCACCACCGGGCTTGCGCTCGGGCCTCGCCGGGCAGCGGGGGCCGCAGGGACTCTGCGCGGACATCTGGGACCCCTGGAGGCGGGAAGAGCGGATCAGATGTCGGCTACCAGGGGCTCAGGCAGGTGCCGGGCAGAGGGGCGGCACTGCTCGGATGAGAGGGGCAGGGCAGGTCAGGCCAGCGAACCCCTCACAGTAAGGCACGGCCCGTCCCAGCCCCGCCCCAGTCCCCCGCGGGGCGGTGGGGAGCGGCTGGGCAGCCCCAGCGGCCTCCGCCTCCTCTGGCAGCGCGGGGAAGGACAGCAGCTAGAGGGAGCTCCTCCGGACTGCATCTGCCCGTGCGCCCCGGTTCCTTTCATAGGCTCTCCCGCCCCGTCCCCTCCCTCCTTCCCCCGTGATGGCGGAGGACAGCGAGTCTGCGGCCAGCCAGCAGAGCCTGGAGCTGGATGACCAGGACACCTGCGGCATAGACGGCGACAATGAGGAGGAGACCGAACACGCCAAGGGGTAGGGGCGTGCTGCGGGACGGCCGGTCGGGCGCAGCCCGGGGAGGCAGCCCTTGTGTCTGCTGCTGCTGCGGCAGCAGTAGGGCTGGACGTGCCGCCGCGGATACTGTGCGCGGCGGGCCGGGCCGGGCCGGGCCGGGCTTCCGTTGCCACCCGGCGAGGGCGGGCAGGGGAGTGCAGGGCATGCGAAGCGCGCTGCTGTCAACCGGCGGGAGGCCTGCACGGCGCGGCCCGGCCCGGCCCGGCCTGGCGCTCCTCCGCGGCGCTTGCGCGTGTACGGCCCGCGGCCGAGGGGCCCCGGCGGCGGCGCCCCGCGTCCCCCTCCCGGGCCGCTCTCCGCTGCGACTGGCAGAGTGCGGGCGAGGGAGGGAGGGCCCTGTTGCCTCGCTGTGCTGCACGGCTCCGCTCCCCGCCGGGACCGAAGGGAGAGGCGGCGGCATGGGCCCCCGGCCTGAAGTGAGGAGGGCGGCGGGGCTAGCGCTTTTTCTCTGGACACCGGCCTTAAAAGCGAGCCTTAAAAGGGAGGGTAAATTCTGTTCTGTTATCTGTGCTTTCTCAGGATTTGGGGGCGTTTCTTGGGAATTCTGGCCGTTGGAGAGGGCCCCGTGATGGGCCACGGCGCCCTGGGAAATGCCCCTATGGTCCCTTCCTTGTTTCGGTCGGTTCCAGCTGAGCGGCCCCCTCGCGTTAGGCCTCATACCCCCATGTGCCCCCTGACACCCACCCGCATGCTCCCGTCCCGCCCTGAGGATCTGTCCAGGCATCATCTCTGACACTGTCCTGCAGACGCTCCTCTTCAACATCACCTATTGTCCAAAAAGGAAATATTACCTGTAAATCCACATGCTGTAGAGAGCAGAGCTCATGTTTTACGAGGGCATTAGCGGAGCAAGTGCTGTTGTTCTGTTTGTAGTTCCTTCTCCGCTAATCTTGTGTCTTAAATCTTCCCACGCTGCGGATCAGGTGCTGTCTCCAGTTGCTTGGGGAGCTGACAGGAGAGGCAGCCAGTATAAATGCGGCTCCCTGCAGCCGGGCACTGTTGGGCTGTGCGCAGTGTGGTTCTGTCCAGCCGCAAGGTGCCAAGGGTCTGGCTTGCTCGGCACGTCTGGGAGGAACATGTTTTAAAAACTGACTTCAGTAAAATGTACTTTTTTGCAGGGTTATCAGATGTGATTGCAGAGAAAATGCTTTGTTGTTGCAACCAGGAGTGGCTGGAGTAACCTAAAATAGAACTAGGTTAATCTATACGCAACTGCACAGATACCTTCCTCATGAATTTCTGATTGATCAAGTTGAGAGCATTTCTGTAGGTGATTGGTGTTTGAGGATGTGTGTTTGTCATCTCCTGCCCTGTGATTTGCTTGGCAACAGGCAGCTCTGCATCTTAAATGTGGCCAGAGAAATCTAGGAGGCCGTTTGGGAGGACTGACTTGTCTAAAAGGCAGGAAAGGGGAAAACTCTGATGCTTGCTGCTGTCAGTAAATTCATGGCATGCACACTGAGACAGTTGTGTCAATTATAGTAATATAAGTCTGGCATATTGAAAAGGGACAAAGTAGTGTTTAATTATCTTGGAGCCTTTGTTACATTTGTGTGTAAATATGCCACAGTTGATGATTCCCAAATATGCAAAAATAATGCCACTAACAGCAGAGAACGATTACTGCTCTTCGTAAGAGCCAACCTGACATGCCAGAAGAGATTACTTGATAGCTGGCTGACGCCTGCCTAGAATTCATTCGTACCTTATTACTACTTCAGTTTCCTCTTCTGTTTGTGCGTGTGACTGAGCTGTAGTTGCCCTCTGCAGTGTAGCTAGGCTTGCAGCTATGCACTCAGGCTGCTGTGGCAGCCAGCGCAGGAGAGCAGTGTCTAAGAAGCAGCCAGAGAACAAAGAATTGCACTTTGGTGTGTTCTGAATCACGGCTTGCTGCTCTACTCCAGCCTGGGTCTGTGAGTGGCAGCTGCTGCAGCTGTGGGCTGTATGCTGTTCTCCCCAAAACTTGGCCTTGTTGAATATCCCCAGTGTGTTTCAGTGAATATCCCAGAAGTATTTCAAAGAAGCTGCTTTATTCATCTTAGAATAAGAAAGTGAATGCTTCCAAGTTATATGAAGTTTAATTAAATTAGTGGTAGACCATTCCAGTAGAAAAAAAACCTCTGTTATTATCAGTTTTCTATTATGCTTCTGATGCATTCTGATACTGTGTCTTCTGTCTTCTGTACAGTATTGTAGACTTCTAATAAAGTCTAATATTGCATTTTGAATTACTTTATTTTCCTGTAATCTTTGAGAGTCTCATTTGCCACTATCTGTCTGCAGGCTGAAGCTTTCAAACAGATTCCATCAAATGAAAAGAAAAACACTACAGCAAACACAAAGATCTACTTTTGATCTGGGAGATTAACCCATGGTAGTAGGAGCCTAATTATTCCCTGTTTTCTCTCTATTATAGTATATTATTTTTTCAGGTAACTTTAAAGTGTACTTTGAGCTTTTAGATTAGTTTGTATGTACCTAAACAATCTATGAGCAGTCTCACTACTTGAGATGATGAGTGTGTGAACGGGCTTGCTAAATTCTGAATGGTCTCTATTGCTGCCTGTCAATACTTAGTCTCATGCCATTTTAATCCTCGCTTTTTTAGAAGGAGGTAGAGTGTGTTTTATGTCAGTCTCTAATAGTATTGCTTTTGTAAATGAAATTACTTTCAAGCTGTTTCTTGACATTTGAAAATAAGTCCTTATAATTCTGATTGAAAAAACGTGGTTTCTTATATATATGTTTTACTGTTAAAAAAAATTGCTGTTTTTTTTAATGTGCTTGAGCATTGAATGTCTGCAGCAGAAAATACCATTTTACAGCTCTCAACTGTGCAAATGTCTTTGTCCTCTGATTCTGCTCCTGTTTTTTAGATGCAGGATTATGTATGTTGTGTGAGTCATTGCTGTTCTCCTATTCTGTGTCTGCAGCTTGCTCCTTCTAGATGCATTATGCTGTACTTGTTCAGTTTCATAATAAAGTGTTGTTTACAAAATAGCTTTGTTAGTTTGTATGTAGAAAAATGTATTTATTGCACCTGAATCTACCCTGCTGAGCCTAGCTTTTTAAGATCTTGTAGTACATTCTCAATAACTCCTTATGCTCTATGGTAGAAAGGCTTTGGGCACAGAACATTTAGTAAACAGATGAGGAAAAAAAGTATGACCTTTAAACAACTCCCCTAAACCTCACAAATTATTTACTTTTAATTTCTCAGTAGTATAGCCCTTTGATTACTGTTAAAAGGAAACTTTATAACCAGCACTACTTTTAGATAAATATATATATATATATTTTAAGGTACTGGAGACAGTGCTCGGTTTTAGCAGGTGAGATTTGCATCTTAGAGTGCAGACTTGAAGGAGGAGGCAGAGGAAACATGCAGAGCTTTGAGGAGTATGTTTGGTTAGGTTTTAAGGCATTGCTGCTACATTTTCATGCTCAAAAAACTTGCATTTCCAAGTACAGAAATGTATGCAAATGAAATCTTTGTCCAGAGAGTTTTTTACTAAGGGTAATTTGTTTGTAAGTGGAATTTGAAGGACATAAGCCCTTCTGGTCAGGACCTTCTTTCTTGAAGTGGTATTAGTCTAATACAGCAACAGGCAAGCCCTTTACATCTAAGCCTCCATTTTATTTATGAACCAAGGACAGCCCTAGTGTAAGTAATACTATGTGGAAATTTTTTGGAATCTTGCCCATATACATGAGACCTGATTTCTGTGGTCAGAAATATCTATAGATCTTCAGAAATGTAGTTTTACAACCTCACAGAGAGAACCAAAACACTATGAAGGTAAAAACCACACAGAGGCCTAGGCCTTTGCAGCTTAAAAATAAACATCTGAAGTACGTGTTTGGTTTTAAATTTAAGAAATTGCTACCTTAAAATTCCCATTCAATGTAATTTAAAACAAGTATTGGTACTACAAAAACTGTTTCTGTTAAAGAAGAACTTAGCACCCCAAAAGGCAGTTAAAATAACCCTGACAAATACTCAGTGGGAAAAGATAATCTCAAATCAAAACAAAGGGAGCCAAAACAGTTTGACCACCTGAGTAGCTGTCATGCTCCCCCTGATTCTTCTGTCTCAGCTTTTCATGGTTTTGGTCAGAGCTGCACAAAGTAAGTTTCTCTGCCTTTGCCACACCTCTCCCCAAATGCAGTTAAGTATTCCCATTTTTCAGTTAACAAAAAAACCACATGGACAAACCCCCCAAAACCCAACACATGCAGGGAGAAGCAAGAGTCTTTTTTTCACATTCATGCAAAACACCAGATGTGTGTACATAAGTGGAAAGGTATGTGGGTGGGATCATGGGCTTGCATTTGTTAACTTGCAGACGAAATCTTGAAAGTGTGGGCCTAAGTGACTGTCTCAGAGTCATATCCACAGCCTGTTTCTGTGGCAAGGGTAAATCTTTCTGGGGCAGAACGAGGTCTTTTGACTCTTCTTTTGCCTCAGCTGAATTTTTATTTACATGCCACTTTTGTCCTGTCCTTGCTTCTTTCTTACTCATCAGCCTGACAAAACTGTCATTGTGGATGCAGTTAAAAATACTTTAGTCCACACTTAGGTAAACCTCAGCCTCAGTGCGTAGGCTTGCCCTCCTGTCAGTAAAGTGCTCCTGGTGTAAAAGCGTGTCTCTACTAGACTGACATAGTCAAAATCTTGGCCAAGTCTAATGTTGAATATTTTTCTTAATATGACCAGCTCTGCTCTACGTGGTAGGCTGGGGCAGATGTGTTGATCTGATGCATCGAAAGGTTATGTTTCCTGTCCCGACAGCTAGACATGGCGTCACCCTGAGTTCCATATCCTTTTCCCGCTTCCCACATGGAACCTGCATTCCGAGTTGTGTCACCTTAACAGTAGGAGGGTAGGTCAGCAAAAGAGATTCACGCTTAAGGGTCAGCTTTGATAGAAGTGGGAAACTCCCCCTCTCCCCCCCCCCCCCCCCCCCCAAAGTTCTAAGAATGAGATTCACAGGTGCATCAGACCAGACAAAGGAGAACTCAGCCCTTAGTCAGTACACAAGTATTTTAATTAAGAGAAAAGCTTTTAATAGGAGCTTTTGCTTTTAATCTTGTTACCTTTTCATATCCTTTGTGTCTTCATGTTCAGTGTAGTTACTACAAGTTGAGCAACAAAGTTCCTCCCTTCCCAGCCATTCCCACTCCCAGTTTTGTGTTTTTTCAAGGCAGTGTGAGAGGACAAAAAATCATGCAATGTTTTGGTTTTGCTTTTGCCCTAGTTTGCTTGGTGTCTCTGGTTGTAACTTGTGTTGGACAAACCTGTTTACTCAGTGGAAGTTTCTGCGTGCGGCCTGCTGCCAAATCTCTGAGTTGCAGGCGTGCCTAAATAGTTGAAGGACGGGTGGATCTCTCTTTTAAATCCTCTTTTTATATTCTGTGGACTGCAACAGTAAAAAAGACTGACCCAAGCAGGACAGTGTGCATAAATCAGTGCTCTGAACATCACTGGATAACCTGTTACACAAAGATACTGGTACTTATTTTGCAAGAGGCCATGTGAAAACTCTAAACCTGAAAGTCATAAGCCAAGGACTGGGAATTCAAGAAGGTTTTAAAAGAAATTGGTAGTTTTAAAAACCATGTATATTTTATAGCAATTTAGTCCCGTCTTCCCTCTTTCCCAGCTAAAAAATACTCATTTCTATATGAAAAAGAGATGGTCAAAGAACAAACTAAGATTATCCTGGTAAAAGTACAGTTTAACTGGGGATAACATTAGTTAAGCTTGGCAAAGCTGATGCTTCTTCATAGCTGCCAAACGTTTTTGAGTACCGTTGTTCATTATTTCACCAAACTAAATAAAACATCAACCCTCAGGTAGTCCCAGTGAATAGAATTCCACTGCAGTGTTAAGTGGGACTGGCTCCTGCTGAAAAGCAAGAAGACAAGTGAGCTGTACCAGTGCTACTCGGGACTCTGCACCTGCTGAGTGTGTCCGTTCAAGAATGGTGTTTGCTGAAACTCATAGTAGTCTTACGTTCATACATGGAAGTCCTTGGGAGTCAGCTCACAGGCACAGTGGCATCATTTGTTTGCTGTATGTGAAATTTTGGAGGAAAAGGTGAAAGTTTGTGAAAGTTCAAGAAAGTAGAAGAGTACCTCATTAAGTGAGTTTTAGCAAAGGTGAAATCACTTTCCCCAGTAGTTTTAGCTCAGTTTTGCTAGAGGTGGTAAAGCCCTAGGTCTTGTATATGTTTGGTTTTTTACTCTCTTATGTTTATAACCTCTTGTCAGGCCTTTGGGTCTGTTCTGTGTTTAAATTCTGTACAAAATGACAGCTTGGTGTAACACCCTTCAAATAGATTTAAATTTGATTATTTTAAACTGAGAGTATAGAAATTGTTAACAGAATCGGCTAGGTGATCAGGCAGTGTCTTCACCCTGCAACAGAAAATTTCCTCCCTGCCTCACACAACTTAATCTTTTGTTTCTGCAGACTTACTCTCTTCTTTCTCCTCTGTGTGTTTGGTCTGCTACCCTTTTGTCCATCGAATAACCGTTGGTGCAATCCCAAAGGGGTCTGCACTTACAACCCTCTTCCTTCTTTCTGGGAGCCTACCTTCACCCAGTGTCACCATTAATGTTAAGGGTTGATCTTTCACTAGAGGCTGTTCTAGACAACAGTAATGATCTCGCAAAATGAGTCTTTGTTTAGTTGCATGTTTGATTAATTGCAGGCTTTTGGCCTCCCAATTAGACACAGAGTGTTTCTTGACTGGTTGGGCTCTGACAAGGTATAGATGTTAAAGAGAGGCAAATCTTGAAAGTGAGCATGTTACAGTGAATAACATGACCCTTAAACATGTTTGTCTTAATAACTAATTATTTAGTTATGTTCTTCTAATTTCTCTTTCTTTTGGTTTGCCAGTTTCATATCTGATTCCTCTGCCCCCAGATTAAAATAAACAATTGTTTTTTTTCTGTCCCAGTAAAAAACATCCAAGCCCCAATATCTGTCTTGAGCTCCATTGTGTGTACATGGTTTTGCTGGGAGATTAACCTCTTGAAGAAGATTCAGTGTTAACTGACTCATTGCCTCCTTATTTGCCTTCCGTCTTAGAGTTGCCAACACATCCCACACTTGCAAATTCTAAATCTAATCTTGATTCCATATCCTGATTATTTGTCAAATTAGAATATTCTTAAAGAAGAAAGGAGTTGTATTATCAACAGTGAAAATATGGCAGAAAATGCATGTGCGGTGTATACTTCAGTGTTTTGTTTTGGTTGGTTTTGCTGTTTTGTTGGGTTTTGGTTGTTTTTGGTGTTTGTTCTTTTTTCTTTAATTAAAGTAAGACTTTCATCACTACATACAAACAGTTCCAAACAATATTCCCTGAAAACAGGATGGTTTTGTTTGGATTGTTCTCAAATTCAGATATGCCTGGTGAGTATGAAGGGGGAAAAATATCGGGCCACTAATAGTTACTGGAGGCCATTTTCTTCAATTCCTGCACTTTCCTGAGTGCTCCAAACTCTGTTGTATTTGGTTGTTTCACTTTTCTGCTGGGTAATAGCCTGGAGAATAGCACTGGCTGTTATATAGTGTCACAATTTGACACTAGTGTGTCAAAATGCCTTGTTGTGCTGGGGCCTGAATATAAAACAGATTAGAAAGTACTTGCAGGAGGTTTTTCGGCAATGCTGTCAGTTCCCCCTTTCCTCCCTTTCTACTGCCTTTTTTCCACATTCAGACTGCTGTTAGATTTTTCATATTAAAATGCTAGTTTTCCCATATTTAGCTTCTTTGAATTTTAAGCTCAGTGGTATTGATTCTTCTCATTGCTCATTCTCTGAATCTTTGGCAGAAGTCCTGGAGGGGATTTGGGAGCGAAGAAGAAGAAAAAGAAGCAGAAGAGAAAAAAGGAGAAACCAAATTCTGGAGGCACCAAATCAGATTCTGCGTCTGACTCCCAGGAGATTAAAATTCAACAGCCTTCAAAAGTGAGAGCCTGGTTCTGTTTTAATTTGTGCTTGCTTTCTAATTTAATTTTAATTTGTGCATTGCTTTTTTTGTAAAAGCTAGTTGGTAGTTCTGCCTTAACACGTGAGAATTAAGCAGATAGTTATTGTCCTGAATAGACAGAAGCAAGGTAAGACCTGATGTTTGCAAACGGCACAAAGTTAGTTGGAGAGTCGTTGTTACCACCGTAGTACACTGTGAGAAAAGCAGAGGAGGAGGTGTTTTGTCTTTCTTTTCCAGCAGTTAGAACTCAGGCTAGTGACAACTTTGTATCAGGAAATCTTAATCTTCAGTGGTAATGCTTTTAAATAGATTTTGTTTACTGAATTGCCTTTAGTTTAGCCACCATCTCACTTGGTGTAGCTCAATTTCAGTGACTTGTACAGCATCGTGCTATCTGATGGTGAGCATCAGCAGTAGGAGGGAAGTTGTAACCTGCTGTGCTAACCAGAGTCTCATTTGGCCAAAGCACTGGCATGTCATCTTGCATGAAATGAGGTAATCTCTAACATGGAGATACAGACACTTCTCGCTATCTGAAAGGCCTCCACTGTAAATAAGAATGCAAAATTATGTGAGGGGGATATACAACCTTTGTGAACTTTGTGATAAAATAGCATTGTCTGTGGGCTTTTGACTACCACATTCTGAACAAACAGTGAATAATATGACATGCTGGCTTTTTAACATGCAGCTTTTATCTTGAGAGAAATCTGAGCCTGGAAACTGAAGTTTGTAACAGGATGATAAGAAAATGTATAGACCATTGAGCATGTTGAAGTAATTATTATATTTGCTTTATCAGATTAATGTGAAGAAAGTTACATTGTTCTACCAGTAGTAGTATTCATCCTGTAAGATTTGTCAAGCACATTGGGGCTACCACATAATTTTAGGGGGAAAAAATTGTGCTCTGGCTCATTAACATACTGGTAGACTTTGTGATGTCTCTTTAGGCTTCTCTGTGCCACCCCCATTGCTTTGAATGGGCACAGCACAAGGAACACTTGAAAATATACAGGGAGATCTTAAGTAATTTCTGATCTCACCACATGTTTTGATACTGTGTTTCTGTAAAGCACATGGCACGAGTAAGTCATGTGGTATGAATACTAATACAGGAAAACTGTTTGCAAGCAATAACCAAGTAATGTCAAACTCTTAGGATTGGAGGGAGGTCAGTTCTAATGTTAACTTGAAGTTCATTGCTGCAATACCCTGGGAGTTCCTTAGTTCCCTGCTGACCAAACCCATTGTTCTGTGTGTTGAGTCTTAATTGCATTAAAAGGAAGCAAACAAAGCTGCTTCAGGGTTGTTTTCTTTTTTTGTTTTTGTGTCCAAGATTTTAATCCTCAGCACCTTGCAGTCTTGCATAATGTTTCTCTGGTGTGATGTGTTTTGCAAGCATGTAAGCCTGTCCTTGTTCTAAGTTGTGTACTTAGAGTGGCACCCTTCGTGATTATTTTACTGTCACAAGAAGTTTAGCCAGTTTGTTAGCGGTGTTATAAGATTTTTCTCTTTTATTGGCATAAACTAAAAGCCTTTATTTATTTAAGTCTTTCACTCAAGCTCTAGGCAGCTAAACCACTTTATTATTCTTAAATGGCTTCCTCTTTAGTTGCAAATGCATCCCTGTTGGCTGTCCTTTGTTTTGGGTTTTTTTCACATTCTCTGCTGTGTTCCAGGTGTACACATGAATAAGTAGATGAACAACTTCTCTAGTTTAGGTTTTCGAGGTTTTTTTAAAGCATCTTAGACTGCTGATCTGGATCGGTGTGGAGAAGTATATTTATTTTCTCTGCTACTCAAGTGATATTTAGATCTTGGTCTCTTTGTGCTATGTGAAATGTTTTATGGAAAAAAGGCTTTTACCATCTACTTACTCTTGGTTTAAAAGAGCTTTACAAAATATTTCAGAGGAAAGTGACATTATATACCTTAGGTCTTAGAGAATATGTGCAGAATCAAGTAGTACTTGGCAGGGCTTCTGAACTCACTGAAAATGGTTTTGAAGGAAGATTTTGAGGTCAGATGAGTTTGTAAACAGGTGTACCCCTCTGGAGATGAGAAGGACAGACGTGAGTCTCCTGGCTTCTCACTCTCTTGTGATACTGGACTTTTTGAACACTGGCATGTTTGTAACCACAGCAATAAATACTTGTTAGAGTAGTGTCCTTGAGGACATTTCACTACCCATCTCATAAGACTTTGATCTCTCTCTCCATTACAAGTCCCAGTGATGTAGACTGTCCACATTAGTGCAGATGAAGCTTATCAGATCTAGAAAATTATCATTCATTATTGTAGTCACCAGTGATAGTAACAGAATTAACTTAGACTAGGGGCCTTTGGAGGTCTTTTGACCAAACTCTTGCTAAAAGCAGATCCAAACAGATCAGGTTGCTTGGGCCTAGATCAGGTTGGTTGGTCTGCAAGGATGGAGACTCCACAACCTCTGTGGGTAGCCTATTCCAGTGTTGGAATACAGTTTTGGTTAAAGAAATAGTAAAGAAATAGTAATTCCCTCTATCTAAATGGATTTTGCTGGTTTGCAACTTGTGTCCATTGTTTCTTGTCCTATCATTGTGCTCCTCTGAAAAGACTTGGGTTAGTTTTTTTTATCTCTTCCCATGAGGCAGCAATAAGGTTTCTCCTGCTCCCTTAAGTGTCTCTTCTTAAGGCTGAACAAACCAAGGTCTTTCATCTTCTCCTTGTATGTCATGTGATTCACCCACCCCACCCCCACCATCACCCCCCCCAGTAATTTTGATAGCCCTCCATTGGACTCCTTCTGCAATGTCAATGCTTTCCTTGTAATGGGGAAACCAAAAATGTGAGAGGTGATTTTAGGGGAGCCAGATGAAGGTAAAGAATTGCCGGCCAGTCTCACTGATACAATCCAGTAGGCAGCAGCCTTTTGCTGGCCAGCAAACTGTTCACTCCTGTTCAGCTCTTTGTCCACCTGCACCTCCAAGTTATTTTCTGCAAAGCTGCTTCATAGCCAGTCCATATTGGCCTCTGCCATTGAATGGGCTTTTTCTGTCCCAGATGCAGGTCTTTGCACTTGCCTTTGTCAAACTTCATTTCCTGTTTCCAGCCTGTCAAAGTAGCTTCGAATAGCAGCTCTGCAGTCCAGTGTATCAGCCATTCTTGCCAGCTAGTTGTCTATAGACTTACAGAGAAAGCGCTCATTGTCACGTCCAGCTCATAAAACAGTATTGATTCCTGAGTTCTCAACATCCTCCCCCTGGCCTTCTTGAAGATGGGTGTGACATTTACCTTATTCTAGTCAGAAGAAACTTCAACCAATTGCTATAACCTTTTAAACTTGGCTAGATAGATCCTAGTTGTAGTAACATCAGCCAGCTCCTTCAGCACCCTCAGATGCATCTGAGCTGTTCTTAGGGACCCGTGCATGATTAGTTTGCTAAGTGGTCCCTCACCTTCTCTACTGCTGTCATTAATGGGGTTCTCATAGATTGTGCTACAAGGATCAGGGACATCAAAGGTCTGAGGTCAGATCTTAACAACAAAACCAAGGCAAAAAAAGCATTACATACCTTAGCTTTGTTGTACAACAGTGCTGTCTTGTGCTGTGAGGAGATACTTCCCTAAACTGCAATTAAAAAAATGACTCTTTTTTTCTGATTTATGTGAAGTTCTGTGTAGGTTTCTCTTGCTTTCTATTGAAGGGAAGCAAAATTTGGAAGTAAATTTCTTAGCTAGGCTGATCTCTGAATGTTCTGAAAGGAGATTGCTTCTCATGTCCCGAGCCATGTTGCGTTTAGTACCAGAACATTAACTTTTTCAATATGCTAGTAAGATCTTTCTGGAGCCGAGGATCTTTTTTGGTTTTAGATTTTTCTGTTTTCTTAATGTAGAAAAGAAATTAGAGACTCGAACATACAAAATAAATTACAGATAAAGTATGTCAGTGTTTCAATATGACTTCATAATGTACTGATAAGATTTTAGCGCTTATCTAGTGGCATTAGAATTATAAGACCACTGTGAAACAAACAAATTTTTTATTTGAGAAAATTATCGTACATCATAGTAATCTGGATCTAGAAATAGGGTAGGGAGATTTTATCCTCTAGTAGTAGTGTTGCTCTAAAGCATGTAGATCTGTTACTTCACAGCTAGTCAGATGACAGGTGTTTAAAGCACCCTATCAGGTATAATTTTGCAATATTTAATGAAATAACTTGCATAGTGGTTAGAGAGTACAAGTTTTTTATTATATATAGAAAATTATGGCCTACTTGAGCTATACAGGGAGGGAGTGACTGAGGATGCTAGAGGCAGATGCACATCCAAATGCAGATTTCCATCATTATTACATGTAATTTATAATTTTTCAATACATGAATCCTAGAAATAAAGTGAATTATGGAAATAATGATCCAACAATATTCAGTAAAAATGAAAAATCTGGCTTGATATCTTTATGCAGAATTGCTTAAAATTTTGCAATGCGTTTGAGACTCTTCTTTCAAATGTAATTATTGCACTGCAGTCTGGGAAAACCTAAGCACAAGCATGCTGTTTGTATGCCTCAGAACAGGACTTACCACTTGGGATGTAACAGAACAAATAAATAGATTAAAAAAAGAGAGAGAAAAAAATCCCTTTAGATTTAGAAGTCTATTACCATTAGTCCTCTGTACTTACCTATGCAAATAAAATTCTCATTCCAGTTAACGTTTACTCAGACTGATCAAAAGTGAGGGTTCAAGAGCTCAGTTTAGAAATGCTTAGCCTTAGACTTACGCTTTTTCAGTCAATTTTTCTGTAAAGATTTTTCATCTTTTAAGTGAAAAGTTACTTTATGTCTGTCTGCTTCTATCAGTTAAAATTACCTTTAGCTGTGAGTTTTTGTCACAGCATTAGTGGCATATGGTTAACCCCTACATACGATACAGTGCAAAAAGGCACCCACTGTAGTAATTGTGAGCTAATACAAGGCAGGTAGAAGGTTACTCATGTTAAAAAGTTGATATTCATAGCAATACAGTGTACCTGAAATACTGAACTGTAGTGAATTTAAAAACTATTTTATACTGTGTGTGTAAAGTCCAACTTCAAACATCTCTGTGTGTACCAGTTATCTTTAGATTATTAGATATCTAAGCTGGTTTGCTTTTTGCTGTATTATTGTCTTTTACAATAAAATAAGTGAGGTGGGACAGGGAATGTGAGAAGCTTTTTCTTGTGGTATTGGTATTCTGCCTTAGCAGTGTAGTATTTCTGTTAAAACCACTGGAGTTCCATGGTTAAATGCAAGCACTACTCAAAACTGTTAAGTATTTTGGGAAGTTGCTTCTCTGTTGCCCACCTTACTTTTCACCCTCCTGCCTCCAAAGGCTATACTGAAACTAACCATGATGAGAAGAGTACATGAAAGAATATGTAGCAGTAAAAGAAATAAACATGTTTGTACAAAGGTTCAAAGTAAGCATACTCAGTAAGCTTCCTCTTCCATTTGTCTTTGTATGCAGAATCCAGCCATTCCGATGCAGAAGCTTCAAGACATTCAGAGAGCAATGGAGCTGCTCTCTGCATGCCAAGGCCCAGCAAAGAATATTGATGAGGCTACCAAACGTAAATACCAGTTTTGGGATACTCAACCTGTACCTAAACTTAGTAAGTTTAACTGGACCTGGGCATAAGATCTGTCTTACAGACCACCAAAAGAATATGTTCCAGCTGTGGGGCATGTTCTGTAAAATGGGTATGAAGTTGGACTGTGTGTGGAGATCCTTAATCTTTTATGGAGTTTATGTGGAACTCTTGATGTTTTCTTGGAAAGTGCTTGCACCCCCCACTCCACTCAGTGATACACAACAAAATATGGTGTTAATAAATCTCATTCTGATGTTCTCTATAAGAATGGGAAATGCTATAGAAATAGCATTCCTATGTTTATTTTAGGTCTGAGCTCTTGAACAACAGAACACAGAAGTCTTGCATTTTAGGGGAAAATAAGAACTTTTAAGTAGTAACAAAGACTAAGCTTTGTTTTAATTTATTTTCCTTTTTTTTTTTTTCCCAGTAGATAGATTTGCTGTCACAGAGATAATGCCTCTCCTGCTGTAGGTTACACTGTTTTCATGCAGCTTTAAGTGAATAATGGCACTTCTGTCATGTATGAACACTTTTACTGCTGTGTGTTTATGGGCTTTGTCCACAATGTATTCTACCTTGAAGATGGGCTTTCTTGGTCTTTTTTGTGTTCTTGGTACCAAGTGAGATGATGAGGTGACCTCTCCTTGCCTTTAATTTTGTAAGGAATTTGGTAGATTACTTTTTATACTGTTATCCCGGATAACACAGTTGGTAAATCTTACTCTTTGTAGAAGGTAGTTGCTAACTCTCTCTTCCTTTTTTTGAATCGCTTTCTGATCTTCTTTCCCTCTCATTATCTTCAAGGTAAGCAGTTGTAACTCTTCAGTGCCTGCGAAACTTCAGGACCCCCCAAGTAAAGGAGTCTTGGCAAAATAGCTATTGCTCTGTCCTCTCCATGGCATTGGAGATTGGTATAGCTTAAGCAGAAAGAAGGTAGTCTAAAGCACAAGAGCTCTCTCCACAGGGCAGCATTTCACATTAATCCATTTTTATAGCTTAATCCATGGAGATCTCATTTCTACTTAACTTCTTGCATAGAGAAGTCCAAAGCAGAGCCCTGGAGGCAATATTTTTCAGCGGATTGAACTGACTCTTTTCCATACAAGCTTTATTCAGATACATCTGTAAACTAATGGTAGTAATTGTCACAGTAATCTTGCCTAGGTAGAGGAAGAGCTTAGGCAAAATAAGTTGATGTATAAGTCAAAAAATACTTTGGCCGTTACAAAGATTTTTCAGAACTAGTTTAGGTGTCTTCGCAGAAGTGCCAGGAGTTCAGTTCAAGTTAGTCAATACATCTTACAGTACTTCTTTAGAGATGAGAGTCTGTCACTTGTCAGCCTAAGAGGACTAACACACCAATTTGGTAGTGTTGTGCAGTAGAAGTAGCTTTGTTGAATTTGGCCAGCAGAGGTTTTGTTCAACAGTGTTTATGAATTGCTTCTTGATCACGTTTTTTTTTTAAGCTTTTCCTTTATCTGTTGAATGAACGTATTGGGAAGTCTTCACTATTCGATATGCTGGATACATCTAGGTGTAGAAAAAAAAACAACCTGTTGATTCATGAAATAGCTACAGCGTTCTGTGTATTAAATTAACTTCAGACTCCTTCTGCCTTCTAGTTAAGGTTGTTAGCAATAAGTCCTTTAGTGAAGACATATAATGGCAGTAACATTTAGGCTGTTATTTTCTGAAGTTTGTGTAAAGATGCTGGTAATGTTGACCTTCCAAACTGGATTGCAGGCTATAACTACTAGTCAGGACTGTGTGTCATTTGAGAAAAGGTCATACTTTTGAGTACTTTGAGAACATTTGAGTGTCTAGAGCTTGATGATGGTGACAGTAGGGTTGACAGTTTATGGGTGAGACTCAGGGGCAAGGCCAAAAGGCAGATTTCATGGTCTAAGTCTGTTACAGACCGCCCAACCAGGATGAAGAGGCAGACAAAATATTCAGTAAGCACCTGGGAGAAGTCTCACAATTGTTAGCCCTTGTTCTGATGGGGAACTTCAACATAACAGGTGTCTGCTGGAAATACAGTACAGTGGAGAGGAATCAGTCTAGGAGGTTCCTGGAGTGTGTGGAAGACAGCTTCCAGACACAGCTGGTGAGTGAGCCAGCTAGGGAAGGTGCCTTGCTGGACCTGTTGTTTGTGAGCACAGAAGGACCTGTGGGTGATGGGATGGTTGGAAGCTGTCTTCAGCACAGCAGTCATGAGAGTTTTTGATTATTGGAGAAGTCATTAGGGGGTTGGCAGTACTGCCGCCTTGGACTTTTGGAGGACAGACTTTGGCCGATTTAGGAGACTGGTTTAGAGAGTCCCTTAGGAGTCAATCCTGAATGTCAGTGGTCTAGGAAGGGTGGACATTCTCCAAGCAGGAAATTTTAAACATGCAAGAGCAGGCCATCCCCATGTGCTGAAAGACAAGCTCGTGAGAGTGAAGACCGGCCTGGCTGAACAGAGAGCTTTAGCTGGAACTCGGGGGAAAAAAAAGGAGTGTTTGCAGCCTCTGGAAGAAGGGGCAGCCAGCTCAGGAAGATCACAAGGATGTTGTGATGTTTTGCAGGGAAAGATTTAGAAGAACTTAATCTGCCTGCTGCTGTAATAGCCTGTCCTGGGTTCAGCAGTAGCAGTCATTTTTTTCTTCTTCTTAGCAGCTGGTGCAGTGCTATGGTTTTGACTTTTGGCCTGGGAACAGCACTGGTAATACCAATGTTTTT
This sequence comes from Pezoporus occidentalis, assembly GCF_034315485.1. Classification (NCBI taxonomy): domain Eukaryota; kingdom Metazoa; phylum Chordata; class Aves; order Psittaciformes; family Psittacidae; genus Pezoporus; species Pezoporus occidentalis. The sequence goes on from NW_026914469.1 coordinate 425,334, forward strand.
AGTTACTGCTCAAATGTTTAGTCTTACCAAGGACTTTGTGAGCCTCATGCTCTGCCAGGGAGGAGGAGAAGCCGGGAGGAAGCAGAGACAGGACGCCTGACCCAAACTAGCCAAAGAGGTATTCCATACCACAGCACGGCATGCCCGGGATGTAACTGGGAGTTACCCGGAAGGGCACTCACTGCTCGGTCGGGCTCAGTCGGCAGGTGGTATCGTATTCTCTTCCCTTGTTATTTTCCCTATCGTTATTATTATTGGTGGTAGCAGCAGTGGTTTGTGTTATACCTTAGTTACTGGACTGTTCTTATCTCAACCCGTGGGAGTTACATTCTTTCGGTTCTCCTCCCCATCCCTCTGGGAGCAGGGGGGAGGGAAGAAGGTGGGGGAGTGAGCGAGCAAGACTGCGTGGCTGACAGAGTTTAAACCATGACATAGCCAATAACAAATGTTTCTATAAATACATTAACAACAAAAGGACGGCTAAGGAGAAACACCATCCTTTACTGGATACGGGGGGTATATGTAGTGACAAAGGGTGACAAAAAGTCTGAGGTACTTAATGCCTTCTTTATCTCAGTCTTTAATAGTAAGACCAGTTGTTCGCTGAGTACCCAGCACCCTGAGCACCCAGCACCCTGAGCTGGAAGACTGGGAAGCATAATGAAGCCCCCATAACCCAAAGGGGGATTGTTAGTGACCTGCTACACCGCTCATAAGTCTATGGGGCCAGATGGGATCCACCCAAGGATACTGAGGGAGCTGGTGAAAGTACTCACCAAGCCACTTTCCATCATTTATCAACAGTCCTGGCTAACTGGTGAGGTCCCAGTTGACTTGATGTTAGGAAATGTGACATCCGTCTACAAGAAGGGTGGGATGGAAGATCCGGAGAGCTACAGGCCTGTCAGCCTGACCTTGGTGCCCGAGAAGGTTATGGAGCAGATCAGCTTGAGTGCCATCCCAGAGCACATACAGGACTATCAGGTGATCAGGCCCAGTCAGCATAGCTTTATGAAAAGCAGGTCCTGCTTGCCTAACCTGATCTCCTTCTATGACAAGGTAACACACTTAGTGGATAAGGGAAGGGCTGTGGATGTTGTCTCCCTAGACTTCAGTAAAGTAAGGCTCTGCAGTGGGATCTGGACAGGCTAGATTGATGGGCCACGGCCAGTTGTATGAGGTTCAACAAGGCTCAGTGCTGGGTCCTACACTTGGGGCACAACATCCCCATGCCATACTACAGGCTTTGGGAAGAGTGGCAGGAAAGCTGCTCAGCAGAAAAGGTCCTGGGAGTGTTGGTTGACAGCTGAATATGAGCCAGCAGTGTGCCCAAGTGGCCAAGAGCATCCTGGGCTGTATCAGAAATAGAATCAGTAATCAGAAATTACTGTAATCATCCACCTGTGCTCGGTGCTGGTGAGGCCATGCTTCACTGTGCTCAGTTCCGGCCCCCTCACTACAATAAAGACATTGAGGTGCTGGAGCAGGTCCAGAGAGGGGCAACGAAACTGGTGAAGGGTCTGGAGCACAAGTCTCCTTTTAAGGAACTGCTGAGGTAACTGGGGTTGTTTAGTCTGCAGATGAGAAAGCTCCAGGGGGACCTTATCGTTTTCTACAACTACCTGAAAGATGTCAGTCTCTTCTCCCAAGCAACAAGTAATGGGACAAGAGGAAATGGAATCAAATTGCACCAGGGGAGGTTTAGATTGGATATTAGGGGAAATTTCTTTATGGAAGGGGTTGTCAGTTGTTGGAACTGACTGCCCGGGGAAGTGGTTAAGTCACCATCCCTGAAGATATTTAAAAGATGTGTAGATCTGGGTGCTTAGAGACCTGGTTTAGTGGTGGACTTGGCAGTACTGGGTTAACGGTTTGACTTGATGATCTTAAAGGTGTTTTCCAACCTAAATGATTCTATGATTTGGTAGGTGCAGCTCCATCAAAGAGGAGTAGTTTCTGTTTGTAGCTATATATTGAGGGATTGGAGTTGTAAAGTCGGGAAGAAGGAAGCACGTTTTCATGTAAGATTTTAGGAACAAGTTTCACATTTCATCAGCGTCCCTTAAATGCCCTGTCTTTGCCATGTCACTGCTCCTGAGTAATCCTGTTGAGCTCAGGTCTGTTCAAGTCAGTGGTAAACAGGATCTGAGCCACAGCTTGTTAACTGTGAGTACAATGTGTATCTCATGATGAGACCATGGATCTCATGGCTGGCTAAATGGCGTGCATGTGCTGATGGATTGCTGTCCTGTGTTATGAAATACTGGGTATCAGTTGAGGTAGAGTAGTTCTGTGCATGTCTGTAGATATTCTAATGAGATAGTCATTAGTCCATCTTATGCAGTCTGTGAGAAAGAAGTAGTACAAGCTAACAATGCTAATTTTTTTTTCAGCATTTTTTAAAAGCTTCATGTTCCTATGAAATAATGGTGAGAAAATACATGATGTGATTTAAATGCAGTTTTGAAAACTACCAGGAAAGCAAGCAGTGTAACCATTCTTTTTTTTCTCCCCCTTCCTTCTCCTCTCTCAAAAGATGAAGTTATAACTTCACATGGTGCGATTGAACCAGATAAGGACAATGTCCGCCTAGAGCCATATTCTTTGCCACAAGGTTTTATGTGGGACACATTGGATCTTAGCAATGCTGAAGTTGTAAGTAAACCAATTTTCATATGTATCTAAAGTCATTCAAGTTTATCCTGGTTGATGTGTGTGGATAAATCTTTGGATTTTTTTTGTGTGTGTTTTCAGCTGAAGGAGTTATACACACTGTTAAATGAGAATTATGTAGAAGATGATGATAATATGTTTAGGTTTGATTATTCACCTGAATTTCTTCTGTGGTGAGTAGCAAGTTCCACATTCTGGTCTGGCTGAAGTGCGAAGAAGGGTGTTTTTATTACATCTTCTTAGGCAGTAATTTGTAATTATTTCTGTCATCAATTCTAGGGCACTACGTCCTCCGGGCTGGTTACCCCAGTGGCACTGTGGGGTTAGAGTGTCTTCAAACAAAAAACTGGTAGGATTCATAAGTGCCATCCCTGCAAATATTCGTATTTATGACAGGTAAAATGCATAATTACTTTTGTTTTTTGTAAAAGAATAACACCATGAAACAAGTCTTAAACTGGTATCCATTGCCACAGGAAACTTTAAAAAGAGAGAAGGATGCTTACTGACCATAAAGTCAGATGAATCCTGTGTGTACAGCAGTGACTTTTTTTTCTACTCTTCTTCCCCCACCCCACCCCTGCAAGCTCTTGAGCTCATGAACTGCTTACAGTGAAGACCAGGAATACATAGTTAAGGAATTTTCTTATTGATAGATGATACAGATAATGACACAGAATTTCCTGACCCTCCAGGAAGGTATTTAAAGGATAGTCCATCAGATGGACTTCGTTGGCCAGGTTTTCATACACTGACAAGTACTATACCATATAGCATGTGCTTGGATGCCACAGTGCATCTTAAAGTGAGGCAAGTCTTAATAGAGCTCTGAAAAAGGAGTGTTGCAAATATGTTAGACACAGTTTGCATGTTGCACAATTTGCCATTGCAGTTGCAGTGTCATGGATTAGCAGTTATTGCAGATGTACTTTTTCACAGGCTGATTTATTTTTACCTTGAATTCTTCTGTCACAACATGGAAAGCTACAATTATGCAAATGAAAATATGCAATGTGCAACTCTCTTTAACTTTTCCACTATTTAATGTCCTTTTAGTGTGAAGAAAATGGTAGAAATCAATTTTCTATGTGTCCATAAGAAACTGAGATCTAAACGGGTAGCACCTGTCCTGATTCGGGAAATAACCAGAAGAGTAAACCTGGAAGGAATTTTTCAGGCTGTTTACACTGCTGGAGTGGTACTCCCCAAACCTGTAGCCACTTGCAGGTAACCTAGGTGATGTTCATAATATCAGTTTCTGTAGGAGTCATTTTAAAGAACATGTTATGTAATTGGCTAGAAACATTACAAGCATAACATTTAAAGAAATTACCTGTTGTGGCCCTGACTAACCTGAAGGCCTCAGCGTTTGTCAGGGTGGGGTTTCCATGTCTCCTTCCTTCCTTGTCGCCTTTTATTTATTTTTTTCCCCCTTCCTTCTTTCCTTCCTTCATTCCACTGTTTTTGATAAAACAGTTTCTTGAACTATAATCTAACTTTCGGTTTGTTTATACCTTAACTAAGAGATGTTTCTGTTGACCTTCTGGTGGGAGCCATGCTAGCAATGCCAACATTGTATACCTGTGTTTTTCAAGGGGTTGGTTTCCGTGCTGGGGCACTTCCCTGTTGACATGGTTGCTTGCCAAAGATGGCAGGGCATTTCTGGGAATTGTATGATTTGCTTTTTTGAAATCCTTTCATTTTTCCTGGAGAAAGGAGGACTTGATGAGCATTTGATAAAGGTGGGAAGACTCCCGCAAGAGAAAACTTGTATGTAATCAAGGATAATTTTTGTTTGCTTGGGATAGATTTTGTTTCTATTTGGAAAAGTTTAGTTCCAGCAGTATTAGTTCAGCTGTCTGTCCTGGAGCACAGGGTACTTCTTCATTTGAAATAGTGTTTGTACTTATCAACACCGAAGATCCTGTAAGCTTTTGTAAGGAAGGATAGACAAAAGCCATGCTGTGTTAGAGTAACTAGGGATGTTCTGTTGGACAATGATCTGCTAGGAAGGGGAGATCTCCTTCAGTAGACTACTTAGACATGAGGAGAGGGTCCTGTCTATACAACAAAATAAATGTTATGGTGAGATATTCGGGGCAATGTACTAAAATGTGATTACTCATTCTGTAATAAAAACCATTTGCTTAGTTTAAAGATACGGTGGTAGCAGGCCTTGTTGAAAGCTACTGCTTGGATATAACTTTTCTTTACATGTTTTTTGCTGAAGCTTCTTACAGGCATAGTACAGGTTTGCTTAGAAACAAATCTGTACATGAGGCACAATGCAAGAAAGTAGGGAAATGGGTGCTATTTAATCTCATTATTAATTTTATTTCCAGGTATTGGCATCGATCACTGAATCCCAGAAAACTGGTGGAGGTGAAATTTTCACACTTGAGTAGAAACATGACTCTACAGAGAACAATGAAGCTCTACAGACTTCCTGATGTAAGCAGTATGACTTACAGAGAACCCCACAGTTACTGTGAGGCCCAAAATAACCTTCCATCTGTCTCTGACAGCACAGGCTTTTCTGTGGAAAAGCAGTGTGTGCAGGACATTGGGTTAAAAAAATAAAAAATCTCTGGTTGGTAAAAAAGACTTTAAGGGATATACTAAACAGAAGAGACTGTTGTTAGAAATGTAGATCTGTATATGGAGAAAATAGAACTTTGATCTAAAAGCCATAAACAAACAAAGAAAAAAAACAGAAACTTTGACTTATACACGTGGGGTTGAGCTAAAGATGTGTAAAACTATTCTGTGTATGATTAATCTAATAAGAGATTACTGGAACAGCAAATCATCAGTTTATGTCTTAAAAATCTCAGAGAAGTCCATCAGAAAGCTGATCGAATACAGTGGGGTTGTTGATTTGAGTCTAATTCACAGCTTTTACTGTCGGATAACGTTGTTCTGCAGTAAGCAGGTTCAGTAAAAGCCACCTCAGTATGTTGTGTACTGTTTATTTGGATGGTCTAGCGAAAAAAACCCAAGTGTTCTGGCATAGCTAGGTTGGTTACAAATATTTTTCCTTATGTTTGCAGCTAGTAGTTAGGCTGGCAAAAAGCCTTAGAATGTATTTCCAAGACAGGGCAAGTCACTGTAAGTAGTCTGAGATGTACTATTAAAAAATCTCATTGCCGTACTTAATAGCTTATAGAAGATAGCTTGAGCTTTATGATTTGAAAACAATTTCTTTGCTTGTAAAAGCTACTTTTCTATTTGGAGGGATTGCAGAATGCCCTTTACCTGTACCATAACAGTAAGCCTTTATTTAAACAAACCCTCCCTTTTGGTTAAAAAGAAATACATTTTTCCTCACTTGTAGTACTTTGTAGTGATTTATCTGACTTGGAAAATTGCATCTGTTTATATTTACCTTGATGCAGCAGGTTCTCTTACTACTTGCATATGTTAGTAGTACACTAAGTACTTCTTGGTATAAAGCACATGCCATGGCTTGATCTGGACTCCTGCTGCTGTCAGAGAGACTGGTTTTCTGTGCTGCCTGCTTATACCTGTGTCTGCACATGCAGGTTCTCCCCTGTTGCAGGGCAGCAGTTTTCAGAGCTTAAGAATTAATAACCAAATTAATTAGGTTTTAATCATGGAGAGCTAAATATAGCTTACATCAAATCGAGACGACTTTTTTAATAGTCTGAAAAAGTGCAGTAGACCATTTCAAATACAGGTTTTGATGGCAACTCTGGTACTGTTTCTCACGGAAGCAGTACAGGTAAAGAATAAAGAATAAGGATTTCTTACAGTACAAAAAGTGTACCTACAGTGAATCATTAGAAACAGCATTTGTACCCTGATCATCTTCCTGTCCTAATCATAAAAACCCAGATTTCAACAGAAAAATAAATAATGGAAAACAAAGAATACATCGTACCTCGTTCAGAACGTGCAGCTAAGGCAAACATACTGTACATACAGAGATGTGCAAATAAAAAACAGGTGCTTTGAAAAGCAACTTTTAAAACCAAGTGGTATAGGAGTCCATATGCCCCAGCTGTCTATTTTTAGATTGGATTTGGGAGCTTCTCCCATGGAAAATAAAGATTTAATCTTCATGTTAATGTTTTCTCTTTAGGTCTTGTGCTTTGGGGGTGGTTTTGGTTTGTTTTTTTTTTTTTCCTTGAGAAAGGGTTTAAGTGCTCTTGAGGATCTTAATCCTCAGCTTCAGGCTGTTGCCATAAAGAGTACTATCACATAAATTTGTTCATTCAGTCCACACTGTCCTGTCCCTCAGCACCAAACACTGTTTCTTGCATTTTAACCTCTTCTCATAGTGTCCTTGACATATCATTGCTGCTGGAAACTAGTCTCCCTTTAAGAGAAATTCATCATTCCTAATCACTTGAACACTCTGAATTAAAAAGGTTAAATATTATTACTTAATACCACCCTCACTCAAGGTTGCATTTGCACATGTACCTATAGATATAATAAAGTGGTTTTTTTTTCCTAAGTGTTTAATCTCTTGAGCAAGGAGTTTTCTGAAAGAGGTAGGTTTTGGCTGTGTGTTTAGATTAAAGACAGGAGCATCTTTGTCTCTGTATGTCTTTTCCTGACTGTGATCCTGAGCCAGGATACTGGCATGAATATGTGCCCGGTGCAGCTTGATATGTGGATCAGAGAAACAAATTTTAGCCCAGTTCTGTATACTTTCCCTCACTTGTGGGGCTGTGGATAATTGTTTACTGGTGGCCATTCTGAGTGTTTCTGCGGGATAAGGATGTTCCAGCCCATCTGTTTTTCCTCCCATCCTGTTCCAGTGTATGGCTGTAGAAGGACAAAGGCTTGGAGGATGCCAAAATTAACCTTTTATAGGTTATGAATGAAATACAGCATAGGAAATGTCATGTTGATGAGTGAGGTGAATACCCTTATGGATTTAGGGCATTTAAAAATCTAGATGAAGTGCTGTTATGGAGACAAACCATAGTCCCAGGCTGCTGAGGAAAGCAGGAAGACTAAAATATAATACACAGGCAAGAGCTGTGGAAAAATATGCCTTGATTTTTTTTTCATCTTGCTGCTGACTCCAGAGTATGTGAATAAATACCTCCCCCTGAATAATGCCTTTTGAGCAGACCATAATCAGATACACTAATTTCAGCATTCCAGTAATCAAGTCTCTACCTGGCTGCTCTTGCAATTGACTTTGCTGTGATTAATGTATTATGTGTATGTAGTTCAGACAGATGAAGCAGGATAAATGAGCTCTGAAGAGAACAAGCTTTAGCATCTCTAAAAGAAAACATTCAGGAAAGCTAATAAGAGTTGTGGAGAAAGCTTTAATCACCTTTGCTTGTAGTAGTACTGGAAAGCAGTGTTTCCTTTGCTGATGTTTAAAGCCATAGAAATAATTTTATTTGTTAAAATACTGTAGGTTTTTAATTTGGGGCACTTGGAAGTTATGAGGAGCTTTCTTGTTAACACAACAGCAGTTGTGCCTGTATAGAAAGTTGAATTAGCGAGGGAGTTTGCAAGCATTAATAATAGGTGGACTTTAAAAAAAAAAAAAGTGATTTCTAATTATACTTTATCATCTGACTTTGGTTGAATCACAAGTGTTCTTGTCTTCAGATTAATTTCTGATACACAGGTTGCTTTATATTTTATTTCTGTGTCTGGGCCCTAGGTAGTTCAGAAGAAGATAAGAAATAAAGACTGCCCTAAAAAACCTTAAACAATACAAAATGAGTGAAGTCTAGGCTGTTGGCAATGGCGTCTATTTCTCTGGAGAAAAGAAGCTGTTTCAGTAATGAAATATAAAGATTGAATTGCCCCAAACTGTCTCAATAATTAGAAGAGAGGGAATTCTGATTGAAAGCTGTTTGCAAAATAGCATAATGAATTAGGTGGCTGGGGTAAAGTAGGCTAATAAGGAATGCATTATAGCAAATGGATTGAGTCTGCAACCTACTTTCAGCCTTTGCTGTGTATGCAGTTTTCCTTTCAACATCTTAACATCTATTTTTCTTTTGTTACAATAAGGCCACAAAGACTTCAGGTTTGAGACCAATGGAACAAAAGGATACTAAAGCAGTACAAGAATTAATCAACACTTACTTGAAACAGTTTAATCTTGCTCCTGTGATGGATGAAGAAGAGGTAGCCCACTGGTTCCTGCCTCGGGATCATATTATTGATACTTACGTAGTAGAGGTAAAACATACCCTAACTACTTGATGAATGTGTATGTGAATGGTGCTTACAAAAGTTCATGTCAGCATCAAGTTTTTGAAATGCGGACAGTATGAAAGATGTGTGCTATAGGTAGAACTTGATACAATGATTCCAAGCTTTGTTCTTTGCATTGCATCCTGTTAATGTGAGACTGTTCAGTTGTGATAAACTGTAGCTCTTATAACAGGATATTTCTAAGAATTTTAAAAATTCAAAATACACTATCTTGGAAATATTGTAGAAAAGGACTTTACATCTTTTTAAAAACAACCCTTCCACCTCCATTTGTCCTTTTTTTCCATAGAGATATGACATGATAATAAGCAGCAGTCTTCAAATCTTGTTTTCTAGAAAACAGGAAAAGTGACACAATGACTGAGATAAGGATTTGGTTTGAGTTCAGTATCATTCTCTCAGGTGTTTGGTTTTGCCATACACTAGTTCAAAATTCTTTATTTTAAAACCCCATTTTAGGGGCACCTGCTGGGGTAATTAGGTTTTTTGATGGTCTGCTTCAGTAAAATGTTTTTTTTTTCCCCAGTAAAAAAGTGTGTCTGTGTGTCTGCACATATATACATGTAAATGTAAAATAGGGAAATAAAAGTTAACCATCCCTTGGTGCTGTTGTGAGTGTTGTCAGCTAGCAGTTAAATTATCTTGAAAATTACAGTCTTTGTCCACTAAAAAGATGGAGAGCATCATCTGTTCCTAACACTTACTCTTCTCTCCCCAACCTACTACTCCCACCCTCCAGCCTGTTGGTCACAACACTTCTTGCAAAATAAGCAGTGCAGGAATAGATCAGCATTTGGATTGGAAATCTCCAAGGCATGGTTGGAATAGCTGCAGTAAAGCTAGTGGAGAAAGAGGCACTCTTCCCTTTGAGTCCATACTAAATCAGTTGTAGGCATTGTACTTAGATAGTATATTGGTTAGAGACAAGGTTATTTGACAATAATCAGCACTAACATTCCTCAGCCTACCAGCTCCTCACAGAAGCTGCAGGTTGTGAAGCTCAGTGTTCACACATTGCAGCCTGAATCTGTGCAGGAGTCTCAGCTGAATGTAGAAACTTACTGCTGATGGAGATGAGAGGTCCTGCTTTGTCAGTTGTCATTGTCCCAAGCTTAGCTTTCTACTTTCTTTACAGTGGGTCTAGTGCTCATTGGAGTCTTCCATGGTATAATTTAATTTCTTGTCCCTCCTTCGTTCTCCACTTCCTCTTCTTCACTCCCCACTCCCCGGGTTGGTTTTTGGCTTTGTTGGTGAGTTGAAGACTGCAGAAAAATCTGGTGATCTGTTAGATCACCATGAGTGTATCACTGGCAGTGCTGTTTTAACTGAACAGTGCAATCTTCACTTGTTTGTTTTGTGCTCTGTCTTGAACTAGTTTCTCACTATACAAAACGTAGATTGGTTAGTGCTTAAAAGACATGTGTGACCTGGAGAAGTTGGCATCAGATTTTTAAGTCATATTTGTAGTGTGCAGAGCTAAAACCTTAAAATAGACTATATAATTCCTGAATTAATATTTTTATTGTCCTTACCGAATTTAGTGAGGGACTTAGTAACTTTTCTGTTGTTTTTAGTTTATCTCTACTACAGAATCTGTACCTGCTCTGAGACAATAGCTTTTTTGCATGTGGTGGGTTCAACTCTCTTACTTTTTACTGTAGAAGTACTATCAATTTAAGGATCCATGTGAGGTCCTTCATTAAGTTCAAAATAGTGAACACCAATCATTCAAAACAAAGCAGACAAGCAAGAACAAACATTTGTGTGTCTCCTTTGCCTTATCTTCTTGGAGATATCAGGAGACCCAATTGGAATAGCAGCAGTGAAAATCTGGGTAGGTTTTCTTGTGCTCAGCGTGTCAGTCGTAACACAAAAAATAATTATTTCCCATTTCCTACTAATCTACACTCCAGCAGGTAGTTAAACTGTGTTCTGTGCATGACAGATGAAGAGAGTTTGTGTAGGATACTTTAGATTTCTGTATAAGTACCTTTTTTGATCGCTGCTGTTCTTAATAGAATGTCAGTGTGCTTTAGCAGTTGTCTAGCAAATGGATTAATAATTGGTTAATAGTCACTAGAACTGATTTAACTATGCTTTGTATACCAGCACTGTACATTTTTTCCCTGGTATTAGAAAGTTGAGAAAATTACTCCTCACTGTGAACAACATCAGTTTTAAAAAACGTTCTTTTAAAAATTATTTCAATTGCAAACAAATTTGTGTACTTTGAAAGTGTGCTCTTTTGATATTAGGCTAAGCTTGGAAAACAAACTGTAATGCTTTGGCAACTGCTTGTCAAAATGTTATTGGTGTAACAGACTAGAAAAATCTGAATTATTTCCTTTTCTGAAGTGAATATTTCAGGCTTCAGTCTCACTCTGATGTATAGATACATCCTTGGCAAGAATTCAGTGTATTCAAACCTTAGCCAGGATTACCTGTTACACCATAATACAGACCACAGAACTGTGCCGTATTTATTACTTTGCTTAGAACAGTTGTGTTAGCCTAACCGATAACCAAGTGGTTACTTCTTATTGACTTTTTTTTTTTTGTAGGGCTCAAATGGTATTTTAACAGACTTCCTGAGTTTCTACACGTTACCGTCAACAGTGATGCACCATCCTGTTCATAAAAGCCTCAAAGCTGCCTATTCCTTTTACAATATTCATACAGAGACCCCTCTCTTGGACTTAATGAATGATGCACTCATTATAGCTAAATTGGTAAGTTGTGCTGGGTGGTTTTTTTCTGCTTCTTTCACAAAAGTATTCTTAGGAGAGCTGGGAAGGTAAGAACCGGCAGGAATTTTTCCATATCATTGCATTCTGATTTCTTCTACTGTTCACAGCACAAAGTGCAGTTGATGAGACATATACAATATATATATTAAAGTATAAAATGCCATGCTTGTTTTTCCTTTGAGCGATGCTAGGGAATGACAAGTGAATGAAGGTCGAGTGTTTTCAATAGTGTAAGCTCTGTAAATAATCCAAGAGCACACTCATGACCATATTCAGTAAGTACCAGAAGAATGGAAAGTGTTACTAAAATGGTTTCATTAGTTCTATTAAATACATTTTGGGTTTTTTAAACTATTTTTTATTTCTACAAAATCTGAAAGTTCTTTTGTGCAAGCTTTATCATTTTATATTGCTGCCTGTAAAGGTCTGTTATGTTGTAGCTTTTAAACACACCTTCATGGATGGAATTACGCTGACAGATGGTTTAGTTGAATGGAAGGGAAGAAACTATAAATGGAAGTTTTTGAACATAGGAATTTTAAGAGTTTCTTGCTGTCTGATGGAAAACTTAATACTCAGCCCTTAATCATCAGCGTTTCATGGGACTGCAGTGCAAACACCAGTGGCAATATAGTACAGAGCTGTGCAAGTAATGCACATCCCAGCACTCTGAATTCTCAGGGACCTGTTTAGCCCTGTCAGTTCACAGCACTGCACAGGCTTCATCCAGTCCATGGTATTCATTCTAGCAACCATTCCCAACATGCTGCAGAGCATAGGCATGTTTTCGGCTCCTCATGCTTGAAGCTTGCCCCTCCCATCTGAAGTGTTGCTGCTGCACTACTTGTGATATTACACCTAGCAGATTGAGTGCTTAACGCAAGGAATTCTAGCTGTGGTCCAGCAGACCACATTCAGAGCCGTCTGTGCTGCATGTGGCACAGGATTTCTGTGTTGATCCTGTATGATGCCAGGGATGGTCTGCAAAGGCTGTATCTGTTCAGACTTCAAGCTACATGAAAGCAGTCACATGCATGCCTAATGTCCTGCTGGCACAATGCCTTTGTGCTGTTAAGAGTTCAGGTTCTTAGGTCAGACTCCCTCACAGTTAATTGCAAGCAAATGGAGTTTTATATCCAGAACCCCAAGCAAATTCAGCTATTTGTACATGGTGACTGTCACTGTGATGGCTTAACTGACTCTATTTCTATGTTGCTTGTTAAGAGTTCACAGTAAGCTGGAATATGAGTATGTTTGTGTTGCTGCACAGAACGCTGTGAGTAGCTCGGCTCTGTGGCTCTTCTGGGAGCAGAATGGCTCTTTGAGTGGTGAATTTGGGAGGCTGAAGAAGAGAGGACTTGGTAGAGGCTGCATGAGGGAGAATAATGTGGAAGATTTGACTCCTAAATAGAACGTCATTTCAGAAAGGACCAAATCACAGAAATAAAGTATTTATCATTAGCAGAATGATAACTGGCTGAAAACACCATAAGCTATATTAATGCAGCTTTAGCTGGAGTAGCCCATGTGTGCCAAAACACTGTATGTGACTGTAAAAAATACCTATCTATAGGAATAAGATAATGGATAATGCTTTAGGGACTCTTCAGACCTTTACCCCTGAAAGTGGCTTTAAAATTCCTGCCTTTTTTGGAGGTAATCTTTGAGAAAAGTTGTGCCTTATACTTCACTTTTTATTGGGAAGATTTCTTTATGTGTGTACCTAATTAAAAGGCAAGATTTATTCCCTTGTCTTTTTTTCCACTTAATTAGCCTAGTCTCTTGGATATTGTATGCCACATTGTATGTATCATTTGAAACTTTAAAAGGTAAAATTTAAAAAATGTTTTGCTCTTGCCAGAAAGGATTTGATGTATTCAATGCACTAGACTTAATGGAAAACAAAACATTCCTGGAAAAGCTCAAGTTTGGGATTGGAGATGGAAATTTGCAGTATTATTTATATAACTGGAGGTGTCCTGGCATGGAATCTGAAAAGGTAAGGGAGAAAAAAACAGCTCCTGAATTCTCTTTGGTGAAATGGTACATTAATCTACACTGGCCAAAATGTTTTAAAATAACTTTTTTTAATCAGTCATATTTAAGATCTGTAATTGACATGCAGAAAAGTAATGCTATTTAGATTTATTGCTGTAATTGTACTAAAATGCTGTCTTTTTCATCTTCCTTTAGGTTGGTCTTGTATTACAATGAGGACATTTATGTTTCTAGAACTTTGCAGTCATCGTTTGAGTTAATTTGATCTCCATAACTCTTGGAACGGTGTTGTTCAAGAGGAGTAAAAGCACAACGTCAGTGATAACTGAGGTAGTCCATTAAACCCAAACAATGAAGACATCCATATGTGACCAAATGTATGCATTTTCAGATAGATCAGAAGGCCCATGAAACTCTTTTATTGTCCATAAAAGAATAAAAGCACATTCATTTAAGTTTCAAAGCTTAGCTTGCACCTTGATGAGAAGAAGGTATTTTTTTTCCACTCTTTAGAAAAGACTGTTTTGTACAAACTGAACTTCAGTGGTGGATTAGGGTACAAAAATATTTGCTATTATGTGGATGAACTGCTGCATTTCTATTTATTAAGTGGTGGTGTATGTTTGTCAGTGTAACAGAATGAAGGATACAAACTTGAGTATCTTTGCTTATTTACTTCACATGGATATCATCATTTGGGGGAAAAACAATGAAGTACAATACGTTTGTAGTTCTATGGAAGTGGAAGTCCTGGATGTTTTTGTAACTAGAGCAGTATGACAATGTACTGGTTTAACTAGTGCATTTGTTTCTCCATACGCAACGCTGCCAAATCAATAAAAATAGATTTGTACTTTGATCTTCGATAGATCAGTGGATTGATTTAACAGTATCGCACTGTTCAGTGCAGGTGTTATCTATGTTGCCGGAATGATAATACATTACTGTACTTAATTTACAGTTGTGGCACAAAACCTTAGTTTTCCCTCAGTAGAATAACATCAGCCTGTGTGTAAAACTGAGAATTTTAGTAGTGCTATCAGGATATTTGTAGTTTGAATGTTTTCAACGCTTCTGCGAAATTGCACATATTCCTTTGTCGACTTTGATTTCCTATGAAGTCTGTAATTCTAATGAAAATTATCTTGTAAATATGTATTCAGAAATTGTTCCGGGTAGTGTTTTTATCCCGACTTTGGAACAAGAAGTTTTGCTATATATGTGGCTGGTAAGCAGAAGAGAAACGCTCTACCCTCAATCCTTGGAAGTCTTTATACTGTGCTACCTGAAATGTAGAAGGGCTGATCTTTGTTGTTGGGGGGGCTGTTAATTCCCTCATGAATGCTTAGTAACCAGAGTGGCTTCTGAAGCACTTTATATGCATTCCAGCATAGTGTCATAGCTAGATATGGTAGCAGTTCTTTCAGCTCACGCATGCTGCAGTAACGTGAGCACTGAGGAAGTCTGCAGTGAGAAACTGTTCTAGCTGAAAGTGCCAAACTGTGGTAGTGAAGCCTCCATGCTGTAAGCATCTTTTGAATGTGACATGAATATCTCATGAAATGCAAATATCTAAACTTTCCTTTTAAACATGCCTGTAATTCTGAAAGCAGATTTTGCTGAAAGTTGAATTCTGTACCTGAAAACATCAACTTAGATGAAGATAAATTTTGTCTGTTCTTTGTAACTGCTAGCCCTACCCACCTCCTTACACCAGTGGGGTTTTTCTTTCTTCCCACTCTTTCTCCAATGTGTGAATGGTTTGTGGTTTGGTTTCTTTTTCTTGTGGAATTGCCTAGAGACAGCGATAAATACTTTCCCTTATGCTCTATGATTAAAGCATTTGACTTCCTTCAAACAAAGGAAGGGGTGGAACATGGTTTGTCTGACCCCTGGGTGTGCATCAGCTCGGGACCTCATTAATTCAAAAGGGCTTCAGAGGAGATCTTTCAGACATCTACTGGTGCAGCTGGGCTCTACAGCTTTGGCCCTCTGATAGCTGTCTGCTAGTAGCATTCCTAACAGATGGTGCAGAGGGAGCTTTGACTCCCTGTGTGAGGCCTGAGCAGAATTAAGTGCCTGAAACTGTAACTGATGGTAATGATATCTGAGGTATCAAGGATTTAATCTCAACTCCATCAAAGACTTAGTTCTTAATTCCCAAAAGGCAGGAAGGTGCCTTCCTGGCTGGACATTGGCGTTGGAGCCTGCTGGGATGAGGAGGAAGGTGCACCAAGAGTCTCAGTGCGTTCTGCTTCAGCTTTAAAAGGCAGAGCTCATCTGGGTGCTGTTCAGCATGAGGTGGGATAGCAGGGCATAGCTCTGTCTTCATGGCTAGGGTACTGAGTTGCTAAGAAATGGTTGTGGCCAGACATTCCCTTACCTGGAGGGGTGATCTTGAATGCCAGGTGAAAGATATGCTCACTGTTGTCTGCCTTCCCTTCCCTTCATGGAAATGCAAGTGGAAGAAGGGATAGCCAGACCTCTTCTCTGAAATCAGAAGGGAAATCCTCCCCAGCACTATTGTTTGGAAAAGCATTGAGGCCATGATGGGCCCAAATATGTCCAGGTAAAAGACAGACTTGAACCTGGCTTTCTGCCCTAGTCTTGGGGTAATTGCACATGAAGGAAGGTGTGTGGCCACCCTTATGCTGTATTCTGGGAGAACGGTGCCATTTGCTTCTGAATCTGAACGGTAAACTTCCCTGTCTTGCAAACATTACAGTTAACTAGCATGGCTAAGTACACTAGTGCTAGCATGCCGTTTTTTGCATACAAAAAGCCAGAACAAAGGCTATGTATGAAGGACTACAAAGCCAGGCAAAAACCCCTCATCTCTTCTCACCACCCTCAGCCAGGGAGGACAGAAACTTTGGCATTAAATATCTTACTTCTGTTTAAACTTAAGAGAGCATCACGATTACGGAATCACTGCTACTGCCTCCATTTGTAGTTGGTATCATGAACTAAAGTCACGCCTAAAAAAAAACCAAAATACAGATTAGGTATCTGATGGTACGGGATATTTGGATTAGCAAATTTCTGAAACATATGACATGTAAATTCCATTTTTAAGAATACAAAGTAACTCAAGGTATTTTGTGTTTCTTCTACAATACCATACTGATGTTTGCTTAAACTGCAGAGTGCCAAGTAAGTTCCTTGGCTGTTTATTTTGATTGTCTGAATTGCAGCACTATTCCCCGTCCTTCCTACAACACAAATATCTCATTAGGAAACTATCTGTCGTCTCTAGTAAAACTAAAGAAAACTCAAAAGATATGTGGAATGTTTTCAGTCTTGTAGCAGTTACAGCTGTCACCTACTTTATACCCAACAGTGTATGACTTATCTAATTTCCTGGGAAATTAATAGACTCCATTTAGAAATCAAATGGAGTTTAGGTTAGCTTACATTTTCTCACAGGGTGTGTGTTAATAGCTTGCATAAGGAATTCATCTTTCAAAATGCAGCATCAGTAATTGGGGTTTGTTCTGTATTTGAAAATATTGTTCCTTCAGCATACGAGACACCAGGTATTATGGAAGTCAAGTCTGCCTATGTTCTTCACCAGAACAAGGTTATTGTTCAGCAAACTATGACAGTTCCAAAGGGAAGGCCAACTGTGCTGTTTACTTGAAACAAGCATTGAACCAGCTTTAAAAGTTATACTGGCATGGACCTTTGTTTAAATAAACTTTCACTTTTGGTATTGACTTGTTTGAATAATTATATTTAAATCTGTTTTGCTTGAAGCATGTTCATCTGTATAAAAACACAAAATTTGTTTAGTGCTTTGCATTAATTCCAAAGATGTACTTATTATGACTTCTTAAATCACATCAGAATATTCATTATCAATTTTAACTCTGCAAATGAAATATTTGCTCTCAGGTAAAGACTTGCACCCAAGTTTGAGCAATATTCTTTATTAAAGCAGAAAGTACCTCGACTGAATGCAACATCAAGTCCACCTTGTATTCAAGTGCTTTACACCCTAAAGCCTAACAAGATAGTTCAGTTACAGCTGTACTCCATATTGCATTTAAAAAATCAGTTATGCTGAAAAGGCTTTCTTCTTTTTGCGAGGTGGTTTTTTAATCTTATTTGGATTTGGGAAAAGTTTCTTGATTTTCATAGGCTGCAAAATTACATTTGAAAGATTGCTTTCCATACGCTTCCGCTTCAGGCTCACAAACTCATCCCCCAGCACCTCTGCAAGCTGCTCAGGTTCTTCGTTTTCTGAAGAACCTTCATGAGCAAAATCCACAGATTCTTCAGTTCTGTACTGAAACCATGGCACTTCCAAAGCTGGTATCTTGGGAATTATTGCTGCTATTGCTTCTGTAAATTTATCAGACTGCTTCTTAAAGCCTAGTGCTAAAATGGATGTTAAGCCGAGAAGTGGTGCAATAGTTTCGCTGAGGCGGGGAACCTGCCCTGCTGGCGTGGCTCGACTTGCACTCAGCTGAATGAGGTGCGATGTGATCATAGCAGGCTTTGCAGACTTGCACACCAGCAAGAGAAGAAGTTCATCTTTTTCCAATGCTTTTGTAACTTCATTAACTCCAATAGCAAGCTGTCTTCTGATACTTGTGTCAGTCCACCCCATTTTTTGTCGATGGCCTTCTGCATTCTCTTCCTTAGGGAGTTCACTGGTGCCAGCATTACACTTTCTTTCCATTTGTTTTTTTGTAAGGGAACGTTTTTTCACTCTTGGAGTCTCAATCTTTTTAAGCCCAGTATGTTTAATCCTTTCTTCTAAGGTCTGTAATATAAAATGCATATCTTCACCATCAATGGTTTTCCACTCTAAAACAAAGGGGTTATCTAGACATGTTTTTACAGTGGCTTTCTTTGCTTTGCGAAGTGGTGCTGTCCCTTGCTGAATTACAGACATCCTGAGCCTCTTTTGTGTTTTGCCACCCTAGCTGTGAAGGGAAGAAAGACGTAAGTGTTAGTTCAAATACTGTGCTGGTTGCTGCGGACATCAGTACCAGAAGCTTCTTTTGGGAACACAGAAGAGAAATGTCACATCTCAAAGCAACACTGGCAATTACTGCCACCTTCATATAAGCTCAGTGCTGATCTTTAACACGTATTTCACACGGCAGATGCCTCTTTTTAATGAAAAGTAATTAAAACAGCAGAGTGGACAGCAAGGCACCACCAGTACAAGAGACCTTCTGAAGCTCAAGACCAGATGGAGATGCCATAGTTCTAAAAGACAAAACAAAAAATCCCAGAACCACACAAGCTGAATGACCACTCAGTTTTCACTGTTGAGCCAGCTACGCTGTAGCAGGATAATGACATGAAAAACAGCCAAACCAAAAAAAAGCAGAATCACAACATGAAACAAGCTCCAACTTCCTGAATTTATTGAGGATTTTTAAAACTCTGCCTTTTCATTCCATAATCAATGTCTTGTGTTTGCATTGTCTATCCATGTCTATTGTCTGCATTTAGAAGGTATGATAGAAACCTGCAGACTCTTATTAATAAACTTATGCTTTCCATGGAGGAAGGGAATCCTTTGTGGGCTTCCAGAAAATTCACGTGTCTTTTACTCTTGTGTGACCTAGACCATGCCTTTAGGTTCAATGAAATGGGTGTAGGGAAAGCAAAACTGTTACAGATCTGACTAATCTAGTCCTGAGTAACAGAGCAGGAACGCAGGCCTGACTACAGTCCCTGATAACTCACCAAGGCCCCACACTCCTCCTTGGATTACCATTCACCATCTCCTTGCTGAGTCAGTGATATCTTCAGTGTTGCATAGCCAAGCTTACAAACAGGAGTTTTTATCAATGCAGTGCAAACTGTGATGGTGTCATCCATGAGTCAGAAACACAGGAGTGGTTTTCAGAGAACAGTGAAACTGAATAGGTATTTCAAAATGCAGCAAAGCACTGTGCCCTCTCAGTACTCTCAGAACGTGTGCAGTGCCCTGCAGGGCATCCAGGCGATGCTCTATTCATCCCAGCTGTTTGCCTCCGACACTGGGAACTGGAGAAACTGTCTGGGGAGGGAGGGGCTGCCATTCCCCTCTGCTCCCAGCCACCCAGAATGGCTCCATCAGGGATGGAAGATCTGCCAATTTATTTCATTAGTCCTTAATGGAGCTATCATCCATGCAGTTATCTGATCCCCTTTGCTTTACCATTACAGTTGCAACAACCAAAACACGGTAGCAGCTGTAGACTGGAAATGACCACTAGAAATCTTGTATGGAACTGAACCGGAAATGGAAGCTTATGATAGGTTAAAAAAAAAAAAAGAGCTGAGGATTATCGTTTTTAACAGCTTTCAATTGGGGATGCTCTGATGGCCTTTTGCAAGGGTTATCAAGCCAAGACAGCCACTTATACCTGAGAAAGGAGCAAGAGCCGAGAGATTTTTCAGTTTAACTTTTCAAAATGGGCACTACTGAGGAAAATAAGCGTGCAAGAACAGGAAACAAAGCAACGATGAAATAAAGACGCGCTGAACTCCTGCACCTCGCACCACCGTCCCGGCCCCCTGCTTCCCGCGCTCGGCCGCGTCCGCCAGCAGCCAGCCCCTCTCCGCCGGCCTCCTGCGCGCCCGCTCCGGGAACGCGGGTACCACGCGGCACCAGCAGATCGCGCTGCAAACGCACCGGCCGGCTCGAGCCACGGCCTCCACCCGCCTCCCCGGAGCCGCCGGGCCGAGCCTGCCCGCGGATCAGCTGCACGCCGGACCAGGACCAAAGCGTCGCCACCGCAGGAGCGGGGCGTCCTCCCGCGCCCGTTCCAGAGCCCGGGCCTCAGCCGTCCCTCTCCAGCCTGCAGCAGCGAAGCAACCCTACCTCCTCCAACGCTCCCCGCGCACACGGCGTCGCTTGCAGCGCGTCGGCGCCCAGAGCGGCCCAGCTCCGCCCCTCGGCCCGCCTCTGCGCTGGCATGGCGGGATCCGCCGCCGCTGCTCCCCGCCTCCAGCTACGGGGCCTGGAGTGGGAGCGGGTGGAGAAGGGGCTGCGCAGGGCGGGAAGAAGGAGAGCGCGCAGATCGGACGGACGGACGGACGGACGGAGAGCGAAGCCGCCGGAGCCCGGCTGCAGGCGGGCAGTAGCCAGTACCGGGTAGACAAACAGCGCATTGGCCTCGGAGCGCCGATGGTGGAAACCTGCTCTCGGCATTTCCTCGTTCTGAGTGCTACCATAAATTGCTTTACAGGGGGTAATAGATCTGGTCTGTCGTACATCGTCTAATGAAATAATGGCCAAGTCAAAACGCCCTTCACAGGGACTTCAGAGCGATAGGGAGGTCTGTCGCTGCTGTTCAATGTGTGCCCTACTGCATGTATACATCGTATTCTGTCACAGTAAGGCGACAGGTAAGAGGCAGCTATGCTCAGGGTTTCCCACAACCTGCCGAGAGCCAGTGACAAATCTGTACGAGCACACTCCGTTTCTGTGTTTTTATCTGGGTTTATAGGGGTTAAAACGCTGAAGCATGTAGTAGTATAGCTTAATACTATACAGATACA
The DNA here is from genome assembly GCF_034315485.1 of Pezoporus occidentalis. Taxonomy (NCBI): domain Eukaryota; kingdom Metazoa; phylum Chordata; class Aves; order Psittaciformes; family Psittacidae; genus Pezoporus; species Pezoporus occidentalis. Next base: position 446,480 of record NW_026914469.1, read on the forward strand.
TGTAGATTAAACCTGTTTAAGGAATTGTAAGTGTACAGAGGCATGAATATGAGTAATTTATGAGTTGGCAGGTAAGGGGGAATGGATTTTTTTCCATTAGTGGTTACCGTGTAGGTTAGTTTATCAGTTAATATTCATTTTTTTTAATCCTGCATTTAGCAGAGCAAAGAAAAAAAACCAGCATTCTCAAGGTATTTTGTGTGTGTGACTGCTGGCATGTGGTGTCCCCCAGATGACCCCCGTATTTTTCAGAGTTGCAGCTGGAGGATGCAAGGTCCCAGGCAGGGGCTGTGGCAGAGGAACAGTGGCAATAGCTGGGCTGGTTTTGGTTTAAATCACTCAAGAAATTCCTTTTTCAGAGAGAGGGCTTGGAAGCCTTGCTGTATCTCTGCTCTTAGGAGGGCAGCCTAATCCTCAGCGGTATGGAAGCGAGCTCAAGCTCTCTGAAGAAGCTAGTGTGTGCTTAATGCTCCCACCAAGCCTTCCCTGGCACTTGTCGCCACTCAGCTGTCCCTGCAGTGTGAGCAAGCCCCCGTGTCCTGCGCCAGCGTGGCTGTGCCGTGGCTGGCAAGCTGAGGTCACTGGTACCCAGCCCAACACCCTCCTTGGAGCTTGTCCCCACCACCGTGCTCACACCACGGGACTCAAGAGGCAGAAGCGCTACATCCCCACTGGAGAAGGAGGGAGGCTGTTCCCCGGGCATCCTCGCAGCATCATGACTCTCGAGGTAAGCAGTTTCGCATTTGCTGGGGAAGAGGCACAAGGAGAGGAGAGGGAGGGGGATGTGCTGTCCATCTGTGCAGTGCCGTGTCGGAGATCAGAGAGGTGTTTCTCCAGCATAAGGATTATTACTGCAAACTCAAGGTTACCTTGCAGCGCAAGAAATTTACCTAAGCCTTTGGAAGTTAAATACTGCATTACTTCTTGCAAGTGAAGGATGAAAGACATACTGCTTATTTTGAACTCGCAGAAGTCATGTAATTTTTGGAGCTTTACCTGTTTAGAGTGCATGAATTGTTTTTCTTTGTGTGTGCAGCTGAGTTTGCTAGGACTGCATTATGCACTGAAAGGTAGTTACATATTTATTTTTTTAGGATGTAGCTATAAAAGGAGGAGGGAGGCTTCTAACACTGAAGCAGCAGTATGTGTGCATTTGGAAAGCGTAATTTTTAAGGGAGTTGTGCATATATTTTTAGAGTGTGTGCATGTTTGGAGTGGTGCATTTTGATGGGCTTGTGTTTTGTTAGGAAAGTTGCTACTTTCTTCCTTCTTGGCTAGAGACAACTTCCTTCTACCTTGCCTCTGACTATAGAGTTAAATAGTTCTTGAGAAAATTATCTCCATTGCTGGCTTTTAGCCTCCTACCTTTGTAGCAGACGATGAATACTTCCCTTGTCCTGCTCATGCCCTGATGGATTAGACTGTTTTTCTTCATTAGGCTTTCTATTATTCCTTTCACTTCAAGATTTGCAAGTGCCTTTATCCCAGTCTCATTTTAATGTCCCTCTCAGCTTGGTTAGCGTGCATGTTTTGCAAAGAGCAGCATAATGCTCTGACCTAGATGCAGGGAGAGTATTGCCAGTAGCTCAGCAATTTTTTTCTGAGCTCCAGTTACACTGAATGGCACAGAGGTTTCATTGTGGTGTTTTACAGCAAAGGAGAAGAATCTTACATCTTCAATGGGTCAGAATTATCAAATCCCAAACATAACACCAAATTAAACACTTTGTTTAATTAGTGATCATTGAGATTAGTTTGTTTTATTCTGCCTTGGATTCACTCTAGAGCATAAATTTACTAGCTTGACAATTATGCAATGAGCCATAAATCACATTGGAAAGAGCTGAGTGCAGTATGATATTGCCATTCCATTGCTGTGTACAGTTACACTTTCACATAAAAATCAGTGCTTGAATGCTACGACATGTTACACATTCTGCATTAGACATTATAGAGGTTTTCTATCCACTGTGGCTTTGGTTGACAGCTACCATCCATATCCATAAAAATTCATTGAATCAAACTGTATGGGAGTGAAGACAAATTTAGTAGAACAATGTTTCCATCAGGGAGGCTCTAAAAGATTTGTAAGTTTTGCAAACTGGTAAAATACTCTGCTGTAAATTAATTCATTCAAGTTTTTTTCTTTGCACAAATGGAGTCTGTGATAATAATCTGATGATTTGTGCATTTACCGTTAATGCCTGTGTGTATGTTACGTCTGTATATATGCTTTTGCTTTTGATTTGAGGAGTTAAAAGGGAATTTTATTGCCATGTGATTAAAAGGAAATTATATTTTGATAGGCTGCTCCTAAATATATTGTGTAAACAAGCAAATCCTGAGCAAGTGTGTGCACAATGATTAGCTAGAGGGAGATGAAGAAACAAGTGTTTACATTTTATTTCTGTGTATTTCTTGCTGTGTAAGATATGCATTTGCATCTTTTTAAAACAGTATCTTGTGATACTTGCCAATAAATCCAGATAGGATATAAGTGTATGAAGATAAGAAGCTTATAAAATTATTGGTTTCCTTTTTTTCTGAGTTAATTTTTGTCTTGTAGAAGTCCAGCAAGGCTTCTAGTTCATTCTTACTGTGAAGTTTAGACCAGAAAACAATTCAAAGCATGTGGAAGCTTTCCACTGACTTGAATGGTCCTTGTACTTCAGTGCTGGCAGAGGCCCACATGCAGCAGTGGCTACAGTGTAAAGGTGAAGGTAGATAGAACTTATTTAAACTTTAATCAATTGTGGCAACTCAGTTATGTTTTATTATTGATAGCACGTCTTAATCTTGCTGTTAACAGAGCATGAATGCTGCTTTTGTTTGTACGTGTATGGATAGTATTAAGAGATGTCTGTGATGTAGGAGTCTGTGATAGGTATAGTCAAAAATGTCACAATCCTGGTGTTTGGATTTAGAATTAAATACTTATTTTAATAAATTCTACCTATAAAAGAAACCTCAAGAGTGGTGGGCCATCACATTTCTTTTGGTAAGCAAACGTACATCCTTTTTATACATCTATACCAACAGAGTGAGTATAAATGCTTTGCTTTTAGGACTGTCAGAGATGTACAGTTCCAGTTTCCTTCAGACATTGTTAATTCAATGATGGTAGTTGCATCGCTAATTTTGTTTCTCCTTGTTGAGCGCTTCTGCGTAATAAATGCTTTACATCTATTCAAAATACTGTCGTCTTTTGAGGAAATCCTTGAGCTTAGTTAGCTGGAAACAACTAGATGCTTTAATGATACTTGAAGTGTTTGGGGAAAATGCTTGCTTTTATTATTATTTAATTTTAATAACTAAGCTGCTAATACGGCTACTTTTTAAATGGGACCCTCCATAGATTTTTCCAAGATTTATATACTTATACGAGTATGACTATTTGTATGGTACCATCTATGGAATTTTGTACTTTGTCAGGTTTCTAAGGGGGACATCAGGCAACTATTACTGTTTGTATCGTTAAAGTATTTGGGAGACCTAGCCAAGAGTGCTTGAGTTCTACAAACAAGAGCAGAAAGGTAGGACTGGCTTTGGAGCCTGCAGCTGTCAGAAATGCTGAATTTTACTTCAGTGCAAAGAACAGGTTCTGCTCACATAGCTGCAACTCAGGAATGAAGATTTTAGTTTGTGTTTAAAATGGAGACAAACAAGCCCCACAAATGTTATTTAAACTCTTGGATGAATTGAGGCAGAAGACACTTTATGAAATGTTTTACAATTTCTCTTTCAACTGAGGTGAGGAAGCTTGCACTCCTGTTTCTAGCCTTTAGGAAAACAAATAATGAGGTTTTGTATTTCTGACATTAAACTTTGTAGAAGAAAATATTTACATTTTCTTTATCCAGAGCAAAGAAGAGAAAGACCTTTTGTTATCCATATAATCCATTTTCAATTCTGATACAAGCTGACTAAATCCAGTTACTTCAATTAAAACAGTTTTCATCATTTTTAAATTAGATACTAGGCAAATCTTCACTATGAGGGTGGTGACACACTGGCATCCAGTCTGGTTGCCCAGAGAAGTTATGGCTGCCCCATCCCTGGCAGTGTTCAAGGCCAGGTTGGATGGGGCTTTGAGCAACCTGGTCTAGTGGAAGGTGTCCCTGCCCATGTCAGGGAGGTTGGAACTAGATGATCTTTAAGGTCCCTTCCAACTCAAACCATCCTATGATTCTAGTATGTAGAGAGAATAATGGCTATAGCTTTGGGTTGATATGAGTGAGGGCTGCATGATGATGAATGGGGCAAATTTAATGTTTTCCCCTGTGTTTTGAGTTGGGTGTTGAAGGTGGTCCTGGCAATAGCAGCACGTCTGTGCCAGCTGTTGGTTCCCTACTTCACTGTCAGCAGAGAAGTGGAAACGAAGTAGGAAGTAACCCCCAGAGGGTATTTGAGCTCTGCTGCTTAAGTCAGCACTATGCAGTCAGGGCCAGAAGGATTTAGAGATCACTGCTGGGGTGTAAAGTTCAGTGAACGTCTTCATACCCCCAGTGTGACTGTGAAAGACATTTACACTGTGTTGATTGTATAGACTGCTTGCATGAGTGTGTTTGTAGATACCTTGACACTAGACAGGCAATAATGGGTCCAAGCGTTTAGACGTAAAGCTGTTGGAAAAAAATAGGTTCACAAATAGTGGTGCTGACCCCATCAGATAAGTAGCCTTGGTTCCCTTTCTAATAACTTATGGTTTTATTAATCTTTCATGGGAAAATGCCTAGATTTACCACTAAACCCAAGTGAGTAATTGGCGAGTGTCTAATGATACTACTGTGCATCTTATCCTTAATGTTTTAAGCACACTCCTTGAGAGGAAAACTTTCTTTTTTCCATCAGGCTGACTTTAATGCTGCTGCAGAAGATGTAAAAAAATTAAAAACAAGGCCAACTGATGAAGAACTGAAGGAACTATATGGATTATACAAACAGGCTACTGTTGGAGATATTAATATTGGTACTCCTATTCCTATATATACTTCACATTTACTCCCATATCTTGATGAAATCAAGCAAATGTTATGTAAATCTACATGATAATTAAAGGTATACATTTATTTTGGCAGAATATCCAGGAATGCTAGATTTGAAAGCCAAAGCCAAGTGGGAAACATGGAACCTGAAAAAAGGTGTTACATCAATTAAATTTACATCATCTAGTCATGTTTATAGGATGACAAATATGGAAGGAAAATGACTCTGCTTTCCTTTGCAGGTTTATCAAAGGAGGATGCCATGAAAGCCTATATTTCCAAAGTAAAAGAAATGGTAGAAAAATATGGGATCTAGAATAATCAAAATAATTCCCACTAACAACTAACCCTTTAGTAGCTAATGAACTAACGCTGATGAGAAAAATGCAACACTAACTCCTTAATTCCTTATTGTGTTGTCTAACAGTAAAATCTTTTAATCATAAGCTGGTTGACTGTAAAGGGTATTTGCATACCCACTCTATATTTTAGATTGTATCTTATTCTAAATAAACCTAATAAACTAAGCTTCCTGTAAGAATTGTGGATTTTTGTGGGTATTAAATTACATTAAGTATATTTACAGAGAAGCTCTAAAAGTAAAATAACATAGCTGTCATTTCTTGGAAATGAGGTTATGGAATGAAATAAAGGATTGTGCACATGCAAGATGAGAAGAGGGAAAAAGAAAGATGGAAACTGTTTTATTTTTAAGACCCAAAGCCAATGTTTATTTTCAAAAAAATAAAAAAACCTCCCTCTTCTAAAAGATTACACAGGAGGAACAAAACAACTCTTAGGCATAACTGCATGCAATTGTACAGAAAGAATGACTTATTTTGAACTGCTGTGGACTAATCTTACACTGTCTGCCATTAAAATAGAGGGAAATACTCATAGGCCAGCATGTTCTATATATCTTGTTATAAGTTTTACCAAGAAAATTTCATTAGAGGGCTCCAGCAGATAAAAGTGACCTCCAGGAAGTTTGTAGAAGGAAGTATCTCCACTTGTTAGATCATGCCAGGCTGAAAAAGATATTTAAATGAGAAACATCAGAGAAATGTTAACGATTGGAGTCATTCTATGTAACAATTTCAAAATTACTATTTAATAATTATTTTAAATCCCGTATCAACTGGTTTGGTTCATACATTGAGACTGCTTTGTTGATTTAAAGACTCTAGAAAAGCTCTTCATTAACTGATTTGATACAACAGGCAGATGTGTAAGTATAAGCAAAGTACCTTCTAAATCACGTGCTTGCTGATCTTCAGACCCATTAAAGCAGGTAATATCACAAGAGAAGGGGCTATTCCCATCTGCCATCTCAAAACTGTGAACATAAAGCAGTATGAAACTTTCCACGAAATAACCCCAAATATAGGTTTCTTCCATATACAAATTAGCACTTTCTCCTCCAAAACATAACAAACTTCAGGAATTAGACTGTGCAGAAGATCGACGGAAGGAATTACTGTGTCTGTAAGATTCTTAGGTCCTTACCCTACTGCAATTACTAAAAACTTTAATGAAAGAATGACCCAATAGGAAAAAAAGGAGCTTCAATCTGCAATGAAAATTATCACCTACAATAAACAAGTATGTTCTCTGCTTGTATTCAAGTTCTAATGTTTCAGGGCGTTATTAAGCATCAGGTTCCTATGGCTAAAATGGGTCCCACATCCAAGAGTGTCCTTGTCTTCGCCAAGGTAAGAAACTTTAACCACTCAGCTACATGAGCTGTTGTGTAACATCCACTTGGAACAGCAGTTAGGGCAGAAGCAGCTGGTTGTGCTCTGGATGCCTAGAAGACAGGGATTCTTTGCTTCTGCTTAGGCATGGATCAGGATACTAAATTCAGTGATCCTGAGGCACCATCAGTTGAGATTTTTAGCCTCAGAAAAGATGTGAGAATATTCCTTTAGATCCTATGTAGAACTGTAATTCTACCATGACATGTTCACTTCTGTAATAACAGTAGTGATTGCTACAATAAGCAGTGTTTTCATCTAGGGCTTAACTACTGGAAGCACACAAAGGAGAAAACTGTTTAGTGTTTCATACTCTTTTTTTTGTAACAGAAACAAGAACAAATTACAGAGAAAAATGAAAACCTGAATCAGACAGAAATAAAACTGTAAAATACAAGTATAAATGTAATACAAAATTGTAAAACTTACGACCATGTGTGAAGTACTCTAGAGTCTTCTTTGAGAGTATTTATCAGATGTTTCTTACTGTCTTTATTTTGCGGAAACTCAAAAGGAGTTCCTCCTAAAATTTCTAGATTTGCAAGAAGGTCTTCATCTTTTACACCATGTGCGGTTTTGAGGTAAGTAAATGCTTCAGACTGTCAGCCAGACAAAACAGATCAAGTGTTGTATATAACATACTTTAAATAATAACTTAATTAAGAGTTGTTTTAGTAAAAAGTACAATGATTCTGTGTCTCCAAAATACAATGAACGGCTGATTAGTTTAACATCCACAGAAAACACTTATTGGAAAAGCTTAGTAGGCTGTGTTTGCTGAAAATACGGATTATGAGCGAGCCAAGTACCCTCAAGGTCTGAAACTTTCACACAGACAAGTAACCATTAAATTAATTTTGTTTGAAGTTTGATTCTCACAATTGAACTATAACTGATAATCTATTTAAGAGAAAGAAAAGCCTAGCAGTGGACACAAATCTGACTGATGTAGAACTAGAGAGTCCAACTGATTATGGAAATTCGTAGGAATAACAGTTGCTTCCATCAAGTACTAGCTCGTACTCAGGATTGCTCAGAAGCCCCAGAAACAGAAGAATGGAAATAGCAAATGCCATCTGAGGACAGGAAGACTAGGAAAAAGCCACTTTACTGTTGTTTTCCTGAAAAGACAAGCAGACCACCGGAACCTCAGCAGAAACTGAGGACAGATTAAAAAGCCAACAAAGCAGGTGAAGAGAAAGAAACAGACAAATACACTGAGGGAGGGTTGGTGCTGGAGGATTACAAAAGATTAGGTTAAGACGGCTATTTCACATGTTACAGAGTAGGGAGTGCCACTTCATGTTTTGTTTTGATTACATTTCGGTATTAAGCAAGAGGCCATTAGTAAATAATACCGTATTCAGAAATGTGGCATTAGTTTAAGGAGACTGTTCTCCCCAGGCTAAGGTTAGCAGCAGTGAATACTCTGTAATGTGAAATTCTCTGCCTCAGAATTAATTTCCTTTAAAAAAACAAGAAATTTTTCTGCGTAGATTCAGAAGCAAACATTGTTTTCTGTTAAAGCCACTCTACATTCCATACTCTAAAATGTTATTTTTACTCTTGGTAGCTAACTTACTGTTTTGTTTCATACTGGTAACAATTCGGAAACTTACGTTTAGGGTGGGTGCCCCTGATAAAAAAAGATGGATTGGTTCTAGTCCATACTTTTCTTTCAAGTGTAGTGCAACTGCAAGACTAACATATGATCCAAAGCTGCAGCAAAAAGATAAATTAAAGCAAAGTAAGCAAAAACATATGTAAACCCCATAAAATTTAAATATCATTTGACTTTCAGTGTTAACGGGCTATCTTGAACAGTTACTCAAACTATATGACATGTAAGTTATAGTCATATTAGCTAATTGACATGAAGTGTATTCTTGTGCAGTCTGCTTTTACAAATCAGACCTTTTTTTAGTCTCTCTTTTAGTATTCTCCTTAATTTGCAGTAAGAACAGTTATTTTGAATTCTTGTGACAGTGATCTTCAAAATCTATGTGTTTCATGTGTGGTTTACCCCCCTACATTTTAGAACAAGCACTGACACAAATATTAACAGTAAGAACAATTATAATTTGTCAGTGTAGAAAGAAAAAGAAACACAACACTGCTGTTTTTAGAAGATGTTGTGCCTGAAGTAATAAGAGTCTTTGACATCAACAGCATGTTTTAGGATGACTTGACAAAAAGCTTTTGCAGAAGGGTATTTTCCTCAAGTTTTTGCAAATAAAGGCAAGTAACTATCTATTCCTAGAGTTCAAAGATAAAGCTCCTTCACCGGAGTATCTACAAATGTATGTATTTTTACCTGTGACCAAAAAATGCAAATGGTTTTTCTTGCAGTTCTTTTAACAAAACACTTGAAATTTCATTAACTACATGTGCCATGTCTTTTGCAAAAGGCTCCCCCTGACGAGAATCTCTTCCAGGAAGGTTTACAGAGGACACTGCAGAAGAGGTGGAGGAAGGGAGGGAAAAGAATTATAGTTATTTCAGATAGAAATAGTACAATCATTTTAATTAAGCTTTTAAATCTATTTTACAGAATATATATATTATTTAAATTAAGCGTTCTTAAAGCTGATACAGTGTATTTGCTATTCTATTACTGTTTTTTAATCTTGTGAAGAGATTAGGTTTACACCCCTTCCTTTACTCCCAAATGTTGCCTCTCTAACTGTTCTGATTGATAAATGCCTTGGGTCAGAAATCTGCAGTGTGAGGAATTAATAGATGAGGGAAAGAAAGTTGGTTTTCTAAAATCTTCTTGACATCACACATACTTCCAAACTCACATGGAAGTAATGGGTCAGATGCAAAGTATTTTAGCAGAGAAAGAATAAACCACTATCTAATACCATAGACAGAAATGTCTACATCTTACTTCCTTTCTGCACAAGACATCTCTGAAAGAGCATGCTGCACCCTGATTTTATTCATCCGTGTCTGCATTTGTTTCTAGGCCATCTCCTTAGTAACTTGTTTGGAAGTAGTTCCAGTGAAAAAAATCTTTTTCTTCCCTTTTTATTAAGAAGAAAAAAAAAATCCATGCAAATCTGATGTGACTTGTGCAACTGCTTACAGAAAGCACACAGCATACAAGCATTTAGAGGACCGGTACAATTGCCTTGGCAATGGTCTCTATTAATGTCATATTGACTGTCATAAATCCACAGTTTAAACTTCAGTTTTGATACAAGAAGTGTAAAACCATGCAAACACTCTGGATAAAAGAACTTCTGTCAGTCTCTCAACATTAAAACTAGGTTCTCATATCTTCATTGTTGACTTTGCTGATGCCTTTTTTTAACATATTAACAATATGACAGTGTACTGCTGTTTCTGAATCACACCAATAGTTACTGAAGCAGTCAAGCATACTGTAGTCTTGTATCCTCACAGCTAAATTTCACAACTTTTTAATGTATAATTTGATCCAAGGTGGCACAGAAATTTAACAGCACCCTGATGGAAATGCTAGCTCCTAATGGAATTCCTTTCTGGATTAGATCCGCTGGATAAACATTGCAGTGCTATCAAGAACATCATAGTCCATTCAAAAAAATTTGCTACCATGTATTTCAGACATGCTTAACTTCTGCTTTACCCACACAAATGACTAACCTTCAATTGAACTGCTGAAGAGGCTGCCCCATTGAGCAAACTGAGAAGCTCCACTTCCAGCCCATGGAAAGCATATCAACCTATAGAGAGCATCTGGCCTTTTGTATGGACAAGCAACCACCTTCTCCATTCCTTAAAAAAAGCCAAAGAAAACAACACATCATTCTAGAACAAGACTTTTCATGTAGAACAAATGAAGTCTAATTTGATACAATGGGCTGCAATATTTTCTGTCATCAAAACTACTTGTGGTACATCAACTATCAGTTACATTCTTTTTGAGATGGTGGAGTAACAAGAGCCGCATTCAGCTTTACCACAGCAGCTTTAGTATTTTCATTGACTGACAGAAGTAACAGCAGAAGCAAGATTTATAACCCCTTCCTTCTTGCTGAGAAGGAAAAATAGCATTGAATATGCCAACTGCATTGTCTCTAGCACCAGATACTGTCTTTACTATCTGAATCTTCTTTCCAGATTTTCTTGTCCTCCATTCTTGCTGATTAGATTTGTGGATATAAGCATTGAGATGATATCCTACAATTGGTAGCATATGCTCACTATATGCAAGGGCTGATTCATCATAAAATACACCTATATGCCTACATGCAGTCTTTTTTACCTGCACAGAAAGTTTTAGAAATACAACCAGATCAGAATATGCAGCAATTCATGCCTATTTTAAAACTATGTAATGTAAGCAAGACAGGAGCAAATCTACCCTAATGATGCTGTGGCAATTTCTTGATTTTCACGTAAACATATGTCTAAACTAGAAAGTTTGTTTACTTTGTTAAGAATCACTTCAGAGAAACTCTTAAGAAGAACAAGTCAAAAAAAGTGTATCAACAATCACTGGGCAAACAATTAAAAATAGCTAAAGGATAGTGGAACCAGTGCTGCAGAAGACATAATCCCTCTGGTAGGTTCATTTAGTTCCAGTACCATTAGTTCCATTTACACAGTTTTCCCACAAAAAGACACAAACCCTCAAACATTTCTGAAGCCAATGTTTTGACAGTCAAATAAGAAAAGTCAAACTGATTCCAAAGGTGATACAAAAATGTAAAGCCTGATAAATAAGCACATTTAGTCAAAGCCCTTCAACTATTCAGAGATACACTACCAGTCACTGAGAATTTTCCACATTTTCTACTCATACACATTTATTCCATCCCCATTCAGTTTACTTTAGCTGCAAATACCTGAGTAGCCGGGAAGACCAGCAGTGTTAAGAAGCAACAGCCTGAGGGTGGACCTACTCCTCAGCACTGCACAGCAAGAAAGAGCAAAGCCAACTCCACAGGAGAAGAGCAGATGTGCACTCAGGTGGCACAGCTGCCTGCTTTTATGTCTTTTGTGGGCTTAAGGGGAGGAGCTGTGTGTGTCACCCCAGAAAAAAAGGCAGGGACTAAGGTACACAGCATCCTAAAAGGGAAACAGGAACATCATGTGTTAGGTGTGATACATACAGCATTTGTCAGCAAAATGAGGAAGGTGCACTGCATCAATCCCACTGATTTAAAAAGCACAGGTTAACATGCCCATGGCAGTACAGAAGTTGTAGCAATTTCAGTACATGGTGACCCACAGCTTTACTGAAGAAAAGGCCTTATAAAGTATCCAAGAAAAGCCTGGCTTTTCTAAAGAGTGCAGCACTCACACCTCTGCTGGACAGTTTTGTAGGGGCCTGAAAATGCTGATGTAGACTATCGCCTGATTTGAATAAAACGCTGTGTTTGGTTGGTAGGCCAATTGTAATTTCTACAAGCTGGAAGACATAGTGGTGTATGAACAACACACTGGTTATATTTGATGATTTTATACTAGCTACCATATTATGCGATGCTATCAGACAACCTAGAAACACCAGTGTATTTGTAACCACATTTGTAGTACTAGAAAGACTGGCTTTATTTTTTTTTTTTTTTCATTTTTAGTTAGCTGTAACAAGAATAATAAAGTAAAAATATTCAAAAGCAGTGACAAAAACTAAGGAACCTGAGCGCCAAAATGGGTTCTGATGCTTAACTTGAGACACATAAGCTGGACTGCTTTGTGGTTTTCACATCATTCTTCATTCTTCCACATTTGTCTTCATCATTTCCAGGAAACTGACAAATCTGTGATGTTAAAAGGAAAGCCTGCCTGTAGGCCTACCCAGTCAGTAAGCACTGCTCCTTTCTCACACAAGGTCTGCATTTTTTTACTCACTCCTGATTTCTGCTTTCCTGGGAAACCCTAAATCAACCCTTCCGACTGCAGCAGTTTCCATGGGAAGGCCCAGGCTCCACAGTGAGGGCTGGCCCCAGGGCTTGCAGCTGCCATTTCCAAATCACAAATGTGGAATCTGTTGCTAAGGCTAGTGCTTTGGTGTGACAATTATTATGAAGTAAGATGGGGCACACTTATGTTTGAGAAGCGCACAATTTAAAGCAGGTTACATTGGCTAGTCCTGACCTGTGCTGTTGTGCACCGGACTACTTCTCCACATGAGGTAACTGCTATTATCAGAGGTGTTTGATCATAAGGTGAAATTTGTAATGAAGCACCTAATATGCTTTATTTATTCCTACCTCAAATTGTGCCAACTGTAAAATCTGACACCTTGTTATAGCCCTGTTTGTAACATTAACAGTTGTTAATGTTATAAAAGCCAGCTCAACCAAAATTACGTTTGCAATTTCCAGGGCTGAAGGTAAAAGAAGGCTTTGCAGAAGTAACTTTGCTAATCCAGTACTAGTATGGAATAGGACAGGCTTTTTTGGTTGAAAGGGATCTACAGTGATCATCTAGTCCAACTCCTTGACCAGTTCAGGGCTGACCAAGTTAAAGCGTGTTGTTAAGGGATTGTACAAATGGCTCTCAAACACTGACAGGCCTGGGGCATTGACCACCTCTCTAGGGAGCCTGTTCCAGTGTTTGACCACCTTCTCAGTAAAGAAATGCTTCCTAATGCCCAGTGTCAACCTCCCTGGTATAGCTTCGAACCATTTTCACGTATCCTATCACTAGGATAGGAAATTAACAAGTGATACACTGAAAAACTGCAATGATTTTTTTTGTTGCCTGGATACAAAACTGTGCATACTCTCTGGAAGGGAAGCAATGAGTGTTATTATGGAGTAGGAATCGCTCTTCTGAATAAACCCATACCACGGGATTTGATGACAGTGTTTCCCAAGTAATTATGCAGGTATCCCAGAATATTTTATGCCATCATCACACATCACACCCTATGGACAATTGCCAGACCTTCTAGGGAAAAACTCTTAGCACTGTTGGCTGAAAAGCACGTGATTTCTATGCACCAGTTGAAACAAATTACATTGATCAGAAATTGCTGAAAAAGACCTGCATTAACAGCTCTGCTGTTTAATCCTTTGGGAATCATCAGTACTTGAGGTGAGCCAAGTAAAATGTTGCCAGAGACTGAATCACAGAAAAGACAGAAATAGATCCTAAAAAGCATGAAGAAAACCTCAGAAAGCTAGGAATGTTTACGGACAACCGAGGGCACAGGGTGGTAGGTAATCAAAGGGAGAGCTCAAGGAAGGAACAGCAGACTAGGCAGTGACAAGGGCTCACCAAAACAAAATGGAAGTGAGATGTGGGACCAAAGAAGTGTGGGTGCTTATGTGTGGAAATAGCAGGAATCCAAGAAAAGTAGAATAGGAAGAGCCTGTAACTGTAGATGCTGATTTACTTCACCAGCAAGAGTTTAAATCTGTAGCATATTAGGTAATATGCATATGTATATAGAATATTTGAAGACAAAATATTTTTCTTCTATAGTCGATGTTAGTGAGGATGCGTGAACCTTCAGACCCTGCTGTTATCAGGAAGCAGAAGTGTCTCACCTCTACTAAGTCACTGATAGAGCAAGGCACAGGCAATTCTGCAAATAGCTAAATGGGTATTAACTGATCATACACTGACCTTTATTACATATTGGACAATCAGGTCACAGCACTGACATTTTGATAGGTGTATTGATGAAATGAGGAACGAAGTTGTTTCTTCTCTAGAAGAGTCATTTTGCAAAATGAAAAGAAATGCAAGAAATACTCTTGCCAATGTACCAGGGAAATAATTCAGCGTGGATGTAGTTTAATACCAGGATCCTTAACATAGAGGCTTTTCCTTGAAAGGATTTAATCATGAAGAAATTGTGTTGGCTGTCACCCATGACTAGATCACATGTCAGCAAATACGCTGAGAAGCTTTATGCTAAGACCTGTGGATATTTTTCTTTACTATTTGATATCTTTCTCTTTGTAAATGGGTTGAGGTCATTCAGGTGTTGCCATCACTGCCAGTGGCTGCTAGTAATTATTACTTCATGACACCACCTACAGATACACTGGCATCACAGATAGGCGTCATCTTCCCACCTGTCTTCCCCCTCTCATACTCCCAGAGCAAAGCTATGGGACCAGAGGAGGATTTGGTAACATCTTCACACAAGTTAATGAACGGCCCATGCTGTAAGCATGAATTCACTGATGGACCTGATGAGATGTGGGTCCTGAGGGAACTGGCAGATATAGTTGCCAAGCCATTATCCATCATATTTGAGAAGTCATGGCAGGCTGGTGAAGTTCCCTGTGACTGAAAAAGGGGAAACATAACACCCATTTTTAAAAAGGGAGAAAAGAAAGACCCAGGGAACTACAGGCTGGTCAGTCTCACTGCAGTGCCCGGTGAAATCAGGGAGCAGATCCTCCTGGAAACTATGCTAAGGCACATGTCAGATAAGGAGGTTTTCTACAGAAAAAGGAACTGGAGAGGGTATCAAGGTTCATCGCACAGTGTCCAGAGGGACTTCCAGCTGGCAATCACAGTGCTTAGGATGCTTATGAAGTCCAAAGCTAGTACTAGTAAGGCAGCTGTTGCTGCAATGGTGGTTACAAATCAAATCTAATTCTGTTGCAAAATCTGTGGGGAAGGCAAGTATGGGGAGCAGGGAAACTGCATGGCTCAGAGAGTAACCTAAGACAAAGCTGTAACCGAGCTGCAGGTTTGTCATCAACTTTGTCTGGTCTTGCTGATGATGAAAGAGAGAATCCTGCCCTTCCCACGTTCTTGGGGCATAAATGTCTACCTCAGTCTTTCTGCCAACACTAGCAACTACATGGCTATGTAGTAAGAGCACACCGTTTATCAAGCTGAAAACTTCACCTGTGCCAGTCAGCTGATCCCGTACAGTCTCGCCATCCTCCTGTTTTTAAGGCAGGTTGCCTCTCGTGACCTTTTTGCAATCTTTAGCCCCTTAAATAAGCTGGAAAGGTGCATGCTGAGATTACATATACAGCCCCAGGGTTTGGATGTAAAAGACACATCTGTGGAAACCTAATGGAGTAATTTGCCCTTAGTTATTTTACAGCTTTTACTGAAACAAAAATCCCGCAGAGTCTGCCTTACTGGTTTGAAAGACACATTTAGCTGATGTAATTTTCATTTAGAAAAATAAACATCTAAACCACACACAAGACAGAATTCTTGCATGAATAATCAATCTGTGGCATGCTTGCAGCTGAATCTGGATTTATTGCAAATCTAAACATATCTGGATAGGGAAATGTCTCGGTTGTTTTGGGGTTTTGTTTTGTTTGTGGTTTTTTTTGTCTCATTCTTTTTTTACAAGACAGCAGTTAAAAATAATAGATTATTTCAAAATTGTCTTTATCTTTCCACTGCTTTCATCTGTTGGCCTTATGCCTAAGATCTGACCTAGATCCTATTACAAAGAAGAAAGGATACATAAGAATAATCACGATTTTCCTGGATTGTAAGGTTTTCAACAGAAACAAGTTTTTATTTTATTACCTATGAAGTTAGATATGTGATCTGGTGAATTAGTGGCAGACAAAAGCTGCTTTAGAATGTTCATAGTCAAAAAGAATGCTTCTTTGTTGCACTATTGGCAAAGAAATTGCTCAGTGTGAGAAAAAACCTACTGAATTTAAAGAAAATATTTCTGGGGGGAGTGCATATCCTTTTATTCACATTTATAATAAGCTGAAAATAAAATTTTAGTTCTATAAAGATATAAAGATTGTTGTGGTTTAAGCCCAGCCAGCAACCCACAACCACGCAGCCACTCGCTCAACTCCCCCCTGCTTCCTCCCCCCACTCCTGGAGGGATGTGGAGGAGAATAGAAAGAATGTAACTCCCACGGGTTGAGATAAGAACAGTCCAGTAACTAAGGTATAACACAAACCACTGCTGCTACCACCAATAATAATGATAAGGGAAATAACAAGGGAAGAGAACACAACCGCTCACCACCAGCTGACCGATACCTAGCCCGACTGAGCAGTGATCTAGCCCTTCCAGATAACTGCCCCAGTTTATATAGTGGGTATGACATGCTGTGGTATGGAATACGCCTTTAGCTGCTTAGGGTCAGGTGTCCTGTCTTTGCTTCCTCCCGGCTTCCCCTCTTCCCTGGCAGAACATGAGACTCAGAAAGTCCTTGGTCAGAGTAAACATTACTGAGCAGCAACTGAAAACATCAGTGTTATCAGCACTGTTCCCAGGCTGAAAGTGAAAACCACAGCACTGCACCAACTACTAAGATGGAGAAAAATGACTGCTACCGCTGAACCCAGGACAAAGATATAAAAGATTACAACAGCAGTCAGATAAATCACAGAATAATTTTGGTAGAAAGGGGCCTCTATAGATCATATAGTCCAAGCCCTGCTTCATTGAGTTTTGAATATTTCCAAGGATGGAGACTCCACAGCCTCCCTAGGTAACCTTATTGTAGTGTTCAACTGTGCTCATGGTGAAGGTATTTTTCTTCCTAACTAACCCCTTGTTGCACCTTGTATCTGCAAGTCTTTTGTCTTTTAACTGACTATATCCAAGAAAAGCCTGGCTCTGTCTGTCCTCTTCATACCCTTCCATTAGGTAGGTGAAGATATTAATAAAATCCTCATTTAGCACTCTCAAGACAAAACCTCTCAGCCTCCTATACACCACCCACTCCAGCCACAATCACAGGGGCCCCTGCCACACTCGCTTCAGTATTTTGACATCCTTCTAGAGCAGTGGCACCCAAACTGGACACCGATGTGGTATACTAAAGAAATTTTGGATTATTGTTCAGTTGTGCTTTTGAGAGATAGGCTTTCAGGGCATGATGAGCTTTTACATTTGCTTTATTCATTATCATGGCATTACCTTAGTAGGTGGGCAAATATTAATTGAACAGTACAATTAAACCCCAAGCAACAACAAAACTGCTCTTGCACTGACCAGCCTCCAGAACAAACATAGAAATAGACCCAACAGCCCCACCCTACAGAAAACATAAAGGCAAAGGTAAAGAAACACTGAGTGCTCACAGCACAGGCCTGTTTTGATATTTCTTGAGTGAAAAGATATTCTATGGTGCACAGTCTAGAAATCTATGGAATGAGTCTTTGTGAGCTGCAGGACTGTGGTATTTGCCAGTTGGGCAGTCCAGGACAGGAGAGCATTCTCAGCTATCTAGGCACTTGTAAATCTTACATGCTAAACACATTTCATTCAAGCATACAGGGGTTAACTGCTTGCCTGTAGGTTCTGTAAGCAAGGCAAAAAGCAATCCTATCCCCAGATGGCTATCTACTCACAGAATTTAGATCTAAGGTAAGTCAATTCACCAGCCTCCCAGTAAGCACAAAGTGGATGAGGGAGCCTTGGAGTCAAACCGTCCTCTTCAGTGGTACATATGGAGTCTGCTATTCAGGCTGCTGGACTGCTGACACCCAGACAGGCATCTGAAACATATGGCTGAGAACATGGAAGCTTTAACAAATCAGGGCATTAACAACTTGGCATCTGCAAACTTGTAATAACACAGCTGGCAGGCTGGAGGACAGTTAGTCAATGTCATTCTCTATTGGTTTTACCTTTACAACAGAAATGTGGAACAGCCTATGGATACCAGAATGTCTCAGAGTCCTAAACATTGTGATCTAGTTGGAATTTATTTCTGCAGTTGTATCAGTACCTTACATGTTACTGCATCACACACATGCTTGTTCACATTCATTATTCACATCATCATTAATAAAAGTAAAATATACTTATTTTCCAGGGTAGGTACTTAGGCTTTTTGGAAAATAATAGGGTTGTGAAAAGAGGTGTCCTGTTAGAGAGAAAGCACACCTGTAACATACACTGTAATACTCACTACAGTGTTTTTTAATCCCTAAAAGTTTTCCTAATTCAGGGAAAAGCAATGGTGTGATCTTGCATTTAGGAGGTGAATAAAGCACAGGGATAAACCCTGTAGGAAACCATGTCTCAGTAGCTCTTGAGTCCATGAAACTCCTGGTCTTTGCTTCTTGAAAAAGAAAGCCTAAGACAATCTTTTGTCATTAGACATTATAAAGTAATGGAGAAAAGTATGGAGTTATACTCAGCTTTTTTCTCCATTGGTCATATTTCTCCCAGCAACATCTCACTCACGCCTGCATTTTTAGCAGATTACACTCCAAATAGGTTAGTGCCATTGCTAACATCTAAAAGTTGATGCTGAAAGATATCTATATCTGTCTTTATCAACTGATACTCTATTCTCCAGAAAGCTGCGTTACCCATCCCTTTACTTAGACTTAAAAAAAAATCTGGGAAATCATGGAGAAACTTGTTTGTGGACAGCTTGCAGCTGATGTGCTCACAGCATCACTAATGCAAAATTACTGAAATAAATATTAAAGTTACACAGCACTCATTCCCAGTTTTATTACCTGGACATTCTGGTGTTGAAACTGCAAATATAAAGACCATGTGGATGCTTCAAAGGGGAACATGAAAAGGAGCAACACAATCTCCCCTTCTTCCGTCTCTTTCTGCTGTCAGCTTAGTTCTGCATAACCTTTGCTCAGATTTTTGAGGAAATTGTTAAAGTGAGAGAAGGAGCTATGAGGAAGTCCATAGAGTTGAGCCGTGAAATGTAAAACTGGTAAAATTGGAGGTGGAGGTAAAGGTGAAGACTGCTGAGATAGGGCCAGGCAGCAGCTCAAGGATCAAGAGGATAGATATAAATGTGGAAAGATAATAACATCTCACGGGAAAAAATGAAGTGGCAGACTGCAACATCAAGCATGTGCCACAGGGAGCAGTGAAAGCTGACCCCTTTCCATCTACAATCAAAGGCTCTATAGGTGGTTAACATACTAATTTAGTAGGTCATTAATTCTGGCTATCTTTTGTGTATATTAACCACAAAGTAACTGCTTTACATATAACAGCACATACCAAAAGGTGACTGAACAAAGTGGCCCAGGGAAGGAGAAATAGTGAGGCAGGTAATGAGAAGCCATTTTGGCAGCAAAGAGATGGAGCAAGAGGGAAGCCATCAGAAGGTGCCACTGCTGCAGATGGAATGAGGAAAAGAGGTCAAGGAACAAAGCCCTGTTCACATAAGCTGCTAGTGACAATGCAGTATAGCAATGCGGACATTATGTTCTGAGCATGGCAGGTTATGTCACAGAAAATATTTTAAAATTGATGCCAAAAGAAAGTGAAGAAAAGGAGACGAAGTGATCCCTATTATGCCACCTTCTGGCCTTCATCTTCCTGCTCTAAAAATGTACAGTTAGATAATAATCTTTGCAAATGGCAGAAAATGAGGATTAGGGAGCAATTCAGCAGATGAGCAGTTTATCTGCTTTGATTTCACAGCACCTATGCTAGATGTGCTCCTGTGCAAGTAGATTGTGAAAAATGACTAAAAATAAAACCCTTCCTATTTCCATCTCTACATGCTGAGCAGTGTATCAGAATGTGTGTTATCTAAAATATGTGGATGGAAAATTTTTTGCTAGGGCCCAACTTGGATAACATCATAGCAATTCCCATAACTACAACTAAAAACTTTGGAGCAACATTTTAAAAACTTGCCATTTGCAATGCAGAATATGAAACAGCAGTCACTGCTATTTGCCAATTACCAATGCTTCAGTGGTGTTGTGACCTGAAAGGGGTCATTTAGGATGTCCTCCTTCCCCTTGGGACCAACAACCAAGTTCGTGATACCCTTGTAATGAATTAAGGTGAAAAAATACCATGTTTCATGATTTATTAATACAAATACAAATACAAATTTATTAATACAAAATACAAGGCATGTGGTTAGAGGGAATAACTCAACGATTACTTTAATTGGATCAGCAAGTCCCATGCCACACATTTTCACTTAGATCTAGTCACTGTTCAGTGGAAAAGAGAGGAGAAGAGAAAGGTAGGAAAAGAGAGAGAGGAGAGGAGAAAGGGAGAAAAAGAGGGAGAGAGAAGAAAAGAAGTATCACCACCTGTGGATCTAGTGATGTCTCATTGGTCCTCTTCACCCAGGAGTATTGGTGGTGGTGGGAGCTCTCCCTCTGACCTGAGCCCTGCACTTTCATGTTCATGTTCTTTTGGGGTGTTATCCATGATCTGTATATGAAGAGTAGAGGGGCATTACTCTGATAATAATGCACATAGCTTAGTGAGCACATGTGCGGTTCCAAAGCTGGGCTTCCTCGAGGGTCCTCTGGGTGGTCCATGTCCCTCATATCCTGGTGTCTGCCTTTCCAACTCCATCCTCTGAGTCAGCTCATCCTTGAGTCATCCTTTCACGTATCTGTGGAGGCTCATCAGCTTCCAATAAAGGGGCAGAACAATCCTATCTACACTGTTGAGAGCCAACATCCTTGTTATTTGCTTCATTTATGCTCAGGGTCTCCATGGCCAAATGCAAACTGTGCTGGAGACAAGCTCAGTTTCCTGTCTCTGACTCACACTATGGAATGAGACAAGCTCAATGTCCAGTATTTCACAAGTGGCAAGAATAATCAAGAGATTGTAGGGTTGTAGTTTTGGTCTATCACATGCTGAGTTTGCTACACTCATTCAAAACTAGACTTACAGTTGTGAACTGAAACCTGAACTAAAATCCACTAAGAAATAGCAACTATCACTACAAACTCCTCCTTAAACTGCATTTTTGGGGAAAGAATTGTGTTGTACATTTGCTCTTTTGCACAGGCTACTAATTAGATTTTTAGATGAAGACATGCTTGCCTTTGATTTTAATCCCTAAACTGCCTTTGGACCTACCTGGAAATGAGTGAGATGGCTCAACCAAACAGTATTAAAAAACAATGTGTGACAGAAACCTTTGATGAAAGGGAGGATGACAGGGATGCTAAGTCTACCATTCCCACAAGGGAACAGGAAACAATAGGAAGCTGCAGTCCTCATACAGCCTCTAGTAGCAACGATGTCTGAAGCCTTATTGGGATGGAAGTGAGCAGTAGGGTCTGCAATCTCTCAGGGTTATACAGGGTTTCTGTAGGCCCCATGTCTCTGCCTGGAGGCAGTGACAGCAGGCACCAGGCTACATCCTTGGGCCTGGTCCAAACCTTCTATTTCACGTAGAGACTCTTGGATGATGCAGATAGCCACTAGGGCAGGAGATGGAAGTGCATGTCATGCTGTCACATCAAACTGCTTCTATTACTACTTCAAGACCTATCTGAGCTGCCAGTCTTTAGTTATCAGCTCTCCAGGACTTGGGAGCAATTCAGAGCAACCAGGTCTCTCAGCAACAGTAGGAGAGGGGGAAGCCATAGGTCTCCAACAGATGTCACCCACGTACACATGCAGGTGGCAGAGACTCCTTCAGTGTGTTAAAGTACAGTGCTGGCGGTGTTTCTGCAATTAGAGACCTTTTAATCCTTTTAACATTAACCACGGCAAGTGAGACTGGGCAGGTCTCGTGTCTTTCCGAGTCCAAGCAGTGCTTCACCACCTGGTGAAGTGTTTGCTCCAGATGTGAGGAACGCTCCAGATCGCAGTCTCACTGCTGGTGGTTTGTGCTTAACCGCCACTCCCGCAGAGCTGCAAGTCACACCCCACAAGCCTCAATCCCACAGGTAGCACAGAAACCCACCGGTGTAGCCTAGCCCTGCTCCACAGAAACGGGAGTCCCTGCAGACTCCTGATCCCTTCCCCACCCGCAGAGCAGTCGGGCTTCTTACCCCTGAGCCAGGAGCCCCCCTTGGCTAGGGGTGGCTCGCAGCAGGGTTCGGGCTGCCGCCGGAGTAACTGGCACAGCCCGCAACGAACACAAGCGGCGCCCCCGTATTTTACTCACACCCCAGCCCACCACCGACGGCCCTTCCGGAGCGCAGGGGGGCGGTGAAGGCATCTCATGCTTCCGCCTCTGCGGTCGCACAGCCTCTGCCGCTCCGGCCGCCGCCTCTCTGCCTGGGGCTGCCCCGCCCCGCCGGCTTTCAGGCTTCGCATGTAATCGGGGCAGAGGTGGAAGTCGGCAGGCAGACAGGCGGAGTTGGTTGAGGCTGCGTGGGTCTGTTCGGCTTAAGGTAAGCGGCGGTCCGCGGGGCGAACAGCGATCTCCGTCGGTCTCTTTCATCGGGGGTGCGCGGCGGTGGGGCTGACGGCTGTGCGGACGGCTCGGCTGTCTCCTTACTTCCGTCCCCCTGGGCCTCTCTGGGGCAGCTGCGCGGTGTGGGCCCTGGTAAGCAACGCTGCGGCGCGGTGGTGGCCCCGGCCGGGTTCGGTCTAGTCGCTCGCGGGCCGTTCTTCTGCCGGGCGGGGATCGCTGGGGTAGGAGAGGTGGGTCTGAGGGGACTGGCGGGTTGCGTGATGGCGGCCGCGGTGTGGATGATTCCCCCTTAGCCACCGATCGCGGTTGGCGGGTGTTCCAGGGCCGGCTGGCTGGCTTGTAGTCGGGAAACAAGGCGACGGGCCTTGAGTTTGTTAATCTCGGCATACGCGGGCAAAGGTCATAGTTTTCCCCTGTTGTGTGTGTACCTCTTGTGACTTCAGGCCAGCAAGAACCGCTTGATCCTGGTTTTGTCATGGGACGCTTCCACGGGTTTTTCACCGTGGAAATGGCTAGGGGGCAGGGGGAGACTGTGGGGAGATACATCGTCTCATTCAGGCTTCCTTAATGGTCTGTTGATGTCGTGCTGCAGATCTACATCATGCAGAAGCAAGTCCTTGAATCCTCTGAGGAGCGAACATTTCAGTACCAAGATTTTCTGCCTTCCCTGCCAGTACCTCCTCTTGATGAGTCTTTAAGTAAATACCTTGATTCAGGTAATGACTTAATATTGTAATAGTAGTGTGGTGTGTGCTGTTATAACCAGGCTAATCTGAAGGTGTTTGTGATTTGTAGCTGCAGGTTTTATCAACTGATGTGATTGGGGTGGGGGATCTGGACAAGTTTTAAGTGCCAAAGGTCTTTTTCAGGTTCAAAATGGGAAATGAAGTGTCCAGAGCAACCTGAGGAAGAGTTGCCATTTAATGCCTATTTGCCTTTCTTCAAGGGAATTGGTTGTCTAGGAAAGTTAATTTTTTGGTTTGATGGTTTTGGGTGTTTTTTAGGGTTTTGCATTTTGGTGTGGGTCCCATCCGTCCCATCCCCCCAGCTATATCAGCAGGTGTAATAAGAGATATTTATCCATCTGAAAATCATAATTTGCATAATAACTGCTTTGCTTGTCTATCAATGTGTTTGCCCAGGATCTCTGTAAAAAAAAAACAAAACCAAAAAAACCCCCAACAAAACAACAACCCCCAAAAAATTATTTAAAACTTTTTCATACTTACATGTTCTTATTTCTCACCAGTACTATTAACTATACAGTAGTAGGAGGAGGCAGTGGTGGGCTTTTTTGGATAATTTAACTTGAATATAATTTCTGCTTTAAAATGTTTGCTGTCTAAAGGTCAAAGTTTTGAAAACAGTATCACTGCACATGCGTCTAACTTTGTTTATAAAGCAGACATGACTGGTTAGTCCTTAATATCTTATCAGGCTTTGATATATTGGGATTGACAAAGATATATTACCTTTACTTTCCCATGTTTCTTTAATAGTCTTAAGAGTTTGTAGACATTGAGCTTTTTTCTGGAACGTGTTCTTCATATCTTACCTGTAACGCTAATAGAGTAAGACCTGGAGTTCTTTCCTTAGCAGAAATATATTGCAGCAAAATTTCCCTTTCTCAAAGTAGAAGCGAAGTTCACTCTTGAGTTCCCTTTTTCTTTTTTCTGAGTGTAATAGAAATGGCCCAGTAGACGGTAATAGGTTTTCTTTGGTGTTCCTTACGTCATCACTTTTTGATGTAATATGTCGAAATGGTGGTTTTAGAGGAAAAAAAATGCTGTGTGTGTCTGCACGTCAAAAAATATTTTCTTTTTGTTGTAATGCAGATTAACTAAAATTGTGCTGTGGTAGTGAACCTGCAATAACAGAATTTCTGTTTTTAACTTAGTTTTGTAAATCCTCACTCTCCAAGTTAAAAAATAACTCTCTCATGGAGTGATAAAGCCTAATAGTGAATTTGTTTTCTCATTCTGAGCTGTGTTTTCATAAATACCTTATCACACATCCTTTTTTTACCTGAGTTACTTAGTTGTACATAAGTCATTTTATAACTTCAGTGTTGATCTCCTTTAGTCTTGCTGGAGGTTGGAGGAAAGTTAGTCTGGTATTTGTTGTTCTGCCCCGTCTTCCCTTGTATAAATCACTTATAGCCAGAACATGTACAGTTTACTCTGTGATTCTCATTGCTTAAGCTTGTAATGTGTTTAGTCTGTGAAGGTGAGCGGAGGAAAGCAGATGCTTCTGAAGAACAGTTCAGAACCTCCAAATGACCCTTCATAGGTGCTGTGAATCATTCCCTGGAAGCTGCTGTCTTTCACTGGTGGAATGAGCACACCAGGCACTTAACATTAGTTAGTATACTTGTTGGTAAAGCACTTGTCCGTTTAAAGCTAATCAACTGGAAAAGCTGGACAGAATATGCTTCAGAAGGCACCTTGTTTAGGACTTTACAGTAGCTACCTCTGCATTGGATTCAGAATGACTAATCTTGTTTTAAAGGTAGGCCTTGAGCAGAGAAGTGGCCATAACCAAGTTATTTAGCCTTTCAGCTCACCCCAGAAGTTAAGACTTGGAAGCCTGGACTTGACTGAAGAGTATGAAACCCCAAAGTTCTAGCTTTTGAGAGGGTTCCTTAACTATGCAACTGAAGGTGTCTTTCATGGAATGCTTCCTGTTCATGGAGCTGATCTCTTATGCAGAAAGGAAGGCAAGGTCTGTGGAGGGGTCTGGAGAAAGTGGCAAGACAGAAGTTTCACTGAACTCTAGTGGGAAAAGGGCTGAGGTCTGCTCCTTCCTAATAGTGTTGCTGATCACGTAGTTGTTAAATGGAAAAGAGGCCCTGTAGTCATATAATCATGTAAATCATCTAAGCAGCCTTCCAGTATCTGAAGGCGGACCTACAAGGATGCTCTTCATGAGGGACTGCAGTGATAGAACAAGGGGCAATGGGGGCAAGTATAAACAGGTTTTCAGCAATTGCTTTCATCTGCTGTCATCTGTATTTATTTGAAAATATGTATTTGTTTCATTAGAAGACACTGATCTATTTGCAGATATTTGAAAAGGTGTTCTTCCTTCAGATACTTGTTTCAGAAAAATAAATTTTGAGTATTTTTATCCATTCTATAACCTGTGGATATCTGAATTTTGGAATAAATCTCAGTGTAAATGCAGCTTAAACCACAACATGTCTTTAAAATAAAAAACATTTCCTTCTTACAGTGAAGCCATTTCTTAATCAAGAAGAATATCAAAGAACTGAAGCTATAGTTAAAAAATTTAAAAATGGGATTGGGAAAGAGTTGCATGAAAAATTACTGGAAAGAGCTAAAACAAGAAGGAATTGGGTATGTATCTGGATAAGTAGGAAATCATAATTCAACTTTTGAAAGTTGGTTGTTCAGAATATAATTTAGGAAGTTCACTTTGCCTATGGATATGAACACATTCACTCGTATGTGTGATTTGTTTTTCCCAAAGTTGAGTGGCTAAGAGAACTCACTAACTGGAATGTTAAGTTACCTGCCAGCTTTTGAATGCTCTGTCTGTCAGTCTCCTTCTATCACTTCCATCCCTCTTCCCTCTACCCTGCCTCCCCACCCAAAAATAAAAAAAAATGGAATTTGGAGTTTGGTCCCTATCCATTTCTTTCTCAAAGAAAGCTACATGATAGCATTTTTAAAGTTGTCTTTCAACAAAGAAGGGGATACAAGGGGGATGTTGCCAATTCATGAATTGGTATTCATGAGAACTTTGTAAATCTTAACATGACACAGTCCAGAGTGGGGGTTTTCAGATAAAGATAGAAAAAAATACATTAGGAATTATCTGTCCCGAATCCTCTCAACACAAATCTCCTTTTGTTCTGTTCTTCATGGAGTAATCTCTCTGATGTGAATATCAGCCACAGCTGACATCTGCAAGAGTTTAATATTGGGCAAGAACTCTTTATCATAACTTACAGTTTAATAGTTTTAAGCCATACTTAATTTTATTTTAAGCTTGAAAATAGAGCAGCTAGATATGTTGTTACCCTCAGCAGTTAGTTTTGAACCACTATCCTCCCTTCTATTTTATAGAAACTACTATTGAAAATTAAAAAAAAAAAGTTAAAAAAGCACACAGTTGAATAATGAGGTGATTATTAAAGAATTAATGACTAAAACTTAATTCTGATGCTAGACATTTTTCACTTTTCAGCTGGAGGATTGGTGGCTGAATGTGGCTTATCTTGACCTTCGCATATCAACGCAAATACACTGTAATATGGGAGGCCCTTGTCCCTATATTGAACACTGCTGGCCACCAAAAGAGGGCACTCAGATAGAAAGAGCATGCATATATACATGGCACATCCTGAAATTCTGGGATCTGTTGCGAACGTAAGACTTTAAGAAAAAATAATTATTAGAATGCTAATGGTCTATGTGTGCTTTAGTTGCAAAAATGTTTATGTTCATGTTTTGAAGTAAAAGATGGGGTTTGCTTGCCTTGGTTTACTTGCATAATCTTTCTTGTTTAATTTTGGTTGGTTTGTTTACTACAGAGAGAAGGTGCCTGTCGAGAGATCTCTGGATGAGGTTCTGGACATGAGCCAATTCCGAATGCTCTTCTGCACTTGCAAAATTCCCGGAGTTACCAGGGACTCAATCAGCCATTATTTTAAAACTGGTAAACAAATGCTTTTGTATTAATAGGCTAATGGAGTGGTCATTTTAACCATAAAATACTCACTTCCTAACATCTAAGTGAGATATTCATGAGTGCTTATCTAAGGAAGCGAAGAAAATGTGCAATCTGTGGATGCCGTTTTTGGTCAATATTTAGTCCTTATACAATAGATTAAAAGAAAACTCTGCTTCAAATTGTATGTTACCAGTCTGACGCCTATAATAATTAAGCCAGCATTAAGAATTGAAAAAGGACAAATTCCATGGGTTTATAAATGCGGATGGGTTCCTTGTATTATATGGGCAGAATTTCAGCATCATTGCTAGTTGCATCTTTTTCCACAGAATGCATTCTTGAGTATGCTTTTTATACATCCTGTTGGAATAATTCTGATTTTCTGTCATTGTGATATTTCTTGACTTGGCCAGCTTCTTCTATTTTCAGTCTTGAAAGTACTCCTTAGTGCTTCTTGAAGTCATTCTCTTAAACTCCAGGTTTTCTGGGGTGTAGGCTCAAGAGCTAAAGTCTACTGTTATTATTCATCCTCCACTAACAAGTACTGTAGTATTGGTAATCAGCTAACTAAATCATAAGACCTCTCCCACATGCAGTCTGATGCGTCTGGAGTTGTTCAGCATTGTCACTCTAGATACGCATAGGAGATTTAAATTCCTATAGGACTCGGGAATTCAAGAAGGAGGTATTGTCTTGTTCCATTAGAAAATTTGAAAAGAAATCTCCATGCTGCAGGATATGATGAGAAAAAAATGCAAAGTTTAAATACCAAAACATAGAAACATTCAGATGGTGGAAATTCAGTTTGTTCTGTTACGATCACACTTAATACGCAAAGCTATTATCCTGTGGAGATACCATTTATGTCACTTGTGCCTTTTCTGGGTCGTTAAGGTGTGTGTGTGTCTTAACATAGACAGAAGGAATTGCCATCTGGAGAGGGATCTTGTTTTTCTTCTTTCGCTGTGGAGGGAGCTGATAAGGTCTAAACACTTGAAGTAGTATGCAGATTGCAGAATAGAGCACCTATTGACAGGTAGCATCAACTGGAGTCAGAGACCACACTGAAAGCCAAGAGAGCCTAATCGGTGGAACCTGGAGAGCTATTTGGTTCAGCCTGCAGCAGATGCTTTAACAAGAGCACGTGGAGAGGTCATTAGATGTTAAGTCTGTTTGGTAGATCTCTGCCAACTGTAGTGATCTCAGGCATTTAATTCAGCTATGTTAAGTTTCAAACTTAATTCTGTCTCTTGCTTCAGAGAGCTCGGGTTAGGAGGATGCTACCAAAAGTAACTGAATTTGATGTCATCCCTTCTGATTTATGTTAGAAATTAATTTAATGACCTATGATGATAAGGTTTGTATGAAATGACAAATCCTCACTCTAGAATGTCTTTAATACAGTGTCTATTGAATTGTGGTATCTCTTTAGACAGTAGGACCATAAAGATAAGTGTAAAAGCTTTATAGATTAAGACTTGTGTGGATGCCCATTCAGTTACATACTTGTGGGTAAAGTAGCATGTATTTCTTTGGTTTGGTTTGGTTTGGTTTTTTCCCCAGGGCAGACTCCTGGACTGGAAGAGCTGTACCACAGTGGCTCAATTTGAGAAAATGTAGCCACATTTCTTGGGGGTTTTAGTATCTGGACTTTGTCAGAATCATTTCCAGCTTTAGTCTTGTTTCCAGATAGATGGTGATGCTATGCAAATGTACCTGGCTAGTATGGGCTGGTGCTGTCTGCATTTTTGTATAGTGGTCAAATTGGTCTGTCAGTGTTCCCTTTTTACAGATTTGCATTTGCCCACCAGGTCTGATTGACATGGTAGTGCACCTTGGATCTTGAGACGGTTGCTCAAGATAACTGAAATTGATTGCATAAGCACTAACAACTGAAGGACCCAATCATTTGCAAAGTGTCTTAGCAGCAGGCTTGCTGCATTGTATTCACCCCTTTAAAAAAACACATAAACAAAACTCATGCAAGAGAGAAATGTTACTCCATCAGCTGTCATCAAGCAATGCTCATGTTGGCAGAGAGCATTCCTGCCTATGAGATACACAAATAAATGGCACTTGCTGCTAGGTAATGACAGTGACTTGAAGTAGTTAATAACAGTGAAAGTTGTTTTCTGTGTTTTCTCAGCTGGTTTTAAAAATGTCTTCAGATTTGCAGTTGAACTTCCGAAGTTACACTTTTCTTCTTTCCTGTTTTTAACTGTATGAAGTTTGCCTCCTTTTGAATGAAAAAAAAAAAAGTGGGTCTGCAGGACTTGCTTGTTTTTCCTGCCTCTCACTTTATCCCTGCAGGTGGATTTTCATGTTTTGGTTTTTGTTTATTTCAGAGACTGAAGGTGAATGCCCATCTCACTTAATAGTCCTGTGTCGAGGTCGAGTGTTTGCATTTGATGCTATACATGAAGGCAGTATGCTGACGCCTCCAGAAATTTTCAGGTTTTTGAACTACCTTGTTTCAAATGAGCTATCCTATTTAAGTTACTTAACAAAAGAGAGTCTTTCTGTTCCTTTTGCCCCGAAGAATTAAGTGTGAGAGAGGCTATAGCTTCTCTGAGGGTTCAGATTTGAGTAAATTTTTGTTTCATGGATGGCAACCTCTTGCCATGAGCCATGATGGTTATGTACTGTTATACACTCGTAGAACATCATGCAGAAAGTATGAATTGAGATATTTCAGCAGGAAACATCACTTATATGTGAAGTGTCTTG
This sequence comes from Pezoporus occidentalis, assembly GCF_034315485.1. Classification (NCBI taxonomy): domain Eukaryota; kingdom Metazoa; phylum Chordata; class Aves; order Psittaciformes; family Psittacidae; genus Pezoporus; species Pezoporus occidentalis. Next base: position 476,663 of record NW_026914469.1, read on the forward strand.
ACATGGAATTCTTAGGATTGTAAGTAACATTATTCCTTTCAGGACCAATTCACAGTGATGATTGTCTCGTTGCTTTATTGCATTATTAACCAGGAAGTGCCACTATCAGATTAAAATCTGATACATGTGAGGTCAGTTTTCTGTAGAATAGAGGGGCTGGTGTTCCTGTTGGTGAGTGTAGCAGAGTCCAGAATCATAGTATACACTGACTGACTTCCTGCTAGCTACACAGCAGTACAGCAGCATTTCACTTACATTTCTTGTCTTTGCACCAGACCTGTGACAACCAGCCATGGTTGTGGCTCTTATCATGCTCCTGAGCTGTTGCAAAGGAACCGAGAGAAAGAATTTGATTCCTTAAATACTAAATTTCAGTACTAATTCAACTGGCAATGTTTAAAGCTTTTCCATGCTGTCCTTACATCCCAGCAGCATATGGAGGTGCTGGCTTTTCAAATTCTCAGTGCAGCTGAGGCCACAGGAGTTCGTATTCACATACAGAGGTAGTTTCAGCATAAGTCTCTTGTGATCAGTTTTAGCTTGGGATTTTGTGTGTTGGGTTATTTTGTTTTGGGGTTTGTTTGGGTTTTTTTTGTTTGTTTTTTTTCTCCTTATATCTCATTGTGGCTGTCTTATATTTTTGGTAACTGTAACTGCTGATCAGTAATGAAGTTTAATGGACAAGAGTGCCAGAACAAAGGACAGGCCACATTAAGCACTTGTACTTTGTGGAGTTTCTTTACCACCAAGAATAGCATGTGAAAAACTGAATTTGCAAACTAAGAATTAGCTGCTAATAGCTCTTCAAAGGGAAAATGTAAGGAAAGGGTAGAAAGAGAGGTATTCTTGTGTAGTTCAGTATCTACATCTAGGATGTACAGTAGCTACTGTTCTGATTTAAATTTAGGATTTATCCTGAGTGGAAGTTTTGTCCTTGTATCTGACTAGTTGCTATAAGAGCTGTAAAGCTGCAGTACTGCAGGTGTCTGCTGCTTGGGAAAGTTTTATCTGTACTGCTGAAGTCTTAAATCTAGTTTCAAATTAAGTGTGTAATAACACTTTAGGACAGTGATCGTTTACATACAGGTTTTTACTGGGCTGGTAGCTGTAATTTGCAGTAACCACTAATGACAGAACAGAACAAGTCTTCAACTGCTCATAGAGGCTGAGGGAGCTGATTCGTGCTCACTGAAGATTCACATTAGCTTGTGAATGTGAAGCAAAAATTGCAGTTTGGCAAAAAAGAGAGATTAAAAAGTGTGACTTTTACCTTCATATATTTTTTACTAACTTCAGTTATTGAAATCTTCTTAAAGGCAACTTACACATATACAGAAAACATGCCATAGTGAACCAGATGGACCAGGACTGGCAGCCTTAACAAGCTGTGAAAGGACAAAATGGGCAGAGGTGGGAGTATTTCAACAGTTGATTCCCGAGAAAAACATTGTGATTACTGGAAATGCATCATCTCACTTAGCTTTGTCTTCTTGTGCTTTGTAGTTACGTGACTATTTGATTAATCTTGATCCAAAGAACTTAACTCTTCTGGAAAAAATTCAGAGAAGTTTGTTTGCGATTTGCCTTGAAGATTCTAGTCCCCATGCGACGCCTGAAAACTACAGCGAGGTAGCTAAGGATTTTTGGTAATTCATATCTGGGGGTCTTTACATAAAAATTTCTTATGTATATGCAGCAGTAGCACTTCTTGCTCTTTCAGAACACAGACAATGAAGGAGATAAATATGCAAATAATGCTTCTTGTTGATCCATAGGAATAATTTAATAGTTTGAATGTTTAGGACATTGGAAATGCCTGAAATGTGCCCTCATTATGTTTTAGTCCTGTATGTCTCAGGGTCCTCAGAAATACAGTTGTCAACTTGTTATCACCCTGTAATTTAAAAACGTAGCATTATAATCATGTTTCATCTTCAACTGGATGAAAGTTTCATATCTCTTAGGAGGTCTCGCCATCTTAGTTAGTGTAGGCTTTGTTTAGCTGACAGAGGTTGGCAGTGTACGCCATGATTTTTAAAACCCACGGTGTGTAACTTCTGCTTTAGGTTACCAGGATGGGGCTAACAGGTGATCCAACTGTACGCTGGGGAGATAAATCCTACAGTAGCATATTCTTTTCCAATGGAACCTGTAGTGCGTTCTGTGATGTAAGTTGAATATTCCACTCCCCCTCATGAGCCTTTCAAGTATTTATTTACTCAATTTTCCCTTTCAGAGTATTATTTTAAATGTTTAATTTGTTCCTCTAGTATAGCCTGGTTTACCAGGCACCTTGTCTGGAAAGTTTCCAAAAGCTTTCACAGTATTTGGTATTACACAGTATATGAATTAAGAACATGAGATGTGAAATCATAATCTTATTTCTAAAAGTATTTAATGAGGGAGTTCCAAGGCACAAAGTACGTTGCATAAGCAGGTTTTAAATTAACTCTTTGTATGAAGTAGCTATTTGAACAACTTCGGGTTTTGAACTCAGATTTTTTTTAAAGTCATTTTTGAGTGGCCAGAAGATCTGCCCCAGGTCTGCTTTTCCACAACCAGTGGTATATTGTGCCTCCCTATCTGTCTGCAGAGCAGTTGAAACAGTGGGTGGACTTATAGTAGTTCTGTATGCATTGTAGAACTAGAAAAAGTCCAACACTATGCTCTAAAGCTTTGGTCTGCAGGAAAAAGTGGGCTGGGGAAAAAAGGAATCTAATTATGCAAATAATGTGGTATCTTGTTTTATATGATTCTAGCATTCTCCTTTTGATGCCATGGCTTTAATTTCCATGTCCCATTATACCGAAAAGAACATTCTTGAAAATGGGGGAAAATGGAAGGTATTTATTTTTTAAACTTTCAAGTTTATTAGTTGCTGTGCCTTTTCTTGTGGATAACATTTCTTGTTTTCTTTCTGTCTGTGTCCTTCCAGGGATCAGGTACAGTGAGGGATATTCCATGGCCAGAGGAACTTGTATTCACAGTGGATCAAAAAATCGTAAATGAAATCGGATATGCTAAAGAATCCTATTACAAAAAGGTGGAATTCCTTGCTGCTTTTCTTAACTGTCATTGATTTTTCTTTTTTTAATTTCCATGTATTTATGTATTTTTAGCTGGTCTTTTTGCTGGAGAACAGGGATTTGCTTCTTAATGATACTTGATGAATCGGGGGACTTAACGCCATGGTTAAATTTGTTACATTGTTGGTTTATGTTGTGTGCGTTTTATTTGCAGTGAACCAAGTTGTGATATTTCTTGACTTCTCTGGCTTTTCCTCCTTTGGTGTGACAGGTGTCTGACGTGCAGCTAGTGAGTTATGCCTTCACATCCTTTGGCAAAACATTGCTTAGAAAGCAGAAACTTCATCCTGATACATTTGTGCAGCTTGCCATTCAGCTTGCTTATTACAAATGCCATGGACGGTAAGAAAATTACCCAGATGAGGAATAAAAAACTAGTTTCTTGAGAAAAGGCGTGGATCTGGAGTTAAAGTCCCTCGCAATGCCAGTTTGTAATTTGCTGCAGTGATATAAGAAAGAAGAAGTGAGGTTTTATTAAAGTAACAGTTGCATAGAGTCTTAGTTTTTGCCATGGGGTTTGTACCCTTGGCTTCAGAAGAATTGTGTCTTTGTGCCTAAAGGGATCTTGCATGTACATGTTGTGGAATGGAGGGCAGAAGATAACTCATGAAAACATGAATTTGGACTGTACAAAGTAAATATTTGGGCAAATACCAAATGCACAATGGGTCAGGATTCTTTAATGTCAAATAGTTGCTCAGGGAGAGAAGAAAGCTTTAGCTGCAGCATGTGACAGCCATCAGTAAAATGGTTAGTTTTCCATGCCTGTAAAAAGCCTCACAAATGTCAGTGTCTGACTTTAGAAAGATTAGATGTGAAGTTCGGGCCAGAATAATAGAGATATGAATAGAGACCCTCCAAATGCCTGGTGCTGTATTTTTGGGTGTGTAATTTTTTTTCGTATTATTGGAAAAAGGCAGCGTTCTTTCTGGCATTGGTGTTTCCAAATTTCTCTTTGCTAACTAGCACTGACTGTAGCTTGTCTAAGTCATAACTAACCTGGCAAGTACTGTTTGCTTCCGAAAGAGAAGGGTTTTGTCATCTCATACTTAATCACTGGAGATGTGTATCTCATCATAAGAAAGGTTGGTAGATCTCAGTTTGCTGAACACTGGAATAGATTAATTGTCTGACTAAAGTAGCCTTCGTGAGGTCTGTTTTAAACACACAAATAAGTCTCATGTAAGTTGTGTATTAAATAGTAGACTATCACAGGGCTGGGGTTGCTCCAGGCAAAAGATGGATGGGTGTTAGCATGCAACAGAGAAGGACTTGATCACTGGGACACACTGCTTATTTCAAGTGCGTCTCTTAATTTTTGAGGTTTTGGATGGTGTAGATGGTTCCTTTAAGGAAATAAATAGTGGAACTGAAGCTTGCATAATACTTGTTTTTTTTTATACTAGAGGCTGGTAGATCTGTAGTCTGCAGAAAGCAGCCATGACAACACAATCTTTCTCAAGCTATAATTATAGCACTGGCACTTTTTCAGTTGTCTGGCTCATAAAAGCTTGTAGACTTCCTTTGTGGCTCTTTTTCAGACACACAATTTAAAGAAAATTAGTGTCTTACTGATACTTGTAACTGATCTAGGTGTGTGAGATACTTGGCAGGGCCTTTTTATTCTTTGAGAGAGCAAATAAGTTAATGAGATGCTCTTCCCTGATTTTTTCTTCTTAGCCCAGGCTGCTGTTACGAAACCGCCATGACTAGGCGTTTCTATCATGGCCGCACAGAGACTGTAAGATCATGTACTATGGAAGCAGTGGAATGGTGCAAGTCCATGCTGGATCCTTCTGAAAGTGTAAATACTGAAATCCTCCTTTAATCATCATGTATTTAGAAGGCCTGTCATTTGAGCTGCTTAACAAGAGAAAGGTTTTTATCTCATTAATGGGAGTAGGCCTGTTTCCACTGAGGGAGCTTTCAAATGTTGGGTTGCCTGAAGTCTGGCTCTGGTCCTTGTGTCTGAGGTGAGCTGTCATGTGTGGGTTTGCTTTTCTGTCCTGTTTACCTTTTGGTTGCAAGAATGTAAGTGTCATGAGTTACATTCACACTGACTTTTCTTTTTTTTTTTTTTTTTTCTTGCCACACCTCAAAAAGTAACTGCTTTGGAGTCAATGTACTCTGCCTGTGGAGTGGTTCTGTTGTTTAAATTTTCAAGGGAAATCAGGAAATGTTAATCTAATCATCGAGTCTGACAGCAAATTTAAATCTGTTTGTGTCCTAGTGGCAGAAGGGATGTGTTCCAGATTTTGTCTCTGAATAGCTGAACTGGTGACCTATTCCCAGCAACTGCCCTCTGGTGCTTGGCTGGCAAAGCATATTGTGCTTTATATGCCAAGCGAAAAGTATACTAAAGCTCTTTCAGTTGTCTTCACTGCACATTTCTTAGAGCCTGAGAAATGAGGCAAGGAGAAGATTTTTGGAACAAAGGGCTCCATATGTCTAGGAAATTAAAAGGTTCTATGTTATTAATGCATCTAAGAAACATACAGGAATACAGCCGTCAGGCAGTATGTGTGATCAGTAATTATAGTCTTCAAGAGCATATTTTCCTGGTCTTCACTGGCTTCTTTTGGCATGTGCTACAGCTGTAAAGCTCAGATTTCTGGCCATTATTCAAAATTGTTTTCCTATTGCAAATATGGATTCATTTTATTTCCCTGCACTTCAGTTATCTTCTAACCAATTACACACTTCTGTGAGTAATACACATAGAGGTTTGTTACTTCCAACACTTAACTGTAGCCTTTTTCTTTTTATCTTTGTAATTTTAACTAACATCTCCAATTGTCTTCCTGTTGCTATTTTCTTTTTTTATGATGAACTCTTGAGGCTTAAAGACAGTGTTAAATCTGTTCAATAGTATTGAAGTTAAGATGCTTAATAGTCTACCTTTAAGGTACTAGAAAATACCTAAAGTTAGGTACTTTGGAAAAAAGTCTGTCTGCCTCAACTTTTCTTTTGCCTCTTGTGACCTTAGTAGCTTGATTTTAGTCCAAATTGAGTGGCTGCTACCCTTGTTTCACATCCTCTGCTGCAGCCTCTCATATATAAAAGTGAAAGGGTGCTTTTTAATGAGTTAAAGAGCTAGTAAGATACAGGATCATAGAAGTCGAGGTCTTGGGTGTCTAGAGGTGTTTTGCTAGGTCTCCTTTCCTAAAACAAATATTTTTATTCTGTTCTCTCTGGTTTTATTATGTAAGTTTCAACATAAAATTGAAAAAAACCTCCATGACATTGGACAGAGCTGCTGTTGTGGAAGTAATATTTCAATCAGCAGAGAAAATCTGGGAATGCAGTTGTCATCTGTGTATTTTTTAGTTAGGGTCTTTTTTGTTTTCTGATTTTTTTGCATCACATTTTCTTAATTAGTTGAGGGGTTTTTGTTTTGCTTTTTGGTTTTGTCATGGAAAAAATGATAAAATAGAATGGAATATTTCAGTTGGAAAGGGACCTACAGTGATCATCTAGTCCAACCGCCTGACCAGTTCAGGGCATGGTGAATGGTATAAATGCGACTGCACCAGCTAAAAGCTAGTGTGCTTCTAAATAAGTGGTATTTCAGAAGGTTTTGGGGTTTGATTACTCTAGTTCTCAGTGGTTACTTGCAATTGTTTCTGCTTGTTTGGGAAGGAGCATGAGTTGTAGGATATTGTTCAGTGCAAAAGTGATCAGAGTAACAGAACACAGCCACAGGAAACAAATGAGCAAGTTCTCCTGGCAAAGAAACTTGGATGTGAAAGAAAGAGTTGCAGAGATGTTCTAATGTACCTTTTAAGTTTTTCCATTTTCTTCTATCTAAAATTGCTAGAAACTGTGAAGGGAAAAAGCTTGCTGATCTGTGATTCCTGGTGTGTTGCTCACCTGTGTTGCAGCTGTGGTTTTATTTTGTTTGAGTTTTGTGGTTTTAGTTGTTTGGTTTTTAATCCTGCCTCCCCTACTTTACAGACTTATCAACGACTGCAGCTGATGCATAAGGCATTTGTAAAGCACAATATAATGAGGAGAGACTGTGAGAGTGGAAAAGGTATTCTGGGATCAAAATCTGTTTTATGTTTTCTTCTGGGTGGAAAGGGAATACTGGTGTACGCGAATACATTTTCTTTGTCTCTTTGTTTTCAACCTTAGTAAAAACTACCCGTTAACACTTTATACTTCAGTTTTCATGAGAGAAACTCAAACCTAGTCCTTCTGCCCTAAATACAGGTTCTCTTTGAGTATTAATTCACTTTTTCTGCCCAGCTAAACATTATTTCAGCATACCTTCTGATCAAATACATGCTTGGCTGGAAAGTGGGAAATGTGGCCTTTAGAGGTGGAGGAGAGACTGGGGAATTGTGAAATTCTAGGCTGCCTATGTTAGTGTAGCAAGTTATTCTATGCATGAGAGAGTAGCTGGGAAATAACCACCCGATGAACCTTCATGCTCTTTTCATCCTACTTGGTGAGTTACCTAGGTAGTTGTGGCCCTAAAAGCTTTGTCACCTTGCCCATGTAGTTGCCATTGGGCCAGTTTTGCTGCATGGAACTCCTCATCCTTGGCTGAAATGGAAGTTTTCTTGGTTTTTGTTTTCCACAGGAACTGTGTTTGGTTTATGTTACTTAGTTCATTTGCATTTGGGCTCAGTGTTGCAAGCTGAAAAGCCTCTTAGATCAGGTATTTGGGAAGTGGTTTTGTATGCTACTTATCTATCCTTCCGATGGTATTTGAACTACCTAGACCACAAGAAGCAGAAAAACAGAAATGCTGCTGTTAATGATGCAGTGTTTGCATTTGTTTGACAGGTTTTGATCGTCATCTTCTGGGTCTCCAACTCATAGCACAGGAGCAAGGGCTGCCAGTGCCAGAGCTTTACAGGGATAATGCCTTCACAGCTAGGTAATTTGAAATCTTTTCCTGCAGGGAGTATCCTTTGATACTGAGGTCTTTGTTGCACTGGCTATACATGTGCTGATTTCTTGATCCCTAGGAAAAAATAACTTTTTTGTAAAACTTTCTTTGTTTGAAATTACCTTTTAAAGTGCTGCTTTTGTTTTGTGCTGTTTCACAGCGGAGGAGGTGGGAATTTTGTTCTTTCCACTAGTCTGACTGGCTACACGAGGTTTAGTGGATGTGCACTCCCTATGGTGGATCATGGCTATGGCTTTTTTTATTCCATCAGAGATGACAGGTAAAAATATAATTTTGTTTTGGGTATGGTTCTGTCTCTGTCACAAAGGGAAAAGGCAGCTAACAACGAGAACGAGGAAAGCAAAGGACAGAAGAAACATGGCTGAATGTGTCAGGAAAGGTTGAGAAGCGAGCTACATGACAGCAAAGATACTAACATTTTGGGAAGGCATGTGTGGGAGGAAGGATGAATGGTGGAGGTGAAGTGAGCACCAAGATACTGACAATAAGCAGAAAGAAAAGCATGGGGAAAGTGAAAGAAGGGAGGAGCAAAAGGGGTTAAGTTACTTTAAAATAAGCTTTAATTTTAGAGATAATTAAATGTAACATGCAAAGGTGTGTTTTAAAAAGTAGCAATTGACTAAGACCTGTTAGAGCACAGGTGAGCACACTGTCCCTGTTTCTTGCCAGTGACACACATCTCTTGGCTCAAACCCAGACCCCTCTGAGCAGCAAGGAGAAGCTAAAACATTTGGCTTCACTTCTTATAAAATTGGTAGGATTTTGAAAGATCCAGCCTTGATTTACTGGTCTTGTGGACAAAAATTACTGCTTCTTTATGAAATCTGATAAATTACTTTGATTATAAGGTGTTGAGGTAACTTGCTATTTTGTGGTTTAGATGTTTTTGAATGACTTCTTCCTAAAGCTATGTATGTATTGTGTGCAGATTTGATTCAGTCTGAGAATGCAAACCACTTATACTTTGATCAGTGGCTCTGTTAAGGAAATAGAACTAAAGAAAGATGTACCTTTTATTAGGTAAATAGAAAAAAAGTACTTTAAACCTTGAACTAGTTGCACAGAAGAAATATAATTTAGTCTTTTCAAATGTAAGTGGAAAAGTTCTGTCACTGTGTATGTAGAAATAGGTGTTTAAATCAAAGTGTCTAGTTTCAAGATCTTGTATGTAGAAATAGGTGTTTAAATCAAAGTGTCTAGTTTCAAGATCTTGTATGTAGAAATAGGTGTTTAAATCAAAGTGTCTAGTTTCAAGATCTTGTATGTAGAAATAGGTGTTTAAATCAAAGTGTCTAGTTTCAAGATCTTGTATGTAGAAATAGGTGTTTAAATCAAAGTGTCTAGTTTCAAGATCTTGTATGTAGAAATAGGTGTTTAAATCAAAGTGTCTAGTTTCAAGATCTATCAGCAGTGTTCCTTGCAGAAGACATGAGGTATCCGAGTCCTCTTTGAATGTTGAGACAGTATGTTTATGTGACAATTTGCTTCATGATTTATGTCCATAATAATTGCATTTCAGAGCAATTTGTTTGATTTTTATCCTAGACCTTAAAAACTAAGAGTGGTAACTTCCTTGTTTTCTTATTGATAGGATCCTTACTAACTGTTCTTCCTGGAAATCCTGTCCGGAGACTGATGCAGAAGTGCTGTGTAGAACTGTGTACCAGTGTTTTCAGGACATGATACAGTTAACAATTGCAGCTCAGCTGTAAGGTTGAAAATGATGTAAAAGCCTTTACAAGTTCGCAGGTTATATGTAATACAAGTTATATGTAGTTTGAAAGAAATGCTACTCAAGATTACCGTTACAGGAAAGTTAAGACATTTAACAATTTATGTGAAATCTACCTGTCTTTATGGGACTTCCTGTGGTGACAGTACCCATTTAAGAATAATGTAGCCATTTGCAAAAACAATGCAAGCAGTAGTACCTTACTTAGGTGAACTATGCAATATTAAAATATGCCTCAACAATGCAAACATATTTGGGATGTTGGAGAATTTATGGGAGATTTGGATTTGTGATCTTAGTAGTAACATGTAGAATACTTGGTAGTCTACTGATACTGTTTATGTCAGTGGAGCACTTAAATGTGTACTTAGGAGTAACCACACTATCCTCCTAGGTGATAATGCTTCTTAATGCCAATGGTTTATGAAATAGAAGGACTGCCTTCTATTGAAATGAAATTTATCTTTCATTTTTGCTATTGGGATTATACCAAATAGACATATCTGTAAGTGGGGAAATTCCCACTACATTTGAAGTAAGAAAGCACTACAATCTGAAGTATTTTGAAAAAGGAGCTCTCAATAATAACAACAGAAAGCAGCATATGAGTTCCAAATTCCTCAGAGTTTTCATCTTCTAGTGAACTGTGAACATCTGCTTTATACTAATGATACAACTAGGCACTGAATGCAGATTGATACAGTTCTCAGGATTTTTAAACTTGGTTCCTCTGAGCAGCTTTGTATTCCTGCTATAGAAATAAAATTATTCTAAAAATCAGCTTTTCGTTGATTGTTTCGTGGTGGACTGCTTAATGTGTAGCAAATCTCTTTGTGACAGAGGGATTATCTTGGGGACAGCTGAACTTGAGATTCTAAACTACCCATTGTTTCCTCTAGGTTTTGGAGTTTTGAGAGAGATCAGAGATTATTATTTGATTTACAGGAGCAACTGCCTCCTCAGATAACACTGAGACAGTCTCTTTGTCCTCTGTAAGTTCTGTTACTTTTTTTTTTTTTCCCACAGCAGCAAGAACAGAGTTTCCCTCTTTATTTCCTTTCTCAAAGCCTGACACTTCCTTGAGTAACAGGCCAGGATGTGTTACACTGTGTCTTGTTGCCTTGGAAAAGAGCCTTTGTCTTCCTTGCCTTTACTGGACTGCTTGTATGTCCCATCTCAAACCTGACAACCATTAATTGTTTAATGGTTTGAAGTCTTTATTTCTGTGAGATAGATGAGAATTTTGGACTAAGTTATGCTTGATGGGTTTGGGTTTTTGTTGTTTTTAAGTTCTGACAGTTACAACCTTTCACCCCTCAGCTGGGTTAGTAAACCTGGTTGCTACTGTGACAAGGACAGTTTGCTTTGAACACTCTCTTGAAACAGCCTGAAATCCGATGAGGGTTGTCAGAAGAGAGGCACAATTGGCTTCCAAGACATGAGACCAAAGGAAGGGATTCCAGGAATTGGCTGCACCTGTTTGTACATTGACAAGCTGAGAATAGGAGCTAGGGTTCTGCAGTGGTGGGATTGAGCCAGTTGCAGTCCCAACAGACTTCCTTCTCTCCCTGCTCTAGGTTGCATGTGCATTTATTTAGCAGTGCTTTGGGCCCATCTGTGCTGAGGAACACATCACTACCACCCTTCTGTCTCTGCATGCTGGTGTCTGTGCATAAGCAACAGCTACTCTCTTTCTGGCCAGTGACTGCTTTTCTGAAAAATTCTTTGGCCTCTTCCTGGCGTGCATCTTGTATGTCTTATAATCCTCATCACGCACCAGAGTTTAGAAAGAATGCAAAGTTAGAAGGTAATCATTAACCTGTGAAAACAACCCCCAAAACTTGAAGAGAGGAGCAAGGTCTCATCCTTTTTCACTAGGTCTTTACAGGAACAGCTTGCTGATGTGCTGGTGGAAGAAGAGGATTGGGTTCTCGAAGCAAATGTGCTTCAGTTATTTCTTAGTTATGAGGTTTAAGGGAGCTATTCACATTATTTTACCAAAACCAGAAGTAATGAAACTAGCGTCATCCAAAAGATAGAACCAGCTGTACAGATGCACTTCAGCAGCAGGTACTACCTGCTACCACACATTACACGACCCACTTTGAATGCTGACCAGAGAATAGTAGATGCCTTGCTCAGTCAGGAGCTGCTGATGTGTCCCTTGCTCTGCAATCTTGCCATTCTGGGCATAGTAATCTTGTCAGTGTTTTAGATGGTGGAGAGGTGGTGAGCTATCACAATACAGGTGCTACCTTCTCTAGCTCTATCTAGCACTTCCTGGGCAATCTATGCAATGAACAAACCAAAATGTGAATAAGAAACAAATACAGCAGCTGTTAGCACCTCTGATGCCCCTAGTCTGTTATCTGTGATAGAGCAATGACAGAGGTGATGTTTTTTGGCTTCAGAGGTGAAAACCTTATCCCTGATGACTGGTTCAGAGTGCGTGCTGGTATACATGTGTTCATATTTTCACTTGCCCCAGAAGTCAGGTCAAGCAGACATCTCCAGGGTTGCAGCCTGGCTCTTCCTCACTGCCACCGTGTTCCGGGTTCAGCAGTAGCAGTCATTTTTCTCCTTAGTAGCTGGTGCAGTGCTGTGTTTTTCACTTTCAGCCTGGGAACAGCGCTGATAACACCGATGTTTTTTAGTTGGTGTTCAGTAATGTTTAGTCTGGCCAAGGACTTTCTGAGTCTCATGTTCTGCCAGGGAGGAGGGGAAGCCAGGAGGAAGCAGAGACAGGACACCTGACCCTAAGCAGCTAAGGGCGTATTCCATACCACAGCATGTCATACCCACTATATAAACTGGGGCAGTTATCTGGAAGGGCTAGATCACTGCTAGGGTCGGGCTGGGTATCGGTCAGCTGGTGGTGAGTGGTTGTATTCTCTTCCCTTGTTATTTCCCTTATCATTATTATTGGTGGTAGCAGCAGTGGTTTGTGTTATACCTTAGTTACTGGGCTGTTCTTATCTCAACCTGTGGGAGTTACATTCTTTTGATTCTCCTCTGCATCCCTTCAGGAGTAGGGGGACGAAGCAGGGTGGGGGGAGTTGAGCAAGTGGCTGCGTGGCTGTGGGTTGCTGGCTGGGCTTAAACCACGACGTACAGGCAGGTCTTGGACAGTTTTAGATATTGTCCCCAGTGAACTGGCTTGGCTTCTTTGACAAGCCATGCACTTTTTCACTCACTTTCAGCAGCATGGAAAACTGCTCCAAATTTCAGTAACTCTGTAAATAATAATTAATTAATCCCCCAAATATTTCCATCATCCTATAATCCAATAACATGCCAGATAATGAGTTTTGTGTTCTGGTTTTAAGCAGTAGGTATGGGTACTTAGTACACACACTTTTAACACAACAACCCCCTCCCCCCCTTTCTTTTTTAATATTCTGACGGTTATGAATTCTTTAATGTCACCCAATGTTCTGGGCTCTGTGGCTACAACAATGCCAAATGTTGCAATAATTATTTTGAAAATTGGTAACTTTTGTGGGGGTGGGGGGGAGGGTATGTGTTTTTGTTTGTTTTTTTTTTACAATAAAAGAGCTTCCTGGTGCCATGACCAGCCAACTTGCAGACTCCCATTATAAATTCACTCTGTATCCAGAAGAAGCTTCATCGGTGTGATCCAGGGCTGCCATACAAGATTTGAGGCATTGCTTCTGACCACCGGAGAACTGGGTTCTTTTGTCTCCCACATGTGTGCTATATTCCTAGATACAGAAAGCAAGCACAAGTATAAACCTGGATTTGGACCTAATCTTGTGGAGTGTAACGAGTCTGGGGCAGTGCCTTTCCCAGTCACCGGTTAAGTGTTGGTGAAGAGACTACATACAGTAGCAGAGCTAAGAAACCCATTTCTGGGCTTATTTAACTGCAGCACAACCCCTTGATGGTGAGCAAGAGCAGCGTAACTTGTTTTGGGGCAAGGCACCAAGCTGCAGAGAAGCTGAGTGCAGGGTGCAAGAGGAAGGTTGTGACATTGCTGAGGGTGAACCTATGACTCGTCACCAAGCAGCCTGAGCAGTCAGCCCTTCTTTTACCACCATGGTTCATGGTTCTCCAAAAGAAAGAAAACTGAGACACCAAGAGTGATTTAGGATGAATGAGAAACCAGTCAAATAAAAACCTCTTCTGCCTCGCGCTGTATTTTAATGCTGACACAAATTTACTCAAGAGATTTTGTTCCAGCTCTCTGCTTCCCCTGCAAGCAAACTCACTAGAGAGGCACCAAACCTAATTCCCAGCAGAGTTGTCTTTTTGGGCTGCAAGCGCACACTGATGGCTTATGTTGAGCTTCTCAACCGACACCCCCAAGTCCTTCTCAGGACTGTTCATAGATTCACTTGTACCAATCAGTAGAGTGAAGAGTACCCTATAATTCAAAGGAATCCACAAGTCCTCAGTATTTTAAAGCTGACACAAATTTACTCAAGAAATCTGATTTCAGCTCTGTGCTTCCCCTGTTTTTTAACTTGCTATGTGAACGAAGGTTCATCTCTCATTTAAGGCATGATGCTTTGCAGGGAAAGCCCCCCAAGCTCCTAAGTCTGTGGGAATTTATTGACTGAGAACTATTTGCCCATGCCTGTATATTCCACAAAAGTGAGCTGACAAGCAGGTGTTAGCTTCAGCTGGTCAGTTAGAACACCATGAGGAAGGGCCTTTGCTTGCATTCACCTGCAAGCAAATTCACCTCCTGAGCAAACACTGCTCAGGAGGACGCAAACACATCGACTTCTGGGCTTTTTTCTTTTTTCTAGCATAATTATTCACAGCCGGTGTAGAAAACCTGAAACTGTTTTTCCCTCCAAGGTGCTGTTTATTTTGCAGCAAGAAGATCCACCACAGCAGAAACTTAGCTTGTCATAGATGCATCCAAGATGTAACAACCGGTACAAATAGGGAAAGGGAGAGAAGGAAACAGGAACAAGATCATAGACTCATGGAATGGTTTGGGTTGGAAAAGACCTTAAAGATCATCCTGTTCCACCCTGCCTGCCATGGGCAGGGACATCTTCCACTAGACCAGGTTGCTCCAAGCCCCGTCCAACCTGGCCTTGAACACTGCCAGGGATGGAACAGCCACAACTTCTCTGGATGACCTATGCCAGTGCCTCACCACCCTCACAGTGATGGTGGTTTCTGTCTGTTTCCAAGCCAGCTCTGTGTGTGTGACTTGACATACCTGGCTAATGAGATGCTGAAAAAAGAAGGGTGAGACCAGTGCTCCTCGGGCTGCCTCTGTACTCTGCTGTTGCTTTCATTTAACCTAAGGGAAGTGCCCAGCCACCTTTTCAGTACTTCCTGCATGTCTATTGCTCCATGCTCTTCCATCTGGAAGGACCTGCCTGAGTACCAATATCACACAGATTATTTTCTCAACAGAGACTTCTCCTGCAGAGATGAAGACACCCCCCCATCCAGGCATCTGCAAAATGATTGGGTTCGGTAGTCAAATGACACATCGTTGAATGTTCTATTTCTACCAAATATTTTCTGATTGAAACAGTAGAGTTAGGTCAGGTTTTTAGACTAATGTAACAGTTCATAAAAGACCATGAAGAGCATTAATGAGAGATCAGTGTGAGTTTTTCCAAAGGACCAGACTTTTTTTTTTTTTTTGCAGGAATTAATTGCACAATAGCCAAAGAAGCCATTGTGAAAACACGTATTCCCTCCTAAATATTCTACTCTGAAGGCATATTAAAATTCTGTTCTGTAACCACAGAGTTCGACAGCTTCTCTTACCCCATCTGTTAAAAAAGATTACGTTTTCAAAAGTAACAATAGCTCTAGGTGGCCGCTTTGCAAGGACCTCATTCACATTCTTGGCATGTTCTTTGCTGGGTTTGGGTTTTTTTCATTTTTGTCCTTTAAGATACTGAAAATAATCTGTTATTTCTGATCTGCACACTGAGTCAATCCTTCTACTTGAAAACCTTTTCTAATTGATTTACTATAAAATGTAATATGGTATGTGTAATATGGATATATGCCTACACAAGAAATATAGTTCATATGAATGAGTATATATAAAATGTAGATATAGACATATGCAAATGACCAATCAACATAATAGCTTGAATGTATGAAGTCGTAAGACTTCATAGCTATTTTCTTTTATTATGTGTGTATATACAGGTACATATGTTCACACATATACAATACACACATAATAAAAACAAGGTTTACAATATATGTGTTAGGTGTCTCAAATGTTCTGATCTCTTTGTTACATGGCAGACCACATGCATCCGTATGTTCATATACATTGCTGGTTACTAAAGTATGTGACAATCTATTACAGAAAACTTGCAAATAAGTTAGCCCTCAAAAATTTCTGGTTAAAAAGCAGAGGCCTGGTTATACGTTCAAGATCTGTGCTCAGGTAGCTTTGTGCAAGAAAACACTGAAAAATTATCTCTGCTGCATTAACTCTATTTCCACTGGCTCTTAAAGATGCTTTTCCAGAAGGCAGGTGAGGGTTTGGCAGGAGAAGACACTAAGCAAGGCTTAACCCCCCTTTGGCTGGATGAGTCATATGTGAATGGGCTCACACAGTGCTTCTTCTCAGTACCACTGATGTGGGTGGGATAAAAAAACAGAAAACCAGGCTTGAAATAAATTAGAGAAGAAGTATGCTATGCTGTGCATAACAGCAAGCTTGCTCACATGCTTGTCTCCTTCCTCACTGTGGCTATCTACGGAGGGTATTCTTTCAAACAACATGAGCAGGGGGGCAGCTGACATTTTGGCTTTGGCGTCGTCTGGAGTGAAAGAAAGAAGTGCTTTGTCCTAACACCACTGCACTGAACACAACAGCTGAAAAAACTCTGTTAAGATAAAAAGGAGAAAAATACCTAGACAGGTGGCAAAGGCAAGAAAAGCTGTTATGGGCAGATATGGGGCTTCAGATAAATATTGTTTATTAAGGCTGAGGTAGAGTAAGAGCTGTCATAATGAGTTTGTAGGGAGGTGAGCAGCACTCTAAGCTTCCCTTCCTTGCCCACTTTCTCTGGATTTATTAGAAATGGATGAGTTGATTTCTGTTTCTGTTCTTAACGCATAAGATGTAGTAGAATGTACAGTTCCTTGCAGCTCAGTTTCTTCATCTATAGAACTCAAGATGTTAATTATGGAGCGGTGTGGGAATTACGCAGAAATTTGCCATTCCACGTTTCCTTTGAATGGGCTAGTCTTCCAGCTGTGATCAAATCCTTAAGTTCAGGTGAAAAAGGGAAAAGGCAAATGGGAGATGAGAAGAAGGCGTGAAATCTGGGATGAGCAAAGGGCAGTAGGAGAGGAGATACATGAGAAGAAGGTATCCATTTGAATGCATAGGGGAAGGAAGGGTAATGCTGGTACTTGAAAAGGGGTTGGTATCATCAGGGTAAGAAGTTGCTTTAGCCTCAGCAGCAGCATGTTTTTTGCCAGAGTGTGTCAAGTGCCAGAAGTGATCATTGGATGCACATGGGAGACAAAGTGGCTCTTGACAAATACAGACAGGGATTTCAACTGCTGGGAGAAAAGCAAGAGCAAGACTCGGTTAAGTGCTGGAGACAAGGAGGGGAGAAAGGCAAGTCTGGAAAGGTGCCAGGTGGAAACATTCAGAGAAGCTTTTTTAGTTCTGGCTGGGCATTTTCTATACTGGGTGTTTGCCAAATCGTCCTCCTACTCCGCAGCTCTCTTGTCCCAGGGCTTATAATTTCCTTTCCTGAATTTCACTTGTTACTTCCTCCACTAATCTTTAACTCTTGTTCACCTACACTCCCTGCAATTAAGCCATGTGATTCTGTTATTAAAGAAATCTTGTTGGCCATGAAAACAAGGAATGGCTTTGCTTTGCCTGTCTTCATGTTACCTCCCTTTTACCCTGGGCATCCTGATTACATGGGAAACTGTAAGTAAGTAGCAAAACACATTATATAAGTGTCACTTATTTTGGATTTGTAATATTGGAAGGAAGGAGGGGAATGTAAGGGTGAACAATGGTAGAGGGAAGTATCTGTTGATTTTTTCAGTTCTATACTCCATGATTTCGTGATACCTACAGAAAAATCAAACCTATTATACCACATGGACAAAAAAGAACCTAACAAAGAGATACTTACAAAAGCATAGCTTTAAACCACACGTGTCCATTTCTCACTAGAGAGGCACCAATCCTAAACACCCAGCATAAGTAAAGTACGTAATAGCTTGTGTAAAGCCAAAAGTAAATCCAAAGGTATTATATGATCATAGAATGGTTTGGGCTGGAAGGGACCTTAAAGATCGTCCAGTTCCACCCCCCCTGCCATTGGCAGGGACACCTTCCACTAGACCAGGTTGTTCAAAGCCCCATCCAGCCTGGCCTTGAACACTGCAGGGATGGGGAACCCACAGCTTCTCTGGGCAACTTGTGCCAGTGTCTCATCACCCTCACAGTGAAGAATTTCTTCATAGTATCTAATCTAAATATACCCTCTTTCAGTTTAAAGCCATTCCCCTTGTTCTGCCACTACATGCCCTTGTAAAAAGTCCCTCTCCAGATGCCCCCTTTAGGCACTGGAAGCTGTTCTCATGTCTCCCTGGAGACTTCTCCAGGCTGAACAACCCCAACTCTCTCAGCTTGTCTTCATTGAGAGGTGCTCCAGCCCCTGATCATCTTTGTGGCCTCCTCTGCACTTGCTCCAGCGGGTCCCTCTTTTGTTGGGGGCTGCAGAGCTGGATGCAGTACTGCAGGTGAGGTCTCACAAAAGTGGAGTAGAAGGGGTAAATCACCTCCCTTGGCTTGCTTGTCATGCTCCTTTTGATGCAGCCCAGCACAAGGTTGGCTTTCTGGGATGCAAGTGCACACTACTCCCTCACGTTGAGCTTCTCGCCAACCAGCACCCCCAAGTCCTTCTCCTCAGGACTGCTCATACATTCATTTGTACCAATCTATAGTGTGAAGAGTATCCTTCTAATTCAAAGGAATCCACAAGTCCTCAGTATTTTAAAGTAAAATAATCTCCAGCTCTATTTCAAGATCCTAACCTAAGACATCATCATTCCTGTGCACTTCAGTTTCCTTTCTGTCTTAAAAAAACAATGACAATATTGGGATAGAAATATTTTGTGCATGTACAGTTTGTATTGTCATACATTCATTAAAATTATTTTCAAAGTTATACTACAACTGCAATTCAAATTTTCAGCCATCTGATACATGAGGAAAATCATCAAGGACTTCAGAACTTCTACAAAGCAGAAATCACTTCAATAGAACAAATCTTTCTGTTCATCTTACAGTGAACCAAAGCAAGTGACAATTCATGAGTTTTCACATGATCTGCAATAGTACTTTGATAAGATAACAGAGTTAACACAGAAGCTGCTATGCAGGTCCACCTTTCTGGTTCCTTCCTTGGGAAAATCCAGCTGATTTTTATAGGAATCTTACCCAAACATCCAGGTAAAAACCTGCCTTTGGTTTGTTAGACAATAGGATCCCTAAGGAGAAAGGGTTTGTGATTATAAGAATTAATAAAGGCTTCAATTTCCAGAATTAGAGCATCCTATAACAGCATCATGCAGACTTCGAAAGAAAACAGAAGGAATTCAGAACATGATCTTTAGAACACTACCTAAAATGTCAAGAACATTAGCTGGAGGGGAAAGATAATCTATATTTTTTATGTTAAACCTGATTTTGGAATGAAAGATTTTATGAGGCACTGATGCACTGACAGAGATAAATAATGATTCAGTTTATTTTGGTGTTAATTTATGTTCATTTTGAAAAAGGAATATTTCAATAGCTTTTTTAAAGAAACATTCTTTTACCTATATGTTGCTTGCAATCTTTGTCTATACATAAGGCCTTTTTTTTTTTTTTCTGAGTCAACCAACAGTGTGAGTATTTTCTATGGCTTCAGGAGAAATCTACATCAGAGAGCAGATATTCATCAGCAAAAAAACCCTATTATGTGGAAATTTTTAAACATAAAGCAACAAATCCAACTGCAATAGAGGTATGTCTACAATACTGTTGAAAGTGTAGTTTCAACATCTGTAGATATGCTGTTGCTAAATGTATGCAGTTAGCGTGGGTCATAGCAGTGAAGTTGAGACATTATACAGTTTAGCACAGGCAGGCATGTGGGGTTTATTTTCCAATGGGCTTGTGTAACCTGTCATGAGTATGATGTCAGGCAGCTGTCATCACTGCAGGGCCCCAGGCAGGATAAAGTGAACAAGCCTACATCACCTGCAAATGCATTTGGAACTGCAGGGTAAACATATGTCGACATTTTTAAAAGCAACTTGTAATTTTGAACTCACCCATAAGGAAAAGATCTTTCCCAAGGTGCATTCTCAGCATTTTTGGAAAACCAGAAATCTTTCAAGACTCCTAAACGAGGAACTCAAAACCCCGTGCCATTCCTGAAAGTAAAAAGACAGATTCTCCTGGCCCATATGGCAGCTTGGCACATGATTCCTGACAATTTTTTATCTTTGGAAATTCTTCCTGTTTTGTGACAGAAGAAGAAGTTTTCCAAAATGATCAGTGATGCCCAGTCTTGATTGAATCCATAGTGGAAACTCATGCCTTAATTTTCTTAATGCTCCCCAAATATTAAGGAGATTGACTTATAGTTAATTAATACCATCACCAAATTTTTAATAGCAACAGTTGATTTAGCCTTGGTCAAGAATCCGGCAAATAAAACCTCAAAATGTAAAGCACCTTGGAAACCAATTTTGTAAAGTGTATTCATGGAACACTATACTCGTTCCAGCTCATCATTTAGTTCCAATGTCCTCCTTTTATGGGAAAAGAAAAATAAAAATTATCCACTGTCTAGAAAGTCACCCATGATCTGTTACTCAAGCTCGATTTTTTCTCATATATTGTCATCCATGTAAGATTTGTACACTGTGGACTCCCACTTACCTTCACAGAAGCCCCCTGTAGTATCTGTACCACTCCAAACTGTGTGCTAAAGGATTGTACCGGGAGCTAATTGACTCCATTAGGTAAGTGCATGACAAATGCTGCTGCTCCTAAGAAAGGCATGAAGTACATTTACTCTCTTTTAGCTATGTTGTTTCTGCACTATCTTTCAATGAGAGTAGCTTGTTTTTATCTCTGGTGTGTGAAGATGGCATTGCTCCAGTTTTCCAGGAAGAACCCTTCTTTTAAAGGGAAGAGTAGATTTTTACCTGGAGCTAAAAATAGATGCTTGAGACTTGTGTTGCTTCAGGTTTGCTTGGTATGTTGAAAGTGAAACCTTTTGCTGAGTTACTATGGAAATACTTATGTTTTAAATTTTGCCAGAAACTGAGATCTGCAAAAATGGCTTTAATATAGTCTGCCAAAACCACATATTCAGGTCATCACCTGAACCACATAACAGGTCTTGCAAATAGGCTCCAAGGAAGCTGATGTGAGATAACAATAATCAGCTGTAAACAACTTCACTATCAGCTAACTTTAAAATATTTCAGTGCATAAAAATGGACTCAAGAAGTATTTTGAATTTTTTTCTTGATTACCCTATCACATAAAAAAGAACAGGTTTCTTTTTCTTAACATATATGTTCTTTTAAAACTAAATCTCTTTTAACTTGCTATTTTAATGTCTGACAGAACACTTCTAGGCTTGTGAATCATCAGCCTTTACTGCAAATGTAGAAAACAGCTTGGAAGCAAACATGACTCAGCCTTCAACTCAGTAAGAAAAAGCCTAGCAGCTCTAAACACGAGAGCTGATGTCTAAAAACTTAGCTGTACCTTTACACTTAGCAGACTCCTCTTTCTACGTCATTACTTCTACACAGTAAGTACAATAAATGCTTAGGCAATCTATAAATAAGAAACACAACAGACTAAGTAACATGATGGTAAGATAGATACTGAAATAATTAAATAACATGGAAAACCTAACATAAATACATGTAAATATTACCTGGCTCCCTGACAAAGATAAACATGTTTTCTTTATGTCTGTATTACTGTTAGGAATAGTTTTATACACAGGTAAAGTGATTTTTTTTTTCCTGCACAGCCAATTTAAACATATTTTGATGCTGAGAAGCTTTACATTTGTCTCTCTAACAACCTTTAATGCCTTTGCTCTTTTTAGAAGCAAGATCGATTTAGATTGCGTCTTTGTTTTCCTAACAGCCAACCTGTGGGCTCACAGAGATTTCCAAGTTTCACTTCTGGTACTGACATTACCCTCTCTTGCCTTTTCCCCATGCCTGTCGTCAGCCAAGGCTAATAAGTAGCCAGTGCGATCACTGCATGATCTGGAAAGAGGCATAGAAAATACTAACAATTTTAGCCACACTGTACAATGATTGCACTGGATACTTTTTTCAAAAGAGTGTTGTGAGACTTTGTATGTTAAATTCAGGTTGCGTTGTAAACCTCATCTGTAAACTGTTGTAAAATTCATGATAAATAAAAGATGGGTTAATTCCATTGAATTCTCTTGATGGTTGGTTACATTTTTAATGGATTTATAGATTTATACCAAAATGCCTGTCAGGCAAACCCAACAGAATGCACTTTTATTTTAGTGTGAGAAGGGCTAGGAGTAAACACCCAAAACCATTTTCTAATCAGCCTGGAGGCAGAAATGCCTTTGAGAAACTTCTCTAATACAGATCATGGAAAGAGAAAATAAGATTTGCTGTGCCTAGACACCTCTGCACAACTGACCATGGTACATTGGGAGGGAGGGAAAGGGTGTAAGAGAAGATCACACAGGTGCTGTGCTGCCTGGGGTGTGTCAAAACCCCAGTCCCCACAAAGCACACTCTGCCCTGAGACTTGGGAACTTCTTGAGAACTGATGAAACAATTCTCCTCAAAGTTATGAAATGAAGTAACATCCTCCTTTTCTGCTGCCACACTCATATTTTTCCTTTGAAGCTGATTCCCAGGCTTCTTCTCCCCTTTCTAGCTGAGAGGAAAAGCAATGAAAATCAGAGCAAGGGATTGATTGCAGGGCATGGTCAGCTACACTGTCACTGTGATATTTTCATGCACCTTGTTCCTGATGGTTTATGTACTGTGTCTTTTTATCCAGAGTGACAGACAAGTGCAAGGTGAGAGAAGGTGAAGATATGTGTCAGGTAGAAGAAAGGAGCTCCGAAAGAAAACAAGCTGAAAAGAAAAGAAGGAAAGGAAAAAAAAGCAGAGTGCCAGGAATAAATAGGGAACCCAAATGCAGACTTGGGACAGGTGTGAGAGACCCAGGACTTTTAAAATGCTTAGTATGCTCTGAATGCTACAAACTGAAAACATAAATTAATAACTTACCTTTTCAATTTTCAGATTCATATTTGCTACATCATCATTTTGTCAGAACAAATATATCTATTTGTAAATATTCTTATTCTATTACCAAAGTCCCTATTAAGCAACACCGTGTAGTACGAGATGAAACCAGATAAAAATGTCACTGAACCCACCTGTCCTGCGATTTCCAGTTCCTCTGTAACTTTTTCTGCATGTCCAGCAAGCATCTTCATTTGAATCATTCCTGTTACAGCAGGAATTGGCACAATGGCTAAACCAGAAGACTCAGCTGCCAGCCATGGATCAATGATGAACAATCCCAGTTCTAAGATTAACACATTTTGGGCAATTATGGCCAGTCTGGAACCTGTAGGATGGAAAAGAATGAAACCATTGTAAATTATTGTTTTATCTGAAAACTTTATTTGTTACCCAGAGAATGGAGATTTATTAACCAGAGACATTTGAAAGTGCTTAATTTGGTCTAAATATTCTGCAGAGTTAGATGTTTTATCTTTTGAAAAACCATTCTATTGTACAAATAGTTCCCTTGAGTCTTCTCTATCTTACCTAGTCTTCTTCTTCAGTTTTCATCTATTTACTCAGAATTACAGTCCTTGTTTTCAGATTTTGCCCAAAAAACCACAATGACATCTCATAGATATCATATCTTTTATACATAGAGCCATGACTTCAAACTTGCCAGGTGCCCTGAAACGTGACATTTCCTGACTTGGAGTCTGAGATTACTATTTTTTTCTCTCTGACCATTTTTATCTAAGCATGTAAGCAAATACAGTGCTGCAATGATAGTAATCCTCATTTACACTTAAGCATTTTGTTAATATTTGTAACATTTAACATGAAAACACAGTGCTCTCTAGACAACTAAGTAGATTGGATAAATAACATTAAATAAGCTGAGTCCCTTCAAGACTCATTTATGGTAGTGATAACAGGACCGAAAGCCAGTGTGAGCTAAAAGCAAAGTTATATATATCTATACCTATAAAAATACATATCTTACTATTATAATATTAGATTTTCTTGACACCAAAATAAATGTTATTTAATAACAGCTTCCAGATGACTGTGTGCAAGATTTCTACCTATCAAATCCAGTCTGTAACTTAGTCTATGCTAAACCACATATGAGAAAGGCCAATGCTTATTACTTACTCCTTTGATTTGTGAGACATCATTAGCAAGTCTCATAATTAATGGTCCAGTGATATTTTTAGGATCATCAAACCAACTGATCTCCTACAACATGAAATAAGAGTTGTTAAATCTTAAAAGCTTTAGTCTGCATATCACTTCATTAGGCTACACAAGAGAACTTGATTACTTCAGATTGCAACAGGGTGACACACATCATGTGTTGTTCTTTACATGTAACCATAAATATAATAGACATAAAAGTTTAAAAAAGATATGAGAAGACAAAATGCAAACCTAAGTTGTATTAACAGCCTGTATATCCTTTTTGCAATGGCACAAACATCACCACCTTATTTCTAATAAAATGTAGTTTACAAGAAATTCCTGCTTGTGAATTTAACATGATGATCAGATGTTCACTAAAGAGCAATACCAAGAACTATGCCATTTAGCAACAATTATTTGCATGCATAACATGCACCTGGAAAGACTACTAAACAATGTACTTTCTCCTGCTATAAACCTAAAACCCCACCTTAATTCTCTGTCAGTTGCACATACCCTGAAATCTGTAAGTCTGCTTTGAAGTGTTTCCAAAGTCTTGAGTGTTGCTGCAAAATCTCTGTGGCATCTGAGAAGACATATGCAAAATGATATGCAGCGCTGCGAGATTACTCAAGACTACCTCTTTCTCATCTGGAAGACTATTACAGTATCACAGTATCACAGTATGCTGGAGATTGGAAGGGACCTCAAAAGATCATCTAGTCCAATCCCCCTGCCAGAGCAGGAACACCTAGATAACGTTACACAGGAATGTGTCCAGGTGGGCTTTGAATGTCTCCAGGGAAGGAGACTCCACAACCTCCCTGGGCAGCCTGTTCCAGTGTTCCGTCACCCTCACTGAGAAGAAGTTCCTTCTCAAGTTTAAGTGGAACCTCTTGTGTTCCAGTTTGCACCCATTACCCCTTGTCCTATCATTGTTTGCCACTGAGTAGAGCCTGGCTCCATCCTCGTGACACTCCCCCTTTATATATTTATAGACACTTATAAGGTCACCCCTCAGTCTCCTCTTCTCTAAACTATAAAGACCCAGCTCCCTCAGTCTTTCCTCATAAGGGAGATGCTCCACTCCCTTAATCATCTTGGTTGCCCTGCGCTGGACTCTCTCCAGCAGCTCCCTGTCCTTCTTGAACTGAGGGGCCCAGAACTGGACACAATATTCCAGATGGGGTCTCACCAGGGCAGAGTAGAGGGGAAGGAGGACCTCTCTCGACCTACTAACCACCGCCCTTCTAATACATCCCAGGATGCCATTGGCCTTCTTAGCCACAAGGGCACAGTGTTGGCTCATGGTCATCCTGTCGTCCACTAGGACCCCCAGGTCCCTCTCCCCTACACTGCTCTCTAGCAGGTCGTTCCCCAACCTATACTGGAACCTGGGGTTGTTCCTGCCCAGATGCAGGACTCTACACTTTCCCTTGTTATATTTCATCCCGTTATTCCCTGCCCAACTCTCCAGCCTGTCCAGGTCTCGCTGGATGGCAGCACAGCCTTCTGGCGTGTCAGCCACTCCTCCCAGCTTAGTGTCATCAGCAAACTTGCTGATAGTACACTCAATTCCCTCATCTAAATCATTGATGAATATATTAAATAATACTGGTCCCAGTACTGACCCTTGAGGCACTCCACTAGTTACAGGCCTCCAACTAGACTCAGCCCCATAGACTACAACTCTCTGGCTTCTCTCCTTCAGCCAGTTCGCAGTCCACCTCACTACCTGGTCATCCAGTCCACACTTCCTCAATTTAGCCGTGAGGATGCTGTGGGAGACTGTGTCAAAGGCTTTGCTGAAGTCAAGGTAGACCACATCCACCGCTCTGCCATCATCCATCCACCGTGTTATTTCCTCATAAAAAAAAAAAAAATTTCGATCAGGGTCGTGTTGCCCACGAAGATGTCCAGGTCACTCGTCATGGCGACGCCGAAGCCGCCGCTGCGCTCCCGCTTCCGCCCCCTTCCTTTTTCAGAGGAAAAAATCTTGTGAGTCATATACTTTCATATCTCATCAACAATTCAGATTAATTGGTCTGAGGGATCAGTGACTCTAAAACACACATTCAAAAAACCAACAATTTGAAAAACAAAATGTCTGAATTTCATGCAAAACATTTGTCTTATTTAAACCCTGGAAGTAAAAATAAAATATTCACGCTATCTTTCCTCCAGATTCGCCAAATATCAAGTCCAAAAGATCAATACCAATAAACAATGTAAGAATTTTTATTACTTTATACATACATAATTCTTATCAACAATATCGTATTTTTGTGTAATAACTGTTCATAAGGTTAATGTAAGAGCTTTTATATTTCTTCCCATTAGTGTATAAATACATAACCTTTGGACATCAACAAACATGATACATTATTATTTCTTGGGGTTTTATTGAGGGTGAGGTATTATTTTTAAGTGCAGTAAAGTACTGTATTGTTAAAGAAAGAAAGAAAAAAACATGCAAAACAAACAGTTTCAATCTGGCTGTAAGCTCACATAGACAGATGACTGCTTTGGCATTACGTGAAACGGAGAGCGCACCATATGTGTTGGAGGTAATGCACAGAACACTCCCAGGTCCCCCTTTTGCAGTGTCTGACACTTGAACATGATGCCAGGTGGGCAGTGTTTTCACACCAGAGTGAGAAAAGTGAAGATAATGACATGAAAATCTCTCTGTTACCTTTAGGGTCTTTAAAGTACTTCCTCCAGGGATCTGTTAAGATTCAGCATGCTCTCAGAGATCTGGGCTAGTCAAAAAGTCTCATGGAATTTAATTCCCAAGGAAGTGACCTATAATCCCTTCCCATCTAAACCAGAAAGAAGGGTCATCTGGGTCCCTAATAAACAGGGTTAATGAGGGGGAAGCTGATGTGGCTGAGGTTGGCTCTGGAAATTTCTCAAGGAGGAAATGAATGGAAAGGAGAAAAGGAATATGGTCTCTGTGGAGACCACAAAAACTCCACTCAGCTGTATGGGCTGAAGAAGTGATGTGGTTGTGCCTGTTTGGAAACCTCCTCTTTGGTCCCAGACATGCTGTCATACTGGACATGTTTGGAATAGACCACTGTCTGCAGGGAGTGAAACACAAGGGAGTGATGTGTCTGGTCTCTCATTGCTTTGCTTTGCACTCACATGTGCAAAATCCTCAGGGATCACATGTATGCCTACAAGTGGGTCAGCTGGGAGTAAAATTTGACAGAAATTCAGGGAAGGACTGAATTGATAATGTAGATTGTCAGTAAGATACTGAATACCAACATGAAATATGTGCTGAGTTAAAATGCTCAGTAGAAAATCAACTGGTAAGGACAGGAGTGGCACCAAAAGAGGGACAAGATCACCTGAGTTAGGGCTGGCTGTGCTGGAAATGCTGGCAAGCATGCAGGGCAGGTACCAGTGCAGGCTGTACCAGTCTCCCAGACTGGGCTTACCAGTTTGCACTGGTACATGATACACATTGCAGCAAAGCAGGGACGCTGAGCAGCTGGCCACTGCACCAGCTCCAGGAAGCAGCTAATGCCAGCCATCAAATAATGGTGATAAGCCTCTTTAGGCACGGAGTTTGGATCCTTGCCGTCCTACTCACTGCTTAGCAAGTAGCGACTGCTGGGTTTGGATTTCAGGCTGATTATTTTAAACAGTTTTCCCTCTGCTGCTGAATGTACTTCTATTGACAGCAGAGCCTTGTTCATACCCTGGACCCCTACTGTGGCTGTCTTTGGCTTTGTGCCTGTTACGAAGGAGCAGCCACATTCAGTGAGTGCAGCTAGTCAGATATGCAGGTCCTGTAACTTTTGCTGGTAATTATTTGTGGACCTTGGCCACAAATAAAAATGGAGTTATCTGACCAGGAAGAGAGATCTGAATTTCACATTTAATCTTCTAGATTACAGCCTACTTTCTCTGGTCCTCAGTCCAAACGTGCTTTGGTTGTATTAAATAAGCTACATAAACACTACCATTACCTTTGAGCTTTCTTACGCTTGACCTACAGTTAAATCAATGAAAAGGTTTTAAAACCATTTAAAATATCTACCTGGACACGTTATGAAGATTTAGTCCAGTCAGTTTCTAAACTGAGCTGAAGAAATCAATGTGGCAACTTTACAGATATGATCTCAGCATGACTACTTAAATAAACACAAAGCCAATTCATGGCACGTAAAAAAAGAAGCATTTCTAAAGCTCCAAAAACCTAAATAATACAATGCTTTTACCTGTCTCAGAATTGCTCTAAATACCATGGATCGAAGCTTCATTGTAACGATTTATCCAGCTTTGTCAAATGTGAAACCCTTTCTGAGAAAGAAAACCGAGGTTTTTTATTACCTAATCACACTTTTTGTCTCTTTTCAGATAAATGAAGTGACTATCTGCATATAATATCAAAAAGAATATTACTAAGTAAAAAAAAATTCTACTTGCAACTGAGGTAATCAAAATGTTTAAAAGCTGAATTTAGCACCTGTAAGTGTAGAGCAGAGAATGAGACTTTTTTTAAAGAAACAAGTGTATACCCTGTAATAGTCTTCAGGCCCCATTAAACAGTGTTTTAATTGCAGGATTTTTTTTCTCACACCTGATCTCAAACAGAAACTGGTCACTTGAAAGTAAGAGGCTTGGTGCTTGGTCCAGTATTTAAAGGGTGGCTACAAAGAAGATGCAACTCCCTTTTTACAAGGAGTCAGATGGAAAAGACAAGGGCTAATGGGCACAAGTTACTCCTGGGGAGATTCTGGTTAGACACAAGAAGAAAACTTTTCACAATAAGAACAATCTGCCATTGAAATAATCTCCCAGAGAAGTGGTGGATTCCACAACATGGGACACTTTTAAGGTTCACCTGGACAGGGTGATGGGGCATCTTATCTGGCTGTCCTTTTGCCAAGAAGGTTGCTCCTGATGATCCTTGAGGTCCCTTCCAAACTTGTATTCTATGATTTAAAGATTCTATGATACTGAATATTCCATGCATTGACAAATATACATTCCCATATGAGCAATTATGTGTACATGAGAATTTAGACTGCATTTCAGAAATCGTGGTCAATACTATTTGATCCTATATAAACAGAAAGATGTACCCCATAGACTGAAGAGGTGATTTGAAATATTGCTCAACTTTCATGGTATGGAGCTGTGAGTAATCTTAAATTAAGCACATATAATGTGGTCTTTCTCAGTTACTTTTGGTATGCTTAGAAATCCAAGGAGTTGAATTCATGTAGGTATGTGTAGAATAGTTTCAGTACAGCCCCATCACATGCGGGCAGAAGTGTTGCAGAGAGCTCAGGGAAGGTGTTGAGGCACCACTTAAGAAGAAGATTCAAAACGTGATCTACACCTGTGCAGCTAGCAGTACTACCAGTACTATCAGTGCTGTCAGTATTGGGTTTTCCTACACAGGCTGTGACACAGTGTGGGCCTTTCATACAAAGGTTCCTTTGCTGGGGAGATGGGGCCAGCTTATAGCACAGAGAACATTTGGACCCTCTTACTATGTTTTGAACCTATCTGATAGTGAAAGTTTATCATAATTTTTCTTATATATTGCTTAACACTATAGTGCTGAGAACTTTGCACAGCTGACGATGTAGTGACTGACATCTCATGAGCAGTAAGGAAAACTTAGTTGAAGAAAAAGAAATGACAGAAGAAATTAGTCCAAAACCTAAGAACAGTAGTGCATGCATGCTGTTTGTCTCCTTGATGGCACCCTCTCCCTTTGCTATAAACTCCCATAGCAGAAAGATTTGGAAATTGGTTTACTTAAGTAACAGTACAATAATTTCTCCTGTTACTGTTACATGCATGTTGTATGCATTATATATATTTAGAGTTACAACAAGTCCATTCATTGTTGAACTAAACTGGTGTTTTTTCTTTGAAGTTTATAGATCTGAAGTGATTTTACATGTCTTGGGAATGAAGGCTTCCTTAGTATTTAAGCAAGATAAAATCAGTAACACGTGTCAGTGAATAACCTACGTCAGTAGGTATTATTGCAATTCACACTTGCAAAATGTTGAGGCATGTCTTAAGACTCTAGAATAGCATTTCTGGAGTCACTGGCTGAAGATTACTGCATGTGAAACAATGACTAGTTACTGAGAGAGAAACATGGAAATTGTTCTTAATATGATGTGTTATATTTTACAGACCCATTATTTTTTTTAGACTAAGACTCAGTAACTAACAGAGTTTTTGCTTTCTGTATGTTAACACAATCCAAAACTTTATGTTGTATGAAGAGTTTGCTTTGTTATGGAAATAATTTTCCATTTAAAGGTAAATTTAGATAACACAAATACATTTTATAAGGTTTGAGGTCTTCAAGGTCTCGAATTCTTTTAAAAAGATCTTTGAGAATGTACAGGGTTTCTTGTTGGATCTTGTTTGCATATTTTGAATGTTGAGTAACAGTCAAAATGTGGTTTTAATTTTTTTAATTAAATTTAGTTTGTCTTTGTAAAAATATACCTATTGCTTGCTTAAAGTGACTCCTGTTTGCCTCGTTTGGTCCATAGCAATAAAATTTACAGTGCAATTATCTGAATTTTCTAATGTAGATTTACTATATATCCTATCACGCCTGAAAAGATTTTAAAAAGTTTTTAGAGTAAATTAATGTTTTACAAAGGAAGGATTTTAATTCCAGGTTTTGCCAATATCTCTGTTCTGCTCTTTGTCAGTTATTTTCCATGTTGGACTGATCAGGGGACAACTCCTGAACGACTGCAACTGCACATCATGCTGCCCTTCCCTCAGGAATGTTTTCTGTTACTCTCTGCAATAAAGCTGAAGTATAACACCAACATAATACTCTTTCCTTATGCAGTTCTTTGGAAGATAACACCTCTTGTATGAGTACAAAAAATTTAAATAGGTTATTTCAGTATCTTTCATGTCGTATACTATATCTTGGCATGCTGTAAAAAGTGCTCCAGTAAATGCAGATTTTGCTGTGTTTTTATTTTTCCGTTTTGTGGTGAAGCTGTGAAGAAAAAAATAGAACCCAAGAAAAACCAAACCAAACCAAAAAAACCAAACCCTGAGGAAACAAGACCAAGAGCCTCATCCCAAAACATTCACATTCAAAACATGAACCTGAGGTTCAGCTTCCAGGGCTATATTTGTTTCTAAACTGATTCAGATTCTTGTAGCAGACAGATGAGATAATCTTTGTCTTCTACAACTCATGCAAGTAACACAACCATATATTCTTTCTTGTTATGGCATGTGACATAGGGGTACATAAACAAATACACTTGTACTCTCACACTGTGTCTCTCTGCTGCACTAACTATAATAATATCCCACACTGTATTGATATTAATACCTTTCCAACAAAACGGTGTGTTCTAACAGAAAGTGTTAGAAAATTCCCTCCAGTACAAATGAAGAATTGCTTCCTTGAGAATGTAACTTCATTTTCTAACACCATAAGTTCAGGTTTACAGAAATGCTCTCTATAATAAAAAGTCTACTGAGAAGCACTATATCAAATCCCTTTCATCTTGTTGCTTTTGCATTGCTTTGCATAACACATACTCTGAGCACACATAACGCAACACAGTGCAAGCGTCACCTTTCAGGCCTATACTGCTTGTGCTAACATATTGGTTTCCATAAAGAGGTAAGGGTGAAGGAGGTTCAGACAGATCACAGCACAACCTCTCCTCATTCCACACCAGTGAGCTGATCTGCTTGAGGATTTGCAATCTGCGTCACTTCTCTGGGAGACATTGAGCAGACATTTTGCCTTCTCTGTAAGCAAGGAGCTTTGCCTGTTCCTCACCTTTGCACTGCACGTTGAAAAACGTATCCATTTATTGTTTGATCATAACTGTAATTAGGAAACAATGACGAAAGACAAAGCACACAATGAAATATTTTTACTTCTTTGTTTTATACGCCTCCCTATAATGTCTGAAATGATGACTCAAAATACAGGCTGCAAGGCCCCATTGATAACTGCACATACATTTCCAATAACAAAGTATTGTTCCAATAACAAACTAACTGATCTTTAAATACTGTATTAATTAACTGCAGAAATTCTTACTGTTACTCAGTACCCAAGACTAATAACATGAAAGAAGGAAAAGACCAATGGATGCTACAAAAGCTCTCATTTCTTCTAGAAATAACAATTTGAGATTTTCCCTGAAAGTACTTCGCCTTCGTGGGACTATCCAGCAAAAGAAGTTGTCAATTTAAATGACTTTTTGCATTTGATGGCATTGAAGGTTAAAAGAATTGCTCCTTACATGTTGTGGAATATGTTCTCATGCAAGTGTAGGTTAATTATATATTAATTTTCAGGAATTTATTTGCTACCATTAAGCATGTCACTGATAATTCTATTTCAGAGCATTTCACAAATATTAAAAATTAATCACTTAACAATTTTACATGCTCTAAATTACTCATTTGACTTAGCTGAAAATATTTATCTAAAATTCTACTTAAAATCGCACTTCTACGCACATTGTTTTTCCGTATTTTTAATTACTCACAAATAATAAAATAAATCATAGAAGTATGTAGTTCAATGTAACAAAAATGTTTTTACAGGCAAATTGTGACCGTGTGTGCTGGAATAAAATTGTATTAATATTTAATGACCCTCCAAGTTTATATAATTCAGTTTACAAATCATATAGTCATATAGAATCATAGGAATGATCTGGGTTGGAAGGGACCTTAAAGATCACCCAGTTCCTACCCGCCTGCCAGGGGCAGGGACACCTTCCACTAGACCAGGTTCATTAAGGCCCTGTCCATCCTGACCTTGAACACTGCCAGGGGTAGGACAGCCACAACTTCTCTGGCCTTTGCTTAACATTTTGAACTGCTAGAATAATGGCTTAGTAAGTGTTTTACAACTAGGAAATAGACAACTGTAATGCTTGAAGTATTCTCAGTGAATTTCCAACTAAACCTGTTATCTTAATATTGTCACATTCTTTTAAGAACTGAAAATGACAGCCGTTCAAACCATCTTATAAAAAATGGTATGCAATTTCTTGTAGTCTGAGAGTTTCACTAAGTCTGAGATGATCTTTAAAAGTTCAAATCACATCAAAATGTTAAGGTCCTTCATTATAAAAAGCAGAACGCTCCATCCACATAAACAGTAAACAGAGATTCAGCAGAGGTTTGGTAAAGCTAGCAGTGAAAAGTGGTCTACTCTATATCTGATGTAAACCTTCTATAGAGCTATATGATCAGCACAGTGAGTAAAAAGTAGGCAAGAGGAGAACAAATGGATGCTTGGCACACAGCAGCTTAGCTTTGCCTTGCTTAACAGCAGTTAGAGCTAGTCTAGTCTAAGAAGTCTTTCTGGCATGCTCTGCCGGAGATGACAACAAGGAGATGCATCACGCTATAGGACATATATTAAAGATAGGTGGGGGATTTGAAAGGCTAACTAACTTGCTTAAACTACTTATATAAATTTTATATTGCAGCAGTTAGTTGGGAACCCACGAAATATATTTTAATCAGCAGTTCTATGCTCTCCTGTCTCTGGAATTCACTTTACAGGGCACTTCACAGGGCTGCGAGAAAGATCTCTCTGTATGCCAGCTAGCATAGTTTTAAAGTAGTGTGAACTATCAGGAATTAGGACTAGTGGACAAATAGTCTAACTGCTGCTGAAATTAGTGACAACTAGGAATCCAAGTGAGCATTAGGGACTAAAAGACCTCTGAATATGAGAACCTAGGTTCTCATGTTGGTGGTCATCTCATCTCATGTGGTCTGAGTCTTCCAGACACAACCATGCACAGTGGGTAGAGTAAGGTACTTCTGAGGCAGAATATCATCTGGTGAAAAAAATTTATTCTAAAGATATTGTTCATAGATAAACTGTGATCATTACTGAAAATGTTAATGCAATAGTGGGAATTTGTGTTTGCCCAGAGCATAAGCATAAATGCATAGTAAAAGAGAGAAACAGAGAAAGTGTAAAGCCAATAAATATAGTTGATACAGCCTAAGGAATAGGTGAAACTGTTTTGTAAACAGTTAATACATTTGCTTAAAGCAGACAA
Source organism: Pezoporus occidentalis (assembly GCF_034315485.1). NCBI lineage: Eukaryota > Metazoa > Chordata > Aves > Psittaciformes > Psittacidae > Pezoporus > Pezoporus occidentalis. The sequence continues at coordinate 510,962 of NW_026914469.1, forward strand.
CAAGAAATACAGGATTGGTTATTACTTTTCAATTGTCCGTATGATTTGTAAGTTATGTCTAGATGTCAGTCAACATGTAGCAGCTGCTCTTGAAGATGCCTCCAAGTTGGCTTTGAATTTCTTTGCTGGCTGTTAATAAGAACATAGCCCACACAGATCCCCAAAACTGACAGATAATATTTACCTCTTAGCCCACACTGAGCTCTCCATATTGAGCTCTCCAAAGAGAAAAGTGTTTTAGGAAAGCCTGTGGCACTTCAGTCCTACCCATATCATTAACTGAATTCTATGGGCACTTACAAGAACAGTTCACAACTGATCAATATTGACCTTGTCCAGTGCTGCCTGCGCAACTAATTCACTCTCAGTATCATCAAGCAGAAGAATTTTAGGATTGCAAACCAGAACTCTGGCAATTGCTATTCTTTTCTACTGGCCTCCACTCAGCTGTGCCCCTCTTTCTCCAACCATGGCTTCAAACTTCAAGACAACCACACACATTTCCAAAACACTCAGTGGCACAGTCCTTTCAACAGAGAAAGACAGTGTAAAGACAAGCGACATCAGTGGCAGGAGCCCCAGCAGCTTCTCCTTCCACTAAACCACAACTACTTGGGTATACCTGCCTAAGCTTTTGTGTCCCTGGAACTCTAATAGCTCTTCAAATGCTCACCAAGTCATGAATTAAAGATATAAAATGACCATTATTCTCAAAAGTTATGAGGAAGCTCTGGATAGCTCTGCATATTGAGAGCTCCATGGATAGCTTCCTCTATGAAGGAAGATTTATGAGAATCCCTTGAACTGCTTGGCACAAGAACATTTAGGAGAAATTATTTCAGCAGGACAGCTGTTTTGCTTACATTGGGTAGCTTCATCCTTCACTAAGCATTTTGGTTAAGGAATCTCTCTCCCCAGGATGGCACATGCCTTTTAGGGGAGACTTCACTGTGTCATTGGAACAAGGGCAGTGATTCCAGAGCTAGATGTGCAGACACACAGAGTCATCTCCTGGAGGTATCTTGACCTGCCTTCCTTGGGATCATAAAATCTCTGGATGAGCTGAACAGTTGTACTTTTCCCACAGCAGCTGCCACCAACCAGGGGCACTGCCAAGGCCACCTTGAGATTCAAGCCTTCAGTATCTCCATAGGTAAGAAAGGTGATGAAAAACATAACAGTATGTAAAAATGTCAGGGTAAATTTGAAGAAACTCTAAAAACTACAGTAAAAATTTGCAGAGCTCTAGCTATTAAAGAGGAAGAGGCTGATGTGGAGTTTGTGGAGTTTTACTGCACCATGAAAAGGTTTTTCCTTTGCTCATCCTTTCAAAATGTGGCATTCCACACTTACTGCAAAAGTAAGGTTTGCTTTCCATGCAAACTTACTGCTAAGTCTCAGAGAGGTGGTGAAGATGCCACACAGCAATTACTGCAGCTTCAGAGGAAAAGAACTTTTCTTTCCCTCTTAAATGGCTGTTGGCCTAGGGGAGATTTCCGCTGTAGCTTTCTCTAAAACCTCAAGAAGCAGAAAGACACAGAAGTGTAAACATCTGTGTAATGAGATGAAAGGAAACCTTGCCTTGGCTATTTCTTTTTTTTGTTTGTTTGTTTTTTTTTGTTACCAAGGAGAAACTATTCATAGATTTGTTTTTCCATGTTTATATAAAAAACTCACATTATTTCATTATGAGTAACGCAGTCGGCAGCCATCATGAGGACCTTCTTAGTTAAAAGAAGTGGGAGAGATGAGGTTCCATTAAATGTTTGCCAGGACTATTCTTGTTTCAGAACAACAGGATAAAGCAAGAATTATTTTATCTCAGTAATGCTAAAGCCTCTGAAGAGTTGCCATTTTTATCAAGATGTCATGGTTTAAACCCAGCCACGCAGCTCATTCACTCACTCCCCCACCTTCTTTCCCTCCCCCTGCTCCCGGAGGGATGGGGAGGAGAATCAGAAGAATGCAACTCCCACAGGTTGAGATAAGAACAGTTTAGTAACTAAGGTATAACACAAATCACTACTGCTACCACCAATAATAATAATGATAAAGGAAACAACAAGGGAAGAGAATACAACACCTCAGCACCAGCCAACCAATAACTCACCCCCCCAGCCTGACCAAGCACCGACTGATACCAACTCCAGCCCTGCAGTCTCCCAGCCCTTCTGGCTAACTCCCAGTTACATCCTGGGCATGAAGTGCTGTGGTATGGAATACCTCTTTGGTCAGTTTGGGTCAGATGTCCTGTCTCTGCTTCCTTCCGGCTTCCCCTCCTCCCTGGCAGAGCATGAGGCTCACAAAGTCCTTGCTCAGACTAAAACATTTGAGCGGTAGCTAAAAACATCGGTGTTATCAGCGCTGTTCCCAGACCGAAAGTCAAAAACACAGCACTGCACCAGCTACTAACAAGGAGAAAAAAATGACTGCTACTGCTGAACTCAGGACACAAGAATATTTTGAATTGTGAAATTCAGGTGATGTCAAAATGAGCAAATAAGAATTGAGACAATCTAGTTTACACCTTTAAGCTACCTCAGAACTCGTCACAGTTTAAACCCAGCCGGTAACTCAGTACCATGTAGCCGTTTGCTCACTCTACCCCAGCTGAAATCAAGACAAACTCAACTGAAGTCTTCGTTTTGCAAGTTTTTATAAGGTAATCTGTTTACTACGCTGTTAGATGTTTACATGGAAGTTAGACTGGGGAATTAGATAAAATCCAAGAGCCTAAGAGCCTAATCCAAACACTGAAGCAGCAAATAGAAACATTGCACTGTTTCAATCTGGTTTCAAACTGATTTCAATCAGGTTTGGGCCAAATACTTCGTCCTTCACTGAAGTGAGAATAAAGTCTCTTCACAGTATATTCTTACACATAAACATGTAAGGTAAAAAGTGCTAAAAGGTAGAATGGGCCTATCTGAGGGCATTATTTATGTGTTACCTCCATCTTCCCACAAGCTAATATGAGAAAAGCAGCATAGCCTTTTCAAACCCTGCTAAAATGTAGCTGTGATGACAGCAAGTTTGGCACAGACATTGCACACAAGCACTTGCTTAGTGTCTTGGGCAGGTTTTGCAGCCCTTGTGGTGGAAGTGTTCCTGCAGCTATCACATGGGATTAATTCCCAGCTATTGATGTCACATAGATCTGCATCACACAGAAGTGCAGAGTGAAGTCTTCTGTTACAAACTACCCTCTTAGATCTCACTGTTGTCGGTAGACAAAAGCAACTTAACAATATGCAAGCGTGTTTCCATTGATACATTATGTTTCCTTTCATTCTCTAGTTTGCTCATCATTCTTGTTTTCATTTGCTATGCAACATGCTTCACCCTTTCTTGCCATGATTAAGAGCTAAAAAGGTGACCTCTGTAATAGATAGAGGAAGAAGTGAGAAACAAAGCCCCTCCCTAATACTAGATAATGTGATAAACATTTTAGAAACTTGATGCAGAACTTGTTAAAGAGTCTTCATATTGATTAAAATGGCAAAGTGCCAAATGATTTCAACAGATCTCTTTAGAAACTGATAAAATGATTATTTTATTTGTCTATTCCTTTAAAAGCTGCCTAAGAAAGCCCTGCTCCTCTCTGTCTTCATATTCTACCTGAACAAAATGGGAATCGGTCTCCTGTTATAGATGGGTAAAATGAGAGTTACTTCATATTGGAAAAGAAAATTTTCCAATACATTCTTAATAAATGTATTTTCAGAAATCATTCAAACCTTTCCCCCAGTTAATTCCATCAAGAATTAACTTGTCAAGAGCTCTTGAACAAAACAATCTCTTCCTTCAAAGGGACGGCTTTTGCATTGTAAGTGCAATAAAGTAGGTGTTGGATCTGTTGCCAGTTTCTCAGAGAAATATTTTTACCAGACTTATACTGTAGAAAATTTGAGAGATCAGTACACTACTGTAATATTTTTCTGTATTAAAATGAATATTATAACAATTAGAGTTTTTCATTATATTGGGCATCTACAAGGACCTTCTAGCTCTTACTGGAAATTTCTTGTAGCTGCATTTTACTTCAAAAGGTGGGCTCTTAATTTAGTTAACTAACCAGTTCCAGCTAAAATGTGTTATTAGTTCTACACAAAAGCAAAGGTCTCCATTATCTCCTGAACACCATTTTTTAGCTATAGTAACCATTTTTCTGTAAGGCAATTAAGTTATCTTGAAAAAAATCTGTATCACCTCTATGCATAATACCTTAATATCTGGCTTAGCAGGATAATTGAAGTAAATACTTTGGAATTCCAAATTCCCCTTAACATGGTTTGTTTTATAGCTAGCAAGCATCAGGTGCACTGTCAGTTTCAGATTCCTAGGCAGAACACGTCAAGAAAAGGGGAAAAGCCTTTTTTTATATTTCTAATGACATTTTAGCATGATACAAGGCTGTGAAATCCTAGAAGCTAATGTTACCATGCAATATGGCATAGCAGGTCTCATTGCAAAGTAGCTGCAATTACTCACAAATGCATGCAGCCATCAGTCCAGGTCAAAACAGGAGCCTGCTTAGTATGGTTCCATGGGATATAGCCCTAGAGGGACGGGTGGCTTAAGACTGCTGGTTGGTGTTCAAGGATCACCTGCTCTAAGCTCAGGAGTATTGTGTCCCAACTAGAAGGAAATGCAGCAGGAGGGCCAGGAAACCTCCATGGCTGGATAAGGAGCTGCCCAGAAAACTTCGAGGAGAAAAAGGAAGCTTATAAAAGGTGGAAGTGAGGACAGGCAGCCTGGGAAGAATACAGGGATGTTGTCCAGGAAATCTAAGGCCCAGTTAGAGTTAAATCTGGCAAGGAAAGGCTTCTATAGGTACGTAGCAAACAAAAGATAAACTAGGGATAACATGGGCCCTCTCTGGAAACTATCAGGAGAGCTGGCTACCCTTGGTTTGGAGAAGGCTGAGGTTCTGAATGACTTCTTTGCCTCAGTCTTCACCAGCAAGTGCTCTGACCAAACTGCCCAAGTCTTGGAAGGCAGAAGCAGGGACTGTGAGAATGATGATCTTGGGCCCACTGTAGGAGAGGATCTGGTTTGAGACCATCTTAAAAACCTGAATGTGCACAAGTCCATGGGACCTGATGAAATCCATCTGCAGGTCCTGAAGGAGCTGGTGAATGAAGTTGCTAAGCCACTGGCCATCATATTTGAAAAATCCTGGCAGTCAGGTGAAGTTCCCAATGACTGGAAAAAGGGAAATATAACCCCCATTGTCAAGAAGGGAAAAATGGAAGACCCAGGGAATTACAGACCAGTCAGTCTCACCTCTGTACAAGGATGCTGGAGAGGGACTCTTCATCAGGGACTGTAGTGATAGGAAAAGTGGTAGTAGGTTTAAATCTCAAAAGGGGAAGTTTAGATTGGATATAAGGAGGAAGTTCTTTACTGTGAGGGTGGTGAGGCACTGGAACAGGTTGCCCAAGGAAGTGGTGAATGCTCCCTCCCTGGCAGTGTTGAAGGCCAGGTTGGACAGAGCCTTGGGGGACATGGTTTAGCGCAATGTGTCCCTGCTCATGGCAGGGGGGATGGAACTAGATGATCTTAAGGTCTTTTCCAACCCTAACTGTTCTATGATTCTATACAAATACTTTAATATTGATTCACGACTTGAAAGTAGACATTACATTGCCGAATTACTACAGATGTAGTCACTGTAAAAACAGTCTTTTAAATATTGATAGCTGAAAAAATATTATCAATAAAGTGAGCATAGTTACACAAGGTCTAGCATCCTCTCTCAGTTGTTGAATTGCGTTTTTTTAATCATGAAGATTGAAGTATGTTTATTCAGGCAAGCTTTGCAATAACTTCTTTTTCTTCTTTAACCTGGTTTTCTAAACTACCAGATAAAATAACAACTGGTAGAAATTTGCAACTTCCAAATTTATTGGCTCATATTCCACTACTTAGATGTTTGTCCTATATCCAAAATTGTGTTGGGTGGAATTTTTAAATGTTATGATATCGTACGCACAGTTGATAATTTTAATTCAGAAAGAAAGTCAGATATTCAACACTTTTGGATGACAGGCATGACAAAGATACTGTCTTATTTACTAATAATACTAATCTATAGTATTATTTTCTATAATACTATAGATTGCATAGGCAGCTCCTATGTGTCCAACACTAAAAACTCCAAGTAATATAGAAAGAAAAGACTTAAAAAAGGAAACAAACAAAACCCAAACTAAACACCAAGCCCCATACCACATAATGCTCATTAGATAGCTTTACTTATCTGACAATATTAATTATCATTGCTTCAAGCGGTTCCATGCATCCTGTGCAGTATGAGGAAGCTTAGAATCAAATCAGCATCGATTCTAGGCTTCAAACAGTGACAATCCTTTAAACGAAAGGTGAACATTGATAGGAAATTTCCATTAGTAGGTCAAATTTCCTTCCTCCATACCTGGATTATAAGAAGGACATTGCGAGGGCTGATAGCTGGGATCCTTCTTCAGAGTGACTATAGAGAATAGAAGGACATTTCTGATTCCACCTGAAAAAAAAATAGCCACAATTTAATCACTTCTGTGATTAAATACAGAAAAAAATAGTTTCAATAACATGAAAACAGGAGTAATTCAACCCAAAAGATAAAGGCACATTAATCCTCTCTGTTGTAATGCTAGCAAGGACAGAACCAAATGTTTGAGGAAAGTGGAAACTTCTTTGTGTGAAACTATAATCCTTTGTCAGGCCAAAAGCAGACTCTAATTTCTAATTAATTTTTTCAGCCTTGAGTCTGACATTTATGTGTGTGTGTGTTTTCTTTGAACACATGCAACTCTGCCACTCATTTCAGATGTTGGAAATAAAGGCTTGTTTGCACTTTTATTCCAATAAAAACCAAGCTTACGTTACAGTGTCAATTGCTAGTGGCCTGGAAGAGGGGACAGCGAGTCAGACTGCTGCAGGGATCAGCAATAAGCCCTGCTCTGCAGTCATGTGCTGCATGCCAGGCAAGGAAGAAATCCAGCTGCAGGTGCTCCTGTTTTTCTTGCTCCACCAGTGGCTTTCACTGGGAACATGAGGGCAAAGCCCCTTCCCATCTACTTTCTGCAGTGTGTTGGTAATACAAACTCACATATGTGGCTTTGCCCTGGAGTGGATAAAATGGGCTTACCCGCTTGGTCACAAATGGGATTTCAGAATCACTTCAGTATTTTTCATAATCATTGTTCAGCTACTCTTGAATACTTACTGTAAAGACTTTTCTGGCTGTACAGTCATCGAAGACTATCAGATCAGTTCCATACTGAAAGGCCGAGATGCATATATAAGAAAGAAAGCAATAACCATAGAAATGTTGGCTGAAAGAGACGTTTTTGATAGCAGTGTGTTTGGCATCTTCTCTTTTTTTGGTATCTATTTGGTATTTATTTGGTAACTCCCCCCCAAGAACCCAAAATGTACAGGAAATGACTCTTTCTTTCATTATGTGTATTTATAAATTTCCCATAAAATACACTGAAGAGATATAAAATATTTTTTGTTAACAGTAATCCAATCCAGAGGAAGATCTTGATAAGAGTAGAAGAAAATGTATTGACTGCCTTGTCAGTATATCTTGTGATGTACTGAGCTGATCAATTTTATCTGGAACAAGTCCTGGGTGAGTGGAAAACACTGTGTCAATCTGTTGAACAGCTTTAACCTTGTGATTTTCAGTGGAATCTTCCAACTGTGAGCAAGTATTACTGATGCTAAAAGAACAAGTAAGCAGTGGCCAGCCACAGGAAGGACTCGCAGAATCATTAGGGTTGGAAGGCACCTCTGGAGATCACCTAGTCCAACACCCCTGCAAGGCAAGGTCACCAAGAACAGGTTGCACAGGAATGTGCTCAGGTGGGTTTTGAACGTCTCCAGGGCTGCCCCCAACCTTTATGTCTTCAACCAGTCCCTCCTGGTCTATTAGTACAAGATTCAGCAACACAGCTTTCCTCATTGGCTCCTCCACCACTTCTAACAAAAAGTTTTCTTCAACAGTCTGCAGGAACTTCCTGGAGTTTGTGTTCTGGGCCATGTTATCCCTCCAACAATTATCTGCGTGGTTGAAGTTTCACCAGAAGAACCAGGGCCTGTGACCACAAGGCTATATCCAGCTGCCCATAGAAAGCCTCATCAACTTCCTCCTCCTGATCAGATGGCCTATAGTAAACACTCAGCACAGTGTTACCCATAATCACCTGTCCCTTAATTATCACCCATAGACTCTCAAATTGTTCATCTGGGTAGAGCTCAATACAGTCTTTCACATAACTCCACCACCTCACCTCTCTGACCTGTCCTTTCTAAGAAGCACATAGCTGTCCATGACAACATTCCAGTCATGTGAGCTCTCCCACCATGTCTCAATAATTGCAGTGAGATCATGCCCTGTGACCACACATAGATTTCCAGTTCATCCTGTTTATTCACCACTCTGCATGTGTTTGTATACAGGCACTTCAGAGCTAAGTTCTCTTGAAAAGATGTAAGAGGATTCACCATAACCTTAAACACCCTTTATGTGGTTAGACCTTTGATCCTCATCTTGAGAGGCAGTCAAGGAACATCTGTCACTGCACTGGTTGCTATGACCTACTCCCCAGGAGGAAGCAATGACGTGAGCACTGCCATGCTGAATCCCAGCCCCTAGCCACTTTGGACACCACCCCTGCAGGCTGAATGATGCCTCCTCCTAATATACAGACTCCATCTGGGTACCTTGCAGTAGGTGTCTAGGATTGAGGGTAAACTTCCTGAAGGAAGTGTAAAAGTTGGGAGAGACTTGGAAAAATCCTAGAATCAATTCTGATGTATAGGAAGATCCATGAAAGTACAGTGATTCAAGGGAGTAGAAGAATCAATAATGGAAGAAAATACTGGCATTGGATCAGAAGGACAACAAGGATGGAATAACTGTTGCATGAGTGTTTCAGGATATTTTAAAAGAGAAATGGTGATATGGAGAAAATGGGATGAAATTATGTCAAAATATCTCTCCAGAATGACTGTAAAAGATATTATTGGGCTAGTGTTTGTATCAGAAAGTCTAGATTGGGTTTGGACATGAACGGAGAGAGTAATTTGGTCAGAAGTGTGTGAAAGTATGAGGCGCATCATAACGTAATAAATACAGATTAAAGAATCAAATGCCAGCAACAGCTGAATGGCCCATGTGCTCTGGGAAGTGATAGCTGAGATTTTTATTTTTTAAATAGTCTCTGAACAAAAACAAGGACCTTTTTTAAAAAATTAATTCAAGGCTATTAAGATAAAGCTGGATACAGACAAAAATCAAGGATAAAATGATTGAATTAGTTAATGTAATTACAGATGAATCTCCACAAAAAAGGTCTGCAGCAGTGGTTTTCCATTTACTGGGTCTTAGAAATTAAAAAGCATTGAGATGATAATTTCACCAGTGTTAGCTTTGAAACTGCAATTCAGCATCAACTTTCAGTAGAAAAATACCACAAAAGTGCATGGTGCCAAAAGCAGGATGACCAATGTGAATTAGGATATTTTAATCACTATGTCTGACCTGACAGGGAAAACAGTAAGGAAGAAATGTGCTTCTCATGGTGGTCATGTGCTCTTTATTCTAGAGTATTGAATAAACTGGCACACGTAACAGTGGTCCAGTAGCAAAGGCTTCTAGTGATTATTTTCAAATTGCGGATAGAGCCACAGGACTGAAGCATTGTAACAGAAACAGTAACCTGAGAAAGTGCAGACTTTTATCTTGACAAAAACAGCACATAAAGCTTGCAAATAAATCCTGAAGAAAATAATCAGAAGTAAACAGAAATGAAACAAAATGAAATCCTAAAAAGTTTCCTTAAATTAAGAATGTCCTGAGTTATGAATGCAAAGGATTAAAACCCAATTACTTTTCTTTAATACTGTCTTTTCTAAAGGGGCTAGACACAATAGAACTAATCCATTGGGAGTTCATTAATGCTGTCTGATGCCAATTTATTCTAAAGCCATAGGATAAATTACTAATTAAGCAGTAGTTTTAAAGTAGCAGAAGAATGGTAGGGTAAGAAACTGTTCAAAGGAAGACAGCAGCATTCAGCAGGGAGATGTAATACCCAAGGTATTTGAGAACATGAATTCTTCAGTCAGCCTTGGGATTTATTGTTTTTACTTATATTAGTGATTTGGGCATGCAAGCAATACTCATGATAATGAAATTTCCTGATGGTACAAAACTGAGAGAATGAGTACAGAGGACCAGCGGCAAAAGAATACCAAAATATCTTCCAGAATTAGATACACTATGTTGGAGGGTAGCAAGAAGAGAATTAGATGAACTGTAATTATGTGAAATAAAAGATGACAACATTAAAGAAAAAAGATGACCAGTGAAATGGCAAGCGTATACTGCATAACTAAAGAAACTTAATATGATTGGTCTAGCAAAATGCCACCTGAGAAAATCTATGATTTATTTCTTAAGCAGCACAGGAAAGTAAGCTTATGAGTGGAAACTACTAAAGCGAAGGTTCAGTGCTGGTACAGGAACAAATTCATATGTAGTAACTGCATATAATTTGCTGGAAAAAGATGTCCAATCTTCAAACAGCCGAACAGCAGAATATCCTCCATGCAGTAGTGTAGCTAAAAAGTCTACCTGGTTTTAGGGTGGAGCTTTTACACTTATTAGCAGGGGGATTAGATGATACATTGGTTTTCTACAATAGCAGGAATAGGTTGCAGTAACATGGAAAGTCCTTCTCAATTCTGAGTCATGCAGGAAGAGCTATATCACATTATTGCACACATGGCAGGAAACAGCTGGCAAACTGTGCTTTAAGGATGAGTCTGAAAAGAGGTGATGAGAAGTGATGAGGATGGCGAACAGCACTGGTTAACTAAAGGGGTATGCTGGACTGAACTGGGAAGCCAGGCGCAGTTACCAAAGGCCTTATTTTAGCTGCCTGAGGTGGGGAGATGTGGTGGCTGAAGCATAAAGGGAAAAGTAGGTCAGGGGATGGTATGTGTTTTCTGTGGACGACATAATTGTTACTGAACTTTAAGTTTTTAAAACTCCTGTCAGTTTTTGTGATCATGCTGGTTACCTTTAGATAAAAGATCAAAAAGATAGCAAGAATGAGGTCCCATAGTATAACACAACTAAATACATGTGCATGTATTGGTTTGTGGCCTTAGTGTTACACTTGTCTTTTCTTGCCACATTCCTGTCATTTTGGCTTACGACTCTTACTGGATTCAGGAGGTCTGCAAGAATACATTCTCTTCGGGAAAGGGACTGCATCTTTGCATATTTGAAGATGCTTTTCAAAACTAACAAAAAGGAAGCAAAAGGAAAAAAAAAATCAGCAGCAAAGATATAAATAAATGTAAACCCTCTTTAGCAACTGTTACAGAAACAGCCAACATATGGAAACTTTATTCTCACCTTTCATTTCTTTTCTCTGCCCTCCAAATGCTGCCAGTTGAATTGCTGCCAGGACTTCACCTGCAATAGCTCCTGCTCTTGCATATGCAGTTAACTCCTTGTTGGTGAATACAGAAATTATCTGTGTAGAAGCAAAATATTTTAACACTCCCATTCAAATAAAACCAGAACTACCTCAAGTGTTGTTCTGATGTCTATGAATTCTTAACTCATTGTACTGAATTTGCTATTTTTGCTTTGTCTTAATTATATAGCCTTATAAAAGATCCCATGTTTAATTTACAAGGCAGAAATTTGAAGGGCATCATGACAATGTTTGCATTGCATAAAATGTATTAACTACACAAATGCATGTTGCCTTCTGCCAAAAAAAATGAGGTCGTATTTTCAGTTCTTCTATACTTTCACTATGGAAAGTCAGAGGAGCTGACTAAGATCCCTTACAGTTAGAAATACTTGCACCACTATAGTGTCTGGGGGAGAGAGATTAACAGCCAGGAAGGGTGTTTTTTTGTCAGGACAATCGATTGCCCAAAAAGCATGGGAACATTCATGTTCTTGATACACAGTAGGTTGCAGATGAAGCTATAGCAGGGTACTCGTGCTATGAAGCATTAACAACTGCACATTTTAAATAGGGTTGGGATTTTCATCTTGTCTGAAAGGGCAAAGCTGGCCAGTGTCACTGAAATTCAGTACCTGTTTGGTACTTGACACCCTGATACTCTTTTGCAAGTCGTAGCCGAAAGCAGTTTATGCTCCTATAGTTTCTATTTCTCTCTCAGAGGTCTAGATCCACTTTGTGTGAAACGTAACTGTTTTCAGTAAGTTACTGGGAGCAAAAGGACAATGTGGAGCAGAGTTCACAGTGTGCCTGATGCCTGGCTGTGTCTGCCTGTATCCTTGTGCGGTCCCCAGGGATAATGTCCTCCTTGCCTTGGGGTCAGAGCCCACAAATGGGCCTTGTCACAGGGAACCTGCTTCACAGCTGGTTCCTGCCAGAACTTCCTGTCAGTTACCTGTGATGACCACAGCTCTGCTGTTTTATTTCATTTCTGCATTTATTTTACTGTCAGTACTCATTATTTTGGTGTAGTTGTCATGAAGTCCAGTGAAAAAGACAAAGGTACTGCTTATCTACCCTCTCATATGAGGGTATGTTATACTTACATAAATTCCGCAGAGGTATAGCTGAGTGTATGTTGGAGGCACCACACTTCTTCAGCTGTACCAGTGTCATCATGCACCTGCTCACACCTTTCTATATGTTGCCAAGGTTTAAACTCAGTAAGGGCCAGACTGTATTTTTAAGTCTTACGGATACCAAATAGGACTACAGAAGTTCATTGAAAACTCTCACTTCTTGCCTACTTTTGACCAGAGAGCTGAAGAGAATCACAGAACCGGACAGAGTGCCCGAATAACAAATGTTAATGTCCAGCCTTTTGGAAAACCAGTTGTAAATCCATTGAAAAAGATAGTCACTGCCTGCAAGAACATTGCCATTTCTCCCCTATTGCTTTATTAATCTTAGATATGTCACTGAAAAAAACCCCGCAAAACAAACAAAATACATTCAAACAAATAAGAAAGTGAGGAAAAGACAGAAATTAACTCTTTGGATGCAGTACACTTTTCAGTGCTCCACCACGTTTGTAACACCTGCCATTCAATACACCTACAAGTCTGCAGCCACAGGGGGCATGGAGCAGCATTCCCCAACATCTCTGTCCCTCAGGCTCCATTTAAATGATCTGCTCTTCAGCCTGGAGAAGAGAAAGCTGCATGGTGACCTCATAGCAGCCTTCCAATATTTGAAGGGGGCCTACAAAGATACTGGAGCAGGACTGTTCATCAGGGACTCTAAGGACAGGACAAGGGATAATGGGTTCAAACTTAAAGAGGGGGAGTTCAGGTTAGATATAAAAAAAGGAATATAGATATATTTTTTACTGTTAGGGTGGTGAGGCACTGGAATGTGTTGCCCAAGGAAGCTGTGAATGCTCCATCCCTGGCAGTGCTCAAGACCAGGTTGAACAGAGCCTTGGATGACATGGTCTAGTGTGAGGTGTCCTGCCCATGGCAGGGGAGGTGGAGCTAGATGATCTTAAGATCCTTTCGAACCCAAATCGTTCTATGATTCTATGACTCTATAATACAGATCTCAGGATCCGTATAAATAATAGCATAACCTACAGAGGAGTTTAATAAGATAAAATAACACTGCTCTGAGGGAAGTATTACAACTGAATTTCAGTTGTTAGAACTAATACTCTGTTGGCAATGAACCGGTATTTAATACTTACTCTACAAGTCTAGCATTATGTTTGCCTATATCATTTACCATCAAGCCATCCGATCTCCTGTCTCAATACAGCATGAAAAAATTCTTGTCAGATTGTTTTTATTTGCTGGCAAGTAGCCAGCGTCCAAAGTGCAACTTGAATGTAGGCAGCAAAAAGAACGTCAGCTCCTATTCCTGGATAAAAATTTGCACATCTAAAAGGGAACAGAAAGATTGAAAATAATTCTAATCCAAAAAGGGCTAGCTGCCATTTCTCTTTCTTCACTGTAACAAATATTTTTGAAGTTGTTCCAGAATCAGATTTCAGTTGTTATCTTTTGCAATTTTCACAAAATAAAAACAAAAAATAAAATTAAAAAGCATTGTCTCAGAATCCATGAAGACAGATTAAAAAAACAAGCTTAGAATAAATGTCATATTTACCCTTAGAAACACTTACCTTAATGAATGAAAATTAAGACAGGGATTTTAAAAATGTTCTAGAGATATAAAAACAAAGTAAGTTAGGTTTCAGGATATCCACTTTCATTTCATGAAGTAAAGTTGGAGACCTCGGATTTCAATTGTTTGCATGCTGTCATCATGTAACTGTTTTGTTTAATCATCTTTGAAAAACATTGATTTTAAAACTTGTGTTCATTCTTATGGAAGCATAAACATGTCAGTGGTTTAGGTCCTGTTCATGCAATTACAACAAAATAAGGCTCCGCACATACAAAAAAAGAGGGCAATAAGGAAAGCCATTCTAAGTGCATTTGTTACAAATGAATGTGAATGGTGTTTTAGTCATGATTTATTTAAAATCAAATTAAAAATATGTTCATATTTAAACTGAAAAAGACTAGCACATTAATGAATAACTTAAAATTAAGTCATTAAAATAATTTTAAGCAGTAGTTGAATGTTGTTCTTAATCATTGCATGCATAATAAAAAAGCTACAGAAAGCAACAAAACTAGGAAAAGCAACCCAGAATTTATGCATTTGTTCGAGTATTCAGTTTATGCCAAAACGCAACAGAATGAATTTAATTTTGGTTCAAAATCTCTATTAATTAGGGTTATTTTATAATATCATTAGTAACAATTAATTGGAAAATAAAAATATGTGGCATTGTGACTTATTTGTTCAATGAGAATTGTTAAGAAACGTGTAGCTCTGATGTGGCTAGATCAGACAGAACTGGTAAATCACACAGATTTGTGGCTTTTGCATCACAAATATACCCAATGTTTATGTTCTATTCCAGTTCCAGAATTGAATCATATAATTTTTATGTCAATAATTCCTAATTCTTACCCTACACAGTGGGGTTTGTACAGCAAGAGTAGAATTTGCCATTTGTAACTTCATACTCCCTTCAAGGAGCAGACCATCCTGGCTTACTTACAAACCAAACACCCTTCTCTGAGGCTGAACAAGAAGTCTAGGGTTTACTTTTCAGAAAGAGAAAAAGAAACAACCCCCCTCCAACCATAAACCTGGAAATCACTCAGATGATGATGTCATGTGTCCCCACAGCGTGTCTCTGAAAATAACTGGTTAACACCTTAGAAGACTGTGAGAAAAACATTATTAGACTAATATGAAACAGCTTGACAGATAGTTTAATCAGACCACCTGTTGCATCTCAGTCCCTATTTCAATTTTATTCAATCAGAAAATGTTAAAAATACATAGTAAATTCTTGGTCTAATTTATATTTTTTTAGTTCTGAGCTATGCAGATTTGTTTGGTATTATATAAAAATGTTTTCTTTTATCAATTTTAGATTTGGTGTCTCTCAACTACACTGTCTGTTCTTTGTCCTTCTAGAAGAAAAGAGTACCAATGAATACTTGATTTACCTTCCCAATATCAACTTGATTTACCTTCCCAATAGCAATCATTATTATTATTTGGCTGATGTTTAGATGGATATTCCTCTGTGTTTGTAGTGCCAAAGACTAATTGAAAACTGAAAACTTCATACAGCTACTAGGGTTTCCTAAGTATTATCCTTTAAACAGTTTATAAACTAACAGAAAATAGATGGTTCAAAGATATAAGTAATTAGCTGACTGATATGGGGCCATTTAATCATGGGTAAAACAAAGTAGTTCTGGGGCTTTGCATGTGACCAGTTCCAACATTTTAGGAAATTTGTTAGGCATCAGTCAAAACATTCATGATTTTGATGAAAATGAGAAAACCAAAGAGCAGGAAATGGGGAATCTCTGTAGAAGCTCTTGCAGAGCTGGCACAGCTGCAAGAGATCCCCTATACTCCCAGGACCTCCCTCAGAACCAGCTGGGAGGCAGCCATTCATGCATTGAACTGTGCCTTACTCTCTTATAGTTGGTACCTACTAAGAGAGGGAGAAAAGCAGCAGAGTAAAGGAAAAAGGATGAACAGGGAAGTTGTGGCAGAGAGAAGCCAGCTTGCCAGGCAGGCAGGACTGGCAGCAAAATGAGAGCTGTGTAGGGCGAGGAGGAGGAGTGGAGGATGTGGGCAAGGAGGAACAGCAAGAGCAAGAGAACGCATTGAAGGAAAGGCATGAGAACTGGCATAGGAATAGAATAAGGTATCCTGACACATAAGAAGAGGTAGAACCCTCCCTCTGAGTTTCTGGCATAAAGGTTGTAGGTTTGCAGGAGCATCTGGCACAGATTGAGATTAGAGTGGGAAAATGCAAGGTACTCCTGTCTCAAACGATGTTAGTTTAGAGACATAACAAGACTTGATTTTTTTTTTCAGTTCCATGGAACAATTATAAAATTATTCTTGGGCTAAATATCAGAATCATCTTTAGAGGACAATTGCAAGAGTCCTCTATTACAAGGAAAGAATAGGCATGAAATGAATGAAAACTTTCCTATTACCTGGTCATTTATTTCTCCAACTTTCCCATCAGAGCATGAGAAAAAAAAATCTATAGAAAAATTCACTGATGTATGGTTCAATAAAGAAATATTTGCTAGAGAGAAAATTAGAGAAAAGCTTGTTAATGATTTTTATTTAATTGCATTATAATGATTTCCTTCTGTAAGTGCCTATCGCAACAATGCTGAATGAAGATTAAGAGCAGTCAGCTATGGAACACCTTACCCAGCCCTTGAATGTGTTTAAGGGAAATAGAGCTATGCAACTCATTACATAGCATTTTCTGAAGGAGAAGGGAACATTTGACCTCTAATACAATGAACAGTTAAAAAAAACCCTAGTTAAATTCAGCTACTGTACAATCAGTAGCCTGAGTTACACATTTTAAACAAAATATTTTCTCTGGAGTATGTGCTGATTTTATGAATATTTATAAAACAATACACTGGAGCTATAAAACCCACCTGACTTAATAGTGCCCTGGAGTACTTAATGAATGTAGAATCATAATAAGTAAAGTTCAGACAACTATTGAATATGATATTAGGTACTTTCTTCCAATTGTCCAGGGGAAAAACTTTTATTTAATACATTCTTGTTGCCAGAGGTTAAAGGTGTAATTAAATTGTATAAGGATTCCTCTACATGTGAAGCTAATCAGAAATGAGCAATTCTGAAATGTGCATTTGGCACTGTAATCCCAGAATAAAGATGTCGTGGCCTGGTTTGGCCCTGCATTGTCTTCTATCACCCTGATTTACCCCACTCCGCCATGCATTGTCTTGTCACACATTGCCTTGCCCCATTCTGTCCTGCATTGTATTTCCCACCCTGCATTGTCTTTCCTGCCCTGCATTGTCTTGCCACGCCCTGCCCGCCCTGCCCCGCCCCACATTGTCTTGCCCTGCTCTGCATTGCCGCTCCCTGCCACTCCCTGTATTGTCTTGTCACACCCTGCTTTGTCTTACCTCTCACTGCCTTGCCCCATCCCCCCAGCCTTGCCCCGCCCTGCATTGTCTTGTCAGGTCCTGTAAGTGCCTTGCCTTGTCTTGTGTTGTCTTGGCCTGCCCTGCATTATCTTTCCTCTCCTCACCCTTCCTTGTTTTGTTTTGTCGTGCTCTGCATTGTCTTATCATGCCCAATATTGTCTTGCTACGCCTTATTGTCTTGTTCACATGCTGCCTTGCCCCTCCCCATACTCCAAATGAAGAAGAGAAAAAAGAAAAGGAGTAAAACTGTCATTCTCATTGCATAATGATGAGTTATTGAGTAAAAATACATCTGCAGATGCATGGCAGGAATGTGGTAGAGAGGAGAGAGTGGAGCACATCTGACCCCTATTATTTCTCTGTCCTAGTAAAAAAGCATTACTACTTTCAAAGAACTTCAAGAAGCATGTAACTTACCTGTCCTTTAACTAGCCTGACTTCAGTTCTCTCAGTATTTTGTATCAACCTTTTAACAAAACAGGATAGATACAGCTGTCACTATCTTTCTGCAAAGGAATGAGGCAGCCAAGTTTTCAATAACCCAAATGGAAATTCTCAATCATAGAATCAAGATACAAGCAAAGCTTTCTGCTCCTCAGACAGGCTTTCCCTGACCTGGGGGGGCGGTGTTCAACTGGATTTATCTGCCTTCAGAGCCATAATCCATTTCTGTAAGGAATGAGATCATCTAATCCAAATCCTAGCCCAAGGGGGGTCAAATAGAGCAGGATGCTTGGTGCCATGTCTAGTCTAGTTTTAAATGTTTAAATGTAGACTCCACAGGCCTCCTAAGCAGCCTGTACCAGTGTTTAACCACCCTCACAATAATAAACTGTTTTTTCACATTCAGATGGAATTTGATGCATAGCTTCTTGGATACAACTGAGTGATGTGTAAGGACATACATTATCACCTACAATGAGAAGTTCATTGGTGTGTTATTGAGAATTATTTTTAGCCAGCTGTTCTCTCGCATGTACATCCTAGATACATATTTTATTATAATATAAGGAATCATAATAAACCTGACAGTCTGGAACATACTGGGAGTAACTCAACATGAGCTCGTTTGATTCTTCTTCTTGATGAAACTTAGAAACAAAAGTCCAAATCAGTTTTTAGATAGCTATAGCTGAAGAACAATTGTGCAATAGAAAATGGATTTTCCAGATCAAATACAATTAAGATAATAAGGTAAAGCTAAGAAATTTACTATGACCAAATACTATAGTATAGCTACATCTCTAAATATAGAAAACATATAGTTTGAGGAAAAATTATATTGCAGTGTTCAAGTATCTGTTTAATATGTGAAACCCCCAATATGGACTTTTTAAGATGACAGATTTAATGGCTTACTGTGAAATGGTAAATGGATAAAAAATTATATTCAGATGCCTGGGATATGCAACCTCAATCTTTAGGCTGGAATCCAAGTAATTGGCCAGTTTGTCAGTTATTTATCATCTGTGAAACTGAGGTCAGTAGGCAAAATACTTGAAAATGTTGAAATGATTCCTCCTAAACCAGCTATAATATTTCTTACTGTTATGTGGGTGTTTTGAAGATTAACATTTGCAATATGCCTTGAGTATTTAGAAATAAAGCTGTGGATGAAAACAGTAGTCCAAAACTTTTGTTGACTTGATCTGAGATACAAGTTCCTTTTATTTACATGAATATTCTGATGCTTTGCTTTTGAACATGATATGTGAATCCCGAAGCAAACACCTAAAAGAGGGATTTGCTCTATCCAGAAGATAGAGGCAGATAGGTGATTATGGGCAGGAGAACTGCAGCTGCTATTCTGATGTTTGTACGTGATAGTACAAGAATCAAAATCATGGCCTGTGCTCAACATCATGAGCAGCTACACACACATAAACAACTCTGTTAGTACTCCATGGGGCTTTTCAGAAATGTCAACTCTGATTTTGTGCCTCAAGCACCAGACTATTTACTGACCAAACTGATATACATTTTCTTTCCAGCTGGGAGCTGAAAGTTTTTAAATTCTGTAGTTACATATTTTTTTCAATGAGACCATTATCTGCAGAACAGTTTTCCTATGATACTCATGAATACACACACCAGAAGCTCATTTTTGTGAAGCAGTCTCACCCTAGAAACAAATTTTTCCTCAGTGTAGAGTGATAAACCATCTCTGTATCTCCACTGCAGCCAGCTTTATCAATTATATAACTAAATTCTTTAAAAATTGTTAATGCAGGTAACATAAAAGTGCATTGTACATCTGTTAAAAAGTTTGTGGTATATTAAATTGAACTAAACATTGAATTTCCTGTCCATAGCTGCAAAATCAAGCAATTATGTCATGCTTGTATCTTGCATTAGCAGGAAATACTAAATTCACCTGGTGTAAAATACTGATGTCTGTTGTTGTGTTACAGGTGAAAAGTTTCACTTTAACATAATATGTAACATAACTGTAGTATTTTAATACTCAAGTTTGTTAATTTCTATATATGTTCTTTATACATTCCATGTAGAATGTCAGTTATTTTGAATATAATACCTCTTAAATAAGTAGTTCACTGAGGAAAATGGCACTCAAATTCTGTATCTGAAATCAAATTACCCACATTCAATGAAAACCTCTTACTCTTGCAATACTCAGAAATATTTTTAATACATGGGAAGACTCTTCTTTAACCTTCTCCAGTTATCTTAATGTATTTTGTTACAAATAGGATTAAATTAGGAAGAAATAAATGAAAGGCCTTTAATTTAAACGCTAAGATAAACATTATCTACCATTGTTTATTGACTCCAGTAGGACTGCTAAACAGCACAAGCTGAGAAGAGCAGCTACTGTCTACTGCCCTAGTCAAATTCTTAAGAACCCTGACTTCAGTAGACATGGTAGCAATGCTGTCAGGACTGTAAATTGATACTATGCCTTTAGAAAAGAGTGGGGATCCTGGACAGTAACCAAAACCTCATAATAACATGCTTTTTGGATTAGACAGAACACTGCATATATTGAGTTGAAGGTATACATGAAGAAGAAAAAGAAATTACTAAGAGAAAATGCAGAGGAACTTAGCTATTTTCGGAATGAATGAGGATATCATGTGGCAAATTAATGACATGGACACAGAAAATGAAAGTCATTGATTAATAATATTTGTGATAATGAAGAAAATACACACCTTCCATCATGAACTCAAAGGAAACAAGTGTGAAAGTTCAGACACAGAAATATCTCCTAGCATTTAATTTTTTTCATGAGTAATTCTAGAGAAATTTTAAAAGTTATTTTAGAAATTCTTTATCAGTGAAAGATTGTTCACTGCATTAAAAATTGTTAACATATTTGTTTCCTTTACTAAGCAAATGTATGATATAATTTCTACCCACTGACACAACAAATCTATTACAATTCATTAGAAAGTGCATCATCAAAAATTACAAAGCCTAGGTTTTTTTTAAAAAAAAAAAGACTAAAATTCAGAATTTAGTAAAAAAACCTTCCTATGTTCTCACTTGAATCTTCAGACTATGGTAAAGATCTATTCCATTCTTGCAATTGCAAGTATAACTTATCTATAGTGTAGTGCAGACTAATAGCTTTATTCGTGGACAAGAACCTGATTGTATTAAGTAATACATAAATAGGAAACAAATTTGTTAGTCAAATTGTTTTCCTATCTAAGGAACAAAAAAAGACATGTAAGTGATTCAAGAGGAATACAATGAGACTGCATCAATCAACATTCTGGAGAATGGTTTTAGTACAATCTTAGGCAGTTAGGCTATCTGTGTATAAATATCTACATGTAGATAGGACAGATCATATATATAAATCTCAGGGAATCAGAAATTGCTGTGACAGGAGTGTGGAAGACAGATTAATCAGGCCAGTTTTAAACTCAATAACAAAACTTTACTGCATAGATATTCATTAACAGTATACGTGGCTAATGGTTAGTTCTGAATAATTATTAATCACTATTAGTACATACTCAAGGCAGTTAGTCATCCTAAATTAGCAGCTAATATACAATACCACAGAGCTGACGACATGTACAAAGTGTGGTTACAGTCCTGGAGAGTCTTAGTCATCTGGGAGATCAGGTTCAAGAGCTCTTCAATGAAGGAAGCTAACACTGAAAGATGCCTTCCTTCCTTCTCCTCTAAGCCCAAATTCCAGATTTTCACCTTTTATAAAACACTGTAGTTTTTAGAGGGTGCTTAGCCCTTGACCTCTGAACCCTAGAACATTGGGAGACTTGCAGATACTAGTTTCATAGGCTGCAACAGGTGCCTCGCATTGCTCACCAGTTGCGAGTTGTTTTCTTACCTGTTCCTTCATTTCTGTGTTATACTTAAAGCAGTCTTTTCTCAGCTCTTAAGGTTGCACCTCTTGCATGATCAGTAACTGACCATCAATGAGGTAATAGTTCCAGGACTTTTGTTTTCAGCCTGCATCCACATGACCTTTGCTGTCATCCCAGGCTACCATTCCACATCATAACAAAAGACATCTGGCATCAACCTCCAACTGACCTGCAAGTTCTTGTAACAAGTTGATAATAAGCCTTGCACAGGCGCAGTGAGGATAAGGCTTGAGGTTTGCTTCTGGCACCAGCAAAACTAATTTTACTGAACATGGAAATATTTACAGGTTGTTTACCAGACATGCCTGACTAATCTGGTTTTGACAGAGTTCAAAGCAAGCTAATATTCATTATATCTGGCTTAGGATGCTTCTACTTTTATGAGTGCAATAGGCTTCTGTGTTGGTCACATAGGAGACTGTTTTGAATAATGAAAAATAGTAGTGATAAAATGGCACATATTTACTTGGTATTTCTTGTTTTCATAGGACTTAAGAAAGGAAGGAGGAAAATCAAAAGTATCAAGACTGTCTATTGATATTGAAATAATTACAGTGACGAAAATAGCAGTATTGAAATAATTACAGTGACAATTCAGAGATAACTACTGCTTTTAATTTATATGTTGCACGACCCACTTTGAGCATTGACCAGAGAATAGTAGATGCCTTTTAAAGCCAGGAGTTGCTGATGGGTCCCTTGCTCTACAACCCTGCCATTCTGGACTACAGCAATCTTGTCAGCGTTTTGGATGGTGGAGAGGCGGTGAGCTATCACGATGCAGGTGCGACCTTCTCTGGCTTTATCCAGCGCTTCCTGGACAATCTGCACAATGAACAAACCACAAGGTGAACTGTTATGGCAGCTGTAGTGAAATATACCTCAATTGCCATCTGTGAATTAAACTGCAATATGACAGAGAAAGGCAATATCTGTAGCTTTAGCTTCCTGTTTTAGAATTGGCTTGTGTTGGCAAAGAGTCAAAACTGTCATAGTAGATGATGCCATGATATCTAAGAGGACGAGATAGAAACAGCTCATTACTGAGGTGCATGGCAGGAGAACAAGAGAAAATGGTTAAAAATTGTAACGGGAGGTTCTGAAAAATGTTCACCACAAGGATAATTAAGCATTGGAACAGGAACAAAAGAGGCTGTTGAATCTGCCTGTATATTTTCAAGGACCCTACTGGACACAGCACTAATCATTCTTGTTTGAATTCAGTATTGGCACTTGTTTGAAGAGGAGGTTTGATTAGAGACCTCCAGAGGTCCCTTCATAACTGATTAACATATGGGAGTTAAATCAGTAATCTTGGGTCAACTATTATCATACTAGTTCTCATGATTTCACAGGGAGTCTCATGAATCATGTTTTTATTAAAGCTAGCACTGGCAGAAAAACACTAATAAGAACCTCTGCTTTCTTTTCCTTATTTCTTATATTTATTAATGCAAAATAAAATATGAGATTAAATTTCTGTACCTAGCTGGCACATAATTAAGAAAACAAAAGAGCCTGGAATTGTTTAATGGCATTTCCCCCTCAAACCTGATGTTTTCATGCATAGGTTTGACCAAAACTTAGTCCACAGGGTTTGAGATTTTCATATAATAGTATTTTTTATAACGTTTGCCTCATTAATAGTAAGTACTTTTGTAGAATCTGTTAATTTTCTACACCTAGACTGTACTTCTGTTACACCAAGATTATGGCTTTAGGCTTAAAAAAAGAAAGAAATGTTCTAGCAGTTTTTTCACTGGAAGTTTGCATATTAGCCATGAACATATAGCAAGGACTAGAGAGCAATGGGAGAAATTATGAAAGCAAGATCTGGCAGTTTCCTAGTTCTCTGGCAGCATCCTCAGTCTTTTCAGCTTCTGAAGTTTGAGACTTCTGATTCAATTTTGATAGCACTTTCAATTGAAGAATTCCAGGCAAAGAAATGCTTTCTTCATTGCTACTTCAACTTGCTTACTGCCACACAGACGCAAAAAAATGCAGGTTATTTTTTGGCAAGGAGGAGTAAAACCTTTATATTTGTCTATTATTAGCATAACATGTAATTTATATAAACCACTATATTTCCAGCTTTGGGCTTTAATATGTGGGAGTGAAAACAATAATCATAATACAAAGAAAGATAGATTTAGACTCTGGATTTTTGGTTCAAGTTACCTTTTCACTTTCTGTATCTAAGGCAGATGTAGCTTCATCCAGTAGCAGAATCTGGGGCTGACGTACAAGAGCTCGGGCTATAGCAATACGTTGTTTCTGGCCACCAGAAAGTTGGGTTCCTTTGTCTCCTACGCGGGTATTGTATTTCTAGAAACAATATATTAAGTTCATACTATGCATGCAAATCGATTCTGAAGCATGTATTTAAGCATATGGACCCTGACATCTATGAAGTGAATATTCCATGCCAATAGCTCTCTGAAAACAGATGACCAGCATTGCTATCTGCCACAGATCTACAGTTCTTTCACTAGAAGACTTCTTTGTAGCATCACACATTTTATAAACTCAAAGTAACAGCACCTGTAAAGTTGGAAGGCAACATAATTCTCTATCAGGAGATAAAAAAAACAAAGTTCATTGATAGTCTATGGCAATATTGGGGATCAAGTCATGAGTTTAAACACTCCAAGCTAGCTACGTATAAGATGCATCAGTTTCATGCCAAATTATATATGTAGACATAGACATTTATACACTTCATCTGTATCTATTCTACAGTTTTGGACATTTAGTTATGCCAGTTAAGGACGAACAGTCATGTCTAGACAAACTCGTGTAGTTCGAGGTATTACATATTTGGTCGCAAAAAGCACCAAAGTTTCATGAGATATCATTATATAACAGAATATTTCTCTGCAAAGTCTTGGAAAGAGCAGATCTTGATAAACCATTAGAAACTAAACATGATCTGAAAAAATTATGTTGTTTTGTGTTTTTTTTAAAGAAATGCAAAAAGCAGCCTAAGAACCTGAAGCTAAGCTGAATATATATAACGTACAACTAAGCTGGCAAATTCCTTGCGTCAGAAGTTTTGGATACAAGTTGACAGGTTAGAAATTGACTTACTTGTAAACATGTCTTGCTGTTCACTGCCAAGTTTTTTGTATGGCAGACCTTTCATCTGACACAAGATATTAATTCCTACATTATTATGTGTTGGTCAGATATATATGAGAAAAACTTCCCTAGTATTTTTTTTTTAACTGTAGGAATACTGGAAATATAAATTCTGACTATGGGTAACTGGAAGAAAAGTGTAAGAAAATTGTCAGTCTCGCAGAATCTTTTACATATGCTTGAGATAAATAGGAGCTTAAAAAGAAATGCTCATCTGTTTAAAAACCCGTCCCACACTTCCAGCTCTCAATTAGTTTTAATTGTGGATTTTTTTCCCTGACATGTTAAATGTTCAGCTCTCCATCTGACAATGGAGTCTGCCAGCATAAAAATGAGAATGGCAAACACAGTTCAGAAAGGATAAGATTTAAAAATCATTTTCAGATCTATTTGCATCTAAGGGAATGATTATATTCCAGGGAATCATAAATGGAGATATTTTTAACCTGCCACAGTAGATCACCTCCGGTTCTGAGTAGGAGAGAAAAGGAACAACTTACACATGGCAGAGAGTCAATGAAGGAATGAATATTGGCTTCTTTTGCTGCATTAACAATTTCCTCATGTGACACCTGCCGGCTGTTGTCTCCATATGCAATGTTTTCACCAATAGTGCAGTCAAAAAGGATCGGTTCTTGTGAGACGATACCAATCTGAGCTCTCAGCCACTTGATATTTAGTGTCTTTGTATTTTTGCCATCAAAAAGCTGAAAACCCAAACATTTTGAATTTTAGTCACATGGCTATATGTGCGTTTGAGATTTACTGTAAATTTATACACAGAAGTTATGCAATTGCAGCTCTTTCCTTAGCGATACATAGTGCCTTGCCCTCCTTCTCTATGTTCCAAAATTTTCAAAGGGCTATCATGTAGAAGTGAGGATAGTCCCTTCTGCTGCTTCAGGCCTTTTTCTTGCGTCAAGATTTAATGACGATTTTGAAGACAGTGGAAGATAGGATATGCTGAGACAACATCAGATAACTTTGTGTAAAGTTCTTTCATTTCTTTCTTCAGCGTGAGAACTTTCCTCTATCTCACATATATATTCCCACTGAAAGAACAGATTGGCACTAGTATTCCATTTAAATAAAGGAAGAGTTGGGTTTATTCATTCACACACTTGTAAGCCAAGCATCCAATCTTAAATTTAATCATGATGTAATGCCTGACAATGGACAAATTTACTTCTGGATTCCTTACGATGTCATTTGTAGCCAGTTTTCTTTATTGGCATCTCTGTCACGCTCCTGAAAATTTGGCTACTGAGTTGCCATCATTGTCTGTTAGATAAATGACAACAGATTATTTTTCTGGATAGATCAGTTTCATAATTATACAAGTAATATCAACTCAGACACAAATATACCAGATCATCCAGAGGGCTGTTACATACCCACCAGAATCACCCAGTGCAGTGCTCAGGCTCTGTGACATGATCAGCTGGATAAATTGAAGAGCTGCCCCTTCATAGCATGGCTACTGGATATGATCAGTCTACTAATTCCACAGTTTGTGCTAGAACAGCCAATTCACAGCCAATATAATTGTTTTTCAAAGGAAGGAGATCATAAGAACCTGATTCAAAATCCACTGAAATGAGTGGCAGCATTTCCACATATGTGAATGTAAAGGCAGAGGGGAAAGCCTGAAGGCTGAAATTGCTTTCAACTACTTTGATATTTGCCACCTCTTTTCCTTAGAATTCCAATGGATTTTCAGGCTGCTAAGGTCTGCTCCCTGCTCTTAATTTGATGTGAAAAATCACTGATGAAACTAAAGAACTCAGTTCTATGCTGCTTCTTTCTACACATCAGTTTTCTACCCTGGACCTGTTTGGACATTTCAAACTGAAAAAGATCTTGCCCTTTGCATCTAGGCCTTATTTAAGTATTGTTTTACCTTTTGTGAGCATCTCTGCAAAGACAGCTTCTGAAATCATCCTTATTCTCACCTCACCCAACCCAAAATGTATGTATTCTTTTTCAAACAAAATGTCTGGGTTCTTTTTCAATCAAAATGTCTGATCACATTTATGTCAAAAAGAAAACAACAATAAACAGTGTGAAAAAAAAACATGTAAGGTTGCTGAATAAGTAGTGTGGGAAGACCTAGATGTTTTTTAAACCAAAATTACTGAAATATTCACAATATATAACTTGGTAAGTGGGCATACTCTGAAAGATGTTTCTGACAAGTAAAAATTCCGATAAAATTTTTTTTTTTATCAATATTCACTATTTTAGGAAAGAAAATATGGCAAATTCTATTACTTTATTATACAGATGTAGACACATATATTTAATAACTTCTAAAGTGTTCTTAACATAAAGACCTCAGGAAAACCACTCTGAATCCAAAGCCTTCATTAGGCTGTGGATCAGTCATATTTTTACCATGCAGATCTTGTTTTATGAATTCATTATAATGTGAGAAACAGGGCCTTTTCCCATTATGTTATTCATCACGTTTAAATAAAGAGCTCTGATGAGCCACTGTTTGTCTTTAACATGAAAAATAGGTTTAAAATAAAACTAGGAATATCTATTATACTTTATCACATCAAACCAAATAAGCACACCCTCACTTAACATGTTGACATGTTCTTACAAAAATACGTACCATTTCTCCACCAAGTGGATCATAAAATCTCTCAAGCAGCTGAATAACAGTGCTCTTTCCACAGCCACTGCTACCAACAAGAGCCAGAGTTTGTCCCTTTTCTACTTTTAGATTCAAACCTTGGAGGATTTTGACTCCTGGTCGGTTTGGGTAGTTAAATGCCAAATCTTTGATCATTATGCTTCCTCCAAATGTTTCCTGCAATTGAAATAATGTTCGTGTTACATCTTTAAAACGATTTGACAGAGGATTCAAACAAAATTGCCAAAGTCTTTCCCTCCCTCCCCCATGGTCATTGAAATCAACTGTTTTTCATTTGCTGGAACGCTGACTTTAACCTGGTGATTTGAATCTTTGTGAAGCTATAAAATCAAAGTACAGCACTGAACTACTTTGAAAATGCTCATAATTCTGCTGATTGGATTCCACACAAGTTGCACCTTAACCAGATTTTCGACACAAATAACATTTAGGCAGTGTAGGCAAAAGCTGGACTCACAATAGAGAACATAGTCCATGGTGTGTTTAGGTAAAGTGTTGAGAAAACATTGACATAAGGAAGTAAGCAGAAAGAGAAGAAAAATGAGTTTGGAGTGAGAAGAATACTGTCCATATTGGCAATAAATAATATTGCCCATCACACTTGGCTTACTTACAGGCTTCTCTCCTTCTTCACTGTAACTATCTATTAAGGGTACTCTTTCAAACAGCAGAAACAAGTGGGTTGCTGATATCTTTGCTTTGGCATAGTCTGGAGCAAAAGAGCTGGTCTGTCCTAGCGCCATTGCACCAAATACAACAGCTGAAAACACTCTATAAAAAGAAATCAGGGGGAGAAAAATCAATAAATACACAACGAAGAAAAAGTCAATGGAAATGGGACTGTAGTCAATTTTTTCTTTTACTCAGAGAAAAAAGGGGTTACATTTAAAAAGAATAAAGTAGTAACCAACTATAACTGCTTTAAATACTCATTTAGCTTCAGAAATGTCTTTTATTCTCTTTTACGGACATGAGATGAACAAGACTCTGTTCCAAATTCAATGTTTTCATTACTTATTATTTCTTTAATTATTAATACTGGTGAACTGCATTAAGTCTCAGCTGGGGCTAAGAGGAAATTGGTGGATGGGTGGTAAAATCGCTACTCTAATCCTATTCCAATATTGCTGTGGTTTCTTCTCTATGGTTCAATGACCTCTGGAAGTTAGTGATTAATTTTTAAGGCATCAATGAAAATAAGAAATCAAGCATGTAATAAGGTGACAGTAAAGATTTAATTTGCTATGACAGCTTTGCTGGAAAGAAACTGAAGGGTTTACAACACAAAAAAGAAGATTGAAAACTGTACTATTGTTGTTTTATGGTGAATTTAGATGTATCTTTACAGGCTACATTAGAATGGTTTAAGAGCCTGATGTCCTCAGCTATTAATTACTGCCACACCACATAAAATTACTCATCACTGAGAAGGAGAAATTGACTTATGAGAACTCTTAGCCTGCGTTAAGGCAAAGTAAAATAAATTAATTTATATTATTTTTATGTTTTCTCTTTAAAGCTTTATAAACTGATCTGTATTATTCTGCATTTGAACGGCTTTGAAGGGCTCACACAGTATTAGGTCAGACAAACTGAGGCACAGGAAGTACACTCACCGAGCTGGCTAGAGATGTTCAGTTAGCTGTTGGGATGCAGACACTTTCTAATGCCTAGTATCAGTCAAAATAAGCTGTGCTATCTACCTTTAATCAGGTTGCCAATAAGATTTTGTATTGATTGGCCTTTGTTAGGTATTCAGGTCACTGATATCCATACTGGTAGAATCTCACTCTTTTCATACTTGTTTCCATGGGCCTGTATTGAGTTAGTGCCTTTTAAATTACAAATTATATGTATTCTGAGTTTATGTACGATCTAGAAGAATGGAACTTTGGTTATGATAGGGGCTCTTAGGTATTACGGCACATGATGAGATAAACAATGATTAAAAACCCAAAATATAAAAGAAAGAGGCTAAGTATAAGCTATAATTTCAAAATTATTCCTTTAATTTTTGTACAGTTTCTGCCCTTAAAAGCCTATATAATGTACCCTCAGAGACAAATAATTGTACTGTTCCTTGTGTAACTTCACATTGCAATGGATGCATTTTCTAAGAATACTGCAAATCAGAATCATATTTTATTTGCAGTGCCCATCTAAATTAAAAATAAAATGCTCCACCTGACTATGGGTTTGTGCAATACTCTACATACTGTTCTTACATTCATGGTTCATATGTCCATTTCCCAAACAAAGCTGGCTGATTTAAGTAAACAAGCTTCTTATCAAAAAGTCATCTAAAATAATTCAGTTATCTTTTAATTTTAGTGAACAGCATCTACCTTATGGAATCCCGTTACCCAATTATTTCATGTGTATTTTAGAGAATATTTCAAATTTCAATCAATAAACCTTACACAGAAATAAAAAAGATGCTGATGACCTAATCTTTAAAAAGATTTTTAGAATATTATTATGCTTCAATAAACAGGTACAACCATGGTTTTTACAGAACATACAGAGGACCTCATGCTACATGAACAATAGGATTGTGGGAATAAAAAAACTGGCATAAGTAGGATACCGTTTCAAACTCTGGAAAACATAATGGTCCCCAAAAAATACAGAAAAAGAAATCCAAAATTAGGTCTATCCAAACAGCTCAGATTCTGTAGTCACCTGAAGTATCTACTTTGTAATATGCTTTCATTATATTTAATTACAGAAGAATTCGTCTGTTTTCTTATAGCTTACTCAATGGGTTAGTATCTACAGCAGTAAACAAAGACAGTTGTCTGGACTGACAGAAAAAGATTGCGAAAGAGATACTTACAAAAACACACTTTTAAACTCCATGTATCCATTTACCACTAGATAGGCACCAAACCGGAAACAGCCAGCATAGGTAAAGAACATCATTGCTTGTGAAAGGGCAAAACAAAATCCAAATATATGTGCCTTCTTCACAGAATTTCTGTAAAAAAGAATGCATATTTTCATAAAAATGTGCAACCATACTGAAGTCCTGATTTGCAAAAAAACCAATTAATTGACTTTAGGTCATACTGTTACAGGTGGGAACTGTATTCAAACAACACAATCCTTTGTCTCCTGTTAGAGAGGAAGAGTGTTCAAGAGAAAGTTTCGTTTCCAGTATTTTATTTAATTTCAAGAACGGCTTGGAGTAAGATGACAACTTAACTACTATGTGTAATTATTGTCTTATCATTTCCTAGTTTGAGTGTTAAAACATTTTACAGTTCTGTCCATGATTACCACTTTGAAGATGTAAGTAACACATCTGAAATAGTACTACTGCATCACATAAAAGGAAAAAAAAAAACAAAAAGGCAGAACTCTTAGCTCATCTACAGCTAAAGCCAAATTTTTGTGTCTTTTTTGATTTACTTGCAATTTTATGTTGAACAAGGAACAAAGCTATTAAGCAGTTCAATACTATATACTTGAAAATCTGTTTCTTTTCAATGTAAGCAGTCAAAATTCCTCTCTCAGATAAGATTAAGCCTGCAAGTATGAGGCAGAAACTAGATTTTGGATGATAAAACTATGCCTATAACTAAAACCAAGGCAGAGAGAAAATTTTCTGCATCTATGAATGATACCAGAAAAAAAGAAAGAAAATATTTTAATGATATTGATGCTATTCACAGGTCACAGCTGCATGGTTCCTTCTGGAAAAAACCCAAACCAATACAAACAGAAGCCAGATTCGCAAGTGAGGGTTTTGTTGACCAGGAGGTTGCTGTGACTTCTGACAGATTTGGACATTAATCCAGAATAACAGAAGGCCTAAACTCAATTTTTATAATATAGAATACCCTTGCCTAATCAGTGGCTTAACATGCACTTAAACATTAACTGAAAAATCCATATCCTACTTCTTCCAGACAAATTGACCATAAGGCAGTAAATTCTTATTTATACTAGAACAACATTAAGATGAAAGTCTTGGAGCATTCCCACCAATGTCACCTTGAGAATGGCAATGCGATGTTCTACATGTTGTGACATATGGACACATAACCCAGCAGCCTGAGAAAAATGCTAAGTAATAAACTTTATGACCTGCACTGTGCTCTAACTACTCGGTTATTTTGGTGGATGTATTATCAGTACCTCTACTTGTCTCCCATTATATCTGTGCACATATGCCGTCATTTCCTTTACTTTTCTCATGGATGTCTGGAAATGAAACTCTGAATTCCAAAGGAATAAAATCTAATTGACACTATGTTTTTAATTTTTTACTGTAAGGCTTTTTAAAATTTGATTTAGCCCAGGCAGATTTATATTCCATTTTTTTTTAGTCACAAATAAATGAGTAATTATTCCAATGTTTTCAATCCTATTCCTATTTTGAAAAATGGCTTAATGAAATATTCAGCTTACATGTAAAAGTTTTAAATTAAATATATAAACCACTTCAGGTAGGAGTTGAGATTAGCTGACTTCCAAACCTCACCTAAAACTAACATTTTTCCAAGCCAAGTGACTTCACAATAGAAGATACTCATCACAGAAAATTAATTAAATCATAGAACAAAAATGCTGGCTGTTGGTTGCATTTGTTAATAAAAAATATGCAAATATTTACATTAATTCTGAGTTATTATACATTAAATCACACACAGTAACAAATAAATCCATGTTTGTCCAAGTAAATGTTTGTAATTTATTCTATTATTTAAGTACAGATTTTTTTAGCTTGGTTATTGTTATTATACCTGTATGGTACATGCAAATGTTCTCCGTACATCGACTCAAATTTTCTTTCTCGGGTCAAACTAACAACAGTTCTAATATTTTCTATGGCTTCTGTAGCAATCTGCAATAGGAACACAAATGTTTTAATCAAAAGTTAAGTTTATGTTGCAATTCTTCATCTTAAACTAATAAAAAGGTTCTGCTAGAATATAATGCTGGTTTTTTTTGTGGTAATTGTTTTTAAAATAATTGACCTTTGATACCAAAAGTATTTCACACTTTAATTTTTATGACAGGGAGATTTTCTGATGATGTTCAGGATTTTCTTGGAAGAACTCTTTAATATCCTCCAAATCAATAGTAAAAAACAGTTAGACAGCAGTTACATTTATGAAGAAGATAGTCAATAAGAAAAATGGCAATTTAGCATTCAACTTCCAGCCCACTGAGTTTGGGCTATAATAAGAAAGTCAAAGTGACTTCTGTGTTTAGAGCCTAATTTAGATCTCTGCAGTAAATATTTGATCTGATCAATAATACCTTCTTCAAACTTGCAGATTCTTTAGACTTCAGTCATTTGCATACAAAGAATAAATGGGGAGAGGCTTTTTTTTTTTTCCACAAAACTGACAATTTTTTTTAACATCCTAAAGCCTATAAAAATTCAATCTGATTTTATATTTCAATTTTAGAAAGCATAGAATAAATACACATCTATTCTACACAAGACTGTTACTGCATTTGGTGTGTTACATAGCTCATATTTTCCATGAAGCTCTTTAAGAACTAGTGTTTCGGAACACTGTGCTTCTCTGAAGCTAGTTCCTTGAATCCCCACTGTTTTGAGTTCATGCTTAGAATTCAGCAAAAGGCCTTTTTCTACACAAAGCTTCCTGAACTGAGCACTTACACAAAAAGCTGGAGAGAAGCTTCAGGGAGAAGCACAAGCACTTTTAATAAGTTCTTGTACTACAATAGGCCTGTTAGTCTCACTCCAGTGCCTGGTAAAATCATGGAGAAGGTTATTCTGGGAGTTACTGAAAACCCTTGAGAGACAATGCAGTTGTTGGTCACAGCCAGCATAGGTTCCTGAGGAGAAAGTCCTGTTTAACTTGACTTCCCTTTATGACTAGGTCACCTATGTAGTTTACCAAGGGAAGCCAGGGTATTTGTGGGGCTTTTTTTTTTTTTTTGACACTGTCTCTTACACTATCCTTCTGGACAAGATTTCCACCATACAGCTAGGCAAGTGCATAATACGCTGGGTGAACAATTGGCTTGGGCTCAAAGAGTTACAGTAAATTGGAGTTACATCAGGATGGCGGCCAGTCAATAATGGGTTCACCAGGGATCAGTTTTAGGGCCAGTGCTCTTCAATGTTTTTATAAATTATCTGGGTGTAGGAGTAGAATGTATCCTAAGTCTGGTGATGATACTAAATTAGGAGGAGTTGTGGACTCCTTCAAGGTTTAGAGGGGCCTTACAGGGAGACTAAAGAGCTGGGCAGTTACCAACCATATGAAATTTAACAAGAGCAAGTGCCACATTCTGCACTTGAGACAGGATAATCCTGGTTACATATACAAATTAGGGGAAAGGTAGAGCAGCCCCACAGAAAGATTTGGACGTTTGGGTTGATGGCAAATTGAACATGAGTTAAGTGTGCCCTGGCAGTCAAAAGAGCCAACTGTATCCTGGGGTGCATCAAGCACAGCACAGCTACCTGGTCGAGGAAGGTGATTGTCCCGCTATACACTGCAATGGTGAGGCCCCGTGTTGAGTACTGTGTGCAGTTTTGGACATCTAAATAGGAGAAGGTCAGTAAGCTATTAGAGTGTGTCCAGAGGAGAGTGACCAAAGTGGTGAAAGGTCTTGAGGGCAGGACTTATGGGGAGCAGCTGAGGTCACTTGTTTTGTTTAGCTTGGAGAAAAGAAGGCTGAGGGGTGACCTCATCACAGTACACAGCTTCCTTAGGGGGGGCAGCGGAGGGGGAGGTCTCCCAGAGAGCTCCAGAGAGGATCTCCTCTCTCTGGTGACCAGTGACAGGACATGAGGAAATGGAATGAAGCTGTGTCAGGGGCTGTTCATACTGGACATTAGGAAAATGTTCCTCACTGAGAGGGTGGTTGGTCACTGGAGCAGGCTCCCCAGGGAAGTGGTCATGATGCCAAGCCTGTCAGAGTTCAACAAGCGTCTCTATGACACTCTTAGTCATATGGTTTAGCTTTAGGTAGTCCTGTGAGAAGCAAGGAGTTGGATCTTCCAACGTGAGATATTCTATGATTCTGATTCTATGAACAGAATGAAATTCTGTTGTGAAAATTGACCCTGTAAATTCATTTACAGGATATCAAAGTTATGGTAATTCACCATACAGTTCAAATGCCTATATTTTAAAACGGGGAAAAGAAAAAATATTCTCCACACTACACTACTAAGTTTTCTAAGGTATCTAAACCACAGACCTGAAAATATTTTTCTTCATGAACTGTCACCAAAGATTTTTCAACTGTGGTACTGTTATCTTTGTTCTAAAATATAGGGATATAATTATCTTATAGCCTCAATAATGCTTGTGCCACTGTTTGAAAATTTGCACATAATTGACTAATTCACTGATTTGAATGTAATAACACAATGTTAATGATTACAACGAAATTAAATAGTTTTTTTTCTTCTTAGTTATATTGTCTCACCAATACCCAAAGGAGTAGTCATTTTGGTTCGTTAGTAGCATAGCTTCAGCAACCTTTTGCAGAAAGCAAATTTTTCAAATAGAACACCATATTCACTGAAGAAAAGTGCTTTTTAAAAAAATGGTCATTGAATAAAATGTCTGTAGTCTAGTGTAGTCTAGGTAAAATCACATATTTTTGTAACACTTGTGTTAATTCTTCACAATCCGCGACATTATGAAAGGCTGTAGTCCCTATTCCAAGAATTGTCAACCTTTTTTCTGTTGTATCTTACAACAAAACAATATGAAATAAATGCTCAGTCATTATAAAGAAGAAGCAGAAGAAATGTAGTCAGCTGAAAGGAAAGGAAATGCATCCTTTGGCTTGTATGAAAAAGCCCATGGAAAGATCATTATGTACAATTCCCTGTAGACTTGGAGGGACAAGGACGTTTTTCAGCATCTTTATCTACAGACATAATAGAAGGGAACAAAACCTATTTAGTAGATAGGAATTATGGGGCAGAAGGTGAGGGAGGTGTCAAATCCAGATTAAGACATATGATTTAGGTGTCTTAAGATACCAGTGTACTCAATGGATACCCATTCAACAGAAGCAGAAAGCAATCCAGTTGCCTGTGCATTATGTGCCTACCAGTCTGTTTCTGCAGGATTGTTGACTGAGCAGGGAAGGACTCTAATTCAACTGCCCACATATCAGTAGCTTGTGCCACTGGAGATCCTCTAGGATACTCAAGACATTTGGGTAAGGCACGGCAGATATGACATAAAACATAGAGTAAATCCATATCCCTTTGAAATGGCAGCTAGAGACCACCCAGAAACCATTGCGTCTCCAATAACTATAAGAGGACATTAGACTGCTAGCAAATTTGCAGACACAAACATTTAAACACTAAATCTGGAGGTTAATATCATTCCTTATGTGTATGGCTTTAGATAAACTACTTTCTTCCCAGCAACTTTAAAAAAACAGTATGACATATGAGGGGATTTTAGAAAAATTTTACCTTGAAGAGAGCAATATCCGGGAAGTGATGAAATAGTTGTTCTGTCCCAGAAAGGTTTTTGAAATGAACTGACATTAAATGTGTTTATCTAATTTCTTAAACGAGAGTCTAGCCTTCTCGATTTTCAGTTCTTCCACTCAGGAAATAAAGGAATGGAAAACACACCAAGAAACCAGTAGATATATATGTATTATCCCTGCAAACATTAATAAAATGAAAGAGAAGGGAAAAAAAGAGCAGTATAATATATGTAAAACAGATTATATGCCAAAAAGGGATGACAGAAAAGAAATAAGAGAATGTCAAAATGAAATTGTAAAATTAGGAAAATAGAGATGATCAGAACAGGAAGGAGAAAATAATGTGCCAGAGGAGTGCTTAGCACATTCTGGGGTTTACCCAGAATAAATAACATTCAATTATTATTGAAGAAGTGTTATGCTCTGTAGGTCTACAAGTGTAACTACATAGAGTTTAGCTGTCTCTGGAAGTTATATATTATGATATGTTCTTGTATTTCAAAGTAATACATCCATCAACAATGCTTTGGTAAATATGACTGTAGACATTACAGAAACAAACTTCTCTAGACCCACCTTTCCTGCAGCTTCCAGCTCTTCTTTATCTTTTTTAGTATGCCCAGCCAACATCTTTATTTCAATCATTCCTGCCAATGCAATGATTGGCACAACAGCTAAAAGTAGTAGGGTCAGCTGCCAGCCATAAACTAGTGATATAATAATTCCAGTCCCCAGGTTAGCTACGTTTTGGGTAATTAATGCCAATCGGGCACCAGTTGCCTGGAGGAAGAAAAAAGACATTGCTTTCTAAATTAACTGCATCTTAAATAAGGAAAGCATTTTCACCTATAATATTCCTGATTCTCAAGACATAATTTAGAAAGTCTTAGCTCAGTTTTGCTATTTTTCAAAATGGGAGTTTCTTAAGTGATTGTGTAAAAAATCATCTAGATCACACTTAATTCTGCTCTCTCTATATTCTGATTACTTAAATTTGCACTGTAATTTCCAAATTCTGCTACTGAAGCTGAACAGGCTTTACCCATATCACATATTTACATTTACAGCTAAATATTAAGATCTGTCACATTTTGTAGATCATGCAGCTGACTTTAGAAGTCATCACTCAATGAATAATAAATTTAAATATTTAACTTCTACTGTGGAAATAAGGCCAAAGGTATTACAGAACTCCTCAGTTCAGTGAAAAAGCACATAACTTCATGTAGCGGTAAAAATTTACTTACACGTACACAAATAATTCCATTAATTACTCTTTAGATTAATACTAGAGAACCCTGAAGGTCCACAAATTTCTTCTAAAGAATCTCCAAAAAGTAACAAGAGGAAGTCAACTGCTACTATGCCCGTTTTTCTTTTTCATATAAGGAATCCGTACAATCAAAAAAATAGTAGGAGGTTATAAACTGAACAAATCTAGATGTGCAACTTTAGGTAAATAAGATCTCTCTAAAGAGACTTTTATCTAAAGAGATTCCCATTGAATTTGTTTGATAATGAAGATCACAATACAGCACAATAGTAAACTTAAAAAAAGTTTACTTGGAAAATATTCTGTCAAACTCAAGACTGTTATCCAAACTTGGAAGAATCTTGGAGCAGGTTCTCCTGGAAGGCATGCTAAGGCACATGAAAAACAACAAGGTGCTTGGTGACAGCCAGCATGGCTTCACTAAGGGGAAATCCTGCCTGACCATTTAGTGGCCTTCTATGATGAGGCTATGGAACTGATGGACAGGGGTATAGCAGTTGATGGCATCTACCTGGACTTGTGCAAAGCGTTCGACACTGTCCCACACAACATCCTTGTCTCTAAATTGGAGAGACATCAATTTGATGGATGGACCACTCAGTGGATAAAGAACTGGATGGATGGCTGCACGCAAGGAGTTATGGTCAATGGCTCAATGTCCGGCTGGAAACCAGTAACAAGTGGTGTCCCTCAGGGATCGGTGTTGGGATCGATCTTGTTCAACATCTTTGTCGCTAACATGGACAGTGGGATTGAGTGCACCCTCAGCAAGTTTGCTGATGACAACGAGCTGTGTGGTTCGGTTGATAAGCTGGAGGGAAGGAATGCCATTCAGAGGGACCTTGACACACTTGTGAGTTGGGCTTATGCCAATCTTATGAAGTTTAACCATGCCAAGTGCAAGGTCCTACACCTGGGTTGGAGCAATGCCAGGCACGGCTACAAGTTGGGCAGAGAAGAGATTCAGAGCAGCCCTGCGGAGAAGGACTTGGGGGTGTTGGTCAATGAGAAAGTGAACATGAGCCAGCTTCAGCGTGTGCTCGCAGTGAAGAAACCAACCATATCCTGGGCTGCATCCAAAGGAGCGTGACCAGCAGGTCAAAGGAGGTGACCCTGCCCCTCTACTCTGCTCTCGTGAGACCTTACTTGGAGTATTGTGTGCACTTCTGGTGTCCTCAACATAAAAAGGACATGGAACTGGTGGACCAAGTCCGGAGGAGAGCCACAGTGATGATCAGGGGACTGGAGCACCTCTCATATGAAGGTAAGCTGAGAAAGCTGGGGCTGTTCAGCCTGGAGAAGAGAAGGCTGCATGGAGACCTCGTAGCAGCCTTCCAGTATCTGAAGGGGGCTTATAAGGATGCTGGGGAAGGACTCTTCATTAGGGACTGTAGTGATATGACAAGGGGTAACGGGTTAAAACTTAAACAGGGGAAGTTTAGACTGGATATAAGGAAGAACTTCTTTACTGTGAGGGTGGTGAGGCACTGGAATGGGTTGCCCAGGAAGGTTGTTAATGCTGCATCCCTGGCGGTGTTCAAGGCCAGGTTGAACAGAGCCTTGGGTGACATGGTTTAGCGTGAGGTGCCCCTGCCCATGCCAGGGGGTTGGAACTAGATGATCTTAAGGACCTTTCCAACCCTAACTATTCTATGATTCTAACCAGTCAAACCCAAGCTGCAACTTTACTGCATACTAGTCCAAATATGAGAATTTGAAACAAAATTTTACTTACTCCTTTCACTTGTGAGGCATCATTAGCAAGTCTTGTAGTTAATGCTCCAGTATTATTTTTAGTATTATCAAACCAGCTCATGTCCTACAATCAGAAACATTTTTCTTAGGACCAGTTTTTGGACATTTCACATAGACCACAAAGTAAAACTGAGGTCTAGCTAATATAACTGAGCTTATTGGCAGAAGAATATGTATCTGGCAGTGCATCTGTTCTGCATATTTAATTACTCTAATCCCTTCATTGCACAGTGAATGTTTTTAGAGAAAAGTATACACTTGTGGATGGCCTGATGTGTACACTGTCACTGCTGAGAAGGAAGAAGAGTAGCCTGGGGGATTCCCAGATCCAAAATTTACCCTCCCCCACTACTGCGGAAAGTGCATCTGGTTGGAGAAGATGACTCTTCAGTCATACTCCTTCACAACTGCAAAGCTGTTTGAGGGTGAATTAAGTGTATGGCATTCCCAGGGCAAAAACTCACAGCTCATTGCTTGTTTTGAAGGGCTTATTTGGAAGCTATGAGACAAACCAATCCATCCAACTGGTCTATCTCATCATAGTCAACTGTTGGGGTCAGGTACATAGTTTAGACACCATGTGATCAAATATCTGATTGAAACTTTCATGTGTAATATGTATTGAATGAAAACCTGGTGATGCAATGCAGGCATTTGTGACCTCAAGCCTCAGTTGTAAGATCATTCTTTCATTAGTTTTTCAGCGAGGCTGGTCTATAAATCAGTTTTTCAGACTACAACAGCTTTTTGTCTGCATTGCAAATGGTCATGGTCAAATGAATCAAACTCTGTGCCTATGTTTAGCTTTACGTGCAAGACACAACCCCTCAGAAATACTATATTGTACATTTGAAAATCTAAAATATTGATCCTGAAATCATGCAAGATTAAGGCCAATTTAGATAATTAAATTAATTACTTAATACCACTATGAAATATTTCTAATTCTCTGAAAGTGGCTTTGTATTAATACACAACAACTGTAGATTTAGGAACTCTTTGAAGGAGACATTCAAGAACTAAATAAAACCATAATTGTACATATTGCAATTTAAATCAGACATTTGAACTAAGAGTTACAATGTAAGCTGCACTGCTATTTCATTTCTTTAGGGAAGAAAGGGCACCAAGAAAGCAAAGCAGGCAAATGAACAACACATAATGGGATACTGCTGGTGCACAATAACCTATCAGGCCATAGTAATTTGGCTGTAAATCTAAGTCCTTGCAAGGAGTACATAAAATGCTCTTGTACTTGCATTGATTTAAGACTCTCCTTCTAAGGGTACTTTGCTTAACCACATGTAACAAACTAAATTGGTTTCTAGACTGATTTAAAGAATATTATCTGTAGGAAAGTAATAGCATGATAGAATTAAGTTATTTTATGATATCTATACAATTAATTAGTTTCAACACCCTAGAAATAAAAATATTTATTTTCTTTACCTGCCTAAGCATTGCTTTAAATGCCATGAATCGAAGCCTCATTGTAAGAATTTCTCCAGCTTTGCCAAATGTGAAACCCTATTTGAGAAAAGATACAATGCTTAGCATACTATTATATTGTTTGTGCTTATTCAATAAATATTTTAGATACATTGTCTCTACATCATCAGAGTACAAAATACTGCAGTCCTGACTGCACTAATCAAATATAAAAACAGGCTTAATATTCATCAATTCTAATAGGTTCACAGTACAACATTCAAATAATATTTATCAAAAAAAATATGCAGAATATAGTGTTACTTCCCAGCACTGCTTCACCACCATACTTCAAGGAATCAAGTAATCACCCCTTTGACTTCATTTTTGTATGAGTTGATCGAAGTCAGATTTAAACAAGTGGCTTTTGGGCTGTTCGTTTTAGATTAAAGACACCGTAAGGCAACCTAGGTTCATGGAAGTCAAATGCAAATTTCCCATTGACTCCAACAGTAAGATTTCTTCCCCATGATCCTAACACAACCTGACATAGCAATCAGCAGTAATACATCAGTGATGTTTTACAATGACTTGTAGCCACATATATGAATCAATTAAAAGATCAAAAAGGAAACATGCAGGTTAAAATTTTGGGAAGATACACTCTTCCTACATTTTACTATGACATCATGGTTTACAATTAGCTTTGTTTAGCTCACTATCACCTTTAGGTGATTACAAATACTAATTGTTTGGTATCTACTTTTGTGAAACTGAATACTGTTAAAATACAAACAACGGATGGAACTGTACTATGCTATACTAGGAAAAATTATCATGGCGTATTCCAATTAGCAAATACTTCTCAGTTAATTTTGATCACCATCTTTTCTGTGTCAGTAAATTTGCACAGGTATGTGACTCAGAAAAAAATCACAAAAGAACATCAGAGAATGGGCACTATATAAAGAAATTATGTTTCAATTTTTCTTCCATTCTCACTAAATGAGAAGGATCAAGGAGGGACCTTGACACGCTTGTGAGGTGGGCTGATGCCAACCTTATGAAATCTAACCATGCCAAGTGCAAGGTCCTACACCTGGGTTGGAGCAATGCCAGGCACAGCTACAGGTTGGGCAGAGAAGAGATTCAGAGCATCCCTGAGGAAAAGGACTTAGGGGTGTTGGTCAATAAGAAAATTAACATGAGCTGGCTTCAGTGTGCACTCGCAGTGCAGAAACCAACCGTATCCTGGGCTGCATCATTACCAGCAGGTCGAAGGAGGTGATCCTGCCCCTCTCCTGTGCTCTTGTGAGACCTCACTTGAAGTATTGTGTGCATTTCTGGTGTCCTCAACATAAGAAGTACATGGAACTGTTGGACCAAGTCCAGAGGAGAGCCGCAAGGATGATCAGGGGACTGGAGCACCTCCCATATGAAGATAGGCTGAGAAAGTTGGGGCTGTTCAGCCTGGAGAAGAGAAGGCTGCGTGGAGACCTCATAGCAGCCTTCCAGTATCTGAAGGGGGCCTGTAAGGATGCTGGGGAAGGACTCTTCATTAGGGACTGTAGTGATATGACAAGGGGTAATGGGTTCAAACTTAAACAGGGAAGTTTAGATTGGATACAAGGAAGAACTTCTTTACTGTGAGGGTGGTGAGGCACTGCAATGGGTTGCCCAGGAAGGTTGTGAATGCTCCATCCCTGGCGGTGTTCAAAGCCAGGTTGGACAAAACCTTGGGTGGCATGGTTTAGTGCGAGGTGCCCCTGCCCATGGCAGGGGGGTTGGAACTAGATGATTTTAAGATCCTTTCCAACCCTAACTATTCTACGATTCCATAATTTGGGATGTTTCAT
Organism: Pezoporus occidentalis; assembly: GCF_034315485.1. NCBI lineage: Eukaryota > Metazoa > Chordata > Aves > Psittaciformes > Psittacidae > Pezoporus > Pezoporus occidentalis. The sequence continues at coordinate 553,488 of NW_026914469.1, forward strand.
CTCAATAAACTCTTACCACTCAAATTTGAAATATTATATGAACATTTATAAATTAATCAAACCTATCATAGCCATCCACAAGCCAGTCTTCTATACTCAAGGCCTTCTTGAATGCATGTGCAAAAAGAAAATTCCATAAATAAACATTGAGGTTTTTTGCAAGAGATTATTTATGCTGCTGTCCCAAGTGCTCTTCATTATTTTGCTGTGTATGCTCATTCAATGGATAAAACTATACAAACATTCAGAAATTATAAACCAGACTATAGATGAAAATATTACAATGCCAAAGTTTGCACTTGTATGATTACTACTTTACCATGGCACTCTTGGAACAGTTAGATATGTATAAGAATTAGGGAATTTTATTTAAGAAATTGAGATGGCTATAGAAATCAGTGAGAGCATGGTATAGGTATTACTGCTCAACCGTTAGTATTTAAGCAGGAAGAGCCGAATATCAGCATGATGGGGTTTACTTGATGAACTGACCTAGGAATGTTCAGGCGCACTCCCATAAGGTAAGACTTGAATGGGGAATGGGTGAGGGGAGTAAAATTTGAGAGCTTAATGCAGGAGACTGGAACATTTGAAATTATAACAGACTCAAATAGGCCCGAGAGTGAGAAAGGAGTGGTATAGTGTAAAGGCTTGAGAGGTTGGTGGTTAGGTGGCAACGTAAAAAGAGTGAAAGAATCCAAAGTTTCATGCCAAGATGTGTTTGACTTGTGAAGAAGAGGGAAAGTTGTGAAGTTAAGAGGTCAGAATAGGTTGGAAGGTCTCTAACACATGAAAAGCTCCAGGTCAAAAAAGATATATCTCAGCACAAGGCACATCTAGAACCATAAATGCGGGTTCTATTTTGAACTGGAGAAATTGTATTAAGAAGTCACAAATTTTTAGTATATTTTAGATCTGCTTTCTAAAACATGACAAACGATCATAATAAAGGTAAAATAATAAAACATACCTGAACAAAGAAAGTAAAAAAGGAAACGATCCCAAGTACTAAAAACAGCACTGAATATAAGTTGCTCTTTTCTCTTAAAACTTTCTTGTCAGTTTCTGAAAAGATCTATAAAATAATAGTTAAACAACTTTTTTTTTAATCAACTAATAATCTAAAATACTTCCATCTTTCTCAGTAACTATGGTAGTCATTCGCATTAATATAAAATTTGAGCATGAGTTACATATGATTAGAGGTATAACAAGTGAATTTCAGACTGTAGCAAGATTTTTACAATTTTGTAAATGTCATATAATTCTTCATATTTTTGTAAGATTGCTTCATCCACTCCTCAGCTTCATTATGCAGTGATTGCTTAAGACCTGCTTTTATTTGAAATAAATGTTGTGGGCTTTATAGATTTTGCATATTTTATTCAAACTTACCCCTATAATTTCTGAAAATATGATTGCAAATGCAGGTTGTAAAACTCCATTGATAATTGCACATAAAGTTCCAGCTACAAAGTATGGCCATTCAGTTTTGTTCAACTTCATAATTTTCAGAAATGAAGCTGGAACTAATTCTTCATCCTAAAAAATGGGAATTTTGTTAGGACAAACATGTATCTATTTGGAGAAATACAGAGAAAAAAGATTAGTATAAATTTCCTATTCCTAGAATCTACTCAGAGGAAGTTAAAATGTATTTTTAATAACAAGAATAATTAACTTATTGTATATTTATTATTTTAATACAAGGAAGGAAGAGCTGTTAGAATATATCTATAACTCTTGCCATCATGTTTTAGTTTATCTATATAATTTTCATTGATTGATACTACTGGTATTGGTCAGTGGTTACTGAACTATTCATTCTGGGCATATTGCTCTGTGTAATCCATAACTACAGTACTTCAAGTAATTGTTCATTAAGCAATTTATAGCAGCAAAGTATTTGTTGCAAACATGAAGGCAATTGTATTTGTTCTACATTTTTTTCGTAAGGTTTGTTGTAAGAGTTGTATGTGCACCAGATGTCCTGTCTCTGATCCAAAAATGAATGTTTAGACTATGTTACTATGGTATGCAAATACCTAGTATAGTGAAAGGTTTCCCTGCCCATGGCAGAGGGATTGGAACTAGATGATCTTAAGGTCCTTTCTAACCCTAACCATTCTATGATTCTACGATGCTATGATTCTATGTAAGTATATTTCTTTTATAGCAAATTAATTTTCAAGAATAAGCTCATCCTTGTTACATATATTTAAGTCCCCATTTTATTTTTATAATCATTCATGATGATAATAACAAAACAAGATATGAACAGTATCAGTCAAAGGCTATTTGAATTAGAAAATTCTCATTATTTTTTACCACTATCAAATGTGTCCTTCATCTTACACCTTTCTAGAGCAGGACATTGAATTTAATTTTAATATACTTTGTTGAAAGGAATCGAAGTTCATTAACAGCTCTGCAGAGATACTTACAGGTGAACTCTTTTTCTCATCAGTATCCTCATTTTCTGCTCCGGGCTTTTTTGTATTTCTCCGAGTCGAATGTCTTCTCAAACCTCTTGTTAAGGATTCTTCAAATTCTGGTTCAGATTCACTTTTTTTGACACTAAGTGCATTCTCATATTTTTCTGATGATGGAACTTCAGCTTCTATTGACTAAAAGAGGGAAGAACATGATGCTAAGATTAATTATGCATATACTACTTTGAACTTTCAAAATTACTAGGTAATCAAGGTAAAAATAACTGTCATTATTTCAGTGGAAAGATATATGGGGAAAACTGTATCTAATGCTATAAAACAGATACAAAAATCTGTATTATATTAGAGTATATCTCTATCTTCAGAGTTTAATTCATATATAAGAATATCCCATCTCTCAAGAAAAGGCTTGTAGTATGTGTGGGGCAGAGGAGTGGAAGTAACTGCTCTTTTTTTATGAATTAACTCCTAACAGAGTTTTAAATTGAGTGTAAATCATTTGCACTCATCTTGGGATCTTTTTGAATTATTTCTCAGTGGGTACACTGTTTATTCATGAAGTGACAAAAAGTTACTCCCTTTAGTACAGAACACTTAATTCTTGACTTTGAATGTAATAAGGAAGTTCTGGGTGGAACAAGTCAAAAAGAGGTTTTGGCTGAAAAATCAGAACAGTGTGGTAAAGAGCCCTATTTTTGGTCATAGTTTGCCAATCTTTTTGACAGAATAAATAAATATTTATGCAGCACTGAGGTACTTAATAGTAACTGAATTCAAAGTTGCCTTCAACTTGTATTTCTTTTTTTTTCAGAAAACCTTTATTTCTTACTGCTTTTTGTGCTACTAATAAAAATAACTTATTTTGCTTTCTCTCTTGTTTTTGTTATTTTCTCTTTTATTAAGCTCAGTTAAGCTCAGTTATAACCTAACTATAGCAAAGGACATTGGAAAGTATCAAAATATTTTGTTATTCACTTAATAACTAAAACATTTCTGTTATTTACATTCATTTCCAACCTGGCTACATAACTTTTGAAGCATACATATTTCTGCATTCAGCATAGCTGGAATCTTTTTCTCCTATTCCTTCATTATTTTATTTTTGTTTCACAAAGAAATTCAGTATGAAGGATTATAACCAAACATCTTAAAATGCATGCTCTATTCCTCCAATATCAGCTACTGTATTTTACCTTTTATCATAGGCTAACAAAAAGTAATGGAATAGCAAACTACTGGAGTCAGCTGCTCTACATTAACCGCATAAAAGGAAAATACGAAATAAACCATAAGCTTAAATCCCTAGGCAATTAAAAATTTACTGTGCTGGGTTTAAATAGGTCCAGTATCAAAACTGATTGTCCTCTCTTTCAAGTTATTGCTCTCCTTTCAAAGTAGATTTTTTTTGCTGTTAACACAATATGCTGCAGAATTTCTCATACTTCTGTTAGCATACAGTAACCATGGGCATGGAATACAAAAAACAAAATGAGGCAACAGCTAGAAAGAAAAGTACCTGCATGTTAACGAGTTTGTAGTAGATTCCTTTTCTCTCAAGCAATTTAAAATGATTCCCTTGTTCTGTGATAACTCCACCTTCGAAGACAGCTATAAGATCTGCATTTCGGACTGTTGACAGTCTATGAGCTACTACAACCGTGGTGCGCCCTTCCCTTGCCTAGAAATAACAATATTTAGTATGAGCATTTCTAAATATATTAAAAATTGTTCATTTTCATATTAGAGTTGAATAAGACCCAAGGGAAACCTTAAAATGGTTCACATAAAAAATATAACTTTCAAAAAAAAATTTAAAAACCAGATTTCAGTAGGTATCTTAAAACAGAAATGTAATCTTTAGCTTGGAGATTAATATTAAAGACAGTCTTTCACTGTGGCACATAACACTACCAATTTTCAATCACAAATATCTAAACAAAATTCCTAATATTTCAAATTTTAGAATGTTACAATGTTACAAACATTAAAATTTTTAAAATGCTAAATGTTCTTCTATTTAAGCCCATAGCTGTTCAATTAAACCTTAAAATCTGTGAAGGAGTTTATACTCAGAAGCATTAGAAAATATTTCAGACTGACATTTAAAAAATGTCAGTGTTTTAAGCTCTAAGTCACTGACAACTCAAGTAGCTTTATTGAAAATAAAATTCTCTATAATTCCATGTGAAATTTCCATTACCTATCTTTGGATATTTATATGCCTATCACACATAATGTATCAAATGTCACAGCTTGCCATTTGAATTACTTGGCTGCATTAAAATGATCAAGCAACTTTTAGTTTAAATAATCAAAGTAATGACCCCAAATAGTGGAATTTTGTTGGAACCTGGATGGAGTTCCTCCTCAGTGACATCCCTCAAGCGTCCATACAAGGACCAATGCTGTTTAATATCTTCTTAAGGACATAGATAAATGGGATTGAGTGCACACTGAGCAAGTTTGTGGATGACACCAAGATGAGTGGTGCAGTTGATTTGCTTGAGGGAAGGGATGTCACCCAGAGAGACCTCAACAAACTTGAGGAGTGGGCCCATGTGAACCTCACAAAGTTTAAGAAGGCCAAGCGCAAGGCCCTGCACCTGAGTCAGGGCAATCCTCAATATCAGTACAGGCTGGGGGATGAAGGGATTGAGAGCAGCCCTGCAGAGAAGAGTTTGGGGATACTGGTGGATGAAAAACTGGACATGAGCTGACAAAGTGTGCTAGCAGCCCAGAAGGCCAGCTCTGTGCTGGGCTGTATCAAAAGAAGTGTGGCAAGCAGTTTGAGGGAGGCGATTTTGCCCCTCTACTCTGCTCTTATGAGACCCAACCTGTATTGTGTTCAGCTCCAGAGTCACCTGTACAAGAAAGACAGGGACCTCTTAGAGCAGGTCCAGAGGAGGGCCACAAAAAAGATCAGAGGGCTGAAAGACCTCTTACATGAAGATAGGCTGAGAGAGTTGGGGTTGTGCAGCATGGAGAAGAGAAGGCTCCAGGGAGGCCTTACTGTGGCCTTTCACTATATAAAGGGGACTTATAGCATATGTGGAGAAAGACTAATTACCAGGTACTGTAGTAAGAGGACAAGGGACAATGGTTTTGAACTGAAAGAAGGTAGACTTAGATTGGATATAAGGAAGAAAGTTTTTATAGTGAGGGTGGTAAGACACTGGAACAGGTTGCTTAGAGAAGTTGTGTATTCTGCATCATTGGAATTGTTCGAAATCAGGCTGGACAGGGCTTTGAGCAACATGGTCTAGTCAAAGATGTCCCTGCCCATGGCAGTAGGGTTCAATTAGATGATCTTTTAAGGTCCCTTCCAACCCAAACCATTCTATGATTGTAGGAGTCCCTAGGTCTTCTGCAAAGGTTTGTGAGGAACCAAATTTAGAAGATAATGTGACAAAGAAAAATAACTTCTCTACTAAGTGTACTTATAGTAATAATTCTCCTCAAACTGTCTTTATCCAGCATCAGTGGGAAGCAGAATATGATTGAGCAACTTCTGAATGCCATTTGGGGGTATAGCCCCAGTATCAATATAGAGACTCCTGAGTTGTTTCAGGGATCAGCTGTGCCTTAGTGAGACAGCTCTACACTAGGAACAAAATAAGAAGTATTTAAGTGAAGCAAATGCTTCCCTGGAGCATGTCCTGCCAAGTCACTGCAACAATCACTTATGACATGATGGTAGCACTAATCTTGTCTGTCAATCTTCAACAGAAGTTAATTAAGTAGGTGATTAACAACAATATGCACGTGACTAAGGTAAGTGCAGGGGATGGTATTTACACCAAGAAAATGTTGAATTAAAGTTAAAAACACAGAAAATTTAATTCCACCTTCTTACTCAAAAAAAAAGACTACTCTCTTATAATACCTGCAGGATCTCAAAAATTCTCTGTATAATGAATATTTGCCAAATCCAAGTTTACCTTTTGTGTTTTAAGAGTCTGTTTCTTGCACCTCTTTCAACAATTGTTTTGGAGAAAAAAAAGTATTAGGCTTCTCCTTCTCTGCTTCATTTTAGAAGCCTACTGACCTTGTCCAGTGCTGCCTGCACAACTGCTTCACTCTCAGTATCCAAAGCTGATGTTGCCTCATCAAGCAGAAGAATTTTAGGATTGCGAACCAGAGCTCTGGCAATTGCTATTCTTTGCTTCTGGCCTCCACTCAGCTGTGCCCCTCTTTCTCCAACGAGGGTTTCAAACTTCTACAAGACAACCACACACATTTCCAAAACACTCAGTGGCACAGTCCTTTCAACAGAGAAAGACAGTGTAAAGACAAGCGACATCAGTGGCAGGAGCCCCAGCAGCTTCTCCTTCCACTAAACCACTAAAAGATACACAACCACTTGGATATACCTGCCTAATCTTTTGTGTCCCTGGAACTCTAATAGTTCTTCAAATGCTCACCAAGTCATGAACTAAAGATATAAAATGAACATTATTCTCAAAGGTTATGAGGAAGCTCTGGATAGCTCTGCATATTCAGAGCTCCACAGATAGCTTCCGCTGTTTATGAGAATCCCTTCTAAGGAACTGCTTGGCACAAGAACATTTAGGAGAAATTACTTCAGCAGGGCAGCTGCTTTGCTTACATTGGGTAGCTTCATGATGAAGTCATAAGCATTTGCTTCCTTGGTAGCTTTTTCAATGTCTTCCATGGTGATATCCTCACGGCCATAACGAATATTTTCTGCAATAGTAGTAGCAAATAGCACGGGTTCCTGATTCACCACACCGATAATCTCCCGCAGGTATCTCACATTTAAGCACCTAATATCCTGCCCATCAATGGTAACCTAAACAAAAGGAAGCAGACAAAAATCTTTTACTGAGTATTTTGGTCAAGGATCCTCTCTCCCCAGGTTAGCACACACCTTTTAGGAGAGACTTCACTGTGTCATTGAAACAAGGGCAGTGAGGGGTAGTGAGAGCCAGACTTCCAACAGCTGTGATAGACAGTGTCATCTCCCTGGAGGTATCTTACCCTGCCTTCCTTGGGATCGTAAAATCTCTGGATGAGCTGAACAGTTGTACTTTTCCCACAGCCACTGCCACCAACCAGGGCCACTGTCTGGCCAGAACTAATCTTGAGATTCAAGCCCTTCAATATCTGCATATGTAAGAAAGGTGACCAAAAACATAACAGTATGTAAAAATGTCAGTGTAAATTTAAAGAAAGTTTAAAGACTACAGTGAAATAGCCTTCATATTTATAGCAGAATCTGATAAAAAAAAAAACATTCATAAATATGGACATCTAAAGTTTCAATAACTAATGACTTCATCTTAATTTTCTTCATATTTACCTCACAATTGATCTGATTTCAATGTATTATACAACACACTTCATCATTATCCATATCATAGACCAGTTAATATGACAAAATAATAATATGATTACTAGCCATAACCAAAATATAATATAGAAATAATATGATGCAATATTTCTGTATTCTGTTGTCTCACCTTTTCCTTTAATGCACCATGCAAACTGCTGGAACTGTTGTATAGTAGAAGTCATGGTTAAAACTGACAGAATATACTCTGCATTGTTTTGGAGGGAGTCATCAATTAGAATTGCTGGTGTGTCTTCTTTACAAGACTGACATTTCATTGCACAACATACAGCATTTTTGTACTAGTCAGCATAAAATGTAGCATTTCATAACCATGGAATATACAAAATTTTGCCTTCCTTGGGACTCTCACAAGGGTAAATGTAGCTCTTTGGTGCTCTTTCATTTTCAGGAATATAACCTGCATTGACCTGAGTAGTGGGGCTGGAGAAGAGGCATGTTAGAGAGTTACCATGTCCATGCCATGTATACTAAATTTTGTCTATCTTTCTGCTTATCTTGCTCACATGACTAGTAAGAAGATACAATAAGAGGAAAAAAGGAATAAAGTGGTTTTGTTTCTACTTTAGACTACAAAAGGTGCATGAGAGTTTGTACAGCTGTCACTACTTAGTACTACTTCTGTGGTTGGAGATACATACTGAAATGGATAAAATAGAGAAAAACAGTTTTTTTTTTTTGCTAATTAGCCTTCTAGAAGGACTAAGCTGCAATTAACTATTCATACCTGAATATCAGCAATATGCATCATGGCTAAGTACAGTTTTCCATACTAAATGTACAGCCATGCACCGATACATTCCAATACTCTCCCCATGTACTTCCCAACACAGTGCAGCCCTGTGTCCTTGTCATCATCTCTTTCTTCCTAAATTCCTACCCTTTGAGCTATGCTGCCTCTCCACCCTTAGTACCACTGTCTGCGTGCTTTACAAGTGAAATATACCTCACTGTTTAGGAACAAGAGGCCCAGTTAGAATTAAACTTGGCTAGGGATGTTAAGGATAACAGGAAGGGATTCTACAGGTACATAGCAAAAACCAGACTAGGGACAATGTAGGCCCCCTCTGGAAGCTATCGGGAGAACTAGCTACACAGGATTTGGAGAAGGCTGAGGTTCTGAATGACTTCTTTGACTCGGTCTGACCACACCACCCAAGTCTTGGAAGGCAGATGCAGGGACTGAGAATGAAGACCTTGGGCCCACTGTAGGAGAGGATCTGGTTCGAGACCATCTGTCCTGGGTTCCGCAGTAGCAGTCATGTTTTTCCTTTGTGTTAACTGGTACAGTGCTGTGTTTTGACTTCCAGTTTGAGAACAGTGTTGGTGAAGCCGATGTTCTCGGTTGTTGCTAAGTGATGTTTACCCTGACCAAGGACTTTGTGAGGCTCATGCTCTGCCAGGGAGGAGGGGAGGCTGTGAGGAAGCAGAGACGGGGCGCCTGACCCGGGCTAGCCGGGGAGGTATTCCATACCACAGCACGTCATGCCCGGGGTGAGGGGTAACTGGGAGTGACCCGGAAGGACGGGGGTTTCCGGGTGGAGCTCGTTTCTCTTGGCCGGTGGTATCGTATTCTCTTCCCTTGTTATTTTCCCTTATCATTGTTGTAGCTGATAGTAGCGGTGGTGATTTGTTGCTGGACTGTTTTTGTCTCAACCCGTAGGAGTTGCACTCTCTCGATCCTCCTCCCCGTTCCTCCGGGAGCGGGGAAGGGGAGAGCCCCGGTGCGGGGAGGCGGGGGGGGAGACGGACACGGACCTCGATTGTTGTCAGCTCGGCACCACTCACTGGGAGTGAGTGAACAAGCTACCTGACTGGGTTTAAACCACGACAGTTCTTTTTGGCGCCCAACGTGGGGCACGAAGGGTTGAGATAAGAACAGATCTGACTGGATTGATAGTCACTCGTCACAATGCTGATTTATTGGCTCTCAAGGTTGTTCCTCTTGATCTCACAGTTTCAGTATATGATATCTTACGTCCATCCGGTACTTGCTGTATTAGTGTTTTTCAAGTATGGGGCTTGGGCTAAGGTTTTTATCCCATTGTACTTTATGGTAATGACTTGTAATACAATAGAATCATTGATCATGAAATTGATCTGGCTTATGTTCCCAGTGTGGTCACCACCTTTATACTTTGGGAGGTATATGATGGAGGTGCTTAGCAATTACACATCTTTTTTCTCCTTCTCAGGTGCTCAACCTGGGAAGGAGACATCCTTTTACCCTCCTAGTCGTCCCCCCAGACCATTTACATTTGAGAGTTTTGAATTTTTTGAATGGCCTTTTAATGCTGTTGAGACTTGTTTGCTGATGGTGATGGGAATCACCATGCTAACACGCATACAGAGTGTGTTTTACCCACTACTGATTTCAAGAGTTAAGCAGATTCAGGTTTGGGTCTTGTCTGGGGTCAAACGACGATGTAGGAGGACCGAGAGATTTTCCCTGAGGCTGGACAGCCATGAGTGGCAGGGTGTGTGGGATAGTATGGGCAAGTATCTAGGTCAGTGGGCCCCTCCAGTACTTTGGAATTTCACTACTGAACAACTGCAAAATCCAGAAGAATTAGTAAAACACTTAAATGAGGTGTGTGGTCATTCTGGCCATACCAGAGATGGACAAATCATGGCAACGTGCTGGGGCTTGGCCTATGCTTACAGGGCCTTGTTCAACACTATCCAGCACCTTCAAAAGGAAAAGAATGTCGGCGGATCTGAGGGCAAAGCAACAGTCGCTACTCAAACTTTGGCTGCAATGAACAGCACAGCTGTCCCAGTGGCAAGTACAGCAGCTGCTCAAACTTCAACTGCAACAGACAGCGCGGTTACCCCAGCTCCAAGCACAGTAGCTACACCACCCCCAGTAACAAGTACAGTTGCTACTCAAACCACAGTGATAATCACTGCAGCCAAACCAGAGGACCAATTCGTACCAATATCAGTTGCCCCTGTACGCAAGAGAACAAGCAAAAAGGAGGCAAAAAGGGTGAAGCGAGATGAAGAACCAATGAATTCACCACCCGGTCCAGAATCTGATCAGGAGTCATCATCACATGACGAAGAAGAAGAAGAAGAGGTAACTTCTCGACCTCGGACCTCAACCGAGCTGCGGAATATGCGAAAAGATTTTACCCGTCAACCAGGGGAGCACATCATCACCTGGTTACTCCGATGCTGGGACAATGGGGCTGATGGTCACGAACTAGAAGGTACAGAAGCCAAGCAGCTGGGATCACTTGCTAGAGAAGGGGGAATTGACAAAGCAATTGCAAGAGAGAAAAAGTCCCTCAGCCTTTGGAGGAGGCTCTTGGCAGCTGTGAAAGAAAGGTTTCCGTACAAGGACGATGTTACGAGTCGTTCGGCCAAGTGGAATACTATAGACAAAGGCATCCAGTCTCTGAGGGAATCGGCCATCGTAGAGATGATCTATCACATCAAGCCGAATAACGGGGATACACCTATAGATCCAGATGAAGTTGAATGTACACGACCCATGTGGCGAAAACTTACACGGAATGCACCGTCATCATATGCCCATTCATTGGCAACAGTAACCTGGAATGACATAGTACCACTAACAGTGGATGAAATGGTTCATAAACTCCGAGAGTTCGAAGACAATCTCACCCCTTCCATCATCTCAGCTGTGAAAAAACTGTCCCAGGACATCGAACAATTGAAGGACAATCTATCTGATTTATCCGGCTCCTCACGTGTACCAACACACGTCTCAGCTATTAACAAAAGGCGTCCTATTGTTCAAGAGAGGAGATACAGGAGGTATACGCCACGGGGTACCCTATGGTTTTACCTGCTGGATCACGGAGAAGACATGACAAAGTGGGATGGAAAACCTACTTCAGCTTTGGAGGAACGGGTGAGTGAACTGAAGAGGGGAGCAAGGGCCAAGACTGATCGTCCCATGAGAGCTACGGCTTCAGTCTCTGGTGATCAGTTTCCCAGATGGAGTGGAAGAGCTGATTTTACTCCAGCTCCTGTGATAAAGAAGAATAATCCCTTTCAACACGACTTAAGTGTCCAATGCTGTGACGACTGTTAGAGGGGCCCTGCCTCCAGCCAGGTGGAGGTAGGGGACAATCGGATTTACTGGACTGTGTGGATCAGATGGCCTGGCACATCAGTCCCACAGAAGTATAAGGCTCTAGTAGATACCGGTGCACAGTGTACCCTGATGCCATCAAGCTGTCAAGGGGTGGAACCCATCTATATTTCTGGAGTAACAGGAGGATCCCAAGAGTTGACTGTGCTGGAGGCTGAAATCAGCCTGACTGGGAGGGAATGGCAAAAGCACCCTATTGTGACTGGTCCAGAGGCTCCATGCATTCTCGGCATAGACTACCTCAAGAGAGGGTACTTCAAAGACCCAAAAGGGTACCGGTGGGCTTTTGGTATTGCTGCTTTGGAGACTGAGGAAATTGAGCAGCTGTCCACCTTGCCTGGTCTCTCAGAAGATCCCTCTGCTGTGGGGTTGCTGAAAGTTGAAGAACAACAAGTGCCAATTGCGACCACAACAGTGCACCGGCGGCAATATCGCACCAACCGAGACTCCCTGATTCCCATCCATCAGCTGATCCGTAGACTGGAGAGTCAGGGGGTGATCAGCAGGACCCGCTCACCCTTCAATAGCCCCATATGGCCAGTGCGAAAGTCTAATGGAGAATGGAGACTAACAGTAGACTATCGTGGCCTGAATGAAGTCACACCACCATTGAGTGCTGCCGTACCGGACATGCTAGAACTTCAGTATGAACTAGAGTCAAAGGCAGCCAAGTGGTATGCCACGATTGATATTGCCAATGCATTTTTCTCAATCCCTTTGGCAGCAGAGTGCAGGCCACAGTTTGCTTTTACTTGGAGGGGTGTCCAGTTCACTTGGAACCGACTGCCCCAGGGGTGGAAACACAGCCCTACCATCTGCCATGGACTGATCCAGACTGCACTGGAACAGGGGCAAGCTCCAGAACACCTGCAATACATTGATGACATTATTGTGTGGGGCGATACAGCGGAAGAAGTCTTTGAGAAAGGGAGGAAAATAATCCAAATCCTGCTGAAAGCCGGTTTTGCCATAAAACGGAGTAAGGTCAAGGGACCTGCACAGGAGATTCAATTTTTGGGAATAAAATGGCAAGATGGACGTAGACAGATCCCCACAGATGTGATCAACAAGATAACAGCAATGTCTCCGCCAACTAATAAGAAAGAAACGCAAGCTTTCTTGGGTGCAGTGGGGTTCTGGAGAATGCACATCCCAAATTACAGTTCGATTGTAAGCCCTCTCTATCATGTGACCCGGAAGAAGAATGATTTTAAATGGGGCCCTGAGCAGCAACAAGCCTTTGAGCAAATTAAACGCGAGATAGTTCATGCAGTAGCCCTTGGACCAGTCCGGACCGGACCAGATGTAAAAAATGTACTGTACACTGCAGCTGGGGAGAACGGTCCTACCTGGAGCCTCTGGCAGAAAGCTCCAGGGGAGACTCGAGGTCGACCCCTCGGCTTTTGGAGTCGGGGATATAAAGGATCTGAGGCCAGCTATACCCCAACTGAGAAAGAAATACTGGCAGCCTATGAAGGGGTTCGAGCTGCTTCGGAAGTGATTGGCACTGAAGCACAGCTCCTTCTGGCACCCCGGCTGCCCGTGCTGGGCTGGATGTTCAAAGGCAGGGTCTCCTCTACACATCATGCAACCGATGCTACATGGAGTAAATGGGCTGCACTAATTACACAACGAACTCGAATAGGAAATCCCAGTCGTCCAGGCATTCTAGAAGTCATCATGGACTGGCCAGAGGGCAAAGATTTCGGAATGTCACCAGAGGAGGAGGTGATGCGCGCTGAAGAGGCCCCACCATATAATAAACTGTCAGAAAGTGAAAAGCAGTATGCCTTGTTTACTGATGGCTCTTGCCGTATTGTGGGAAAACATCGGAGATGGAAGGCAGCTGTATGGAGTCCTGGACGACAAGTTGCAGAAACTGCTGACGGAGAGGGTGAATCGAGTCAGTTTGCCGAGGTGAAAGCCATCCAGCTGGCCCTGGACATTGCTGAACGAGAAAAGTGGCCAGTACTTTATCTCTATACTGACTCATGGATGGTGGCAAATGCCCTGTGGGGGTGGTTGAAGCAGTGGAAGCAGAGCAACTGGCAACGCAGAGGTAAACCCATCTGGGCTGCTGCACTGTGGAAAGATATTGCTGCCAGGGTGCAGAACCTGGTGGTGAAGGTACGTCATGTAGATGCCCATGTACCCAAGAGTCGGGCCACTGAGGAACACCAGAACAACCAACAAGTGGATAAAGCGGCTAAGATTGAAGTGGCTCAGATGGACTTAGATTGGCAACGTAAAGGTGAATTATTTTTGGCCCGGTGGGCCCATGACACTTCAGGCCATCAGGGCAGAGATGCAACATATAGATGGGCCCGTGACCGAGGGGTGGACTTAACAATGGACACTATTGCCCAGGTTATTCATGAGTGTGAAACATGTGCTGCAATTAAACAAGCCAAGCGGTTAAAGCCTCTTTGGTATGGAGGACGATGGTTGAAGTATAAATATGGGGAGGCCTGGCAGATTGACTATATCACACTGCCACCAACCCGCCAAGGCAAGCGCCATGTGCTTACCATGGTGGAAGCAACCACCGGGTGGCTGGAAACATACGCCGTGCCCCATGCCACTGCCCGGAACACCATCCTGGGCCTTGAGAAACAAATTTTGTGGCGACACGGCACCCCAGAGAGAATTGAGTCAGACAATGGGACTCATTTCCGGAATAACCTTATAGATATTTGGGCCAAAGAGCATGGCATTGAGTGGGTATATCACATCCCCTACCATGCACCAGCCTCTGGGAAAATCGAACGGTACAATGGGCTGTTAAAAACTACACTGAGAGCGATGGGTGGGGGAACTTTCAAGCATTGGGATACACACTTACCAAAGGCCACCTGGTTGGTCAACACCAGAGGATCTGCCAACAGGGCTGGCCCAGCCCAGTCAGAACTGTTACATATTGTAGAGGGGGACAAAGTTCCCGTGGTGCATATGAAGAATTTGCTGGGAAAGACAGTCTGGGTAATTCCTGCTTCAGGTAAAGGCAAACCCACTCGTGGGATTGCTTTTGCTCAGGGACCTGGATATACTTGGTGGGTAATGCGGGAAGATGGGGAAGTCCGATGTATACCTCAAGGGGATTTGATTTTAGGGGAAAACAGCCAGTGAACTCAATTGTATGCTGTTGCCTGCTGTGTAATGCTTTTATAGCCCATCAACTAGATGTCTCCAGGTCACAAGCGACTGGCCCTGACTTCCCTCCAGCCATCATCCCAACAGAGAATGAACTTTGAACATCATGGACCGAATGGACTCGGCAGCATTATAGGGATTGGTCCATGCACTAAGAAAATGATTTTTCCTCTTGGTCTGTATGTATATGGATGTATATATGTGGGAGAGCGATGGTGTATTGAAAAATGTGGGATCTGAGCACGACGTGAATGGTATGGAATAAGGGGTGGATAATGTCCTGGGTTCCGCAGTAGCAGTCATGTTTTTCCTTTGTGTTAACTGGTACAGTGCTGTGTTTTGACTTCCAGTTTGAGAACAGTGTTGGTGAAGCCGATGTTCTCGGTTGTTGCTAAGTGATGTTTACCCTGACCAAGGACTCTGTGAGGCTCATGCTCTGCCAGGGAGGAGGGGAGGCTGTGAGGAAGCAGAGACGGGGCGCCTGACCCGGGCTAGCCGGGGAGGTATTCCATACCACAGCACGTCATGCCCGGGGTGAGGGGTAACTGGGAGTGACCCGGAAGGACGGGGGTTTCCGGGTGGAGCTCGTTTCTCTTGGCCGGTGGTATCGTATTCTCTTCCCTTGTTATTTTCCCTTATCATTGTTGTAGCTGATAGTAGCGGTGGTGATTTGTTGCTGGACTGTTTTTGTCTCAACCCGTAGGAGTTGCACTCTCTCGATCCTCCTCCCCGTTCCTCCGGGAGCGGGGAAGGGGAGAGCCCCAGTGCGGGGAGGCAGGGGGGAGACGGACACGCACCTCGATTGTTGTCAGCTCGGCACCACTCACTGGGAGTGAGTGAACAAGCTACCTGACTGGGTTTAAACCACGACACCATCTTAAAAGTCTGAACGTGCACAAGTCCAGGGGCCTGATGAAATCCATCCATGGGTCCTGAAGGAGCTGGTGAATGAAGTTGCTAAGCCACTGGCCATCATATTTGAAAAATCCTGGCAGTCAGGTGAAGTTCCCGATGACTGGAAAAAGGGAAATATAACCCCCATTTTCAAGAAGGGGAAAAAGGATGACCCGGGGAACTACAGAGCAGTCAGTCTCACCTCTGTGCCTGGCAAAATCTTGGAGCAGAATCTCCTGGAAGGCATGCTAAGGCACATGAAAATCAACAAGCCAGCATGGCTTCACTAAGGGGAAATCCTGCCTGACCAATTTGGTGACCTTCTATGATGGGCCTATGGAACTCATGGACAGGGGTAGAGCAGTTGATGGCATCTAACTGGACTTGTGCAAAGCATTTGACAGTGTCCCACACGACATCCTTATCTCTAAATTGGAGAGACATCAATTTGATAGGTGGACCACTCAGTGGATAAAGAACTGGATGGATGGCTGCACGCAAGGAGTTATGGTCAATGGCTCAATGTCTGGCTGGAGACCAGTAACGAGTGGTGTCCCTCAGGGATTGGTGTTGGGACCAGTCTTGCTCAACATCTTTGTTGCTGACATGGGCAGTGGGATTGAGTGCGCCCTCAGCAAGTTTGCCGATGACACCAAGCTGTGTGGTTTGGTTGATAGGCTGGAGGGAAGGAATGCCATCCAGAGGGACCTCGACACGCTTGTGAGGTGGGCTAATGCCAATCTTATGAAGTTTAACCATGCCAAGTGCAAGGTCCTACACCTGGGTCAGAGCAATCCCAGGCACAGCTACAGGTTAGGCAGAGAAGAGATTCAGAGCAGCCCTGCGGAGAAGGACTTGGGGGTGTTGGTCAATGAGAAAATGAACATGAGCCAGCTTCATTGTGCACTTGCAGCCCAGAAAGCCAACTGTATCCTGAGCTGCACCCAAAGGAGCATGACCAGCAGGTCGAAGGAGGTGATCCTGCCCCTCTACTCTGCTCTTGTGAGACCTCACTTGAAGTATTGCGTGCACTTCTGGTGTCCTCAACATAAAAAGGACATGGAACTGTTGGAACAAGTCCAGAGGAGGGCCACGAGGATGATCAGGGGACTGGAGCACCTCCCATGGGAAGATAGGCTGAGAAAGTTGGGGCTATTAAGCCTGGAGAAGAGAAGGCTGCGTGGAGACCTCATAGCAGCCTTCCAGTATCTGAAGGGGGCTTATAAGAATGCTGGGGAGAGACTCTTCACTGGGGACTGCAGTGACAGGACAAGGGGTAATGGGTTCAAACTTAAACATGGGAAGTTTAGATTGGATATAAGGAGGAAATTCTTTCCTGTTAGGGTGGTGAGGCACTGGAATGGGTTGCCCAGGAAGGTTGTTAATGCTGCATCCCTGGCAGTGTTCAAGGCCAGGTTGGACGAAGCCTTGGGTGACATGGTTTAGTGTGAGGTGTCCCTGCCCATGCCAGGGGGGGTGGGAACTTGATGATCTTGAGTGACAGAGCACTGGAACGGGTTGCCCAGGGTGGTTGTGGAGTCTCATGCATTGTAGATATTCAAGGCCCGCCTGGACAAGTTCCTGTGTGATGTACTCTAGGTTACCCTGCTCTTGCAGGGGGGTTGGACTAGATGATCTTTTGAGGTCCCTTCCAACCCTTGGTATTCTGTGTGTGATTCTGTGTGTGATCTTAAGATCCTTTCCAACCCTAACTATTCTATGATTCTATGATTCTAAGAGGCACAGATAAATACTAACATTTAGTATGTCTTATTTTGCTATAAGTTTTCTCTTTACTATAATTTATGAAATTATTATTATTACTATAAGTTATGAAATTATTACTAAACGTTTTGTGTAGCCTTAACTTCCTATAGTTATTATCTTTGAATCCATGGGGGAGAAATCTCTATTCATATCATACCTGTATAAACTTATAAAATAATCCACTGAGATCAATAGTTATCTATCTTTTCATTCATATTTCTTATGAAGAAAAATAAGCACATTGACTTAATTCACTTTCTTGATAGAAGGAACCCCCAAAATATGTAACATATTTATGAGTAAGTATGGCTTAAAAAGATAGCTCTGTGTCTTTCTGCCTATCAGAAGTAAGGAAGATACCTTTATCCAGGTAAGTGATTTTCCTTCAATGTAGGGAATAGTTACATAGTACAAAGACACTCTTCATGAAAATATTTTCATGAATCATTCAAATGTCATCTATCTCCACTGCATTAAGACTCTAGATTTATGGCAGTGCTTTAAAATGCAGACTTTGTGTAGAAAAACAAATACAGATTCTGATCTCTATTCTGTATTTAACAAGTCCTTGCTGGATCTGCTTTCATTATCTGAGATATAGTCTTAACAGAGCTGCATTGCAGGTCCTTTTAAACCCACTATGTCATTACTATTATTACAGTACACATCCACTTGGGTTAGATGCATAAATTTGTATTCTGATAGCAATAAATCTTTAAGTTTTATTGCATAGCCACACTGACTACAGCTTTAGGCAGAAAATTATTCAGAAAACTTGACATGTTTAGATAAAGTGTAAATAACTCTAGCTAAAATCCCTGTAATGGCAGAGTTGTTTTATATAAGCTAGTGAATCTAATTGGAATAGTTGTATTTCTAACAAAATTTTACTTATGTGTTTTTTTTTTTTCTAATAAATGATCCACATGTTTAACTGTAATACATATAAAGTTTCATTTACCGTACCTCAACATCTGGCCTGGATGGATAATTGAAGTAAACATTTTGGAATTCCAAGGTCCCTTGAATGTGGTCTGGTTTGTAACCTGCCTCTGAATAGCTGTCAATTTGAGGTTCCTGTGCAAAACAAAATACAAGTTAGAATAAAACCAACCAAACAAAAAATCCAACAAAAGTTTTTTCCTGAGGATTTCTTTCATAAAACAGTCGTAGAGTGCACTGTTATTCTGCAGAGCTATTAAATGTAATTCTACAGCAATTGAGAGTTCTGAAACAGGTAAATTGCATGATGTTTTGCTGCCTCATTACTACATTCATGAGCTTATGCAAGAATACTTTCATAATTTCTCTATTTAAGCTTTTGTGTGATTTAGTACATATTGTCTTTAAGACTGTACCACAGCTTGCCATAATTTCAGATTTATTTCACTGTCTGACGGTTAACCTGAACAGGCCATTCTAATGGGCATTCATACAGCGTTCATTTATACCTTTGCCCTTTTTGCTGAAACAATATGTGTAAGAAAGAACCAATCCACTGACCATTAAGCAGAAAGAGAGTTCTTAATTATGACTGCTTTTGTTTGCATCCAGGGTAGGTTTACAAGTTGAAGCATGTCTTAACAGTAACCCAAAATATGCAATTGCATTTCATAGAGCTTCGTTAGTTAGTAAAATCACAGCTTTCCTGACTTCAGACTCTCTTGGCGATTGAAGTACGCATCAAGGTTACCAAGTTGTGTTTTATTGATTTGCCAATGCTCACACTACTGGTGGTGACAGTGATACTTTGAGACCTATGCTCACATACCTGCGCCATTTATAATCACATCTCTATATTGCATCATAGATGTGCCTTTCATGATAAAACATTAGACGATGCCTCCAACATTAAATGATTCAGAGACCTACTTTTACCTTTGAAGTAATGACTGATAAGTCTAGAAGACAAAGAGGAACTGACTAATAATTATACAGTCTACATGCTTATATGTTTATAATTCTGTTTATTTTACACACTGTTATTTTTCTAATTTTATATCCATAAATACTGCCTGTACTTTAAAAAGAATGGTATCTCAGTTTTGAAATGAGAGTAAGGGCAAAGATAGATACTCACATTGTCTATGATATTAAAGACTGCATAAGCAGCTCCTCTTGCACTAGCAAATGCCTCTATGCTTGGAGCAGTCTGTCCAATGCTGAAAGCTCCGATCAATACAGAGAAAAAGACCTGAAAGGTTTATGGTGACATATTTAAATACTTATTTAAGCACAGAATTACATTTATTTATTTACATTAGATATCTTTGGGTCAGGAGGCTCCATGCATGTTAAGGGAAGTTTAAGGAATGAAGAATTAAAGAGAAAAATGAAATGGCCTCTCTTGAGCAAAATAATAACTCTAAGGAAAAGACTTTTTAAGATTCAGCTGAGAACTGAGTTCATGGACAATGTGAATGTTGCAAACATATTGATAAAAGTGAAAAAGTGTCTGAGATTTGCAAGTTCTATGGCAAAAAATGTATAATTACACTTGATGTCTCAGGATTTATTCTACTAGTTAATTCTTTGGCAAAAAGATGTTCCAAAGCCCAGAAAGTATATTGTGTATCTTCCAATGAAACAAAGACAAGATGCAAAGCATTATCATTCTGCTTTCAAAGTGACAGTGAAATAAAGTATGCAAATCCAGTTTCTTAATCACAAAGTAATACAGGGTCCCTCTGCTGGAATGAAAGAGAATGAGTGCAAACAAACAAGAAAAAAAATTAAACAAAGCAGAACAAGAAAAAAATGTTCTTTTCAGTGAAGCATAGTTTATTACTTTCAGCTAGTATCAAAACAAAAGTAATAAAACCACAGTGCTTGGAGATCATAATAACAGCCATAGTATGTCAGAGCAAAGGTCCATCACACCCGTCATCTTTTCTCCAACAGTGGCCATTCACAGATGTGAACCTTAATAAGGTTACACCCTCCCGTTCTTGTTATAAAAACACCATTCCAATGAACTACAACATAGGCAAGAGAAATTGTAAATAATTAGAACTGAGAAATTCTGAAAAAACTGAAAATAATTAAACTGAAAAAATTACACACAAGGGCATGAACCTCAGTGAGATGTTCTATGTGCTAGCCTGTCTTTAAAAAAAAAAACGCAGGTTCGAAAGAGCCAGTAATACATACCAGAGCCATTTCTCACAAACTTCATTGACCCATAAATTTAAGAAAACAGGTACTTTAAAAAATACTTACAGATACATACACATACATGAGGTCTACTGGCTGAGTTTCATCATGATTAACAAAGTCATTCTTCTTACCATATTTGTTTGATAATTCATACAAAATTGGAATTATTGCCACATCAAGAGAAGAATTTTATTTTCTTTAGTGTTCCTCACTCTTACTGTAAATTTACTCATTAATACTTACCGTAAGAACTTTGCCAATAGTGTAATCATCAGTTAAGACCAAGGTAGTTCCATACCAGAAAGCCAGAGCATATGATGCATATATCAGTAAGAAAGCAGCACCAATAGAAATATTAGCTGTAATAGCCTTTTTTATTCCAATCCGTTTAGCATCTTCTAAATTTTTATGGTATCTGGAAGAAAGATAGAAGTTTAAAATAGACTCAGACTTGTACCATGGCACACAGCACCAAAACCTCTGTGGATTAATTAGAAAAAGAACACTCACAAAGTATACCAAGATGTGTAAAATAAGTACAAAGGTAGTCAGGCACAGGGACTTTAAGGAAACTTGCAAAAAGGTCAACTCAGTCAACCTGGGATACAGAAAAGAAAGGGCATCACAGTTCAGGAACTGGCATTCAATTTCCTTAAATAAACTGCAGGTCACTGAACTTTGATCATGAACCATTTGTGACAGGTTTTGAGATTATGATCGTTAGCTTAAGATAAAAGGCTAAAATGTATCATAGGAACGATTTTCCATAGTATAGTGGAAACTGAGACATTGCTTATTACTACCTTCACAACAATTACTGAGTAATTGTACCAAGGATACCATCATCTCCTCTCGTGACAGGGCCTTTTTTTTTTGTCTAAAGCTCTCACAATGTGATGTTTAAAGTAGTTTGCACATTTCCAGAGTGGAGACAATATATCAACTGCTTTTGATATTTTCTAGAAAAATAACTGATCGTCTTTCAGCATGTAGTAAAACTTATAATAGGCTGTAACAGAAAATTTCCCATTACTTAAAACCACAGGAAGCTAAAGGCTTCCCCATTTTGAAAGATTTTCAATGGCAAAGGTACAAGAAAATTTCAAGCCATCTGAAGCAAATACTTTAAAATCAGCTGATGAAAGCAAATACTGCTCTTACCTTTTAATTTCTTTTTCCTGTCCTCCGAAAGCTATTACAGTACGGATTGCTGCCAGAACTTCCTCTGCAACAGCACCTGCTTTTGCATATGCAGCTTGTTCTTTGTCAGTGAAAGCAGAGAGAACCTAATACAAGATCAAATATTTTGACTTAAGAAAAACAGAATGAGCTCAAGCACTTCATAATGGCTTTTATCACAGTTACTTTCTTCCAATGTGAAGCCTTTTGATTTTATTATGTGTAAGTGCAGATTATTCAATATCAAATAATTTAACATTACTTATTCTCAACACTAAGAAATGGATTTTTCCACTTTGCTTTTGCCCAGTGCAGGAGATTAGATGACTACTCCTACTGAGTGTGGTTCTTCCCAGGTAGATCTCCTCATCTCTGGCTACCTTAGCTTGAGGGCTCTATAGTCTACACAAGTTGGCCACTGTCCATGAAGACTCTTAGCCAGTAGACATACGTAGTACATGCTTCTCTACTCTTACCTTTTCTACAATATAGTCACTCAAGACAGAGAATGCTTACATGATCTTCAAAATGTAAGGGAAATAAAATACAATAAAAATCTGAAGGCTTCCAAACTACAAATGCAAGTCACTCCAAACTCATGGTAATTTAGTACTTCTCTCACCTAAGTCTAAAATTTCTTACCAAAGCTCTTTCATATAAATATGAAAACAAACTCTGTCCAAGACCAAGGCTTGGTCTAATTTATTAACTTACTGGTGCAATTATTCTTTTCAACAGAACAAGTACTCATGGATGAAGTTTAACAGTTACAGATGTGGATTCTACCTGTATATCTTGCTTCATTTTCTATATAGAAACACACTATAAAGGCAGAAACAGCTTCAAATCAAACAACTCTGTCCAGTCTACAGGAGTTACAATATTCAAACAACATGAGGGTACTTATATAGAGTTCATCTAAGATCTTACGTACACAGAAGTTGTCTATAAAGCTATTACTGTTCTAAGCAATACATTTTAACAGCAAGAACTACAGATATGTAGATTTATTTCCCTTTCTTTAACATCAAACCTAACACTAAATGTATGTTAACCTACCTTTGCCCAGAGGGCTGCTGAGAGTCCCAGGACAGGACTGACTGCTAGTATTACAAGGGTTAATTTCCATCCTCTTATGAGACCAACAATAAATGCTGTTATAAATGTTGTTAGAGCTTGAACAAGCATTCCAATTTTGTCACCTATTCCATCATTAATCTTGGAGACATCACTGTAAAACAAATCACATCCAAAATACGTAAGCTGAGAGTCTTCCTCAGAGGGAACTTATCAAAATACTTTTCTGTATCATTGCAACAGTCCAGTATAAGAAGTATTAGAAGTTCAGTCTCTAAGACTCTCCATATGAAAACTTGTAAACTTAATTTGACAATAAAATAATGAAATTTAGTTTCACAATTAAATAATTCACTTTAAAAATCATCATTAAAAAAATGTAATTCATACATGCTTAATAAGAGAAAATAACTTTGGGAAAGGTACAGTACACTTACTCCAGAAGGCGAGTGTTAAGCTCTCCCACATCATTTACATCAAACCATCCAATTTCCTGTCTCATAATTGCATGAAAAAATTTTTGTCTTATTTTTTTTATTTGCCGGCCTGCTGCTAAGGTCCAAAATGAAGTTTGGATATAAGCAGCAAGAAGAACACCAGCTGCTATTCCAGAATAGTAATATGCATATCTGAAAGAAAAACAAAACAAAACAAAACCCAAAAAATAGGGGCAAGATTCTTTGAAATTAGTTTTAATTACCTCACTAGTCTGTATTTACCTTGATGCTTACTTCTTCTCTTTTAGACCTGAATTAGAGTTTATATATTTATACTAGAGTTTGCACTTCTCTCTAAAACTTGTCAAGTTTTCTATGGGTAGTATTTAATATCAGTTTTCAGATATGTAATAAATAAAATGAAGCTACTGTTAGAAATTACTTTTTTTTTAATAGTATATATTTTCTCATAAGATTATTTCAGAACTACATTTCAGATACAATACCCTTTTCACTTAAACGGCCATTTTCAAAAACTCCATAACATTTTTGTTTCGGCACATAAAGACATACCTAATAGCATACACCCATGTTACAAACACATTTATATCAGACAACATGCCTGCCTATATAAATATATACATGCATGGATAATCACAAGCGACCGATGATGCAACAGCACAACAAGCGTCTAGGCGGGATACTCAGAGGTGTTCAGTCATAAGCCCGCAGATGGTAGCCTTGCGCCAGTGGCTCCTCAGCCAAGTGCATGCACCAGGGGTATGAAATCTCTCAGGAGATGACAGTCTTGGTCGGACACTCCCTGATTGCCTAAGCACCCTTTTTTCGATTTGCATATCCCACTTGCCCTTGGTCATCGTGCTTGTAGTAAGCGTGGTTAAAGCCCTTCCCAAATCTTTGCTCGCGAAGCCAAGCCATCATCAATCATATATGCATGGATGTTGTAAATCAGCATTACTATACATACATCTATTGCAAGCAAATGCCATTAGAGCAATTTTTCTTTTTTTTTTCTTTCTATTTTATTCATAGCTGGTATTTGACTTTTAAATTAATTCCGCTTTGTGCTATGAGCAGGGTGTCAAGTCAAACCCAAGGAGTGTGTAAACCCCTATATTTCTCAAACTGCAACTAAATTTGAGCCACAGCTTTAAACTGTTCAGAATCAAAACAGGCTTGATTTCATTCAGAATTGACATCAGAATCAGTTACAGGTGAACTTAAACTAGAACTTTACCAGAAGAATGTAACTGAACTGATTCCCTATTTGTAAAACGTGACCAAAATCAATGGCTACAGAATCAGTATGCTTAGAACTGCAGCATGAAACTTGGCAGGAATCTGTGTGCAAATGCTCTGCACAAAAAAAAAAAAAAAAAAAAAAAAAGAGAACGGCTTTATATATTAAACTTTTCAAATTTTTAATCCAGCCTTTTTTTGTGGCTAAGGTATCATACAGTTTAGTCAGGGACTTTGCAACTATACTCATTATGAAATGAACTACATCTAAACAGTTTAATAAAAATGGGTTAATGTCTAACTGAATGCTGGTTATTTAAATATTGACCTCGATCATCTTGAGCAACGTTAAAGCTCTACACAGAAACTACCAAACTAAAACCAAGAACAGTGCTTCAAAATTCAGCAGTAATTACTTTAGGCAATTACTTTATGATGTTACATCACTTAAATAATTGCTTTATGCTTGGACTTTGCTTCATGACAAATTGTATCAAAAGGGATTGATAATTTCACCAGATTCCATGCTGATGAAATACATTCTGTAAATTCACTGCTGAAACTGAACAGAGAGTAAACGCTCATTGCATTGTAAAAATGATTCTTTTTCTTTTGAGAAATAGTTGGGTTTTAGGAAAACTGCTGTTTGAATAACAAGTACAACAAAATTTACATGCATAGTTCGATACTTGAACACACCTGTGAGAACTTTGCCCTTGTAAACAGTTTTTATTATTATTTGACCTGCTGGCAGGCATTGTTAGAGAAACAAGGAGTGGGTACAAACAACTGCTTCTTCAAACCAGTGAGCATACTAACTCAAGGTTCTGTGTAGAAACTTTAGAAAAGAGAACTTATTCCTGTGCTTCATTACTTATTCAACAATTTGTTTCTAAAGAGAAACTCGGCCTACTTTTTATTCATACTTGTACTATCAGATTTAATGTCTAAAAGACAAGGTGGCGTGTAGGTTGACCTTGGTTGGATGCCATCTGCCCACCAAAGCCACTCTATAACTCCCCTTCCTCAGCTGGACAGGCAAGAGAAAAATATAATAAAAAGCTTGTGGGTTGAGATAACGACAGGGAGAGACCATTCACCAATTATGTCATTGGCAAAGCAGACTTGACTTGCAGAAAAAATGAATTTAATATATTACCATCAAACCAGAGCAGAATAATGAGAAAAAATCCCAAATACCTCCCACAGGAGACAGCTCCCCATGAACTTCTTCAACGTGAGTCCTTCCCACAGGCTACAGTTCTTGACGAACTGCTCCAGTGTGGGTCTACATGGGATCAGTCCTTCAGGAACTGACTGCTCTACGAGTTCAACTTTTTATCAGCTCAAGGAATCGATGGATGATAATCAATATAATTTTTAGCATAACAATAACTTTCTATAAATTCACAGGGAAATAAAGGAAGAAGAGAATACAAACACATTGGGACACAAAGTGCCCCTGAAAAAGGGGTGGGATGGGTGAAAGCAACAGATTACAGGAAAGTTGCTGGGAATGGCTGTGGATGTTCAAGAATCCACCAAATGTTTCCAATTACCTCATATGCAAATCCTTAGTTACATACAATATTCAATCAACCATTACTTTGATGATAAAGCATGCAAAACATCTGTGGGAGAAGAATAGCTTGACTACACTAAAAAAAAAAAAAGAAATACCAATTTTGAATTACCTGGTCATATCTTCTTCCAGCTTGTTAAGAGCATGTAAAGAGGAATTCATCACAGTGCTGTTTCCTTAGAAAGGAAGAAAAACGTAAATACATTTCATTTAGCAAGTTTCAACAAATTTGCTTTCCTGCATGCTGTTCAGCAAATTTTAGTTGTTACATCTCCTTTTGAATCAAGATGATTTAAAAAAAATAATGAAAATGAATGAACCTTACTAATATAAGGTTTGCCATATCTCCACTGACTAAGCTACATCATTGTAACTTGAGATTAAAAATTAGCCTCAGGAAGCCTCAGTCTGGTTGGTTTGTTGTTTTTTTTTTAAATATAGGGCATTTGTATAATGCAAAAACTCATTAAAAATACCTAGACAATGACATCAAATTAGTACCTGCAGATAGCTTAACCCATTATGAAAACAGTGGCTATAATGTTGGTGTTGGCCCTAAAATTATAATGCCCCCCACAAGAACTTAGTGATAAAAGTTTTGAGAAGACCACAGCTGCAGCATTTTGCATTTGCACCATTAAAAATCTGATCAATTTATTGTACTTGGGAAGGAGAAAATCATGAATTCTTTGTTCTGATAAAGGCAGTATGCCCAGGTTTCTCACTTACAGCAGCTTAAGAACAGCAAAAATGGATGCAGGGTAGAAGATAGTCACATCCTTTATCTTTTTCTGTATCACCATAGGCTTTTATTAAAATGTTTAAGAAAATGTTATTGGGTAATATTTCAGGCAGCAAAGCTGTTTACTAGTTTAACATCTAATGTGCGAGTTCAGAGAACAATGTAATTTGGTTTAACTGTTTGTTGATACCAAAGTGACAGTATCACTCCTCCCTTTTGTATCCCGCAGCACATGACTCCCCTACTTTGTGTTTGATTTGATACTTATGATAGGCTGTTCAACAAACTGATCCAAGCTAAAAATTAATACTTTCATTTTCGGTAGAGAATTTTCTATTGGATTTACTTACTGATCTGATTCACCTTGAGAACTATAACTGTCAGATTCAATACAAGGGAATCAACATGAACTCATGCTGAGGAAGTGGAAAACCAGCCTCTCTCTATTTACCACAGCCACAGTCAAACATGATTTGTTGAAGGTACACTGTAGTGGGTCATTTTAAAAAATTAAAAATAAAAAATACTAATGCATGAACTAAAAATACGGAGAAAAAAGAAAATCCATAGCGGTATCTCTATTACAACAAACACAAGAGTTACCAATTTACATTAGAGAGCAGTAGCAAGCTGGGGTTTCTGACATCAGTATGTCCTGTCAAGAGGCTTGAATCTCCCTAGCTCTCTCCCAGATACGAGCTATTGTTCTCTTCATAGCAGATATATTCTTACCTGGAAAATCTGAGTCTCCAGAAGCAACAAAGCTATCAGTCATATCACCAAAAATTACCATCGCAACAGGGAGACTGGTTCCATGGGCTATTGCCAAGAGAGTGCCTAGTATCATTAGTAATTTATCTGACCAACTGGAGTATCTAAACTGTGAGTGAGAAGAGAAATTAATTCTAATCATGGTTATTAGAATGCCAACACAATGTTATGTCTACAAAGTCAAGAAAAAGCTATCAGTTGTGCACCTAGTGTCACAAAACTACAACTTTGTCTTAATAGGAATTAAACTTACAAAAAAAATGTTTAAAGGTACAGGAATAAATCCATCTAATGTAAACACTTTAATACTATAAACTATCAAATCCAGAGAAGTATACTATTTCAATGCATTAGTATCTGCACCTAGGTAAGAAAGGCTATATGAAAGCAAGGCATAAGAAATTCGCCCTTTAAAAGTTTGCCATTTACTATTTAATTTATAAGAAATTTTAATGTCATTGTGACAATTAAGGCAATAATTACTTTTACTGTAAATTCATTATTATGCAGTCAGAAATACTGTGCCTAATGTACCAGAGATATTAACAAAATGTACTGAAATCATAAATACCTCTTGCCATTGAATTTAAAGTTTCAGCACATCCGTTACAAAATCACTGCCTTTAATTTTTAGTGTTAAATACTAAGTTTACTGCTGTAAATTATAGGGGTATGATATAATTGTTCAAGTGCAAGCTGGTATAGCAAAACAGAGAAATTGTGCACTGGCCAGCATCATGGACCATAGTTTCATTTCTGTTATTTGACATGTCATTACTGTGCATTATGCACATTAAGCCTACCAAATACAAAACATTTCAGTATTACTAAAAGAGGACCTAAGATCTACTTTGATTAAATATTAACAGATTGCCTTTTCAAAAATATACTGAAAATAAAAAATATCAGGAATTGTAAGTACTTTTTAGTATACAATTTTTTATTTTAAGTGTCCTCAGTGCCACGGAGTTGCCCTTTACTACTGACCCAGGTGACTGAATAATGATTAATTGGGTTAATTAGTGTGATTAGTATCCAATTCAGGTGATTTAGAGGACAAGACCACATATGATATTAGGTATATGGACACCCTTTTCATGGTGTTGGAATTAATGACTGAACATGGAAATCCCTACCTTTCACAAAAATCTAGTATGGGTGTGTTTAGCATGATAACTTAGTAAGGGAAGACTCCTAAAAATCCGTATCAGTAACAAGACAGCTTCTTTAATCATAGAACTATAGAATCACAGAACGGTTTGGGTTAGAAGAGACCTCAAAGATCATCTAGTTCCAACCCTGCTGCCATAGGCAGGAACACCTTCTACTAGACCAGGTTGGTCAAAGAATCATCCAGCGTGGTCTGGAACACTTCCAGGGATGGGGCAGCCACAGCTTCTCTGGGCAACCTGTACCAGTGCCTCAGCACCCTCACAGTAAAGAATTTCTTCCTTTTACCTAACCTAAATCTCCCCTCTTTCAGTTTAAAGCCATTCCCCCTTGTCCTATCAATACATGCCATTGTAAACAGTCCCTCTCCAGATTTCTTGTAGGCATCCTTTAGGCACTGGAAGGCTGCTGCTCTAAGGTCTCCACAGAGCCTTCTCTTCTCCAGGCTGAACAACCCCAACTGTCTCAGCCTGTCTTTCATTGAGAGACGCTCCAATCCTCTGATCATCTTCACGGCCCTTCTCTGGACTCACTCCAACAGCACCACCTCCTTCTTGTGTTGGAAGACCCAGAGCTGGATGCAGTATTCCAGGTGGGCTCTCACAAGAGTGGAGTAGAGAGGGAGAATCACCTCCTTGGCCTGCTGAAAACTACATCCAGAAAAAGAACTGTTTGATTGCTATACTATATGCAATATTCTGTATTATCAAAGTATTTGACAGAGACCATATATGCATTACTGCAATATAATTTTAACCACTTTGTTTACACACTGAAATGCATGTGCATGTATACATATAAAGAGAGAATAAATCTTACCAGTGCAAATGGGCTGACCACCTTAGCCTTTTCTGCTTTCTTCTTTCTTAAAAAGTATGATAGTTTTAGTGCATTTAAAAAGGAACATTTCACAGAAATACTAATTCTCTATATTAATAAAGTTCAATTTGAATATAACTCTGAAATAATTTTACAGGAAACATTTATATATAAAATGTGAAGCTCTTCCCAGTTCACTGCTCTCAAAGATGAAACACCCTTGGGCTGGTGGTTCCACAATCTGATCAGGAAAATTGCAAACTGAAGCAGTATATAGCTTTCAAATTGGAAAAGAGGAAGATAACTTATAAAATCATGGTGGATGGGGAATACATAAAATGTTCAAGGTATGTAAAATATCGATTCCAAGCCATACTAAAAATTTCAAGATAACTTTTAGCTGATGACGTAACTGTATTCAAGGTGTCAATTCCAACATAATTTGTGTCATATTTTAAAACTATTTTTCAATAAACTCTAGTCAATGCTGTGGACACTTAGTTCTTAAAAGAAAATTATAAAGATCCTCCTTCAACAATTAATGTGTCAATGCTACTCTCAGGTTGTTACAAAGCTTTCTGTTGTCAAAGATTCCTAATAAAATAAATTAAACTAAATATGAAATAAAATCTAAAATAATATAATCAATCTATCTTATAAGCTTCAATATAGAAAATATTTTCGATCTTTAAGAATACTTACTGTTTGTCTTCAGATTTATGACCCTGGCTAGGTACAGTGATATCATAACTATTTCCATGTATAGTACGCTT
Source organism: Pezoporus occidentalis (assembly GCF_034315485.1). NCBI lineage: Eukaryota > Metazoa > Chordata > Aves > Psittaciformes > Psittacidae > Pezoporus > Pezoporus occidentalis. Next base: position 584,212 of record NW_026914469.1, read on the forward strand.
CTTCTTGTTTCCATCTTCAGAATGCATTTTAAATTTATTTAAGATAGCTCCCTGTAAAATAGTATTTCACCGAGAAGTATACAACTGTTAAACTAAGGACAGTAATCTCAATGACTATTTGTTTGAAAGAAAAATATAGATACTTATTAAATTCAATAAAGTTATTAATGTCATACACTGCAAGTGAATTCTCTGAATGGGAAAGTATAAACATGTTGAAACAGGTCCAGATATTTGGAGTTGTATCTATTTGATCACTGTGTGTTCTTCATTTGATTTCATTTGAATTATATAAGCATTATCTTTTCTTCAATTCCACACAGATATACAAGATAAATGGGAAAGTAGATGTTTATGTAAAAGAAAGTGCAGTTATTTGGAATTTTCTGAAATCTAGTTATGAGTTAATTTTATAAAATACCTCATATTTAAAAAAAAATAAATATTGACATACCTTGAATGTTGCTCTTGGATTGCGTCTAGTCCTCTGAAAAAGTATTCAAACATCAGCAGAATTAATATGGTTAAGGACATGCAGCATGATTGGACCTTGCTCTTCTCATATAAAAAAGAGATGATCGATAGCTGTCTCTTGTTTTTTTCCCCACTCCCGTTGCCTTGCCTTCTTTGGAAAGTAAGTGTGTGCACTTTGGACTCTGCTAAATATTTTCTAAAGGGAATATTTAGCAAACAAAGTCCTTAAATTCAAGCTTATTTCATTGCCTCCTGGGAAAATAAGCCTGAATAGTCTATTCTTTCCCCAGAAAAAGTTCCTTTTATCTACTGTTGGCTTAATTATGCCCCTCAAAACTTCCAGAAATTTCTATTTACTTATTAGAGATGGTGCTGAATGCTCCAAGTAACTGTTACACTTAAGGATTAATCCATAGTGAGAATGAAACCAAGTAATACAAAAGGAGTGTTTTACTCTTTTGCTTCTTTTCCCCTCTTCTAATTCTAATCCAGAGAAACACGAGCCATCTAGCCTGAGCGGACTATTTATTTTATTGTGGAATGTATTGTTTTTATCAGTATCTGCAGGCAGTACCTTATTTTCAATGAAAATAACAACAATTTAAAACATTTAAAAGAATTACTTGAACTTCTTAACTGTTATTTCAATGTATATAGTAAACTAGATATGTTTTATTTCCTTTAAAGATGGAGAGTTGGATTTTCCGATAAGCTTGAGGTAGGCAAAATGGTGGAGGGTCCCAGCAATCCTGTAATGATTCCACAATGACATTTAGCCCTAGCATAGGTTAGAAAAACTGTAAACAAGCTCTGATTTACCAAAAAATGGGGAACTCTTGTTCCATTTTCATAGAATCATAGAGTGGTTTGGGTTGGAAAGGACCTTAAAGATTATCTAGTTCCAGCCATCCCTGGTATGGGAAGGGAGACCTTCCACTAGACCAGGTGCCTCTTTCCTGTTAATCAGTGCTGGAAAAGAATACTACTTTGTATAATACTACTAAAATATTACTTTGTACTACTTCATGCAACATTGCCAACTCGGCCACCCTTTTATCAGTGAGAATTGCCCTGTATGAAGAGAATTATCATATACTCAGAAACTGATGATTTTGTGTTCCTTGAACTACGCTGTATAGCTCAGCCACAAGACACCATGTAGAGGAATTGCTACATCTTATTTGTCCTGGACCAAGCATGAGGCCAAATTAAGTTATTGTAAACATCAAGCTCCTATTTGTGTTTAAAAAGAAAGTGTACTCTGAATATAATATTTTAACAATTTTACAAAGCTCCACTTTTATTACCTGGTGATTTCATTTGTAGTTAATTGTTTATTAGCTATTAACTGTTTTATATTAATAGTTTATTGTAGTAAGAGGTAATACCACAAACTAAACTAATGTCACTAGCTTCCTATTAGGAATTTACAAACTCAGACTTGCTGCTGGGAGCTTGAAAATTTTTTGGCTTATACTTAACAACAGAAAACCCAGACAAATCTACAGCTCAGTTTGAGAGATGTTTCCTGTATACAGAAAACACTTTTCTTGGTGTTTATTTAGCATGAAGTTATTAAATATGATTCAATGATGCATTCGTATGTGAGAAGATACTATTTTTCATAATCATTGCTTGCAGTATAGTTGCATTTAGAACTGGATTCTTAACTACACTTATACTAAGTTACATTTACACTGTTATAAATGAATTTAACTGAAGTGGTATTTACATTTGTCTTAGATTTACTAAGATTTCTTAAACTATTTAAAGCAGGATTAAAAAAATCTATCTTTTTAGAGTATGAGCAGATGTTTTAGCCCTCAGAATATCTAGAAAAACACATGACTTTTGGATCTGGAAAAACCAGATACATTAATTTAAAGGAATATGATATAGAACATTAGAGATTTAAAAGTGTTCATTATTTCAGTTTACTGTATTTAATTTGCTATACAAAAAATTATGGAAAACCAACAAAAAATTTGACTTTTGTGCAGGTGCGAAAACATTTTTCTCTATTGAAGTTCAATACAGCATATACTATTAGAGACACAGCCAGTTCTTTTTCCTGATGTTTTTTCTAGCCAACGATCTGTCTGGTAACATTGTTAACAGTATGAGTAACCAAGGAACTCATACAATTACTTAACTTTTATCTTTCCCTCACTAAATCACTAGGGTTGGACACCTTTTTCTCATGCACAAAGAGCCTTTGTAAGCTGAACATACACAATTTCGCAGTATTCAGCAGGTACTGATTAGTCACCACACAAAAAAGATAACTTGAATTAACAAAATACTACACAGACTGTTAGTAGGCTCAGTGCCCTGAATAAGAAACAGAAAAAGTCTTTGCTGGCTAGGGCTTTCTCAGCAAGGTGGGGTAGGGATGGTTTTTACTGCCCCCGAATGGGTCCTCAGTGTGACTCAACTGACACCTTGCAAATTCCTGCTTTTCCCTTAGTATTTTATTCCTCCTTTCTTCTTGAATCCTTGAACTGCTACCTAGCTGCATCTCAAGAGTCTTACCTCTATCTGCAGTTTTACCTCTTTTAACTTGTAAAAGTCCACTCTATCAATTTTTCATAGTTCTCAGAATCACAAGTCTGAAAGAGGGTTATGCAGCTGTATCTTAGATCACAGACAGCTGAACTCCTGAGAAAGACAGGAAGAAGTTTACAACCTCAAGTCATTATATATAAAATATGTAACAGTATTAATATTATATCCTATACAAAAACAGCACAGCAAATATAAAGAACTTCCATTGCAGTACTTTTGAAATTTGTGTTACTATAGTGAAACAACTAAAAATAATTATTCATTCAGCTAATTTCATAAGAGATTGATTATGGCACTATGACCATGTTCTGCATGTTAGTCTTTGAGCAAAGTCAAATTGCTTTGTTCCTTTTTGATTCTTGCTGTAAAACAGATGTTTGTAGAGTGTAAGGTAAAGTGATTCTACAGGCAACTGTATTCAGTGCAGATACATACTTGTTCACAAATTCCAAACCTTTTAAATAGCCATACCCATAGACACTAAGGGTAATGCTTCCTCTTACCAACCACTTCTTCCAGAAACACTGCTGTATGCCACAGCTCTGTTTTACGTGCCACAAGGCTAACACATCCCTGACAAAATAACAGGTGGATCCACCAGGAAGATTCCAGTTATGATATCAAGATGTGCCCATATGAGAGCATTTTAAAAGAAATAGTTTTAGAGACAGAATGAATTAACTCTCTCATCATGCAGGACTTCAGTGATTAGAACATTAGATTTCTGTATGTTGTGGCCAGCCACGGTTACTGAAGAGGCAATTATTTGTAGTCATCCTATTGACCTGGATTAGATGCTCTACTGTCTTGTTAATTTATCTTTTCTTAAATCCCAATTTCCCCCATTCCATAAGGGATCATTAATCTTAATTCCACAAATCCATTTCCTGAAGTCCTATCCAATGGCTAATCATATGTCCTTGTATTTCCTAACATTTCCAGGTACAAGCTCCTGCTTTGCTTGCAAAGTTGCTGTCAACAGCTGAAGCTGGTGGCAAAAAAAATAGGAAGAGAGATCAGGTATAAGTAAGCACATTTACACTGATCCCAAGCAATATATATTTATCTACATTTAGCTCACTCACTAGAACTGCTAGTCTCCCTGTGAACTGGTTGTCATTGGAGATGACACCAAGCCTCATTTCCATTTTCTGCTTCCAGTTCCTGGGTACAAGGTAAGATTTAAAAAAGTGTTAATCAGCTACTGATTATATACAGTATCTAATGCTTTTTTAAGAATAAAGGAATTTTCCCTCTGTTAGAATAATTTGATTTCTTTCAGGGACAAAAAAAACAAACAAACAAACCATGGAATGTGGCTTATACTTTACACACAGAAAAAGTTTTCTTCGTAGAGAGTCAGAAATGCCGAAGACTTATAACTTGGCCTGGTCTCCAGTCCACAGCAATGATAAATCTGTTCTTACATTACCAAAAAGATCAACTCCCTTACAAACCACAGGCTCTCAAGTCATTAGTGAGCAATTCAAGTTGCCTCATCATTGGCTAAACAGTTGCATAGCATTTAGTTGTCAGCTTTTCACTGCTGATGTTTTATTTTATACATTTCATACTTTTTAAAGGATATAGAACAGTTGTCTTCCCAAGTCAGTAAAACATTCTATTTCATTGACAACTCTGCTATGTAAGAATTTACCTGAGTGCCAAACTAGAAAAACTCCTAAAAACTATTTCTTAACTGTCTTTCTCACAGCAACTACTTCATATATGCAGCTACCACAAGGTACAGTATTATAGTTCTTGATAAAATTTAAGTAATATCTATACTACAATAACATTATAATTTTACTTAAACCTCTATCAGTATTCTAAATTAAAATTTCTCACCTATTCAAAATACATTTTCCCCTGTTCTTTATTTCCATTCAAAACTTACTCCAGTTCTGACAAGCTGACACATCATAAAATCATTAGTGTTTTCTGATTCTAACAAGCATTATTGCTCTACTCCCAAATATCATCCATATCAAGGGCAAAATAACCTGTTCCCATACATTTCCCACTGAAAATTGAAGGTATTAGACTTACGCCTTGCAAATCCAAATTTCACCTTTATTCTCATTTATTTCTTATTCATTTTTACACATAAACTTTGTAAAAAAGTGATATACCATATTAAACAGCAACACTATCAATGAAATTTAAGAAGTGCTAAGTGTGGCCAAACTCACACAGTAGTATTGGTAAACAGAGACCTTCCTTCCCAATAAACAGCAGAAAGAACCAATACAAAGTATTTAACTAATCAGCAAGCCTCAGGGGTCTTCCCCAATGCTTTCTCCCCTTCCCTGCATGGAACGTGAAATCACAACATGATGTCTTGCCTACTTTCTAGACAGAATGGGAGATGAAGGCTGTAGGTCAGTGTTCCAGCATCATCAGAGATAACTGAAGGAATTAAGTCATCTCTGTTCATATTCCAATTTCTTCACCTTTTGCACACTACACTTCCCCCTTTCTGATGCAATCTTGAGTCACTACCGCCTCCCAGTTTACATTCTGCTTGCACACAATGACACATAACCCAGTGTGAGGGTCACAACACTAAATGTAATTCCTTCATTTATTTTTATAGTCAGCAGCAAATAATAAATGATTAACAGCTCACACTGATGGAATAAAATGTTTGGAGCATCCCTGTTTTCCAAGTCACCATTCACTAAGATAGCAGTTAATACTATGGAGCAGAACTGAATGGATCTGTTTTAAACTACTTCTGGTGATTAGCTATGGGACTTGGGGGCATGCAAACAAAGCCTTTTATCTAACCACTAGAGGAAATGATCTGGTAGTGATTCCATGTCATGGGCCATTTGCAGAATTTGCAGAAGGCATTGTATCATTTTCCATGGTGTCTGGGGACAGATGTATTTCTAGGATATCCCATGTCCTAAAGAAAATAGGTGATTTATTCAGTGATCGTGCATGGTTGTCAACCAGTTCATGAAGAGGTACACTGAGTTGGCAGTTATAAGCAGGTGTGACCAGAACAAGGCCAAGACATACAACAAAAACTGATTCCATGGTATAGTGCACATGAAGGAGGAGAACATATCTTTGTTATTGATGGAACACTTTGGCAACACATTATCAAAGAAAGAGGCCTATTACTGTATATGACAGGAACAGGAAGAATTTCTCACACACCAACTGGATAGTCCAAACCTAATGTGTATGTAGAATCATGTTTACAAGAACAAAAATTATTCAAAATGTGGTACTTTATCTTGTCACAAATATATCTGTGACAAATACTCTTTTGGAATACTGGTGCAGTAGGTCACTTCACAGGGTAGAATTACTACCTACTTTCCTGATTTATCTCCACCTGTATTCATATTTCAAGTAGACTGAACTATTTGAGAGTGATAGGTCTCTCAGGAAAAGTATATGTACATGCTTCTGTAAGGCCTAAAAATGAAGATAAATCTATAGCATTATGAGTGCATGGATCGTCTTTTCATATACTGGGAGTTAGATTGGGTCATCACATTTGATTTGTTACAGTGTTCACCTTGTCACAGTTAAATCTGGCACCTGCACTGACAATTTCCCCTCGGTTCACAAGGGGGAAAAGACAGGCAGGCAATAAAATGCTTACACTAAGATTTCATAGTAAGATGTTCCCCATAAACATTTTAACCCCAAGTATGGGTAGAAGTTATTTTATGTGCCACCACTACGGTAGTGATCAAAACATCCTTAGTGCTAGCACAGTATTAATAGTGATGACTATTCTGATAATGGTGAACTGAGTAAACTGATCTCTCATTCAGGATCACATGAGTGCAGATAAGGACTTGATTGTCATGCCATATCAGGTGACTCATACATTAGTGTTAAACCATGAGAGGAACCGGAGAAAAGCAATAATGACATTGTTCACCTATGAAAGTTCCCTTTCTTCTTCACATATATTTATGCAAATATATGGAAAAATAGAGTAATGAACAACAGAAAACAGAAATATGTGTGTGTATCTATCTATCTATCTATATATATCTTCTATATCAGCAAATTATGGGTAGAAATAACACTAAACATTACCAAAACCTCCATTGTGCATGAACTTTGACCTAGATTATAATAGAAAGTCAGACTTTTGACTCCCTTTTGATCTGGGTGTATAATCACAGAATTGTTAGAGTTGGAAGCAACCTCCAGAGATCACCTAGTCCAACCTCCCTGCAAGGCAGGGTTACCAAGATTAGGTTACATAGGAACAAACCCAGGTGGGTTTTGAAAGTCTCCAGAAAGGGAGACTCCACAACCTCCGTAAGCTTACCTATGATGATGTTATGGAGACAGCCTTGCAGAAGTCAAGGTAGATGTCCTGGGTTCAGCAGTAGCAGTAATTTTTCTCAGTCTTAGTAGCTGGTACAGTGCTGTGGTTTTGACTTCCAGCCTGGGAACACTGCTGATAAGAACGATGTTTTTAGTTGTTGCTAAGTAATGTTAACTCTGACCAAGAACTTTCTGAGTCTCATGCACTGCCAGGGAGGAGGGGAAGCTGGGAGGAATCAGACACAGGACACATGACCCAGACTAGCTAAAGAGGTATTCCATACCGCACCATCTCATGCCCAGTATACAAACTGGGGGCAGTTACCCAGAAGGGCTAGATCGCTGCTCAGGTCGGGCTGGGTATCATTTGGCAGGTGGTGAGCGGCTGTATTCTCTTCCCTTATCATTATTATTATTGGTGGTAGCAGCAGTGGTTTGTGTTATACCTTAGTTACTGGACTGTTCTTATCTCAACCCACCGGAGTTACATTCTTTTGATTCTCCTCCCCACCCCTCTGGGAGTGGGGGGAGGAAGCTAGGGTGGGAATGAGCGAGCAGCTGTGTGATTCTGGGTTGCTGGCCAGGCTTAAACCAGGACAGTAGATAACATCCACTACCCTCCCCTCGTCAACCCATCCTGCTATGTCATCATAGAAGGCTATCAGATTAGTCAACCGAGATCTACCCTTGGTGAATCCATTCTGACTACTCCTGATGACCTTCTCTTCTACATACTAGTTTAATGCTGTTTCTGCACACTCAGCCCTTTTTCTTCAGTAGTAGTTACTTGGTAAATATGTACAATGAATATGTCAACATTTCTCTATCCAGAATAAAAGAGGGATATATGGGAAACTCAGTCCACAACTATACTGAAAATTCATGTTAATGTGAGAACAAAATAGGCTTTTACTGACCCAGTTACACAGTTTCAACCAAAACCATGGTAAAACTAGAACTCACAGCACTGGCTACTCCGGCTTGCTTGTGCTGCTCCTAAAACTTGGGATATTATAACACTGTCAACTGACCTGACTGCATAAGAAGCAAGAGTAATTGCTTAAACTGAGGCCACTGAATTCAGAAACTTGTAAAATGGGGCTTTTAGGCCTTAAAGATTTACTTTTTTGAACTAGTAAAGAATGCACAGCCTCTAAAAACATTGCCTCAGAGTGGAGTATGATCATCATCTACAGGAAGAATCTCCTGGAAGAAATTCAGCAGGTAGATGTCTCAGAACAGTTATCCCAGGGCTGAAAGGAGATTTGGCTAGCAAGGTTATTCATCTAAAACACTATGATAGTATAAAAAATCATATGAATCCTGGAAAAATTGTTGGGATTGGCATCTGGGGAAGTATCTGAGTTCATAGAACCACAGTGCCTTTCAAGTAGCAGTGATACAAGGCTTAAGTGAGCAAGAATAATTCTAGGACTTTGAATCAAGCAGAAATACAATGGGAGAAGCTGCCAATTCAGCCTCAACAAATAGGCAATGTAATGAAGGTAAGAAGGAAAGCACAGAAACCTCACTCTGATGGATCTGATACAAGGTCTGCACATACTATAATTTTCAGAAATATGGTCATAAATGACCCACAGTCTCCATTTAAAAATAGAGATCAAAAGGAACAGAAAAGGGAAAACAGTCCTTGGTGTGAGTTTAGCTCTGTATAAAAAAAGATGGTAACAATAACTGCAAAGGACCCTTGGAGAACATTATAAAAACTTCCTTTAGCAAACACCAGTGGGACTGCAGGAAAGCTTTTTTTTTTTTTTTACATGTTAAAATTTGAGAAAAAGAGGCAAAGGTATGAGAAAATGGAATAGAATCTAGGAGAAATGAAACCCACTGAACATAACAGCTCCCTCTCAGTGAAGCCCTCAAGTGTTATCTCTTTCTTTAAATAACGACCCACTAATAAGACTAGGGATACTCTGGTGTCTACCTGTCGCTGGCCTAGTCAAAAAGTTACAATATAAACAATGCAAATGGCCATTAACTGTAAATTGATACTGTAGCATCAATACACACTCTTCAACGAATTTGTTCCAGCTGGAACTCAAGAAAGTAGAAAAATGGTAAAACTTGTATTATATGCATGAAAGGATGTTCAAGCACCTATATTAAGATCTCTGCCTGCATTTAAATAGCTGCCAAGTTCAAGAGTTCCTTCTGAGTATAGGAATGGGAGGATATCTATAAACAGCAGGGAATTATTGGCACAGCTTTGCTGAAACAAAATGTATTAGCTGCAGATTTTGCTACGGATGTTTGAGGAATTGGTGCTGACCAGCGGGAGGTTAGGGTGGAGTGATTCCTGCAAGTCACTGATGTTTTGTTATTAAGAATCCGGAGGAAATAAAAACAGTGGATATTTGGGTAACAGAATTTCCTCAAGTTTTGTGTGTCTGTAAGTCAAAATGTGGAAAAATAGAAGTCGTGTATGAATTGAAGGTCTGGATCCTCCTTCCCAAAACACAATATTCAATGCATGCAAGAAGCAGAAGGATTCCAATCCACCATCAACAAGCTTGCTGGAAAGCAAGGTTCTAGTACAGAGACCTATAATTTTAACTTCCCATTTTGTCAAAAGTTAAAAGCAAAGAAAAAAGCCTAAAAGTGTATTTTTAACACATAAATAAGGTAGCTACCTCTCAGGTTGTTTGTGGTAGAAACATGCCTGAAATCCTTGTGGCACTAAGCATAATATCTCAGTGATTTTTTGTTATTGATTTAGCCAATACTTGCTTGGCACTAGCAGAGCAAAGCTGGTAAAAACAAGCTTTTACCTATGAGGGAAAGCAATATTGTTTTATCCATGTACCTCGTGACTTTTAGATCAAATGTATCAAACGTGGATGAAATTACCATCAAAACGTATTATGTCACATCATACAAGGATGATGTGCTGGTACAGCAGGAAAATGAATTGAAAGTCTGGGAATATACCTCAGAAGTAACCAGCATTACTTAAAACACGGGCTTTAAAGCTAATCATGACAAAACTCGGTTGGTACAACCTGAAGTGAAATATTCAGAAGTAGTTTTAGGTCAGGAAGGGCAGGAATAGTTTAAAGTCAGGAAGGGAGGGTGACGCTGAAATCACCAAAGGGTAGAACTGACTATGAGGGTCCTTGCTCCCACAATATACAATAATAATTGTATTTGATTCACTTTTGCAATTGCTTACATTGCTGTAAGAATATCCTTACTTTTACAGAAATTGGTAAACCACTAATAAAATTAGTAAAGAAATATCACAAACAAGAAAGGAAAGAACAGAAAGAAGCAAAAATGCACTAGCTCAAACCCTGGCCATCAGATGCCCAGATTCTTGTAAGCTGTTTCATGTTCATCTGGCCACTACGAACCTAGACTTTGGGACTGTGCTATTTCAAGAACCCAGAAATAAGATGCAAGTTACAGCCTTTGCACTGAGAGTCTTAAGGTCAGTGGGAAAGAACTCTATTCCATATTGAAAACCTGGTTTGTCATTGGCATAGTCAATGCACTTTGGGAATACATCCCTAGAAGCTCCTTTGCAGTAGTACATATTATACGTACTCCACTAAAGTACATAATCAGTGGAAAAGCACAAACTGGATACATATCAAATCCTAGGTTAGCTGGAGGCACATTGGCATTTTATAAACTAAAAGGTTTCTGTAGAAGGTGACAAGATTTTATCACCAGCTCTATATGGCTTTTAACCACGGGAATGTAACATAAGTGCCCTTTACCTGTTTATCTGTCTCTCACCAGATAAAAGCTCCGTTGCTGACTTTGTGCCACAGGTTATTCAGCGTGGTTCAGATGACTTCAGTTTTTACCAAAAGGATGGAAAATCCTCAATTAAGATATGCTGCAACTCCCATGAAAAACAAAAAGAACTGCTTCTTTTCACTCTGCACAAAGAGCAGAGCTACATGCTCTTCCAACAATGTTAAAAGAGGAACCTGAAGGAAATGATCTGGCTTTGTACATAGTTTCAGACCGGATATATCAAGCTTTAACTAATTGGTTACCAACAAGGAATAAAGACAATCTACAAACACAGAATGGAAATTTGGTAGCCTCTCAATCATGGAAAGGAAATCCTGAACACAGTTTAAAAAAAGCAGAAAGGAAAAAAATATGCAGGTCATGTAAAAGCATACCAAGAAGAAAAATACAGAAGGAGCAGCATTGGAATAGTCAAACAGATGCCCTTGGCAAGGAGACTGTGGTGATCCCAGGAGAATTAACATTTGAAAGAAACACCCATTTTGAAAACAAAACAAAGAAAATCGAACAAAGCAAGGTATCAAAGACCTAGCCACTTTACAACACTAGGAAATTGAGGGGTGATTACTAGATGAGGAAATTGAGGGGTGATTACTATAGATGCTAGTAGACAGGTGAAGCATAAAAAGCATAGTGTGGCCAGATAAAAAGCACTTCTAGAAGAAGAGCACCATATAATCTTCAAGTATTTTTGTTTCCACAGGTGTATGAACAAGATCATGTACAGGTTGCTTGAATACAAAAGGTAGTGTTAGAAGACAGCTTGTTGGCCAAAGGTGAAAACAGATGGGTAGGTAATTGCTTAACTTGTCCTGTGGCAAATACCCCCACTAAGAGAAAAATAACACTAAAACATTAGAGAATTCATAAACCACAGGCTAGGATAGGAATGGACTACACTAGACCATGTGTAGTCCCACTTACCATGCAAAGTAGGATTAAGTATTTGCTAATGTTACAGGGTTAACCAATGTACAAGGGGGTTGTACAAGGTGGTTAGAGGAATTTGCTTGCTTAAAAAAAAGTATTGTCTGTACCTATCATGCCTACTAAGCAGAACAAAGGACTAACTATTGATAAGGAAAAGCAGACACCTGGTTCTATTAACGAGGAAAAGCAGATGCCTGATTCTACTGATAAGCAGCTATTGATAAGGAAAAGTAGATGCCTGAAGGGGGAGAAGCAGATGGTTTATGGCTGGGACACCGACCAAACCCTAAGGCTATACGTGAAGACTAAAATGTGAAAAGTTCAAGAAGAGGAAGACTCATTTACTTCATCTTGAGACCCTTGCCCATGACCAGAGGGGGCACTGCACAGGCGCAAAGGACCTTCTAGCTCATTATAATGCAAAGCGGGGATAGGACATGAATATGTATAGGCGTATTGTGCAACCTTATGAATATATATAACTTTAGAAAATAAATGTAGAGGGAAACAACACTGAGGCACACATGACTTTGAGGAATTATCCCCGTGCGTCCCAGCGCTGAATAAAAAGCATACCTACTTTACAACTTTAACGAGTTGTGGAGTCAATCCACGTATCACTAATACTAGATGCATTGACAAAATGTGTTGAGGTAGTTCCAGTACAGAAAGCTACAGCCAAGTCTCCCAGAGCGCAGACACTGAATATTGTATTTTCCAGATGAGAATTAAACCGATAAATTGGCTTGGAGCAAGGAATATATTTTCCGGGGCAAATCATCAAGGGATTATCTGAAGGCCAGGGAAACAAAGTTCAAGGTAAATTGAATGAACCAATGAGACTATAAAAATAGCACTAGGCAAAATGGTGATAAACAACTCAGAAGATTGGTATATCACATCATCTTGTCATTTTAATGACCTGAGAAACACAACAGCTTCTCACAAGTTCATGCGATTTACAGCTATGCCTGGGAATAAAAAAAAAAGACTGCCTAATCTTTTAACTGAAGAATAGATACAGACCCTATCTAAACACTGGAAAGAGATTAATGTTGTTATAGCAAGTCAGATGGGAAGGAATGCTCAATGCATGGATAAACAAACAAGAACAAACCTCTACTCTGCAGAATGGCAAGGAGGATGGAAAGAAATGTTCCACATTTTCCACACAGTTTACAGTCTAAACTGTAAATGGGATGGACTAACTCCAATTATAAATAAAGCAGGACCTTACGCGTATCAAGTAAAACTCCAGAACAGAAAAATGCCTAAGTAGCTCCAGTTTTAATTTTGATTATGGGAAGGCAAATAAGTTAACAAAAAGCAAGAATGTTATGTTACAGGTTTTGCTATTAAAAAATAACAGTGAGTAAGGTGCATGGGAAATCTCACCAGCAGAAAGGCTATTAAAAGAAGCAGTATATATTAATTGTTAGGCTTTGTGAGATTGCAGTTTGAATGTTTTTATTTTTGCTAATAACTGTATATTAATAATTACATTCGATTCCAAATCATGAATCTTTTTTTGGGTTACAAGGGAATAGCGAGCATTCTGCTTCTTGTTGGTAACAGACCCTACCTGTAGTGTTAATGGAACACTCTTTTGTACCAAAGATCATGAAAACATTGGATACATGTCTCCACTACTTTAATTACGGGAGACAATTGTGAAAGCTAAACCACAGCATCTATGTTCCATGATGCCAGAATTAATCTTACAATTTTAATTCATCTCTGTTTATAAGGGAATGTCTTATGCGGGCTTGAAGCAGTAATTTAACTTGGATACTTTATTGCTACTTACTTGGCTAAAAATCAAAATAAACTACAACATTTGTGATGGAAGCTGAACAATCACACCAACTGAAATACATATGGAAAATACCAGAGATGGTTAAACCGAGTGTGAAAACCAGAAGTGAAGCAGAAACTGAAACAAACGAACAACAACAAGAAGTCAAACATTTAGTTCATGGTTTTGTTGTTGCAGTTGTTTAATTTTTTTGAGAGATAACTCACAATTTTGGGAATACAAATTAAAATTTTGGGAATACAAATTAATCGAGTGCATATTACACTGAACAAAGCATTTACTTTGACTTTTCCAAGGAAGAACAGATATACCCCTTTTATTAAAGGGACATTTGTAACATTGAGCTAGAAATGGATTCCATATTACTGAGTACAACAGACCAAGAGGGTTTAAGGAACCATTATAGAAGGAACAGAAGTTACAACTGGGATTTTGCACACCATTGATGTAGAAACTTTGATTGGTAAGTTATCAAAATTGGGGCATACGATATGCAATATTCAAACCTCAAGAAGTAAATATATATATCTATAAATTCATCTTTCGATGTTATTTACCTGAGATTTAATAATGTCGTATGTGGATAGAAGTAGCAAAAATTTGAGTACTGGAAAAAAAGAAAAAGTACTGGAAAAGTACTGGAACTAGAAAGTTGTATTAACACTGATAAACTACTAATAGCAGAGTGGATTCTGTGAGCAATAATCACCAAAACACAGTCAGTTCATAGGATGGCCAAAGTTTCAACCATTGAAATGGGACAGAGTTGTGATTTTAAGAGAAATTAAGTCCAAGGTAGCATGCAGGAGGCAAAGGGATGACTGTAAAACGGTACCTACATAATCTGCATTGCTATTACTTGAAGAGATCTACCAGTCACTGCACAGAAGCTAAGGCTCATTACTGATGGTTTGCTAACTAGCAATACTGATGGTATTAACAAACTTGGAAAGACACAGTAAGAAATTGGGTTAACAGCCACTGGGGCCTGTTCCACAGGAATGCAGTCTGAAAAAGCCACCACTGTGGAAACAGAATATTATTCCTACAATAGCAGAAACTACTTGTATATGGAGCCAATTAGCAGTTAACAATTCTAGAATCTATGACACCAGATATGGACACATGTTATTGTTTCTCTGCATCTATTTCAGTAGGAATTGACAGAAAGTTGCACTTTCCCTCGAGAAACAAATGTGCAGCATTTCTCATGTATCTAATCTAGGGTAAGTGTTCATAATGTTTATCCGTATCACCAGAATTATAATACCCAGAACACCACCAGCCTGGGGCTAATTTGGAATATGTGTAATGAAAACATTAAGGACTCACAGAAAATAGAGGAAGTAGCTAAAGACAAATTAATGAATGGAAAGCAGTGAAAGGACATACTTCTTTAAAGGATCAACAGCCACTAAGATCAGGAACAGATGCAGAAACCCTGATTCTAACATGGCATTTTCAGAGGACAGTCAAGTACTGGTACAAGAATCATGTGCTATTTTGACCATAAATCCTTACCGGTGTATTAATTAGTTGCCTTTTTGTTGCAGCTTGCAGTATGTCTGATAGTGTGTGACAGAAGATCCTGGGTCTATCTGGAGCTTTACAGCTGCAAAAGACCTACATGGATTTTCCAAGAAAACCAGGAGATAAGACTGGAACAGAGTGAAATACTGCCTTCTTGCTCTGAGGCAGTACGTAGCCTTGAGCCAGCAGAGCTCAAGGTTCAAAATCAAGGCATAGAGAACTGAGTTTCCATCCCATCATTGATATGCATACGCATATTCAGTTGTAAAAAGGGATACACTGTTCCTGGATGTACAAGAAGATTTTAATTGCATAGCTGTGAAGAAAAAGGATCTTAACTTATTCTTTTATCATCAATTACAGGCAAAGAAAGTTGGGACTGTTCAGCCTGCAGAAGGCCAAGTGGAGATCTCATAGCAGCCTTCCAGTGTCTGAAGGGGGCCTACAAGGATGCCAGGGTGAGACACTCTTCATCAGGGACAAGGGGCAATGGGTTTAAACTTCAACAGAGGAAGTTCAGGTTAGATAAAAGAAAAAAGTTCTTTTCTTTGAGGGTGCTGAGGCACTGGAACAGGTTGCCCAAAGAAGTGGTAAATGCTCCATCCCTGGCAGTGTTCAAGGCCAGGCTGGACAGAGGTTTGGGTGACATGGGCTAGGGCGAGGTGTCCCTGCCCATGGCAGGGGTTTGGAGCTAGATGATCTTAAGGTCCTTTCCAACCCAAACCGTTCTATGATTCTATGATTACCTGATCAAATGAGGCCACCAAGTGGCAATGTAAATATTTAAAGTCACAAAGGAAAAGTGTAATACCTTTTAATAGAAATATAGAACCACTGAGGTTGGAAAAGACCTCTAAGATCATCAAGTCCAACCATTACCCCAGGACTGCCAAGTCCACCATTAAGCCATGTCACAGAGGGCATCTACATGTTAATAACGTAACAGCTTTAGAATATATAAAGAGAATAATCAAGAGAAATGAACACAGATTAAATTTTGTGCCCTGGCATAAAACAGCAATCTCACTCTGGCTCTGAAGAATAACTTGCAAAAGCTATTCTTCCAGTGTTGAAGCCACAATGCCTTCAAATATTGCTCTCCTACTCATTTGAGGCAAACAAACTGACTTGCAACAATTTTTAAAACTCCTAGATTGAAATACACAACCTTCTTGTCCTAAATCACGAACATACTTCATATTTCAGTGTCTATTTTTTCTTGGCCAATTCTACTATGACGACATCATTTTGTAGAATTCAGGTCTTGATCTTATGCTCCTTCTGTTGTGACTGTCACACAAGTATGCTCTAAAAAGGCATACAGCACTCTGCCTTCCTTGATTCCTTTCACTCCTTACACAGAATTAAGTATCAGCAGGATGCCAAAAAAGAAGGTGAGTGATATTCCCCCTTCTAACTCGTCCCGTCCCCCGTCCCCCCCCCAAAAAAAAACTTTATTTTAAATAATGCTGTACAGGATTTTTTTAAGACATAAGGATAAGCAATAATGTCAAAAATGCAAGATTCACAAATAATCTGACAAATCTACCATTTCTGAGAACTCTTACAGAAAAGGGTGATTTGCAGAAGTGCAACTAGAGCTCCAAATGGTACCCTACCAGCCTTCAGTACTAAGATATTGGCAAGTCAAATACAGACAGTAGAGGTCGCTGACAAAAAAAAAAAAAAAAAGGCACAACAAGCAAAGAAAGCCAAAACCTGTTCAAAACAGCAAGCATATATGCCTCCTGCATATACACATAGCTAAGCAAACGACTGAAACCCATGAGCAGTGTGGAGCAAACTCCACATTATTTATATATTCAAAACTATTCTAAAATGCAACAGTAAAATATATCACATCTCACACTAAATGTGTCATAGCCAGTTTGTGTTTTGCTCCTAAGTGAGGAAGTCTTACACGATATCTTGATATCAAGTTCATTTCCTCCTACTGCAAATCACAGCACAGTGTCAACTTGTTGTTGGTTAACCCTGGCCAGCAACTAAGCCCCACACAGCCACTCACTCACTTCTGCCCAGTACAATGGGATAGTGAACTGAAAATACAAAAGCGAGGAAAATTGTGGTTGAGTTAGTGACAGTTCTGTAAGTGAAGCAAAGCAGTGCATGCAAGCAAAGCAGAATAATGAATATATTCATTACTTCACATTGACAGGCAGATATTTAGCCGCTTCCAGGAAAGCAGGGCTTCATCATTCCTTAACAGTTACTTGGGAAGACAAACGCCATAACCTCAAATATCCCCACTTCCTCCTTCTCTCCCTGAGCTTGTACCACTAAGCATGTCATACAGCGTGGAATATCCCTTTGGTCAGTTTGGGTCAGTGTCCTGGCTGTGTGTGCTCCCAGAGTGTTGTGCACTCCCACCAGCTGGCTGGGCAGCATGAGAAACAGGGAAAGCCTTGATACTGTATAAACAATGTTCAGCAACAATTGAAATATTGGTGTGTTACCAGCACTGTTTTGGTACGAAATCCTGAACACAGCACCATATTGGCTGCTATGAAGAAAATAAACTCCATCCCTGCCAGACTCAGTACAGAAGTTGTATAGTAAGTTTGTTCAAGTGAAAGCTTGTAAATATTTGAATAGTTCAGAAGTTTCAAAGTTGCAAACTTTGTTGAGACACTAACTCACTACAAATGAAATAAAAATTCTGACTTTTAGATTTTATTTTCCAACCTGCTCATGCCTTCAGAAAATAATTCAAGCTAATGAATTCTGTCAAATTTGAAAGAAGAGCACGTCACAGCTCTTTAAATTAAGAATATCTATAATGGAGTTTTGCCACTTTAGTTATGCAAACAATCTATTTAAAAGTCATCTTATTGACTGAAAGCCAGTAAATCTGGAGAAACATTTCTGAGTCTTTTGTTCTTTGAGATGTAGTGAATTTCATGCAGGTATTTAACCAATTAATACTCCTCATTGCTTCCTACCAGTCATAGCTGCTGTATTTATTCATATAGTCACGATTAAAATCCCTACTTCAATAATACTGTTTTGAATACTGAATATTTGAAGTAAGTAATATATTCCAGCTTGACATGTTCAAAATCAAACAGGAGTAAGTTCCCAGTAAGTTTGGGTTTGGTTGTTTGGTTTTGTTTTTTTTTAATACTTTTTTAGAATCACTCATTACACATGCTCTTGCTTTACAAAGACTGACTTCTAAGTGAAGCTATATGGAATTATATCATAGAATAGTTTGGGGGACCTTAAAAATCATACAGTTCCACCCCCCTGTCATTGGCAGGGATACCTTTCACTAGACCAGGTTGCTCAAAGCCCCATCCAACCGGGCCTTGAACACTCGCACGGATGCAGCATCCACAACTTCTCTAGGCAACCTGTGCCAGTGCCTCAGCACACTCACAGTAAAGAATTTTCTCATAATATCAAATCTAAATCTACTCTCTTTCAGGTTAAAGCCATTCCCACTGGGATCAGATGGAAACTAGGAGAGCTGGAACCAGGTGATCTTGAAGGTCCCTTCGAACCCAAACCATTCGCTGATTCTATGGTGATTTTTCTACCTGCTCAAAGCAGGGCCAACTTTGAAGTTAGAAAAAGGCATTTTGATTCTTCATCCAGTTAATTTTTGAGTATCTCCAGGACAAACATTGTACAGCTGCTCTGAGCAACCCATTTCAGTGTCTGAACATCTTTGTTATCAAGTATTTTCTTAATATCTACCCCTTGCTGCAGCTGATGACAGCTGCCCCTTAACTATTTCTTATGCCCTCCTCAGAAGAGCCTGACTGATCCCTCTATCCTCCTATCATGTAGTTGAAGACAGTAAATTTTTTCCTTTAGCCTATTTCCTTACAGAGACATTAAAAATGCAAGAGCTACTACTGTAAATTTCCTGATAAACTTACTGAGCTTTCTTAAGTCTAATGATATTCAATTTTTTTTTTTTAAGTCTTCTGCATATTTTTACAGTTCCTGTTTTGATAAGAGAGTAGCAGGAGATAGATAAATTATGTTTGAAAGAAAGCAATGATCTTTGAGAAGACTCCTCTACTTGAGGACTAAAAACTACCAATATTGAAACCGAAAGTGTGGTCCAACGCATAAGTGTTATTTTATATTAAATCACTTTCAAGTATAAAAAGAAAAAAATTAAAGTTCCTGAAAATAAAGAAGAGAGGAACAGAGAAGATATTTTTGCTTTTGATATATGTAAAAGAGTTCTCCTGTTGTTTTGTTTGTTTGTTTTTTGTAAAGTATTGGTAATTATCCAGTACATTTACCAAGTTCAACAACAGACCTTGCAGTTGACATCTCTCATCTGCAGTAGAGATTAAGTCTACTTCAGCCTCATCTTGAACTTAATTGAAAGATGACTCAAGATGCACAGATCTCTTAAAGGGAGCTACAGAGACAAAGATTCTGAGAAGCAGAAAACAACCCGAGAGTAGGCTTAATTTCTGAGAGTCAACAAGTAACACATTGAATATTTTCCTTTGATTGTCTGAAAGAAAAAAAGAACAACAGCTTGTTCCAATATTGTTCTAGTAGAGCCATTTCACCCCCCAAAAGTTATTTGTCTTGCTTTCAGAGTAGAAAGAGAAAGCATACTCTCCTTCAGGCTTACCTGTTCCTCTACTTCTTTTATGCTGTTTCTGGCAAGGGGAGGAAGAAAGGCAGGAAACAGAATGATGAACTACCTCATAGTTAATTAGAATTACAATGCATTCGGGGAAAAAAAAAAATCCACCCAAGCAAAGATAAAACTTTAGCTTAGCGAAGACAGAAAAGTTTACTTGCCATTTGATATAAACTTCAATGAAGATCAAGACTAGTTCAAACTTTTTCAGCTACATGCTGGGGTGAAAATGCAGCATATCAAGGAATATATGACAATCTTGGAAGGTTTGGAAAGTGGTAACAACACTTGAAACTATTTATCAAATACCTTCTCATTAAAAGAAAAAAAGGCATCATAAGCTACTACATATAAAAACATGGTCAATTACATGGAAATTTACTTTTTAACATTCTTCCATTAAAACAATTTCTCTTCAGATAACAATTTCAGTCAATAACTGTACACAGTTCTGTGACAGGATCTCTATGAAATAGCATCATATCTAAAAGTGACATTTTCCAAGGAAACCACAGTCCAGTGGGGATTTGCATGTCTGTAAGCAGAATTTTTTATTTCACTAACAGGAATGGATAGTTTAGATTTTAACAGACACATTTAGGAACACCATGTGTAACTCAGTAGAATAAAGATTTGCACTACAATTTATGTCACTATTCATCCTTGTTGCACACAAATAAGTTATTGTCTTAAGCAGAAAGGGAACTTCCTCTCATAAAGGAAAACAAATTAGTCCATACAGCTTTACATCTCCCCGACTTTCCAGCCAAATCCACTCTTTCACATCCTACAAAACACAATTAATTTACTACTAGTTTGTGCTAGTATCATCCCATCTTACAGTGACCTAACTTCAATTAGAAGACCTTAAGGTCCTTTCCAACCCTGACTTTTCTATGATTCTATGATTTCATTCCGTGTGTCTCTTCTACAACTTGACACTAAGGTAAAGCTCTACACCCAGAGCTCTTCTAAGCATGCTCAGATATACCTTTCTTTAGAGCAGGGACAGACACCTGTACCTCGGCTGCAGAGTGCATTATCATTTAATTCACATATTTCCACAAGTATGGCCTCTAAAGGAAGGTAAAATGCCATAAAGCTGTAGTGTTTTATGGTTCACAGCAGTGTTAACTCGAGGTCACCACAGCCTACACCCAGAGAAGTTCTCTCGTCCTGGATGGCAAGTGGCTGAGGGGGAATTACAAACTAAAAGGAGTCTACCATTTCTCAAACGCTTACAGGGCTACAGGACTCACTCGGGGTCCTGAACCCCTCAGGCAAGTACCGAGCGAGGGGACCTTCACTAAGATGAATGAGAGGAAAGGGACGTTAAGCAGAAGCGAGGCTCAGGAAGTCTCCCACAAACGCACACCAGACCCCGCCACCCGCCCGCCACCTCAAACGCCGGCGCCTTTCTCCCCGCCCACCCGCCTCCATGAAGGGGCGCGTGCCCCGTTCAAGCCGGGGCCGCTGGTGCGCGGCGCCGCGCCCTTCCAGCGCGCCGATTGGCTGGTGGCGCCGGCGCTCTGCGGCGCTGTGATCCCGAGGAGCCGTGGCTGCCCGGCTGCCGGGAGCAGGGCCGGGGGGACCCCGGCGCCTCCTCGCCCGACCTGCCGCCTGCCTCGGGGCGCTCCTCCCGCGCGGGCCGGGCGGCGGGAGGAGGAGGAGCGGCGGGGAAAACACGGGGGCCTTCTCCTCCTCCTCCGCGTGTGGCGGCGGGTTCAGCATCTTCGAGACTGAGAGGCCGGGAACAAAGGCTCGGCGCCAGCCCCGGCAGCTCCACCTGCCCCCCGCGGAGATGGCGTCCCTCGGCTTAGGGGGGCTTAATGTCTCCGCCCGTAGGAAGAGCGTCCCGGCTCGCAACGCCGCGGTGGAAAGGAGGAACTTGATCACGGTCTGCAGGTGAGCCGGCCCGGCCCTGTCCTGTCCTGCCCTGCCCCACCCGAGGGGACCGTTCTTAGCCCTCCCACTGCCCTGACCGCTGGTAGGGGATTGTTCCGCCTTTGCTACCGGCGGCCGCCCCGGGGCGGGAGCTCGGGCGCAGCCCGCCCTGCTGGGATGTCGGCCTGAGGGGTACGCAGCACCGGGATGGGGCATCCACATCTATCCTGCTCCTCATCTTGCCGCCTCCATCCTGACTCAGCTCCCTTGGGAGCCTTGGCGTGTCGGCTGGCCGAGGGGCCGGGGCACACCTGGCAGCGCCGTAGGCACACCGGCCAGTTAAATGGTCTTTTTGGGGGGGAGGGGTTTGTTTTAGGCACCTTGATTGTGTTCCTGGGCCAAAGGTGGGTGCTGGAGCAGTGTTGAACTGGAAAGAAGCTCTTTACTGTGAGGGCAGCCGAGGCACTGGAACGGGCTTCCCGAGGAAGTTACCAATGCCCCATCCCTGGCAGTGTTCAGTGCCGGGATGGATGGGGCTTTGAGCAACCTGGTCTAGTGGAAGATGTCCCTGGCCATGTCAGGGAGCTGGAACTAAATGATTTTTAAGGTCCCTTGCAGCTCAAACCATTCTGTGAACTGAGGTTTTCATCTTCACGCAAATAGCTTGGTGTTGCGTCGATGTCTCTTAAACTGACGCGCTATGGCCGCTTTTAAAATACAGACTTTATATGTATTGGACGTGAAGTGAAACCTAAAGCAGCTTTTCCAAGCTGTTGTTGAGTGGCTAACGGTGTGTTCTTGTTAACGCGCTGGTGTCGCAGGAGCAGTCCTGAGGAGGCTTCTGCCTTCAGGGGATATTTTTATCTCCATAATCTAGATCAGGAAATCTGCAGTACGGGCTAGATCTAGTGTATGCAAATGTTTTTTTGTAGCATTTTAGTGCTGAGCTTACACAAGCTTGATAACACTTCCCGTGCAAGCGTTTCCACTGCCGTCATTGTTGAATTCATGCAGCGTTTCCAAGTGTGCAGTACTGACCCATTACATCATGGCAAACTTTTAAATACGTGGATATGCTGGGAGCAGGGACCCCGTCAGTTCACTTGTTTCAATTCCTAAATTTTTAAGTTATCAAACTAATTGGAATATTATCTGGAGAAGGTCTTAAAGAGACTCATATGAGCTATAATATTTTAATTCTTAGAAGTTTTAATTATGTACTACTTAATGCTGCAGTAGTATTTAAAAACAGTTTAGGACTTCAAAATCTTCCCTTTTTAATTTTTTTTTCTCTTTTATTGTATGTTATTAATGGGTTTTCAGAGGGTAACTGTATCATCTGGCTACTGAAAGGAATTTGCTTTGATGTTCCTGCAAGTCCTAGCATCTGGGTTTCAGAGTAGCATCAGTACTATACTGCCTTTTTCCCAGGCTATTCATGCTGACCTCTACTCTTGCTTGTGAAAAAGATATACAACAAAAACATAGAAAAAGAAGGTTTTTACCAAACTTGCCAAAGCAGATCAAATAGAAGTTTTCAGTTTCATTATTCCTACAGAGATACAGACGTAGCCAGTCTGCAGGCTTGGGAAAACAGTGGTTTTATCAAGTAATGACATGAGTATAAAGGTTATAAACAGTTCTTTTTAAAGGTGTATATCGTATTCTATGGAGCTTGCTGTTTTTCTCTGCCTCCCCCTTTGAGAGAAACTCTTCTGTACTCTGTGCTGTTACAATTTATTTTTCAGTTTATTTCATGTCCTTGTCCTGCACTTGAAATGATGTTGTAACACATTTAAAGAGCCTTAGAAATCTGAGGAAATTTAGTCAAATACATATGAAACAAAGAGCTATTGAAGAAATTACTTGAAATTTGTGTATTTTATTATTTTCAGTGAAAATGTAATTTTGCTGTATCTTTACAAAACATGAAGTTTCTAGTTTGTAAATGCACCTTAAAATTTGGAAAGGATGATGAGGAAAAAAAATTTGTGTTATTATGATATGCATACATTTATATACTTTTGTATTCTTCAGCCATTGTAAGAGTAAATGTTTTAAATATTTCTGTGCTTTACCATAGTTATTAACATGTTCTCTTATTATTTAAAAGTGTTATTTGTTAGGAATAGCCAAATCAGTGTCAAAGCCAGTAAGATAATAGTCCTTTCCAATCAAAATCCTGTGAGAATGTGAAATACTTCTGGTAAAAATAGCTTCAATTAATTGATTCAATTATATTTGGATTTATATGGCTTGCTATGCAGTGAAGGTGAGAGAGCAGAAGAAGGATACTCCTCTGGATTGCCATCTGTTAACAGTCTGTGATAATTTAATGAAGTATTTTTGTTAAAGCTTCAATTTAGCAGATTTTTACTTAATAGTTAAAATGGACTTTGGTTTTTTAGTCTTTTCTTATACTGATGACATCTAACTCCTTGTGTGGAATGGGTAGTTTCTTACATTTACAGCTTTAATGAAAAAACCTTTTCCTTCCAAAGTGTTGAGTAGCACTGTAGTAATGGAAAGTAATGTCGTTAATTAAGTTTCATAAACCAAATGTATATGAAAATACATGTGTTTGTGTAACTGCACAGCCATGATTTAAATTGAAACAATTTTTAGTATTTGAATAAGTAATACATGATCTAAGCTCTGTCTCTCTCCATACCCTTTTCCCTGAAGTTTGATGTCTTCCATTTTTAGTAAGTGCTCTTGGGTGTTGAGGCTGTTCTAGGTTCACCTTGGTCTAATCTAGTCTTCTCTAAGATTTGTACATCCATGTAGAGACAGAATCACCAAAAAAAAGTAGAGACAAGCCTTGGAAGTGAGGGTCATAGCTTAAACACAGATTGTTAACACAGAATTAAACAATTGTCAGGAGATGTATTTTTAAAATAGTGATTTTGCTAATATGCAGAAGAGGAACACTGATATTGACCTTTAGCTAAACTGTCTCTTTTCATGTCCAAGCCATGTCCTCTAGCATAAGGGATATTAGTTTATAATCTTGAGGTTTATTCTATATGAATAGTTTACAGTCTTTAAAATGGCATTTTAATGACATTTCCTAATTGAAAGCTAAATACATGCAGCAGAATCCTTCCCTTCATTTGAAAACTAAAGAGGAGCAGAATCTGACAATGAAAAATAAGAAATTCATGTACCAGTCAATTTTTCTGCCCGTTTGCTATCTGATTAGAGACTTGTTACTGTTTTGGAAATAAGCCTGTAGACCTGCGATGTATCCACAGAAGGTTTGGTTTGGGTCTGGAGTTACTAAAGAAATCTGGGAGCTCTTCTTGTGCATCTTGCAAAACAGTGAAGAAACCATCCCAAAAAGATTCCTATAGATCTTTCTTATTTGAGCACGTTTCCCTCTTACATAACTTGGAAGGTCTCTTTAAGGTGGGAGGATGCTACTGTTTCTACATCTTTTTTTTTTTGGCTCAAGCAAGACTGAATTAGTGACAGAGAATGTAGAATCTAATCTTATCTATGCAAGAATCTGAAAACAACTGAATTCACAAGGGTAATTTAGAAACATTGATATTGGAATTTGTCCAATGACAGGTACCGTATGAAAAAAAAAAAACCCAACCCTAACCAACTCTTTTAGTGACACAATGGGAAATGATTGGATAAAAGACATTTTTTTAAAGGAGTCTTATAGTAACGGGTATTGGAGCTGCATCACTCCTCTGGTCCCAGTCTACCAAAAGGTTCATCTTAGAAAATGTCGTTAATTTTCAAGCCATTTTACATTCCTGTGCCCTTTTGTTACAATTTGTGTTAACCTCTGAAGAGTAAGTAGGCTGTTGCTCTAGAGTGCGGTGATGCTGTGTCAGCAGCCCAGTAGAGGGAAAGTGAAGTTGGGAGCATGTCGTGGTTTAAACCCAGTCAGGTAATTCGTTCGCTCACTTCCCCCCCTTTCTTGCCCTCCCCCTGCTCTCGGAGGGACGGAGAGGAGAATCGAAAAGAATGCAACTCCCACGGGTTGAGATAAGAACAGTTTAGTAACTAAGGTATAACACAAATCACTACTGCTACCACCAATGATAATAATGATAAAGGAAATAACAAGGGAAGAGAATACAACACCTCAGCACCAGCCGACCGATAACTTGCCCCCCTCAGCCCGACCAAGCTCCGACCGATACCTCCTCCAACCCTGCCGTCTCCCAGCCCTTCCGGCTAACTCCCAGTTACCTCCTGGGCATGACGTGCTGTGGTATGGAATACCTCTTTGGTCAGTTTGGGTCAGGTGTCCTGTCTCTGCTTCCTCCTGGCCTCCCCTCCTCCCTGGCAGAGCATGAGGCTCACAAAGTCCTTGGCCAAACCAAAACATCGCTTGTTATCAGCTCTGTTCCCGAGCTGAAAGTCAAAACATTGCACTGCACCAGCTACCAAGAAGGGGAAAAATGACTGCTACTGCTGAACCCAGGACATTATCCACCCCTTATTCCATACCATTCACGTCATGCTCAGATCCCCCATTTTCAATATACTCTTATCTTAGTGCATGGACCAGTCCCTATAAAGCTGCTGAGTCCATCTGGTCCATGATGTCAGGCTCCATCTCTTGTAACAGTCTTCCAGAGCAGGAGAGACTGTGTGCAGTGTTCACACTCGTGAATAACCTGGGCAATAGTGTCCATTGCTAAGTCCACCCCTCGATCATGAGTCCATCTCTGTGTTGCATCTCTGCTCTGATGGCTTGAAGTGCTATGGGCCAACCAGGCTTAAAATAATTCACTGTCCCCTTAAGCAGTTTCTGCAGCTTGTTGCTGGGGACTCCATACAGCTGCCTTCCATCTCCGACGCTTCCAAAGCACTGGAGGGACCCAGGGGACTAGATACTTGCCCATACTGTCACACACACCCTGCCACTCCTGGCTGTGAAGCCTTGGGGAAAACCTCTTGGTCCCCCTGTATTGTCGTCTAACCCCAGACAAGACCCAAACCTGACTCTGCTTAACTTTTGAGATCAGACAAAATGGTCGTGGGTAGCACACACTCTGTGTGTGTGCCAGCATGCTGATCCCCATCACAATCAGCAGGCAGGTCCCAAGGACACCCAAAGGCCATTCAAAACCTTCAGAACTCTCAGTTGATGCTGCTGTACTTGTCACTGGGGCTGGTGTAGCTGCTGTGCTTGCCGGCTCTGCCACCGCCAGCTTCTCTTTTCCTGAGTCCAGCTCTTCCTCCTCTGCCTTGCTGGGAAATGCTGCCTGGTCTCCTGCATCCTCCTGGGGCTCGGCAGGCGGCTTCCGGGGAATGCTCTCGGCCGTCGCGAGGCTGGGCTCGGCCGCGGGGCTCGGCTCCTCTGCGGGGCTCGGCTCCTCCGCCGCCTTCTCCCGCTGCTCGGCAGCCGCTTCCTTCTTCTCCTCGACCGCCCCGACCTCCTCCACCGGCAGCCGTCCCCTCGCGGCCTCCGGCCCCGCTCCCGCCGCCGCTTGGTCCCCGGGGCCGCTCTCCCGGGCCGGTTCGGCTGCCGCCGGCTCCCGGGGCCGCTCCCCCTCGGCTCCCCGCAGCCTCACGAAGATGGAGAGTAGGGTGAGGGCCAGGACGGTGAAGAGCAGCCGGACGGCCAGGTACAAGTCCACGGCCACGTCCGTCCCGCCCTGCAGCTGGAGCCCGCCCGTATTACAAGCCATTGCCATAAAGCACAGTGAGACAAGAACCTTAGCCCAGGCCCCATACTTGATAAACACTATCACAGCAAATACCGGCTCTACGTAAGTTACAACATTCTGAAGCTGTGAGATCAAGAGAAACAACTCTGAGAGCCAATAAATCGTCATTGTGATGAGTGACTATTAATCCAGTCAAATCTGTCGTTATCTCAACCCTTCGTGCCCCACGTTGGGCGCCAAAAAGAACTGTCGTGGTTTAAACCCAGTCAGGTAATTCGTTCGCTCACTTCCCCCCCTTTCTTGCCCTCCCCCTGCTCTCGGAGGGACGGAGAGGAGAATCGAAAAGAATGCAACTCCCACGGGTTGAGATAAGAACAGTTTAGTAACTAAGGTATAACACAAATCACTACTGCTACCACCAATGATAATAATGATAAAGGAAATAACAAGGGAAGAGAATACAACACCTCAGCACCAGCCGACCGATAACTTGCCCCCCTCAGCCCGACCAAGCTCCGACCGATACCTCCTCCAACCCTGCCGTCTCCCAGCCCTTCCGGCTAACTCCCAGTTACCTCCTGGGCATGACGTGCTGTGGTATGGAATACCTCTTTGGTCAGTTTGGGTCAGGTGTCCTGTCTCTGCTTCCTCCTGGCCTCCCCTCCTCCCTGGCAGAGCATGAGGCTCACAAAGTCCTTGGCCAAACCAAAACATCGCTTGTTATCAGCTCTGTTCCCGAGCTGAAAGTCAAAACATTGCACTGCACCAGCTACCAAGAAGGGGAAAAATGACTGCTACTGCTGAACCCAGGACAGAGCAACAAAGGGAAAGAAGAAAGCTGCTCTAACTCTACCTGCATGGACGTATTTTCTTCATATCTCTTGTGTGCTTTAGACCTGACCTTTTGTTTCTTGACTTTCAGTCCCCAAGTGGTTCCACATAGGAGCCAGGAGCATAGGCTTTCTTTTCTGGGAGGCCATACACTGGAAACAACATGTGAGGCATCTGCCATGATTGAGTGAAATTGCTCACTTGATGCTTACAGGGTAACCTTTTTTTGAAGGCATCAATAACTTCTACATACCTTAAATCCTTTTTCCAGTCTGTGTGGTAAGCATGGTGAAGTGTGAATATCTAACATGCAAAATGTGCTTCTGACTTTAAATTTAAGCTTAAGATAGGAAGAAGGAAGTAAAAAAAAAAAAACTACAGCAATAAATCCACAAAAGTATTTGCATAAGATATTTTTTATATCTTCCCAAAATATTTCTGGCCAATCATATTTTGCCTAGTAGCACTGTTATTTCCCTGGTCTATGGAAGTAAGGTGTACATACTTGCCCTCTCTGTCTAGAAGTTCTAAAAGCCAGTTTCAGCCAAGCTTGACATAGGTTTTTGGTGACAGTGTAGAGTGATGGAAATTAATATTCTGTGGGGTGCATGGTGGCAGTAATGTGAGCACTTAGAAAAACCACCATTAATGATGCCTTGGGTAACATGGTTTAGTGTGAGGTGTCCCTGCCCATGGCAGGGGGGTTGAAACTAGATGATCTTAAGGTCCTTTCCCACCCTAACTATTCTATGATTCTATGAGCTGTTAGACTATCTTTTCTAATCAGACCCTAGGTATTTAAAAATTGTTGTATCCTTAAAACTAGATATACTCCATTTGAATTGTGGGATGCTTTAAAATAAAAAAAAAAAAATATTGCTTATCTTGATTTTTAGAAGTGTATGCGTGAGTTGCTCTTGAGTGTTTTTTCTTT
The DNA here is from genome assembly GCF_034315485.1 of Pezoporus occidentalis. Taxonomy (NCBI): domain Eukaryota; kingdom Metazoa; phylum Chordata; class Aves; order Psittaciformes; family Psittacidae; genus Pezoporus; species Pezoporus occidentalis. The sequence goes on from NW_026914469.1 coordinate 613,539, forward strand.
AATGTATCTCCATATATGTGAATATGTATCCCATACAATATTAATTGGTGAACTTTTAAGTAGGACACCGAATAGAGGAAAAATAGGCATAGCTGCATATTATGCAGCACTTTGTTTTGCAGTTTATGGATGATAGTGTCATGATCATGTCTCTAGTTTCAACATTATGTTATTATATATAGCCCAGTACATTATACTGCTAACTCACCTCTCTCTTGTGTAGGTATCTGTGAGTGAGTGGTATGCTGTACCTTCTCTTTTACAGACCAGCACAGTGTGGAAGAAGTCTTCTTGCCACAGTTAATACTTAGTCATGGCATTGCTATATTAATTTATTTTTCAAAATTATAGATAATTTCACAGCTCTGGTATGGCTTTGAAGAAAAAATTATTACTGCCATTAGGGTAGTCAGTAGCAATGATACTGACTAGGTAGAAATTTACTGGTGGGCATCCATGTCTCTCACTCAAAATTGGTTAAAAACGTGGAGGAGTTAAAAACTGAGTCATAACTTGGCACTGCAGAAGAAGCTTCCTCCCCCACCCTTCTCACTCTTGATTCCTGTCCTGCCAAAACCACTATAACAATAGAAGCCTGCAGGGAAGGTAGGATGGAGAGTCGTTTATTCAGAAGTTTACTTAGTACGACATAATTGAGTTGAAACTCTTGAAATATATGTCAATTCAGTTTGAGCCTAATTTCATTTAGTAAATGAGCATCAGGAGGCTGTGCTGACTGCACTCAGGATGCAGTGCAGTTACTTTTATAGTACAGAGATGTTTGAAAATAGTACTGCTGGTTTAAGGAGTCTCATTCCTGCCCGTGCCTATATAGTATGCTGCTTCTGCAGATGTGCTGTAGAATTGCTTTGAGATGCTGTGAAGCATTATTATGAATGTCACCATGTTTAAGAGTCATTTTATCCCTCTTTTCTTCAAGTACTGGAAATCTAGATCAGTTCATAGTGAGCCCCATAAAAAGTAGAACTGGCACAACTGAGGGAGCAGTGTGCTCAGGTATGGGATCTGAGAGGCTGAGTGGGAACTTCCTAAGTTGCTACTGTTGAAGTTTGGGTGTTGTGAAAACTACCACTTCAGGCTCTAGTATGGCTCCATTAATACATACAGGGATTGTAGCAAGAACCGCAATAAATGCCTCAAAGTAAGTGTTACTTACAAAGTTGAGGACATGTGAAACTTGCCTCGAACCTAAAAACTGAAGAACCAAGGAACTGAAGAAAGGAAAAATGAATTATGATTAAAATGGCAAAGGCAAGAGAAAAATCAATTTTTGTCTTATTCTTCAAGTTTAAACTAGCTGCTCCTGAATAAAAATGAACTTGTGTAAGTGCAGGTGTAACTAAACACAACTAGCTGGCTAGTTGACTAGTTACACCTTGTCTGCTTTTTACTGTGGCTTGATTCAGCCTTTCCAATTTCAAATGTTAGATCATTTGATAACTTTTCTGGCATAATAATGAAGTAATATGGTGCTGAATGGGGATTACCCCCATTCACGGGGAAATCAGCCTGAGTTAATGCACAGAGTTAACGGTGCATAAAAATTAATTAGTTTATAAAATGTTTGGATTATTCTTGCTAGGCTCAAATTACAGTGTTTTCATAATAAGATGAAGTTTATATTTCTGATTCCTGGACATGGAATTTGGGAATAAAAGGAGTGTTGACAAAATATCAAGCAAAAATCATGGTGGTTTGGGGTTGTAATGAGAAATTGATGTTCGGTACTTTATGAGTACTGGTTTTCTACAGCTTTATTACATTAGTTCAGAGAAGAGGAAAATAATTAGCCAATTTCTGTGTAGGAAGTGTGGTGATTTTTGTTTTCTTTTTTTTTTTTTAAGGCTTCATGCCTAAGACCAACAATGATGATGCTATTTCTCAATGTGGTATATATTTACATTGCTCTGACTGAACTTGAAATCATCAAGGTAGTTTTCTGGTTCTTTGGTCATTTGGTTTTTACAAACTACAGAACTATATAGAATTACTGTTCTGCTTTGGAGGCCCAATAGCTATCCATATGATTTATGATTGTCCTGTACTTTTGCTCTAGGTTTTCAGTCAAGACTCTGATTGACCGTTCCTGTTTTGAGACTATAGATGATACTTCCCCTGAATTTAATAATTTTGCAGCCATTCTGGAACAGATTCTAAGTCATCGACTGAAAGGTATGTTAATTAACTTCCATACTGGTGATATGAGAAGTTGTTGATACGAAACCACTGCACATCCGTAGAAACTCCTTGATGCTGAATGAAAGTGTTTCTTTTCGTTGTCCCTTTTCCTGTCCCTTTGTTTTTTGGGGTTTGGGTTTGTTGGTTTTTTTGTTTGCTTGTTTGATTGGTTTTTGCTGGTTTTCTGTTCCTTTGCCGTTGCCTTCCTGATCTTTTGCATTACTGTGGAAAAGTAAAGGAAACAGGTTTTGTGAAACATGTTTCCAGTGTTCTTTTTGGAAGCCTTCTCAGCTGGTAATTAAGTAAGTGAATGTTGCCATGGTGCTGAGTGCTGTCTGCTTTTTTATGATAAGGCTGTGTCCTAAGAGTCTGAGTCTGAAAGACAACTGTAGCGTGTTCTGCTTTAACAGAAGCTATAGGGGAGCGTATCTGTGATGATGCTCCTTTTTCATTCTCCCATTCCTGCTTTTGTTGCCTTCTTTTCCAGACACTGTGTTTAAGCCCTTTAATTTCTGTCCCTCATCCCCCTAGTGAAACTGTTTTTTTGCTACTGGAATGTAATGGGTCTGGATTAAATTGCTTTTGAGAAAGGTCAGTTGTTGATTTCCCTCTTGTGTTGGAGTCAAATGTTGTTCTAATTCAAGAAAATGTCTGTTTGTGTTTTCTGATTGTTCTAGAGGAAGCTGCTTTGCTAAAAGAACAGAATGTGCCTTAGCAGTAACAGTTGTTAGAAAAGGACTTGGGAAGCTTCTCCTCATTCTCAGTTCTGTGCACAGTTTCTGAAATTATTTAAGGATTATGAAGGACATCATAATCGTCTAAATATAGATGTGTAATATGACAATCCACGTCTTTTCATACTTTTTAATATTCATAACTAAGCTTTGCGAACAATATTGTGTGTAGGCTGACATGAGTAGCACAATTACTACCTGCTGTCATTCTGTCAGAGAAGGAAAAAAAAAATCACACTGTGGGGTAGAAACCTAGTGTTTGTCACATTGTGACAAAGATTATTGAAGTAATTATGGGTACTTAGCAACTTGACACTGCATGGAAATTGCTCTGTTTTCTCCTTCTCCCCCAGCTTCTGTGATGTTTGAGCAAAAATCATGAATTCTCCCCCTCCCCCACCAACATTCTTTTGCTTCACAGCCTCTTATTCAGGACAGGCAGTTAGAAGAAGCCTTGAGAAGTTGGCAAATGGGTTACAAGCAAACGGAATTTACAAGTTAAAAATTACTGCAAGTAAGAAATGGATAAAATAAAAAAGCTGAATTGTTGTTTCAGTCTTCCCCGTGTAATTACTGGTATGAATTTCTAAGTTTGCAGAGTTAGATAAAAATAGGGAAAAAGGCAGCAACTTGTGCATTGGATTTCGAACAGAGAATATTTTGGTAATAAGCTAGATATTGTGAGTAATTGTTTTACTCTTTTAAAAGTTGAAAGGGAAATTGAGGAAAAAATGTACCATGGCAACTCAAATTTTAAGAAGATATATATTATACAAAACTGGGCTTGAAAGAAATTGTGTTTATTGGTGGAAATCATTAATATATTCTGAGTGCATACTTTATGTCAGTAGGAACACACTAAAAGCAGACTGGTGAGGGTGGCAGGTTATATAAAACGTTTTAAAGCGGGCAGAACATACATGATCTGCTTTTCTGTAGTAAGATAAATGGCTTCATTGTATCAAAGTTGTCAGTGTATATAAACAGATGATCCAGATTTGAGAATTTGAGTATATAGACCTTTACTTTCTTAAGGCCAAGGCAAATAATAATTCTTAATCTCTAATTTCCTTTGGAAGTATTGAGTGAGGAAGGAAAAATAAAGATTTAATTTGTATTGTAAAGGACTAAGTTTACTTTTATTAGAAAATTTTACTGGCAACTCTTTCCTGACATTAAATGTAAAATGTTTGTAAGGAGCATAGCATAGTCTTGATGGAATATAGTGATTGTTGCTGCTTATTGGTTTCATGTTGAGACAGGATCCAGACAAAACAAAATGGAAGGAAGAAGGTTAGCCATTTTAAGAGGAAAAGTGTTCAACTACAGTGATTAAGACTTTATGCTTTTCCTGAAACTATTGTGATTAGAATACTGAAATAGTAGTTTTTCAAACCTCATCCTCATGGCTATTCTGCTAAAAATGCCAGTTGAGCAATATGAGCACCATTTTTAGATGGATTTTTTGATAGGTAACTGATCTGATGTTGACAGTTTCAAATAGCAAAAGGGTCAGGAACAACATTCATGGTGGTTTGGGTGGCTTTGTTGGCTTTTTTTTTCTTTCAAGAATAATTGAAGAATTGGAAAGTACCTTAGGAAGTCATCCAGTTCTACCTCTTGCTCAAAGTAAGGCTGTCTCAGATTGCTCACAGCATCTTCCAGTTGTGTTGAAAATCTCCATGATATTTCTTAAACTCAGTGCACTTTGCTACAGAAATGTATTCCTCCTTTCCCCTCCCACTGTGGTTATGTTTTCCTAATGCTGGCTATGGTCTTCACCAAACCCTGTGATGAGCCAGACCAGGAAGTCAAACAGGCAGAAATCTAATGACTTTCCCCATGTATGAACTTCTTTAACCCAGCTGCTCATTTTCTTAAGTGTGTTTTAAATGTGGTGTTTACTTAGTCATAAAATGAGGTCAGCATAAATATATCAGCTTGTACAACAGAGATCTATGAATGCTACTTGAGTGCAGGTATCGTTTCATGTGATTCAGAAGTCTTAGCACATACTACACCAATATAGTTCCAAAAAAGGTAACATAATATGCCGTGGCCAAAAGGCCACATCTGTACTACCTTTGAGTTGCATATTCACCAATGCCAGCAAGTGGCAGTCAGTAATAGGCCACTGTTGTTAGAAAAAGCAGTTTGGCTCACAACCTATTTTTTTAATTCCCCTAATGAAGAGAGAAAGAGAGTTTGAGTAAGCTGTATCAACTGTCTTCAGGGATTACAAGCCATTGACTGCCTTCTGCTCTAGAAAGTGGAGAGGTATTTATCCCCATACTGTATAATACTGTATGTGTAGTATACCTGGTGGTTCCCAGCGATGCTGGATTTATTGTGCATGCAGAGTAGGCCAAATATCATAATGAGGGGAATAAAATGCATGTATTTTTCCTGTAATTAAAATAAGATGTGTGGTATGCCTGCTGGCAAGATATAGAATCATAGAATAGTTAGGGTTGGAAAGGACCTTAAGATCATCTAGTTCCACCCCCCCCGCCATGGGCAGGGACACCTCACACTTAACCATGTCACCCAAAGCTCCTTCCAACCTGGCCTTAAACACTGCCAGGGATGGAGCATTCACAACTTCCCTGGACAACCCATTCCAGTGCCTCACCACCCTTAACGGGAAAGAACTTCCTCCTCATATCCAATCTAAACTTTCCCTGTTTAAGTTTGAACCTGTTACCCCTTGTCCTATCACTACGGTCCCTAGTGAAGAGTCCCTCCCCAGAATCCTTATAGGCCCCCTTCCGATACTGGAAGACTGCTATGAAGCTTCCACGCAGCCTTCTCTTCTCCAGGCTGAACAGCCCAAAATTTCTCAACCTGTCCTCATATGGGAGGTGCTCCAGTCCCCTGATCATCCTCATGGCCCTCGTCTGGACTTGTTCCAGCAGTTCCATGTCCTTTTTATGTTGAGGACACCAGAACTGTACACAATAATCCAAGTGATGTCACAAGAGCAGAGTAGAGGGGCAGGATCACCTCCTTCGACCTGCTGGTCACGCTCCTTTTGATGCAGCCCAGGATACGGTTGGCTTTCTGGGCTGCAAGCACACAGTGAAGCCGGCTCATGTTCAGTTTCTCATCGACCAACACCCCCAAGTCCTTCTCCACAGGGCTGCTCTGAATCTTTTCTCTGCCCAACCTGTAGCTGTGCCTGGGATTGCTCTGACCCAGGTGTGGGACCTTGCACTTGGCATGGTTAAACTTCATGAGGTTGGCATCAGCCCACCTCACAAGCGTGTCAGGGTCCCTCTGGATGCCATTCCTTCCCTCCAGCCTATCAACCGAACCACACAGCTTGGTGTCATCGGCAAACCTGCTGAGGGTGCACTCAATCCCACTGTCCATGTCAGCGACAAAGATGTTGAACAAGATTGGTCCCAACACCAATCCCCGAGAGACACCACTTGTTACTGGTCTCCAGCCAGACATTGAGCCATTGACCATAACTCTTTGTGTGTGGCCATCCAGCCAGTTTTTTATCCACCGAGTGGTCCATCCATCAAATTGATGTCTCTCCAATTTAGAGATAAGGATGTTGTGTGGGACAGTGTTGAATGCTTTGCACAAGTCCAGGTAGATGACATCAACTGTTCTACCCTGTCCATCAGTTTCATAGCCCCATCATGGAAAGCCACCAAATTGGTCAGGCAGGATTTCTTCTTAGTGAAGCCATGCTGGCTGTCACCAAGGACCTTGTTGGTTTTCATGTTCCTTAGCATGCCATCCAGGAGAATCTGCTCCAAGATTTTGCCAGGCACAGAGGTGAGACTGACTGCTCTGTAGTTCCCCAGGTCATCCCGTTTCCCCTTCTTGAAAATGGGGTTATATTTTCTTTTTTCCAGTCATAGGGAACTTCACCTGACTGCCATGATTTTCCAAATATGATGGCCAGTGGCTTAGCAACTTCATTTGCCAGCTTCTTCAGGACCCGCAAATGGATTTCATGAGGTCTCATGGACTTGTGCACCTTCAGGTCCTTAAGATGGTCTCAAACCAGGTCCTTTCCTACATTGGGCCTAGGGTCTTCATTCTCACAGTCCCTGCATCTGCCTTCCAAGACTTGGGTGGTGTGGTCAGAGCATTTGCCAGTGAAGACCAAGTCAAAGAAGTCATTCAGAACCTCAGCCTTCTCCAAATCCAGGGTAGCCAGTTCTTCCGATAGCTTCTGGAGGGGGCCCATGTTGTCCCTAGACTGTCTTTTATTCACAGTGTACCTATAGAATCCCTTCCTGTTATCTTTCACATCCCTAGCCAAATTTAATTAGCTTTCTTGACCTGGTCCCTAACTTCCTGGACAGCATCCCTGTATTCTTCCCAGGCCGTCTGTCTTCGCTTCCACCTTTTATAAGCCTCTTTTTTTTTCCCTCTGAGTTTCCTCAGCAGCTCCTTATCTGTCCAAGGAGGTCTCCTGGCCCTCCTGCTGCAATTACTTCTAGTTGGGATGCAACACTCCTGAGCTTGTAGCAGGTGATCCTTGAATATCAACTGACAGTCTTGGCCGCCCCTGCCCTCTAGGGCTATATCCCATGGAACCTTACTAAGCAGGTTCCTGAAGAGGCCAAATATTATATGGTAATATTGGACAGGACAATCAGAGATCTTGAAAATATAGGAGAGAAAGAGTAACAGAAAAAAAGATGAATAATTTCTTTTTTTTTTTATTCCTTCTGAGGAGTAAGAATTTGCATGGGTTTATAGTGCAGCAGAGAGTGAGTGGTATGCTGAGTGAATACAGACAATGTATTTGAAGTTCTCTGGACTGAATAAGACCTATAATCCTGAAAGGGATTTTACAAATTTTTATATAAATACATGTGAGTTTGATAATCTCTAAAGCAAGCTGGGTGATTTCAGGAGCCATGTTTTTCCCCGGGTAGTTGTTTGGAATTTGTTCCTTTCTTAACTGTTCTGTACTGTGGAGATGAAGCTGTATCTTGTAGTTGTCTTCATGTTCTTTTGTTTTCACTGCTGGCCACAGATGTTTCAGGTGAACTTCCTGTAAGTGTCCTTTTTATCAGATCACCTATATAAATATAATTAATGCAGAAAGGTAGGGACATCAGTAGGGGTGCTCAGCAACAGTTCTTAGGATTTTATCACAGGTATATATATCCTAGCTGATATAAAACTGACATCATTTCAAAGTGATGTGTATATTTACTGTATCAAAATTTTTGCATGGTTTTCAGCCTTTTTTATCACTTTAAACTAAGTTACTATTGAAGAACATTAACTATTGTAGATGTTTATGGGCATCACCTATAACATTTCTGAAAACTGTTGTCATGCATTTGTTGACTTACTATGTTTTCACTGTAATATCCCTTACAACAAAATGTGTTCATATCTAAACTGCTAGCCAGTATGCATGCTTAGAAATATTTTTGGTGTATAAATTAAATTCTGCCACTGACAATGTATATGGCTCATCTTGCTTGTGACTTCTGTAATTTTGCACTTTATGGTTTCCTTGAATTTACTTGCCAACTATACATTTGTTTGGATTTAACACCATAATGACACAAACCAGTATGCTGTGCTGTGTATGTTGACACTCACAAATTTGTGTGCCTTTTTTTCCTGAACATATTTTTGAGAGGTATTATGAATACCTCAAAAGCTTCTGCTAGGATAGCCCATCAAAGCTGCTTGTCTCTATCTGATCTATGTTATTCTTAATTTTTAGTAACTGTGGAGTTTGTTTGCTTGTTTTTCCTTTTAGAAAACTTCCTACAAATAGTAAGCTTCTATGGCGGTAGTGATGCTTAAATAGAAAGATAAATTATTGTCCTTTCTTCATTCTATAAAATGTTCTCGTTTCGTGCATCATCAGGAGTCTGCTGGTAGTAACAGTAAATGGCTGTATTAGTGATGTCATTGGTAAATGTCCAGTTTTTGCACTTCTTCATAGTAAACTGAATTATTAAGTAATTCATTTCTCAAGCAATGAAAGACTTTTCTTGTATCTGCAGTGTGCTATTTATCTCTTCCCATATGGTTTTTAGTTTATTTATTTTTAGGAGGGAAAAAAAAAAAGGCAATTACTACTGCCTACTATTTCATGGAGTCTCTTTAAGCAATTCTGATAATTTAGGCATAAACAGTGCCTGAAAGGAAGTGCCAAAGGGAGGGGGTATCAATTATGTCTGCTTGTAGATTTAGGCCACAGGTGAAGAAGCAAGTTCTTTGTGTAAGGTGCAGCTTGTAATGCTGCTCATCATGAGAGAAACAAATCTGCTGGATAAAATAGTTAAGGTAATGGTGATACAGTGGGGGTAAAAAAGGTAAGGCTAAGGGTATAAGAGCTGAAGGCACTATGGTCATGAAAAAAGAGTCTAAGCATATAGCTGTGATGGCCCTTTATTTGGTTCTATCAGTAGAATAGCTTTTGTTACTAGATTTAATAATTATATACACATATTACTTGGTTTTGGCTAAAAGGAAATAGTAGGGCTCTTATGTAATTTGTGGTTTAGCTCATGCTCTTCTGTATGGAGAAGAATCTTAAATGCATTTATAATTGTCTTGGAGGTCTGAGTTTATGAACTACTGTAAATTTTTATTTTTAATGACCTACTCTGTAAAAGAAAAGAAAAGTTATCACAGAAATTCCTCAAAGGAGTAGCAGGCCAGTTCATTACCATCCAGTTGTGTTAAAACTTTTTTTTTTTAGTGGAATAGAAGAATTTGCTGTGAACTAAATAATACAGGGAAGCCTGGAGAAAACCTGCGTCGAATTTAAAGCATCCTACTCATTACTACTTCGCAACTGTAAAACTTTGTAGATGTGAAATTGGACTGTGAGTAGTAATCGAACTGTTTAATGTCTTGTATGTAAAGAGCTTCTTGGGTGTAAGAAAAGGTCCACAACAGCTGGCATTGCGGATGTTTATATCTGGTAGTCAGACTGGAGCAGAAATGACCTGATACAAATAGGTATGTAGCAGTATTCAAAAATGTGGTGAAATAAAGAATTTTCACAATATTGTTTCTATTTGCTTTGCAGTTCTGTAAACAAGAATTGAATTAATTTGAACAATGTTTAATATTAGACATGCAGCTTCCATGTTTACGTGGCAATTTTGTTTGGCTGACAAAACCAGTAACATCTTTACTGTTAGAATAGCTGTTAGCTTGTGTGTCTTTTGATGACATATAAACTTCATGGTGAAGACCACATGCTCTGTTCTTTGGGCCTCCCAGGAAACTTATTCCCGTTAAAATTTATATATGAATTTGAAATCACAGAACAGCCCAGGTTGTAAGTCACCTCAAGAGATCATATGGTCTAACCATCTGTGGGGAAAGAAGCCTAGATGAGATGATCTGGCACCCTGTCCAGTTGCATCTTGAAAATCTCCAGCGACAGTGACTACTACATTCCTGGGAAGGTTGTTCCAGGGAAAAATTTTTCTTCCTGTAAAAAATTTTCTTATGTTGAGATGAAACCTCTCCCGGTGCAAGTTCTACCTACCCATTGCCCTTTGTTTTCTCCATGTGGCTCCTTGTAAAGAAACAGCCTTCATCCTCTTTGTAGCAGCCCTTCAAGTACTGGAATACTGTGATGAGTTCCCCTCCAAGCCTTCTGTTCCCTGGGGAGAAAAGACCTAGCGCCTTCAGTCTTTCCTCTTGGGGCAGGTTCTCCAGCCCTTTGAACATCTTTGTGCTCCTCCTTTGGAACCTCTTCAGTATGTCCATGTCTTTGAATTGTGGGGACCAGAACTGGACCCAGCACTCCTGCCGCAGCCTGACAAATGCTGAGTAGTGGGGGCTGTTTGATTCCTCATTCTTGAGAGTTCTCATGGCTATGTGCATCGAGGGCCAAATAGAATTTCATATGTTGAAAGCTTTTTAAAATTGTAGTGAATCTACTGATTATAATATATAATATACCTATTATAATACCTTATATATAATATAAGCTGTCTTATGTAGTAGTTCTTAAAATATATTCACACTATTCTCAGTCTTTGCCAACATCTTTCTGTGTATGGAATGATTAAGGAAGGTTTTCTTCAAATGGCATTAATTACCAAAGTGTGGGCAAGGTTTAAGGTTGTAGGGAGAAAACGGTGAGATCCGGATGCTCTTGGTTCACAAAAGGTCCTGAGCTGGCTTGAGTTTCAGGTGAAGACAATTTCTACTGAAGTCTGAAACCCATCATGCCCTCTCACAGAGCTATTGTATCAGTATGTTGCGATTATGGCCAGCTTACTACTTTCATCAGTGTAAGGCAAATAAATCCTGTGTGTGCTGGTATGTATTTCTGTTATAAAGATATTTTTTATATAAATGTTGTGGTTTTCAAGTGTTTATTTGTGAAAATAATAGCTTTGAATTAGTGACTTCTGAAAACTATAGAGTGAAACTGTCCTTTTCTTACATATACTCTGTCCTTAAGATAGTTAGAAAAAAACACAGAAGTTGTTATATGGTATGCTTGCATTTATTTGCCATTATATGCTTGAACTGGAATTGGTGACACCAAGTCATCTTCATGCTTAAATTGCATTTAATTTTGCAGGTATAATCCCTAGGGTAGAAATGTTTCTAATACGGCAAAGAATGTGAAAAAATCCGTAACTTTTAGTGTTAAAATGCCACTGAATTTTTGTTGTCTGCTGTGCTTGGCATTACAACAAAAGTAGTTTGCTATACTGCTTACCTTGCAGAAATTTTTATTTTACGCCTTAGAATTGAGAAGATCTGAATCTACTGTAATTGAAGCATGCTGGGATTTTGTTTTACATTTGGTATATTGAGTAGTATATATTAATTATTCCTGATACTTTTTTACAAGTCTTCTCTCAAACTTTGAATGTAGTAAACAAATCCATGTGACAAAGTTAGCAGATGGACCACAAAGTCAAGTTACTTGGCACCCTCTAGGGGAAAAAAACCCCACCACTTGAATGTCTTAAGATCATATGGGACAGATCTTTGACACTAATTATGTTTGAAACGAAGATAAGTCATGCTAGATAAAAATATTCTTGTCATCATGTGTTGGCATTTTTATTTTTAGTATGCATAATTTGCAGTGTGAATCTAATATATTTTTTTCTTGAAATCTGAGCTTTCTAACAGCAAAAGAATTAGAAGCCTTTCTGATAAACTAGTAAAACTTCCAAGTACAACTCAAGACTTAAAATAAAATTAACTTAAAAATTAGATTTCATTTTATACAGAGAAAAGGTTTGCACATGCATAATAATAGGAGTCACCAGAGGGCAACGCTCGTCTTAATTTTTACATACCTGTTCAAAGTTATATGCTGTTCAGGCTGAAAAATGGGGCTGAACTGTTAGGTCTGTGGTTAAATTCCTTTTGTATGTGAAGGTTGCAGGTAGTATGTAATTTCCCCTTTCATTTCCTAGCTGCAATACATTGCAAACTGGAAGGAAACAAAAGCACAACCCAAAAAACGGATTTTGGTTAAAGCTCCAGAAGATACATTGATTTGCTCAATTTATTTTGGTCAGTTTCCCAAGGAATGTTCTTCTGTGTGTATTCCAAATAAATTGTAACTGCGAAACATTTTTGATCATGCATCAGCTTCCCTTTCAATGAAAGCACATTTTGAAAAATTCTAATCCCTTTCTAAAAGGAGATAACAGTATCACAGCAAACAGTGGTGTATATATATAAAAACATTTTTTAAAGAACAAAACTCTCTTTACTTGATTGTATTAATGAAATACATGCTTCTACCTAAAACAAATAACAGAAATACTTATTTTATCTCCTTTTTAAGTTGGAAGACAGTGTACCCTGTTATGATGTAACAAGTCCATGAAGGACTCTTGAGTATTATTATAGCATACTAACAAGGAAGAAAACAACAAAATACACAAAAGCTCCAACCTTCTTTATCTGCATCGGTCTGAAACCAGGGTGAGCTGCATAATGCAAGTATTTTTTACACCTGCAAGCCAGTTTTCAGTAGGAATTTATGGACTTGGTAGTATGAAATCCTGTTGGTGCAGGCAACCTATAGGGAAGTATTTGAATTATTTTTATCTCCAGTAAGCAGAGAGGGAAGTTCATCAATCTTTACATATCTTGTATTTTGATTTAAGGTCAGATCACCTGGTTCGGCTATGAAAGTCCTCGTAGTTTCTGGGACTACATTCGAGTAGCTTGCCGAAAAGTCTCTCACAATTGCATCTGCAGTATTGAGAACATGGAGAATGTCGGTTCTTCTAGAGCTAAGGTAGGGAAGAGAAAGGTCAAATTGACTTTTTTTTGTTACATTGTTCTGTGTAAAGTATAGCTGACATTTCTGTACCCAGAAGAAAAACATTACCAACCTTGCCCCACAAAATTTTTCATTGTTTGAAATAATTATTTTTATATGTACCTAGTAAATAATTACTTAAAAAAAATTTAAATCTGAATTGCCTTCGCATTTTTGAGCTTACATAGTTTTTTAAAAATGCAGTATGTTGAGGGAAATTATGTATGTGTGGAAATGCCTTGCAAATACTATTTTAAAATTGTAGAACTGTGATTTCCCCTCCTCCCCCCAACCTAAGTGTAATTTTATTTTGTATATAATTCATGCATTAATAAAAAAGGTGTTATGAACCCTTGAGTTTGCTGGTGTCATTGTGCAGGAAGCCTTTCATAGATTTATTTGCTAATAAAGATTTTAAAGGATGTATATAGAAATGAAATCATAATTTCTGATTGTCAGTATGATGGAAACATTAAGGAAGTAACAATTTAATGTATTTACATGCATATGAACTGAATAGGAATGAGCTTTAAATTGATGTATCATTAAATCTTAATGGTGCAAGACAGCATACACAAACATCTAAAAAAAAAAATTAAAAAAAAGTACTATTAGAAAGAGATTATGAGTTCTTTTTACTAGATTGGAATACTTTTCAGTAGCTTGTATTTCTGTGTGAAGAAGCCTTGACTGATAACTGAGAACCTTCAGACTTGAAAGCATAAGTAACATAAAAGGATGCATAAATTAGTGTTCTTAATTCTTGTTACTCCTAAATGAACTGGAATCAGTTGTTTGAAGAAGTATGCAAACTGTGTTCTATGTATGTTTTAAAAATCTTCCAGGTTTATTATACTCTGGATTATTAAGAGTTGGTGTCATTGGTGAGGTGGAAATATTTAACTTGTTATAAACAAATAATTTGTAGGTTGTTGGGTTTTTCTTTCAGGGACATGACTGTACAATTTAAATTACAAGTATTTACATAACCATATTTTTCTTCATTAAAAGATGATGCTTAGATCAAGCAGCACCATGAATCTCGTAGATCTTTGAACAGCTGTTCTAATGATCCATAGTATTGCAGAACAGCCTGTTTGCAATGTCTGCTATTGCTCCTTTTTTCTTTTGCATAGACTCAGTTTTACATTTTATATAGTAAATGTATATGTAATCTGCATAAAAGCTTTCAAACACTTGAGATTCTGTGGCAAAAAAAGCTGGTTTTCCTATTGACTGGTTATTATTATATTTTATTGACTGGTTTTCCTATCCGGAATATTACATGCTTGTCCTATCACGCAATGTACTGGAGTATTAGACTGATAATTTAAGTCATGCAACTTTTCTTGCTTATGTTGAGATCTGAAAATTCAGATAATTTGGAGAATTTATTTTCAAATACTTTCTGGAGAGACTTATGTTCTAGCATGTGATGATTATGTTGATTATATTCAAGATTTATTTTAATGATATTTCTGAATTCCAAGATTTTAATAGAGATGAGTACTTAAATTCAGCAGATAATAAAATGTAAAGCTATTTTCTAAAATACTCCTAAAAATAAATTCAGAGTTTTCTTCTACTTTGTGGATAAGGCCATGCCAAATAGTAAACAAAGAAGGTAATTCGTGCAGTGTGGAGAACAGTGTTTAATTTTTGGAGGTGTGTGCAGAAGTATTTTGTCTGTATCTGAAAAGGTTGGAGACATGTCAACACAAATACCAATGGTATGCATCAGTTTTACTGGTGGTCCAAACTGGAGCTGTTAGTAAGGCTTTGCCAGTGCTACCATAGCCATGCTTTCACTGGAGCTACATAGTCTTTAGTCATTAGCAAAACAGAATCATCAGGGTTTGACTATTTTACTCGTGTTCATGCAACATGAGTTTGTGCAAACCTCATGAGGTTCAACAGGGCCAGCTGCAAGGTCCTGCCCCTGGGTCGAAGTAATCCCAAGCACAAATAGAAGCTGGGGGGAGAATAGACTGAGCGCATCCATGAGAAGGACTTGGGGGTGTTGGCTGAGAAGCTCAGCATAACCTGGCGGTGTGCACTTGCAGCCCAGATAGCCAACCGTGTCCCTGGGCTGCATCAGAAGAAGCATGTCAAATGCCAAGGGAGGTGATTCTCCCTCTCTACTCCGCTCTCGTGAGACCCCACCGGCAGTACTGCATTCAGCTTTGGGGCCTCCAACACAAGAGGGACATGAACCTGCTTTAGCAACTCAAGAGAAGGGCTGTGAAGATGATCAGAGGGCTGGAGCACCTCTTTTATGAAAACAGGCTTGAGATTGTTGGGTTTGTTCAACAAGGAAAAGAAAAGGCTCAGGGGAAACTTACAGCAGCTTCCCACTACCTAAAAAAGCCTGCTAGAAATCTGGAGATGGACTTCTCTGAAGGGCATGTATTGATAGGACAAGGGGGAAGGGCTTTAAACTGACAGAAGGTAGATTTAGGTTGGGCATTAGGAAGGAATTCTTTACTCTGAGGATGGTGAGGCACTGGCAGAGGTTGTCCAGGGAAGTTGTGACTGTTCCATCCCTGGTGTGTTCAAGGCCAGGTTGGATGGGGCTTTGAGCAGCCTGGTCTAGTGGAAGGTGTCTCTGCTCATGGCAGCAGGGTTGGAACCAAATGATCTTTAAGGTCCCTTCCAGCCCAAGTCATTCTATGATTCTATGTTCTAAATAACTGCAATGTAAAGGCAGCTGTCCAGATAAACTTCCTTTTAATTTTGATGTACTCTATGTTAAAGTTTTTGCTGTGTTGTGGGTATTTATGAAAGTGATTTTTGTTTTTGTTATTTACTTCTATCTCATCATAAGTTTGATTTAGGTCTATATAAATTTGATGTAGGATTATAATCTACTACAGGTGGCTTTAGTACCATGTCTGTAGCGATACTCGGCTAGATGTCAGTAAGGGCCAAATGTATTAAGCACAAAGACATCTTATTACTTAACTATTTTTAAGTTGATGTGGGTTGCAATAAATGTTCCTGGTGCTCTTAAAGTGACAATCATAATTATGGCAGCCACTTGAAATGTCTTTTTCCTGTAAACTACAATCCTGTGCACTAGACCTCTAAATACAGTGCAACACACATTCCTAAAGGTTATCTTTGAAGCTATTGCAGTTGTTCATAGAACTGTTTTTGGCCCCTTAGATTAGAGTTAATTCCTGTATATCATATACAGCTTCTGTAATGATGCCCTTACTGAGGGGGGAAAAAGTAATTTATTTTTTTATTGATCCCACAAATAGTTGAATGAGCAGAGAGAATTATTTTTTTCTTAAAACACCTTGAGGGTAAGTTACTGATGCTTTATATTGGAAACAGTTTGGTTACTTCCAATAGCATTGTCTTTAAAATGGAAAGCTTTTTGCCATGATGTGTTACTGTTCCTACCACTTATGCACATGAGACATTAAAAAGGCTGGATTATATAATTAAAGCAATACCCTTCCTCCACCTTTAAATTGTTGATAACTTTATTTTATAATGAAGTTGATTTGTAAGAATACTTTTTTCTTTTCATTATCACTGTAATGAATTAGATCTTAGCAACTATTTCTGTTTAGTGGTGATTTTGTTAACAAGTTCATTTCACCCAGATAAATCAACTGTATTCATTTTCACATGGAAAATCGTTTCATTCTGTAATATTTAGGTATTTGATGTCTGTTTCTTCTTGCAGGGTCGAGCCTGGATCAGAGTAGCACTTATGGAAAAGCATTTGTCTGAATACATTTCCACAGCTCTGAGAGACTTCAAAACAACCAGGTCTCTAAGACTCCTATTTTTGCAGTATTTTAGCAAATGTTTCGTAAGTTGTATTGGGTTTAGAAGTGCATGTTACACTTGATTTGTATAGGAAAGGATGTCACTAGTAAAGGAGCTGTAACACTGTAAAAGATATCTAGAGTTGGTGTGAACTGACTGGATGTTAGCATGGGTAAAACTGCAAAATTAAAATTCTTTGTGATTTTAAAAATGTGGAAATAAGTCTGGAATTCTTGAAAGGCCAAAAGAGAAGGAAATGTCTAATTCTGAAATTGCAGTGTGATAAAGATAGGAAAATGTAATGTTCCTTTCAGAATTAGGTATGGTTGACAGAAAGTCCTAGAGATTCAGTAAAAAATAATTTTTATAGGAACATTTCTTGAAGAAGAAAGGAAAATAATTCCATGAACCTGTTGAGAGACATAGAACAGAATTAATGATCAGGCATAGCATGGGGATATGTATTGTAATACGAAATTTCTGTAACATTTTATTTATTTATTTTTACCTTCTAAGGGTAAAATCTGTTACGTACAAGAATATGTGTTATGATAGAAAATAGTCTGCCAGTTTTGGACTGGTTCTAAATAATGCGATTGTTATAGGATGCTGTATCCTGCAACAACTGTATCTTGTAGATTTATGATGAAGTCATCTAAATATGAGTGAGTTTGTAACATGGTACCTGATGTTGACCTCTTAAAAGTTTTATCTACTGAATGGGCTTTTTGAACAGTAAGAGTTTTCTCTGCAAGGACTTCAGTTCATTTAGAATATTGTTTCTAAGACTGTTTGTGCACAGATCTCCATATATGTTGCCAATATTAAGGTGACTTTGAAGCACAACTAGGGAAACATCACATTTTATTGACGTTTCCAGACCTATAATCTTTATTTTACCCAGATTTGTTTGCATTTACAGTAGACAAGAAGCTCATAAACCAAAGATTTCTGGAAAAGATTTACTCATGTTGCCTCAAACTGAGAAGTCACTTGGGTTTTTGAGGGGGAGATGAGGAGGAAGAGGAGGGTCACAGACTTGTGTAGTTAAGTAGTACATTCTTTGTCCATGTTTGGTAGTGTGGTTTGTTTTCTAGTGGATAACAGTGGTATTAATTTATTAGCAGTTTCAAGTTAATTTATTTGAACATGTTGATGTTTAATATATTTGAATGTTCTTTCAGTGGTATAGTTTTTGGAAACAACCCCTCTTGCATTGCAAACATAGTAAGTGCAAAGTTTGTTTTGAAGTAATATTTTAAATACATTTAATGGAAATAGAAGTTCCAGTTTCAGATCTTGGTATGGTGGATTTCAAATCTACTAGCAATAATGGACGCACTGTCTTTTTCTTCTGTGGGATTTTGGATGCCTAATAAGTGGCTGGATTCTTTTGGTGATACTTTGCACCATTTATGTAGAATTTTAAATTATGTATTTTGATATATGTCGTTTTAATAATTATATAAACTCTAAATATCATGTTATACATGTGTATATGTAGACTACGAGATTGATCTATCATACTGCTAGCCCTTTTTAAACCTCACTGTTGTGATTAGGTGCCTGATCTTACGGCTAGTCCTTTAATAAAGCAGCACGTTATTAGTGCTGGATCTGCATATTACACTGAGACAGGAGTTGGGTTACGCATGGGCACACAATTATTTTTCTAAAAAATTGCTCAGCACAGACTCTTAACTTAAAGAGTTAAGAGTTAACTTAAAGAGACATCTGTTGTAAGATGTCAGCTGCATAGCCCTGAGAGAAAATTTGTGAGTTGCTTTGGCTAGATTACTGAAGCTGGTTTAAGAAACATTACCATTGTCAGGCTAACACATCTGCATCTCACTGTTACAAATAATGTCCCGTCTTTTTTGTGTGATTACTTCCTTGGCATCATTTTACAAGATAAACTGAACACTGTACAGATTGGTACCTAGCAGTAATTTAACAAATGCCAGTGAAACAGGTGGCAATCAGCTTGTGCTGGGAGCATTGCTCTTAGTTCACAAATAAGAGTAACTGTACTGAATCAGATTGTAAAGTCCATCTAGCTCAGTATTCTGTCTTAGCCAGTTTAACTTCCTAGTGCCATTCTTGAACTTCAAGAGTAGAGAGTTGAGTCTGTACATCATAGTCTCTATGTCAAGACTATAATCTCTGTCTTCCCAGAGGAAGTCGTCCAGATTTCTTGCTTCTACTGAGAACATCCAAGGTCTTGGACAACTCATTTCCTTACAGCAAATGGATGTCTGTTATGAAACTGCAAAAGTGGGACTTCTGATGGTGTGCATTATAACACAGTTCAGTCTTTGGAACTGTGCCCCAAAATGTGGCTTCTCTGGATGTTTGCCATGCAGGCAACTCAGGCTCTTACTGAGACATCCCAGTGCTTACATGTAGTTCTTAAAACAGATGGAGCTTTTGGTAGGGCATTGCTGCTGGTATTTGAAAGATGGATTGCCTTCAATAATCTGGCACCTTCTTGCAATCATACATGGCTAGAATGTATAGGTGGAATGTGGATCTTGGTTTCTGGTAAGTGACCTTTCAACCTTGCAGTTGGTACTGAACAGCTCTTCATTTCCCTCTTTCCACATGTGATGCTCAGGTGACCTTTCTGCCTCTGCTGCTGCCAGGACTCCTTTAACACAGAAATTACAGTTGTGTGCTACTTTGCTAAACAGACCAAATGCCTTTTTACGAGTCTCTGCATGGCAGTGGTGTGTCCTATTCCCATATGTTCTGTGCATGGAACAGCTATGTCTGGAAGTAGCTTCTGTGGTAGCTAGGAGGAGAAAATGAGAATAAATGGGAGAGAATGAGGAGGTAGTGAGGGGGTACAGATTTAAAAATGGTTTCTTTATTGGTCACTGTTCTCAGCCAGCCTTCAGAAGTCTGCCTGTACCAGGGTATGTGAAATGTATTTTGAGATCAAGGCATGGAGTTCTAAAACTTTGGCCAGTAGGTGTTTTGCAACAAAAAATGGTGCTAAGAAACACTCCTCCTTCAAATAATGAAAATTTTAAATCTCAGAATAACTGGATACAGCATGAATAACCCGAGCATGCAGTATAAAAAGCGTGCTACCTGGAGAATAGCTGATTTTTGAAAATATTTTCTGAGAACGAAGAATGATTTTTGAACATTTAAAGAGTCTGCAAGTGCAATTGTGAGAATTTTTTTTCTTATATAATGGATTTTTTTTTTTATAGAGATGACACACATTCTGCCTTTCAGGATTAAAGTGTATCTTCATCACTTCCTTTGCGTTTCATCCATTTCTTAGGGCTAATATTATGAATTGGTTTTGCTTCTACCTAAATTTTTATGTGCTCTAAGATTGTGGTGCTTTGTGCTGTGTGATTTATTGTTTTGCTTTATTTGAAATGAAATATCAGCCCCCCCCCCGGGGTTCACATGAGGTTTTTTTACTTAAACTGTATTTCTTCATTTTTCTATTAACTATGAAAAATAGTTAATATCATTTTCTCTCAAATAATACTGAACTAATTTCTTTTTTTATTGAAGGAGATTTTATGAGGATGGAGCAATTGTTCTTGGTGAAGAAGCAAATATGCTTGCTGGCATGCTGTTGGGACTCAATGCAATTGATTTTAGGTATTATATTTGCATGCTTCATAATATAATGCTCAGGGAAAGTACTTTTTCTTTTTTGAAATCAAGAGTGGATGCATTATGAAAAACAATGTTAGAGTTCCTAACTCTAACTCTTTTGATGGGCAAAAATTAGGTGGGGGGAGAAGAGGGAGGGATAGAGAAAAGAATCTTGAATGGCTCTTCTAGATAAGAACAAAACCATACCATAGTTTATATAGCTGCATGATTACACAGTCTTTCAGGTATCAAAATTCTAAAAGCAATCTGAAGAGTAATTGCAGAAAATAAGTTAAACCTATTAAGTGAAGTTTACAGACAATTGAATCTTTTAAAGGATTAAGTACACAGTTATGCCCTAGTACTCAATGACAGCATTGTAACTGAGTATGTAGAAGGTATAGGTATCTTTAACTTTAGTACTTCTACATTTTAAAAGCTTAACCTACAAATGACCATTTAATATTAAAATGTGTTTTAATTAACTGCAAAATATTGTAAGATTACATGAATTTACCTGTGCAGTCTTTAGCTAGACTTTTGTGTGCTTTATTATACAATTAATTCTGTGTTTTGGGCTAATGAAGATACACACCCTAGATAATTAAAAAAAAAAAACACAACACTTTGGGGTGTGTGTGTGTGTATAGGGTGGTGTGGCAGTGGAATGGGTTGCCCAGGGAGGTTGTGAATGCTCCATCCCTGGCAGGGTTCAAGGCCAGGTTGGACGAGGCCTTGGGTGATACGATTTAGCGTAAGGTGTCCCTGCCCATGGCAAGGGGGTTGCAACTGGATGATCTGAAGGTCCTTTCCAACCCTAACGATTCTATGATTCTATGTACACACACACATTATAATATATATAGCAAAACCATCAGCAAGGTATAAAGTCTACAATGCCTATGAGAAGATGGCCCCAGGCCCTGTTAATATGCCTGACTGGGTCAAGCTAACCTCATAAAATGGGGAAGGGTTTTGTAATACAGCATAGGAAAAAGGAGAATGATAATGCTTTCCTCCAGTCTCCTGACAATATGCTGTTAAAATTTACACTGCAGCAGCATTAATGCTTGTCACAAACCAGTTTAGGAGATAAACTGTCAGAAAGAAAACAGCACAGTCTCACTGGATGCACTGAGTGCTGACAAAAGACCTTTAGAGATTTGCTTATGTACCCTTATACCAGTTTTGAGGCTTGTTGGACCCTTCTGTGAGTCAATTTAACTTGTTAAAGAGTAAAAAACCCATACTCAATAAGAAGACAGGATAGTTCTTTTGCTATTAGCTAGTTTGGCTCATGGAAACATCCTATAAGTGGCAGATATGATATGATCGTAAGGATTAGAGAAGAAAAGGAATAAAAGTGATTAAGTAATGTCTTACCTTTCCAGTGGCAGTGAGCATTGATTTTAGTTGCCTGTGGAACTGCAACTGGATGCTAATGGGGAATAAAAATGCTAAAAATTCAGGTCATGATGGCTGAGCTAGCTCATCATGGAGTTGGATAAGTGCCAATACCACTGTAAGAAGGGGAAAGGGAATGTCTGGTTGGGATTTAATTAAGAAAAATAAAAATTACCACCCCCCCCAAAAAAAAAGTAAAAGGAAAAATGTGGAGGAAGAGGTTGAAAGCAAAGGATAACTTCTTTTGCCAGCATTTAGTCACTAGATTGGCTTAATAACATCATCAGCTATGTTCTGAGGGAACTGATTGATGTTGCTGGATGATAAGAGAGTTAGCCTTGTATACAGCAAATTCAGCTCTTACCAGATTTTTTTATTAGTTTAAGCTTTACTCTATGTGAAATTAAACTACTTCTCTGTTACTACTATACTTGGAAGAAATATGGCTATACATAAGTAAGAAGCATAGCAAGAGTAAGTCTGGAGTATGTAAGTCCTTCCATAAATAACCATCAGTTGATAGTGTTTGTCTCCCACAAGCCTCAGTGGTACATACTACCAGTATGAGAGCTTAGTTGTATGAGTGTGCTTATTCTTCCTTTGTTCTCTGATTTCTAATATAAGCATATTTATACATTCTTCTGGAGACATTTAAGTTTTTGTCAATGCCACATATAAGAGCCTAGAAAATTTCTGGCCAAAATAGGAATATAGTGCTACAGAAGCATTTTTATTGTGTATCTGCTTAAACTAATTGTGGTTTTGCAGAGGTGTTTTTTCTTGTTTTCTTTGCTTTTCTATTCTTAAGGGGAAAAAAAAAAACAAAACCCAACCCTGCATATGTACTTTCCAAATACTACTTAAGTGACTGCATTGCAAAAACTGGCACTTTGCAATTAAGTTAGGAAAAGTAGCAAAAACCATGTCTTACTAGAATTGGGTTTTCAATGACATACGGAAAGAGTGAGGAATATGAGCCTTATGGAAGCATGATTGATTTTGCCACTTCTGTGATAATTAAACATGGTTCCCATACAATCTTTTATATCAAGTAGAAAAAGAATACAGGGTAGATGAGAGCTTTGTAAAGCTACAGCCATTTCAGAACATCTTTCTGAAAGTAAGATTCATTAATGTCCCTCATCTTCCTGCAGCCCCACACCAGAAAGTATCTGAGAGGAGAAAAACCGTGAAATATTTTTGAGAACTGGTTTTTGACTTAAAGTTAGTAGGATGGTTATGTAAAGACTCTGCAAACTCTTTAAATGAGCTTAAATGCCGAAGATTCCATTCTCATCCATAGCTCTTCTCTTTCTCTTGCTCTGGCTAGCTTTCTTTTTCCTGTTATTCCCTTCAATCCATCCGTAGTTTCAGAATAGAAGTGAAAAATTAAAAATTACCACTTGCCCTGATCTATTCCCCGATCATGTGGAATTACTGTTTGTTGGGGGTTTCATTATGCTATAATATGCTCAGTGACTCTCATTAAATATTAAATAGTCTAGCTCGGCTGAGTAGGATTTCAGTATTAAATGCTCTAGGCCTTTCTTATTACCAAAAAATTAAGAAAAATTTCACGTTGATAAGATTCAACTGTCACTGTTATAATTTTCTTGTTATAATCTTACTGTTGTTTCTCTGTTTTATCAGTTTTTGCCTGAAGGGTGAGGGACTGGATGGCAGCTTTCCAGCTGTCATAGATTATACACCATATTTGAAGTTCACCCAAAGGTACTTTTTATCTTTGCACTTTTTAATCTTATTTTATTAACAATTTATCCTTCATACTGGGCCCCATACTTTTCATTTCACATTCAAAATAATATCCATCTCTAAATACAAACCTGTGCACTCAGCTGCCTGGCTCTTTCAGACTGGTAGAATTATTACATGACTCATCACAGTGAGTCATGCTAACTTTGTTTACTTGGATTATGATCACAGTTCGCAAGGAAACAAATTTTTTTAATTTCCTTTGCAGATCTCCAGACCAAGTTGTCCTTTCTCTTGGTCCTTTTCTGTGTAGCCATAAACTTGAAGGTAGCTGTCTTGTAAATAAAAGCTATATGTGTCCTCGTAAATGGTAAGGTATGACAGATAAGCAGTATGAGCAGTTAGCACATAATAGAAATCATGTCCAATTGCATATATAATCTGACCTTCCAGCTACATTTTGCTCCTGTGATCCGTTATATGATTAAAAATTAAAGACGTGATCATTATCTAACAGATCAGAGAGCAATTTGGTATCTCTAAAAAGCATGGAAATTAATGGGATGTGTTCTATTGCTAGTTTTGCCAAAATGGAGGAAGCAGTTGGGAGTGAGAAGTAATCTTGAAGATGTACAACTGAACATGAAACATCCTAATTATTTTCTTGAAGTTCTTAATAGATTACATGTTAATGACAAATTGCATGATTCAGTTAAAGCAGAATTTGCATCATGGCAGGATCATAGAGTTGTATGAATCACTACTTTAAAAACTAGTAAATGCTGTTAATGCAGTGGAAAGCATAGTTGTAAGGAGAGATTTAAAATGGGTATTGGGCTAAATTACAATTCTTGTATTTGAGACAGATGTCTGAATTTTCTGGCATAGATTGATTCTGGATGATATGCAGATATTTTCACAGTGAATTTGCATACTGTATGGAGAGATGCTCATGTTCTGTGAAATAACAGGCACATGGTCTTCACTATAACCACAACTATACGTTTTCATTTAAATTCATCATAATTTAACGTAAACAACAATCACTTTTTATTTTTATGCTTTTTTGGAAACAAATAACATCTAGATTCAGATAATGCTATATTACTCTGAATTTATGATGGGAAGATCCAAGTCACCACTTAGACAGCATATTGGAATGCACTGGCCCTTTGTATTCCAGGAGGGTATACTACATGCAGTTGTCTGACTTGCCTAAGACAACTTAACTAAGGTCTTGGGCAAATTTTGCCCATTCTTTAGGTGCCTATACAAATAAAAGCTTGAAATACAACTTGTGTTTAGTGATCTATCCTATCCCAATATTTTGTTTCTTTTTGACTTACAGAGCTTTAGATGTATTTAGTAACTGTGGTGCTTCAAATTTCAAGGGGGGGTTTGCATTTTAACAAACACAGCTTTTCACTTGGCTAATTAATATGATCTTTCAGTTCTGACAGCATCAGCAGTGATGAAGAAGAGCTAAGAACGCTGGGCAGTAGTGGCAGTGAAGGCAGTACGCCAGAAAACATTGGTCCTCCTTTCATCACAGATGAAAACAGTTGGTACAACAAATGCAAAAGGGTAGAACAGAAGTACCGGCTTGCATTGGAACAGAAGGTAAAAGATTAGTTTTGTCAGGGGGTTGATGGAACCAAAGCTCATCATCAGCCAACTGGTGACATAGCCATTTAAGCGAAGGCAGAAAAATATATTAAATACTATTTACCTTCCTGTAAGTGGTCTTAAAATGTACAATCTTCAGAGTATCTTAAGTATCTTTGCTCACTGATTGGAGGGAAAAGAGGTTTAGGGAGAGGTGAAGATGATAGTACGGATACTGGATTTCACAATCTAATGCAGAAGCTTTGGCCCCTTTTTCCAATCTGAGAGTTAAAAGCAGTGTTATCTATGAAGCTGTTAAGTTGTGAGCTTGAGGTAAACACGACTGTCCGCATGATTTTCCTTTTCCTTAGAGACCATAGAATTTTACTGATGTAGGTAGACTACCAGCTGAAGGTTTTTATAACAATAGTGATGTTAAACTTTAGTCTTGCAGTAAACAAAAATGATCAGCAAATTGCATCTAGGAATAAAAAGAAAAACTATCTTCTCAGCGATATTGAAATGGATTTTTAGAAAATATATAGTTTTAAGACCCGCTTCAAGTTAGAATGGGAGAAGAAAAAAGTGTTTGATTTTAATAATTTAGGTGGTATATTGAATGTTATAATAGAAACCAAAGGTAGGTTCTCCCTTTACCACCCAAAATACTGTAAGTTAAAGATGAGCTGAAATATATGTCTAAACGTTTTAGTATTTTTAAAAGCAAAGTGTTTTTCAGTTTCTCATGACAGCATATTACAGCTACAGACCACAATGCATGTTAGCTAGAGACACAGAGAAAAGGGAAGGCTGTTCATAGACACTGAAGAAATAGTGTACAGAGAAAGAAAGGAGGGGTCAGAAAAATTGAAGAAAATGCTTAATGTTCTTAAAGAAATATAGCCAGACTGAGAGAATATACCTGAGAATGAGACCTGGCATTAGGATTCATATGGATTGCTGAATGTCAGTTTTAATATGGAATGGGTAGAATTGAGGTTGGTTTACTTTAATGCATGTGATAGAACCTAGTTAAAGTTTTTCTAAGTAACTGTGAAAAAGTCAGACTTACTGTGGGATGATAGATGTGAGAGGTATTTTTTAAAAATATGCACTCAATTATTTCTTTTCTATTTTGGGTCTCCTAGACTTCTTTTTTTTTTTTTAAATCTGACCTTCAGTGTTGACAGCCAGGTTGCTGTACAATATTCTTAGCCAGTACGGTATGACTTTCCATATGGAAAGAACTTGTGTTCCTTGGGGCTCTCTCTGGTACAGGGGATGTTCTCCCTGCTTTTGTAAACCAAAATGTGTCAATCAAAAGGAATTTCTTCAAATACTTAAGCAAAATCAAAATCTTTCCCTCTCCACCCCAGCAGTCCCTGATGCACAGGAACATATTCAAGACAGCATTTCATCCTTGGTGTCCAGACAAAAGCACAGGATTGGTTTGAACTCCACTCTTCTTCACCTTCACCCAGTGAAAGACTGTAAATATTTTGGGGCTTAATGAGGAAAGTGTAATCAGTACTGGAGAAGCAGTGAAGAGAACAAAATAGGTGGATGTTTATTTTTCTTGTTACATCCAAGTGGTTCATTTCCAAGGATACCCTATCAAAGTTGTGACAGATATCTGTAGAAACAGTACTGAAACACAGTGTCCAAATCCACTAGCCAGAATCACTAGGAAGCTTTCCATCTGCAAAAGCACAAAGATCTTTAGTGGCTCTAACAGCAAATGGAGGTTTTGGTTTATTCACAAGTCTAAAATCCAGAAATATTTATATTCCATGGGAAGTTATTTGCTGATGTTATACTGAGTATTTCAAATTTTTGAGCATTACTGTTTTCATGACTTGCATTATTCCTTGTAGCATTCTCTTAATGAAGCAACCTCTATAGTCAACTAATGTAGAGGTGAATTCAAGTCAGTTTTATGATAATTCTTTGAAAACTCTGGCGCATTTAATACCATAATAATATCTGGCAGCTGTTGACACTTCCCTAATTGTCCTCTTTTAGAATGCCTAGTTGACAATTGCAGCAGCAGAATAACTTTTTTACTCCAACAGACAGAAAATTTTCTATTGTCTAGTTTTCATTTGGGATGTGCCTGATTTTATTTTTTTTTGTCATTTTTTGTCATTTTAATGTCATTTGCTTTAACTGTACTACATCTGTTCTATTATATCTTGTCCAAATGATCATTAAGATCTTAGATGGACTATGGAATATTGCTCCTTTCCTGTGTGTTTCTCTCCTTCCCTTTTTGGGACCTCTTTCATGGCAATGAGTTACAGTAACAGTTGAGTTGCACACAGTACAGTAGATAGTAGTTAATTGGAGACAGATTGCTTTCTTTCAAACAAAGGGGCTTTCTGACATTCTCTGTGTTGGAAAACTGGACCATTGTGGCAAGAAGACCAAGTTGAAAATCATGTATTTTTAGTAACTGATACACTGATGGATGCTTCTTTTGCTCTATTGTCATTCACTTTGCACAAACAATGATAAATTCCTTTTGTGCCTCCTAATTAAGTATGTATACTGCAGTCATTAATAGCACAGCTCAATGGTATTTACCAGGGTTACAAATATGACAAGCAATTGGATTGCAGCTAAGACTAAGTTATGTGTATCTTCCAAGTTATTTGAATAGTAGGATAAGGTCAGGTATTATTTTGGCAAGGTAAACGGTAGCATTGCTTTACTGGATCTACAGTGCTGTGCTGGTTTAGACCAAGAATCCTTGGTTACCCTACTATCTTATCTTGGATACTTGCCCAAAGTAGATGTGAATGGTAGAATAAAAGCAAAGCAAATGTATATGCACTTTTTTTAACTCTTGCATTTCTTGCCAATGCATGTCAGCTGAAGGACTTCCTGAAGCTGATAAGGTTTGTCTGTTTAGTAAGCTGTAATGGATTTCTCTTCAAAATCCTTGTCAAATACTCTCTTGAACCTATGTAAATTTTTAGCATCCAAACCAATTTTTTGGCAGAGCATTCTGCACATCTACCATCTGTTGTGTGAAAAATCACCTTCTTTTCTGTCTCTTGAATTTGGCTCCTACTGGCTTTGTTTCATGGTGCCTAGCTCTTGCATGTTAAAAAATGATGAACAGTGGAACTTCCTGCCTTCTTCAGGCCACTCTGGAAATATGACGAGTTTGTATTTTCCAAGTTGTCTCTTGTCCAGATCAATGAATCATAGTTTACACATTGGATAGTTCTGTGGTAATTATCTGTTGCCTATTTTGGAGTGGTGTAAACTGTTCACTTTTATGTAGTAAACATCTTAATTTTTTGTTTACTGTTTATACTGGAGTTTTACAGGCTTTTACTGGTAGGATGATACACCTCACGTGTTATAGAGATATTTATTGTCTGATTGTACTCTGTTTCTGATAGTGATGCTCCATGTCTAATGTTTTTGTAATGTATGAGACTTCTGGGAAGCATGAAATATGTCTGAACGCATCATTTAGTACTTTTAAAGTACTACTTGAAGGTCCAAGGAGTACCTTAACAGTAAAGATAATGGTAACATTTGACAGGCAGAATTGAGCATACTGAAAAACTCCTAAAATTCCTTGGAACTTGTACTGAGACTAAAATAAATTTGTATAAAATATGAATATATCCAGTAGATAAAACTGTATGTAGTCACAGAATCATAGAATAGTTGTGGTTGGATGGCACCTCTTGAGGTTATCTAGTCCAAATCCACTGCTTAAAAAAATGTAGACTAGAGTGAGTTGCTGGGGCCTTGTTCAATTGGGCTAAAATCTCTTAAGCTTTATTTCCCCACATTTAAATAGTTTTCTGTATTTCAGTTTGTGTCTGCTGCCTCTTTTCACTGGATACCCCTGAGAAGATTCTTACTCCATCCTCTTTACACCCTCCCACTAAAAATCAATACATATTGATATGATTCTCTTCCTGCCCATCTTCCCTTCTCACCAGCCCAGGATTGAGTAATCCCAGCTCTTTCTGCCTCCTCTCATATGAGAGATGCTCTATACCCTTAATAGTCTTTGTGGTGATGCATTCAATTAGTAGTATCTTGCTACCAGCTCAGTGAAACCTCTGTGCTTGCTCAACAGGACTACACCTGTTCTGCGTCTATGAAAACTACCTTTTACAATTACTTTTTTTTTTTTTTTAATATGTGCACCTATGAAAGAATGGCAGCCCTGCAGAGAAGGACTTGGGGGTGTTGGTCAATAAGAAAATTAACATGAGCTGGCAGTGTGTGCTCGCAGCCCAGAAAGCCAACCATATCCTGGGCTGCATCAAAAGGAGCATGACTAGCAGGTCGAAGGAGGTGATCCTGCCCCTCTTCTCCACTCTCGTGAGACCTCACTTGGAGTATTGTGTGCAGTTCTGGTGTCCTCAACATAAGAAGGACATGGAACTGTTGGAACAAGTCCAGAGAAAGGGCCATGAGGATGACCAGGGGACTGGAGCACCTCCCCTATGAAAACGGGCTGAGAAAGTTGGGGCTGTTCAGCCTGGAGAAGAGAAGGCTGCGTGGAGACCTCATAGCAGCCTTCCAGTATCTAAAGGGAGCCTATAAGGATGCTGGGGAGGGACTCTTCATTAGGAACTGTGGTGATAGGACAAAGGGTAATGGGTTCAAACTTAAACAGGGGAAATTTAGATTGGATATAAGGAAGAAGTTCTTTCCTGTTAGGGTGGTGAGGCAGTAGAATGGGTTGCCCAGGGAAGCTGTGAATGTTCCATCCCTGGCGGTGTTCAAGGCCAGGTTGGAAGGAGCCTTGGGTGACATGGTTTAGTGTGAGGTGTCCCTGTCCAATGCAGGGGGTTGGAACTAGATGATCTTAAGGTCTTTTCCAACCCTAACTATTCTATGGTTCTGTGGTTCTGTGATTCTAATTACTTATTTTGCCTTGGACTTCAAGGAATTTGCTAAATTTTATTCATTATAGACTTACTGTATCCAGGTTTAATTCAGAATTGATAAGAAGTTACTAGCATGTGATGTCCTGGGACTTGAACAAGAAAAATAAATAGCTACTTAATATTGTAATGAGGTGTGTAATTTGTGAACATACTTTGTGACCACTGTGCCATCACAGCTGCTATTAAAAGACGTTGTGGATTTTTGTAAAAGACTAACTAGTTGAAGTGTGATAAGAACTGTACAGTATCTTTTATGGTGTCAGCTGAAGATGAATATTTATTTCAGTAACCTTCCATGTCATCTGTGTGTGTGATGTGGTATTGCAATTTTCAAAGAAATTTCAAAGTAACATTGGATATTTTGTAATAATAATTGTTTCCCTTTCATTAACTATACAGATCCATATAGGTGCATTCTACTCTTGTTCTTCTTAGGTAATATCTAACATCCTGTATCTGTTGAGACCTACAGTTCTGATCTTTTTCTTGTACTAGTGACTGTTCTATGTTGGTTTTGAAAAATGAGTTAATATTTCGTGCTGGTGGCATTCTTGTCTCATTGTTCCATCCATTATTCTATTCCTCTGCAGCAGTATAAATAAGTACATGATTTTCTTGGTACTTATTAGGAAACATCATACTAACCTTTAGTCAGTTTATTAGTCTGTGTAAAGATTAAAAGAAAACCCCAGTCTACAACAAAACCAAAGTAGAACTGTATACATCTTAAACCAGAAAAATGTGAACGAACATAATGAAAAGGTTTTTTTGACAGTGTGTTCCTTAAAGCTTTCTAACGCTTGTATTTCCAGGGTTACCTTGAAGAATTGGTACGACTCAGAGAAAACCAGCTATCTGAATCTGTCTCACAGAATAAACTGCTGTTACAAAGAATTGAAGATATGGACCTAGCCCATAAAATGGAGAAGGAACAGCTGGAATATATAATTGTGGAACTGCAAGACCAGTTGTAAGTTAGTAGAATGGAGAAACATTGTTAGAGCAGTATTAGTTAAATTATTTAACTTATTTTACTATACAATACAAAGAACTTGTGGTCCTGTAGAAATGAATGAAACTTCTTAAAGGAATGGATGTGTTTTAGCTTTTTTTTTCTCCATGACAAGTCTTAAAGTCTTCAGAAATGGCTCCCCTGAAAACTGCTTAGAATAATTTTAAGATAAACTTAAATTTTTTAATCTGAAATAGCTTACAATAAACTTGCTTAAATTTTTAACACATTTTTATAAATATTTTTTATTCCGCCTTTAAGGCTACCCTTTAAAAATGGAAGCAGCTTCCTTTTGAGCACTATTTTTAAAATGTTAGGCAGGAAAGGTTAAAGAAATATTTATTTTGTTTGCATAGATTCTATTTTATTTGCACGTGGCTCAGACTCAGTAGAAAGTAATCTGGTCTTAAAAATATTCAAACTGATTATGCAGTTTCCTACTCACTGTTTCTTCAATGCAAGCCAAAATGCTAAAACAACAGGAGAAGGCTTAATTTTTTAATAGTGTACATCATGACTAATATGATAAATATTCCAGTATCTTGTGATCATAGAATCACAGAATAGTTAGGGTTGGAAAGATCTTAAGATCATCTAGTTCCTTAGATAGTTATCCTCCTGTTCCTGTCTGTTGGATAGGAAGGTACTGTCCTTTTGCAGAGATACTCCCTTGTAATGTCTAAAGATCCAGATAGATGGAAGACCTACTGTGTGGTGACAGGTTGCCATGAGACTGCTACAGTATGCATCTGCAGTAAGTGTATGTTCTGTTCATAACAAATATAAGATAAATTACCTTATATTTGGAGTAATTTGTATGTGTCTGAGCCCTGAAGTAAAATGGAAGTAGTCTGTGGCCTTTGAAGCAATACAGGCTTTTCTGTCTTGCAGTAGATCATTTTATTGCCAGTACTTGGAATGGATTTTATGAAACTCCTCAGGAACGCAGCATTTGCACTTTATTTTTGACAATTTCAGAGTTGAGGAAGAAGAAAAGATGTTTGGTTGTTTTTTTGTTTTTTTTTATGATTGCCTGCAAGATTTTGAGGGATACCTGTCACTGATTTCTTTTCTGAATTTGCTGATATAGCTAATGATTCATGTTCTACTTCTTTGGCCTCCCTTATTATCTGGGGGAAGTGGAGGGAAGGTATGAGCTCTTTTAAACCCACTCTGTTACTTGGAATTATTGAACAGACCTGCTGTTAATTTTTAGCCAAGCTATATGCAGTCAGACTGTTCTAAAAAATCTCAAGTCTTTGGGGTTTGATTTTTGTTTGCTTTCTTATGTGAAGGCTCAAGTATGAAGCAGTTTCTGTTGTATCTTGATAGTGTGTTCTTATATAGCTGTTTGTGAGAAACTGCAGTCAGGAGCTTGGACTACACTAGGTAGTTGGAGTGAGAGGTATGATTTTGCATTGTTATCGCTGTGAGTATAGTGTGCCTGTCAGACGAACTCTTAAAGTGTGTTAGAAACTCGTAGCTCCTTACTGGGGAGAGAGAAGGGAAGAAATATTCCTACTAGCAGGTTTCCGATTGTTAACACCAGTCATAATTAACATCTTTTAATCACTCTTTCCGACTTTTCTTGTTTTTTCATATCTTTTATTCTGACCCAGGATGACCTGGCAGCAGAACATGTTGTATCACTTATGTGCCTGTAATGTTTTGGCCAATTGCTTTTTTGGCCAAATTGCTTTTTATTTCTGAGCTGTTTTAGAATAGTGTTCACATAATTCCAAATTTTAGTGTTTTGCTCTCCTACTGTTAGTAGCATTTTGGAGTAGTGAATATGTGCTGTAATCTGTTTGAATTCTTTATTAGCAGGTAAGAGCAAATTTGGGATTATAATTCTGCCTGAGGCATACTACATTACTGTTTGTAAAACACTTTGAGATCTGATTTAGGATCATTTGCTGTGTAATGGAAACTATTTTAAATAAACATTCTATATTTCCTTTTCAATGATGCTTTTCTATTCCACTGGCTGTTGTTAAGGTAGCAAGGTCTACCTTTTCAAACTTGTGTTTAGTGTTTGTTGACGCTTTCAAATGGTATTTCACAGGCCTGCAAAATGTTTTACATATGATCTTAATGGATTTTAAATAACTTACAGAGAAACTTTTCCATATTCACATTTAATAAGGCAGTTTGCTGTAAAGGATGAAATAAATGTGGATATAGGAGATTGGAGAAATTTAGAAGTAATTTTGGTTTACAGTTGTTATGCCGAACTGAATGTTCTACAATTTTCAGCATTCTTAACTTTGTCTCACAGTTTGGAGTACCCAAATTACAATGAACAAGCGTGAAGCTGAAAAATCTATGATCAAAATAGTTATTCACCAGAAAGTAACTTTTTCTTGTGTGTGTCAATTTGATTGGATTTCTTAGGAATATGCCCACTCATCTGGGAATTGGATGTTTCACTTTGCTGGCAGGTGTCTGGTGGCAAATGTGATTAGGAAAGTGAAACTGCAGTAGACCACCTGATCATCAGTCAGATATGTTTAAACTAATGCACAGCTGATCAAGAGGTTTCAGACTAGTTATTAGAAAACATTTCTGTACCGAAAGGGTAGTCAGACACTGGAACAGGCTTTCCAGAAAGGTGGTCAATGCTCCGTACCTGTCAGCGTTTTAAGAGTCATTTGGACAATGCTCTTTATAATATGCTTTAACTTTTGATCAGCCCTGAAGTGATCAGGCAGTTGGACTAGATCATTACTTGAAATCTCTTCCACCTGGAACTATTCTGGTCTATTCTAAGAACAGCTTGTTCTGTACCACACTCAGTATCTCCAGATGAAGTGATTGCCTAGTGATAAGCGTCGATTGTAGTAATGACAAGGTGTATTCTGGCCTTCATTTGCTTTTGTCAGAAGTGTTTGCTGTCACTGGGACATGTTTTTCCCTGGGATTTGTTGTAGTTGAACATTAGAGGACAGTGCTTTTGGCTGTGCTCTTCTACAGAAATAGTGCATTTTTATAGTGAGGGTAGGGCACTTAAGGCCTTAAAGTGGTTAAAATTAACAGCTCTGAAGTTCTTAAAAATAACAGCTCAGAGGGGGACAGTCAAAAGAAGTGTGTCATTCATGGCGTGTCTAACTGAAGAAGACAGTTTGAATTCCAGTATCATTCAAAACATGATGGGAGAGGGATCCCAAATCATCAAGGAGCTCAATGCTGGAGTACTCAAAACTCACGAAGGCAGACATTTCTTTGTTCTCTGAGATCCTGCAAAGAATACTGAATGTGTCTTGGGGCAGTGAGATGTTTGATCGTGCACCCTATCAGTAAAAAACTATGAGCACTCTCCCAATATCGGGATATTTATTTATTTATAAATTCTACACATGTACTACTGTACTAATATGTACATTACAAACATACACAAAAATAGGAATTAAAAAGGGTGAGACAAAGATGAAGTATACACTTTCTTTTCATTAACAGTCCGAAAAGTATTTTCTTCCCATACCCCAAAGGATTGTTGTACGCACCCCACTTTGGAGACCACTGTGTTGAAGTTAGCTCAGGCAAAGAAGTGACTGGGCAAAATCTGGAACTGTTTGCCCAGAACATCCTTGTGTTAAACTCTATCTCAGCTTAAGCAGACTTTCCCCCCACCCCCGCTCTAGAGTGGTTCTTACTCTTTCTTTTGCCTTATACACTGCCTATGTCTAAGGCAGACTGCTGATCTTTGTTACTTTACAGTTCAGATTCTGCATTTGAGATTGATATTTATATATGTTAAATATTGATGTATGGTTACAAGAGAGTTCCCATCAATTTTCTGAATACTGAATCATTTCCTGCATAGTGACTCACTGATGTCATAAAAGCTAATCACTTTAACATAATGTGTTCCAACATGGGTTTCCTCGTAAGGTATTTTTCAGGTTTCCAGGCTGGTGTGCCTGGTGTTAAGAGGGTACAGTCCCTTTGTCCCAGCTGGTGCAATAGTTTAATTTTTTATTTTTATTTAATTTATCACATGTATTGAAAATTTATTTCTTAAATTCAGTGGCTATGCTATGTTTTATGCTGCTCTGTTTTTTTATCTCCCTCCTATATCCCTGTCTTGTCCTGGTATTCTGTGGAGGAAAGAAAAGTCAAGAACTCTTCTGTGTTTGGAATTCTGTCTTTGGTTATGGCACAAATAAGACTCAAATTAAATTGCAGGGACACTCATGGTCTTACATGGTATTAAGCTTGTCTGTGTAATTAAGAATTTTTTG
Source organism: Pezoporus occidentalis (assembly GCF_034315485.1). Classification (NCBI taxonomy): domain Eukaryota; kingdom Metazoa; phylum Chordata; class Aves; order Psittaciformes; family Psittacidae; genus Pezoporus; species Pezoporus occidentalis. The sequence continues at coordinate 649,040 of NW_026914469.1, forward strand.
TATGTTTTAGCAAATCTTAAAGCTAGATATATTTAATTTGTCTGGCTGTTTCTTCAGAATTGGTCAATGTTTTCAAGCCCTAAACAGTGCTTGTAGTCTCCCATTCTTCATATTTTAATATAGCTGTCAGATCCAGCAATACTGCAGTTCCTGTCTGGATAATACAGATGTCTTTGTAATCACAGGAAATGACAATTTAGTTGCAACCCTGAGAGACTGTTTGTTTCTGTGACACTTTAATTACAGCAAGTGTTCTGCGTGTGTTTCCACTCATGAGCTGTACACAGCTTGTCACTCATGCCTCACTCTCAGGCATTGACTGTTCGAGTAAACTGTCCAGAAGGCTATTTTGCCCTGTTAGCACTGCACTGGGCTCAGGCTAATGTATCCTGCCTTCCAGACAAGTAGAACTTTCAGTCTGGGTTGCTCAGCTTTGCAATCCTCACTCAAAACCAAAATCATCTGGAGAAACAGGAAGTCTGGATAGCTTTTTTAGTACTCTTGCCTTCTTTTTAAGATAGTGTGCTTGTAAGGCTTTTTTTTCTTAAGAAACTGAATTCCTCAACTGCATCAGTACATTAAATCCAATTTGTTGTAGCTCCTTTATTTTCTCACTGAAAGGAAGCAGGAGATTAAAATGTAGTCTTCGGTCTTGGCGATTTTCTTTCCTACAATGTAAAAAATTGAGAATGCCAATCCTTGTTTCCTTTGAAAGCTTTCATGGATCCTTGCTATCAAACCATAATTCACATTAGCTACGCTTTTATTTGTAATGCTTCCTGTATATCCTCTATCTCGCCCAAATTTGCAGCAGCAGTTTTAAATCCTTAGTACTGCAGTCTGGTCTGTTCTCGGCTCCTTTTCTCAACTTGTCGGCACATTATTTTTTTTTTAACAGTGTAGAAAATACAGTGCAGCTTTTGGTAGATGGTAAAACTTTTGTTCAGACAGTGTTTTGGATTTTGGTTTTGTGGAATTCTTTCTTTTGAAGTTTGCTGCAATACTGTACCCCTGTTCTGTTTACAGAGGTGTGCATAGACAGCAGGAAGGGAAGTTCTGTTTTCAGTGCAGTGGAAGCCTGTAGAGTAGTAGGAATTTTCCCTTTGCTTAAAGGTATAGCTAAGAAAAGTTCATCTCGGCATAGTACATGGGCAGACTCCTGCAATTCAGAGTAGAGTGTACAGAGTGAGGCCCAGCAAAGAAATACGCAGAACTAAACAAAATTGCAACCAAGCTTCCAACATGGTGGAGGACATGCTATTCTTAGAATCCAGAGGGACTGCATGGGTTTATTGTGCAACAGGAAGCCAAACATTTCTGAATAACAGCCTGAAGAGAAGGACATACTTTGCAAAATGCAGTAGATAGAAAGGGATTTATTTTTAAACCCTCATGTTTTAATACCTTAATCAGGACTTTAATACCTTATTCTGGATTAGAGAATTGTAGGGACCATTTTGCATACCTAATGATATTAGCATGGCAGTGTCCCCTTCTTTGAACCTCTGATGTGTGATACTAGAAGCTGTTTTCTTAGTGGCATTCTTTCTCTTCTTCCATGGCTGCACTTCTATGGGTGAAGGCATTGCATAGAGGTAGCAAACACAGAAACTTTTAAGTTACCGGACATAAATAATTAATGCATTCCAGATTCCAGTATTTTTATCCAATGTAGAATTATAAGGTTGGGAGCAGGGGTAAGTAAGGCCTTTCAAAATAATGAGTGTTGAACATCTGAGGGCCTCAACGCAATGCAGCATCTGTTCTGTGGCACAACTAGTCCTGTTACTGTGACACATGAAGATCTGTTAGCCAGTCCAAAACAGTAAGAAAATGTGGTGCGATAGGACATGCCTGCTTTTTCTCACTGCAGCAGCTGCCATTAGAAAGTCTGCTGGGATTTAACTGCTCTGGCATCTGATTTGGGGAATACTGTGTCTGTGCGCAGGGCACAAACCTGAGAGAGGTGGTACATTGCAGCATCAAAATCTACTGGTAAGTAGCTAATTTTCATACCTGCTGATCTAATTTCTCAAAGTCCAATGACGTACCAGTCCAGACAACTCACTGTCTTGATACAGCACTGACAGTTTGAGAGTTCCCTTTTGTTTTAGAGTTGCTCTTACAGGTTTTAGTTATATTCATGTATGCTATATATTTCAGTTTGCATTCCATATTTTTTGTCCTAAACAAAGGTTTTTAAAGCTTGTTCTTTGTTATTCAAATGTTTTTATTTTTTTAAGCTTTTATTTTCACTTTTCACTACTCAGGTAGTTCTTGAACTGGAGCATTCATCTGATATGATTCCCTTTCTTAGGGAATTAGTCTGTTTGGTTTATTTCCTGTCTTCATCTGCTGGTAGGAGGGCAAATTGCCAACTGGACTGGCATTTTCTGGATTTGGAGAAATTAAACTTGCAGGTAAGAAGTTACTGGTTTTTCATAGGTATAATTGGAAACGGAACTGACATTTTATTGAACAAAAAATCTGTGTAAATGGGCCTTTCAGAATAGGCTTCCAATGGTACGAACCTAGACTTGATCCAGGAGAAACTGGAAATCCAGTCTAGCTGAAACGAGACAGGAAATTTTATGAGGTTACCAAGATAAGGCTTTTCCATTTTAGCTTGTATTAAATGTGAGATCAATTTTTACTTATTTATTAAATTCCCAGATGTAATATAGTATAGTAAGTGACCAAAGATAATCATCTGTTTATGTCATTTCTGTTTTGCACACAAGAACGAGTGAATCAAGTCAGGTCACACTTTCAAGATGCAGAAATCTTAGATGTGTTAAATCAAAGGAGTAATTTCTTTATCCTTTTGAGAGGTAGCTGAGCTGCCCAAAGCCATGTTAGTGCAAACCCAACAGTTTGCAGGGTTACCTTGTACATTACATTTAAAAAAACCCAGCTTCTTTGAAAACAGAAACTAAAAAATTCACCATTTCAGTGATCCATTTTGAGGGTGGGTCTTCTGTGATTGTACCAGAACAACTGAAAAGGCAGCATACTGCGGAGCAGGGATGGAAATGAGCAGTAATTTGTCAATTGCATTTTATTATTATATGTGTACCATACATAACGATATTCTGCTTATGCTTAATAAATAATCCTAAAATAATAAATCATTGAATAAACAACTTAAAATAGTAAAAGTTGGGGAAATCAGCACGTTACTACGCTGTAGAGTACCTGACAAAGGCAGGCCTGGTGAACACTAGTGGGGAAGGATGTTTATGATGAGACTTCACTAATCTCACTTTCCCCTGCTTCTTAAATATGCAATTAAAGGACTGGAAGTCAAAAGCACACAGAGGGGTTTCCTGGAGTAGCTGTGTAAGCCTGATGTTAATACTCTGGCTGTTGCTGTTATTCTTTAATAAAAGTAAGCAAATTTACAGGCATGGAGGGAGCATATGTATCTGCACTTCAAGCAGACGCTTATTACTAATTTGGGAATATGTTAGTGTTGATTACCTAATGAATCATCGGTATTCTGTTGTAATAGGTAGGTGCCGCAGAAAGGCCGCAGAAAAATTATGGACTCAGTCAGAGATCAATATGATCAGACCAAAGCCGTTTATTATAGCGTGTCAATCCTGTTTCTCTGCCTTGGCTTACAATAGCTTGCCGTATTATAATCGGATACATTTTCTTGTAATACACTGCAACTACGGTTACATTTACAATAGCTCACTGTATAATATTTGGATACATCATCAATAGCTCGCAGTAGTATAATTAGATACATGTCCAATAGCTTGTTGTATGATGATTGAATACATATACAATAGCTCAGTATACTATGCTTTGATACATATTCCTGCAGCACACAGCAACTAGTAACAATAAGCGTATGAGAACTTAACCTTTAATATTTGCTAACAGTCCACTATTTTGTATCTTAGCACAGTCCAGTTTCTTCTTATCTTGCTTGCACTGCTACTTTTGCTACTGCTACTTTTGCTTCTTTACCCACATCTTCCTTCATCCTTGGTTCATGTCAAGCTCCACGTAGGCACTTGCTGACTTGAGAATGTGGCCATTCTTTGCTAAAAATCCATCCACAGGTAGGAATTCATTAGCAAGATGTTTTTACTGAATACTTCTCATTGCTTTCTAAAAGGAGCTCAACTTATGTAGCAGTTCCTGATGTAGAGAACAAAAAAATCATAGAATAGTTAGGGTTGGAATGGACCTTAAGATCATCTAGTTCCAATCCTCCTGCATTGGACAGGGACACCTTCCACTAAACCATGTCACCCAAGGCTTTGTTCAGCCTGGCCTTGGGCACCACCAGGGATGGAGCATTCACAACTTCCCTGGGCAACCCATTCCAGTGCCTCACCACCCTAACAGTAAAGAACTTCCTCCTTATATCCAGTCTAAACTTCCCCTGTTTAGGTTTTAACCCCTTACCCCTTGTCCTGTCACTACAGTCCCTAGTGAAGAGTCCTTCCCCAGCATACCTATAGCCCCCCTTAGGATACTGGAAGGCTGCTATGAGGTCTCCATGCAGCCTTCTCTTCTCCAAGCTGAACAGAACAATATTTTCTTAAATTTTATTTTAAAACAGAACTGCATTATTATGATGTTCAGTATTAGCCTTATGATGTATTATGGTTTTTGTTCCATATAAATTATGCTTATAAGTTATAAGGTAATATCCTCCATAAAATCTAGCCTTTGACTCTTGGTCTGCAGGCGTTAAGGTGATTCTGGTTTTCAGTTGGTGTTTCTCACTAGCAGTTTGTTCTTGGGAACAGACACAATAGAAAATTCTGTTTGTACATAGGCCATTCTGGTTCACTGTGTTTTACTACAGACCAGCATTTTACATAGAAGTTTGCATGTTATGCCACACTATTTTTATGTGCATTTTTGGTAACACTTATGAGTCCTAGCTCAAACTGTTCAGCAGTTCCCTTATGTATGTGTAAATAACAGAAAATACTCATTTTACATTTTATTCTTGAATATTTTGTGAATTTTTTAAATTTCGCAGATACCCTATTTCCCATTTGTACCTCCTCACCAGTTCTTCAGTTCTTCCTTTTGCTCTGGGAAGACTTTTACTCTATTTTTTCCTTTGAAAGATTTTATATATTTTCCTATACTAGCAGATAAATAAGTTTATTAATAGTAATATTTTTCTTTTCGTTAAGCAGCCTGACAGTAAACATCTAGAGGAAAGCTCATAATCTTCATTGCACTCACTGTGATCACTAAGAAAAAGTCCTACTTCAAACCCCTCATTATCACAGCCTAGAGATGACCAGCACTGGTTACAGTGTTTGCATTCTGAGGAGCAAGAGTCCTTCTGTAGAAATTCAGTCTGCCTTAGACAAAATGAATTGTCTTTTGAGAGCTTTTAACTGCTAGACAGAGCTCCTGTTTCCTGTCTGACTAAGCAGGACAGCACTCGGTTATCTTGTGCAGCATTTTTTCACACCGAGTGTTTTGAAACTTGTATGCTTGTTTTCTATTAAAACTTGATCCTATTTCCTTCCTCTGTAACTTCTTTCTATAGTAAATGCTTTTGTCTTCATCTCATTTCCTCTTCCTAATTTTGAGTATTTATGGCAGGATCATTTTTGCCACATGGTGATTAAGATTGCGAGGACGATGTATGCTGTGTAGATGTGGCACTTAGGGACATGGTTCCGTGGAGGGCTTGGCAGTGCTGGGGTAATGGTTGGACTCTGTGATCTTCAGGGTCTTTTCCAACCTGAATGAGTGGGGTTTTGATCGTGATTTTTGATTATGATTCTGTGCAGTTTAATACCTTGTTAAAATAAGTCTGGTTGATCTGCAGAAACTGATACTGCCTTTGTTTATCTTGGGAGAATTGCTGTCCACAAGCAGTACCTTTAATAAGTCTTTGCTGCAGTAAAATCTCATGATACTTTAAAAATGGCTGCAGGAGGGCAAACAGCTAAACAATCTACAAGGCTGATAAAATAGGTGGTAACTACCAGCACCTGCTGTGAATATTTTTGTCTAACTTTCTGTTGTCTATTCTAGTATTTATTTTTTTATATATATACTCACTGCTGTGTTTGGGCTGATTTTATATATTTAAAGTTATTTTCCTGTGTTTTTAAAGATTCAAAGTAAAAGCATAAAAGTTTTCAAGAGAGCAGTTACTTCTGTATCCTCCTTGATGCATGGTTTTCTTCCTGAGCATAGTGGAGTGCTTTAAGTATTGATCTGCTCAAACTGCCTTCGTATGTTGTTATGCTAAAATCTCTGAAGCAGTTTGGCTAGTCTCTGTGTCAAAACTTCTTTTTCTACACAGGCTGAAATTCCAGGTTACTATAGCATAAGGATTTGTGGGAAAATCCTCAACATAGAAACCTATGTGAAATGACAAAATTTCAATATTAGCAACTTGTCTGTAGATGTGTGGAGTTTTTGTCTTTGCTCAGCATGTTTAATTAATAAATATTTATTTAAATCATTAATTTATTTAAATTAAATACTGCTGAACTTTGTGGTGATAACAAACAGGAATTGTCCAAACAGGAATTCACACTTGTGTTGTAAATGTATGAATTTGCATGTAGTTACTGTTGCTAATACAAACTGTGTCCTGTGACAAAGCTTCTATGAAAGCATAAAAGAAGTCCCCCTGAATAAGAAGGTGATGCAGTGTAACTGACTAACATTGTAAGAACTTGCTAGGTCACTGCTCCAGATTCCTTAAATCAGCAAGCCTTTAATATACTTTTAATGCTTGATGTACCCCGTGGGATTAGGGGAATTACATGGCGAAGTGAATACCATACAGGATACTTAAAATTATTGAGAGCTTTGGGTTACCAAAGTGCTTATTCCTCTAGACCCCTGAGAGTGGAGGAGGGAGATCCCCAGGTAGAAAAGTTTTTATTTTCATGAACAGTGGGGGGATTCTTCAGCTTGAGAAAAGCTCCTTGCAAACAGTCTTGTTTGGTGTGGTGCTTCACCACCTCCTATTGCAAAATTGCTGTTTATCTGTCTCCTCTCCCAAACTCAGCTACTAAAAAGTCCTTGCTGAACTCAGTATTGTCTTACCTTGTTTCATGGGAAATTCTGGCTCTCTGAGTGGTGTTACGTGCCCTTACCTAATAAGATTCTTGTCTAAACAGTTCAAATACCAGCAGAACAAAACCTGCATTGTAAAAAATAGACCTGTTGACAGTGTTATTTGTTAATTCACATCAATGCATGTGTAGTTACCTAATTTGCTACTCAGTTTGGCATTTCAGATGACTACATGGCATTTGGCTTTGACCTCCTGAGTAAATTCAGTGCAGGCATACGTAACGCTAGCTATTTGCTTCTGGCCAGAGACAGTCAAACGTGTTGTAAAGTAGCATTTAATGATTGCCTAGTATTTCATGGACTGGAGGATTTAGGAGTTATCAATGAATACTACTTTTGTTTTTTAGAGTTACAGCAGTAAAAGGGTAGGTTGGAGGTTGCCTTGTACTACTGGAAAAAGGCTGATCTTGTCTTGGAGCCTGAACCATGTACTTTCCATATTTCTGTATGACTTCTGGCAGATGATTTCCATATTGGCATATTAGCCTCTTCATTTCCAGAATTTCAGAAAACTGGTCTGCTTCATGGGAATATGAAGCAAAACTTAATCTGGAGTTTTTATGGAAGGTACTCAGCTAACTGTCTGTAATTTAAAAACTCAAGTTACTAGAAACTGTAGGATGGTAGAAAATGGAATAACTGTCTTATATTTTATCTGGAAGCATATAACAGAATTAACATGTTTGGGTTTTAGTTCATTCTGTAAAAGTATGGGGGTGAGAGGCTCTGGGGTTGTGGTCAAACTGCAAAAATAATTGAATGGGGGGAAGGACATCACGTTCGCTTAGTTGGTTTGCAAAATAGTCAGCCTGTTAATGACCATCACGCTGGCAGAAAGAATCTTTAGAATGTAATTGCTTTTTTATTGCAGGAAGATCCTAATTTCAACTTTCTTTTCTACGTGTGTTTCATAAGTTGCTTCCCCTAGGAAAAATTAAATTGCTTTCTGTTGGTCACTCGAAGTAGAACATCAGCTTGGTCAGGACCTTTTGTCCTGTTTTTCTTTCTGTACCTCACGGAATTGCATTTATTAGACTGAGATTTACTGCTTTTTGTATTCACAGGACTGTGCTAAAGAATAATGACTTGAGATCAAGACAAGAATTAACTACTCACCTCACCAATCAGTGGCCTTCCCCAGGAGCTCTGGATGTCAATGCTGTTGCCTTGGACACTCTACTCTATAGAAAGCACAATCAACAATGGGATGAGTAAGTTGAATATTTATTTTGATTTGCCTTTAGAGGAATAGGGAAAACTCAAAATTACACATTTCCCTTAGCATACTCTGAAACGTATCCTGTTGGAACCACCTGTTACAATATATAAGGATCAGCTGGCAGGAAAAGAAAAAAAAAACAGCAGTTTCTGTTCCTTGTCATAAAAATTTCCTTCCTTTAAATAAATTTGGAGGAAAAAAAAAAAAAAACAACAAACCCACAAATAAACAAAAAGAAAATAATTGCTTTAGAGAGAAAACAAACAGTGTCTTTAAGAGAGGAGAGATGAGCTGCCTACTTTGTTTTGTTTTGTGTTTTTAAAACCAACAACTTTTAAAGGAGAAATGAGGATATCTGGTTAGATTCTTAAATGTGTTACTATTAAATATTACTTTATTTGCAGGAAAAGCTTTCAAAGTCTGGACCAGCTTTCAGCAGAAGTTAGTCTTTCTCAGTCCTCTCTGGACCCAGGTCACTCACAGGATGGGAAGCAGGATGGAATGAACTTGTTAAATGAAGGTACAAAGCCAGTTTAGTGGCTTCCTTTAGTTATGTTCTTCATAACTCTTCAGTCCCTGTGAGATGATTTGCAGTGTGAACGAACTATGCTTTGAACAGCATGGGGTTTTATTGTTATGGAAGTTTTTTTCAGGTTCCCTAAGGACTACACTTCAAGTAAGTTTGGATTTATGAGGATGCTTCCCCTCAGTAACTGTAAGACTTCATGCTGTATTTAAAGCTAAACTTAAAATACATTGCATATCTTCCCTCTCCATCACAGAAGCAGAGACAGCTCAGCTACAAGGAGGATCTTCTGCTGTCTTTCTGTTCTAACACAAATCTTTTGAGTTCCTTAAGTTTCCTTTTTTGTTTCTTAAAATAAAGATTAAAGGCACTGGATTTATAACTGCCACTGACATTCTTACGTCTTGCATTCAACGTTTATCTGTGGAGATGCAGCTTGACAGTGTTTCTGGTAAAATGGAGAGAGGTCCATGCTAGTATATAAATGTAACACACACACACCCCCCTTTCAAAATCTGCACCCATATCAAAGTTTAGCTGCTCCATCTTGTGGATAAATGTGAAAAGCAGAAAAATGCTGGAAGACTTCAGAAACAGTAGTATTTTGGGTACAGAACACAAATTGTTGTAAAAAACCCTTTCTGTTATCTCATCAAATGTTAACTTTAAATAGACTTGACAATATAGGGCCTTAGGAGTTCATAACTGTAACTTTAAAATATCAGCATTTAAAATTTAGCACTTTTTTTTTTTTAAAAAAACTAAGCAGTCTTAAAATCTAAATTATTTCAAGTGAGCTCAGAGAAAGTGAAACACAATCAGCATGGCTGTTATGATGAGAGCTCTTGTGCAGATCTACTTTCAACTGATTTTTCGCAATATTAACCATTTGAAATCATGCTTTAAGTCCTCTAAATGTGGCAAAACCACTGATAATAATAGTTTAGGGTCTTCAAAGGTAGAATAACATCTCAATTCTAAATTAGTGAGGTTCAGTACCTAAGCATAATATACTTTTGTAAGATACAACATGTGATCCTGCTGTTAAAATACCTTTGGTCTAACTCTCAGTACTACTAGTCAGATTTTTAGCTTCACATTTTTTGAAATTGAGGTCTGTGCCCAGTAGTGCTACACTGCTCTTCATCTGGTTTATGCAGGTTGGCTGGTTTGGGGTTTTCCTTACATCCTTCTAATAAGTAAAACTTTCCTGTCAAGAACACAAATTTTAAGAAATGCTACTTCATAGATGTGATTTAAAAAAATTCTGTTAGACTGGCTCATCAATAGAATCTACCTGTGACCCTTAAATCATTTTTCTCTCTAGTTTTAAGGTGATATATTCTATTCTGTAGGTGAGCCAGGAGGATGAAATAGGGTGATGCTAGTAGATCAAATTCTTTATAAGGTGATTTATTAGCAGAGTTGGCACAAAATAACTGAAATGGATATTCTGGGAAGACATAAAATAGAGAAATTGTCCAGTGCAGACTTACACCTAATAGGTATGTTTAATGTTAACTCTCAAGTGTATTTGGATGACAGGGCAGATACTTGCACTGCCACTCCTGCACTGTAGGGCTTTTTCTCAGTGGTCAGAGCCTAATGCACTTCACCAAGGTTTAGAAAACAAGACATGTTTATTTTTAAAGAAATATATCCTGATTCCAGTTACTCCTTTATGAGAAATTTAAAACTAGGTCTTTCATGCTGACATGTTAGGAAGGTCATTTCAGTTTCTATATAATGCATTTGGTGCTTGAATTGGACCCTTCTGTTCCTCATGTCATCTCTGGAGCCTGTGAATGTCCTTCTGTAGGAGCCTGACCTCAGCCCAGCCTGTGGTGCACAGGTGGGGATCTCTGCCACCTGAGCAGGGAAGGTGTGGCACAAAGTACATGTCTTTCTCATGGCATTTATGAAGTATGTGTGTGCTGAAGCAGTAGTGCACAATTCATAATAATGTAGGTGGACCATTTTTTTCTACTCCCACATCTTTTTTGTGGTCAGATCATCTTGTCCTATGCAAATCATTAGCTTAATTCTTGTTTTTCTTCACAGGGAAGGAAGACACTCCATCGTTGCTTGGTCTTTGTGGCTCTCTTACATCAGTAGCAAGCTACAAATCTCTCACAAGTCTGAAATCAAGTGAATATCTTGCAAGTCCCACAACAGAGATGACAAGTCCAGGCTTAACTCCATCATGAGATACACACAAGAAGGAAGAGCTTTCTGTTGTATGCATTTGGTTTATGTTCTGTAAAATGACTTGCAATGAAGACTGCTGGTTCTGAGTTAACATATAAGTTGCTTTATTATTTCTCTCCATGATTATCTATCTGTTTAATTCACAAATTCTGTCAGTTTTCATTCCCTTCCCCCCCCCCTTCCCCCAGAGGACTTCTCAGATTTTCTACTTACTCGGAGTTACTTAACGCTCTCGGTCAAGTACAGGACATATAATCTGATGCTTATGACTCTTTTTTTAAATAAAACAGTTGGACATCAGTCCCCTACTTAACTGCCAAGACCTTTGTTTCTCCTTGCAATGGCCTGGCCCTGCTCTAGCCACGGTGCTTCTCTGCAGTGCTTTAAATATCTATCAACTCTTGCAGAACAGACAGGGGATCCTAAACACCAGACTTTGTAGGCAGATATTTTACCTAAAAACCCAGCTTTCCATCTCTGCGTAGGTCCTCAAATAGCTTATTTAACCTATCAACAGCTCTTCTCGAATTCACTCAGTGTTAGACTTTATTTCTGTAGCATCATGGCACTAAGATGTCCGAATTGCACTGAGGAATCACACTGAAACACTCTTACTAATTCTTGAAGTTGCATGTGAATAACAAATGTATTGATCATATATGATAAATGAGGCATACTTCGCAATTCACAAATGTTGAGAAAACTCACTAAATGCTTTTGAGTGACCCGAGTTAGATAATCAAGCATCATACGAGAAATTTCTTGGTTACCTTGCTGTAAAGATGGGGACTACAGTGGCACAGTTAGCACCTTGGGAAGCTTGGATTGTGTGTTTATTGGCAAGGTCCCAAGGAGAGTAGAAAATGGGGAGCAAAGAGAATATAATGACAGTATTCTCATGTTAAAAGATTTTTCTCATTCCTGTAGTAGTGCAATAGGTATTTTTCTTGATTGGGTAATGCGGCAGAGCTTCCTTAAGTCAGTTTTCTCAGATTCCTTGCCATTGGTTTCAATTACTGATGGGGTGGGGGGAGCAAAGAGGGAGACATTTTTTAAATGAACCAAACTTCCCAGATTTCCCTACAGCTTAGAAGTTTGCAAATTAATTTTTTACTTGCAAACTGTATTCTTAATTCTTTGTAAGATACAGTGGAGCCTTTCGCTATGGATTTTGCTAATCAAGTAATGCTTGTCAGTATGGTAACTTTTTAAACAGAACTTCAATGCATGTAAGTACGTTGTATTTATAAGTGCTAGGGAAAATGCTTTTTTTGTGCCAAAGAAGTTTCATAAATTGTTTACATGAGTAGCTGCAATACAGGACAGATTTTTAATTATTGCATACTCTTAGGTGTTTACACTCTGTCTCTACACTCTGTTTGGTTTTAGTTCATTTGCCTCTTGTAATGGTACCTTGGCACTACTACTGTAATCTGGTCATCTTGGCGTTGGCTTGAAAGAGGATTCATTTTTACCTTTACTGAAACTACAGGACATGTTCAGCCTGTATAGGTGTGAGGCTCTGCACCTCTGGGACTCGGGCGCCGTTTGATTTAGCTGGAGAAGGATCAAGAGCCATCTCAATTCTAGTCCACAGTGCTGGAGGTTGCAGCGGCTGTGGTGGGATAAACCATGACTGGTGCCATTTCAGTGCAGCTTTTTAAAGCAGCTTGGCAAAGCCCACCAAACCTTGTCCTTCAAGCCCTCACGTACCCACCCGGTTGATTTCTCTGTACTTAACTGACCATTTAATCCTTTCATACGCTGTCAGAATGTCCATTACCTCACATAAATTTGGGGTTTTGTTATGACATTAAGCACCTGTTCTTTCATGGCAGTTGAGTCGTGGTATTAAATGCCAGTCTGTAAACTAGAGATGCATTTTTACTACAAACACAGTGAGGGACTCCGGATTCCACAAGTTAATGTTCTGCATCAAGGTACAGTGATTTGATCGGTCTTGTTCACTGTTCAACACTCCCCACCGTGTCAGCATTTTGGAGGGGACTACGATCATGATCTTCAGTCATGTTTGCTGATGGCTCTTTTCTTGGAGCTACTGGTGTGAAATTCATGTGTCATTTATTGGGAGTCTTCTGTGTAGTTCCTGGGTGTCATTTGTGCATGGGAAATAATCTTGTGTGTCTTTCTCAGTTTGAACATGAATCATTTTTAAAAAAAGACTGAAAAACAAATGCCAAACTGTATGTTTTGTTGCCTTGACTTTCCATGAATGTTGCATGTAAATTAAACATTTTTGTATCATTGCTGGTTACTAGTTTTTGTTCATCTTACTTTATGTGATTAAAACATTCGACAAACAACAGTATGACTAACATTATAGCAAATTCTGTCTTGCACGACAGGGAGACTTTGGGTTTGCTGCTGTATGTCATTCACTGTGATCCAAAACCTGCTGTTAGTGCTGGCTCTCTCTTGGGCCTTATTTTGAGCTTTGAGTATAAACTAAGTTTGAGAAATCACAAGAGGGGAACAGTGTCAGGTACCTCCCATGGCAGGACCTCTTGCCTGCACCGTGTGCCAGAGCCTGTCCCTAACCTCTTCATAACTGCAGCGTTTTTCAGCATGTGATGAACTTTCACCAGTGCCAAACACATGCTGGGATACCTTCTTCATAGGGGGATAGGACTGAAGCCTATTTCTTGGGTAAAGCACACCCCAAAGTTGGTGTTTTAGTGACCTGACCACCAAGTTGCTATTGTACCAGCACCCCTTATGAAAATATGCAAAAGAAAAAACTCAGCGACTTCACTGGAAGATATGAAAAAAGCAATGCAGTGAGGGTGGTTGAAGAAGAGGGGAAAGAAAGAGAGTAGTTAAAAAATAATAATAATTAAAAACAGTCCTGCAGAGAAAGCTCTGATGCAGTAGGTCAAGTGCTGTGGGCAGCTGTTCCGGCTATGCAGGTGTACCATGCTGTTGCAGACAACAGCCACAGTAGCAACCACGTGCTCTTTCCTGCAGGCAGATGTATGGCTGAGTTACACTGGCATGAACCATCCTTGCCCACCCCAGGAACGATGGCCTTCAAAACATGGTGCTCCCTCCCAAGCTGGGGGTGAGAGATGCTTTCTGGTATGGGGGCTGGCCCTGCTGTGGAGCTCTGTGACCCCCCAAAGCCATGCACAGGCATGTTCTTCCAGACAGGCACTTGTCTCCAGTGCCCATGTGAGCTTTCAGTTCTTAAGAGTAATGCCTTAAGCTAAAAAGCCACTGTGGCACGCACTTGCCAATGTATTCACCATCCTCTTGGGGTTTCTAAGGAGCAGTGTGCTGCTTTCAGTTTGACCTAAAGCATCTTTCATTTTAAATATACCTGAGAGGAAGCTGAGGGCTATTTTGTAATACACATTTACACAAAATACAGAGCTGCAGCTAACAACCATGCACAGAATCAAACATCCATTAAGCAAAATAAATAAACATTTATTGAATTCATTCTGTATCAACCTCCTTATGGAAGAATAATCATATCATACAATTTTCTAAACCTCATTTTACATACCCAACAAAAGTTTTTAGTTGGACTGAATATTAACACAGTGGCAGTGATTATTCCTCATTATTCTGTCCAGTCTCCTTTTTTTTCCTTTTAACCATCACAGAAGAACAGTCAGCATCTGTTTTATTTTCTCATTTCTATTTCCATCTAGTGGCAAGAGAAGTCACAAAGTCTTCACTGATAGACTGTCATGATTATGTTCTTAGTCTTAAGAAAAAAGTGAATTTATCCTTTGTGTTAAAAATGAAGTTGTATTTGTTACCAAATATAATGACAGACGTTCACTGGGAGTTCTAGAAAATACCTTCACAGATTCAAATTTGGCACAACTTCCACCCTGTATTTTGACTTCATACAATCAGATGAAGTAGAATAAGGATGTTGGCTCATCTTTCCATTTAAATGAGAAAAAAAAAGACTTTCCATATTCGTATGTGCTGATCATTAGGGCACATGCAGGAGCAACTTTAAACAGCCGTGCAATAATACCTGCCCAGAAAAGAAAAGGAAAGCATTCACTGTCATTTGTTTTCAGACTGAAGAGCTGTAGTACCATTTAGTGGTCACAATATACCAATACCATAATATGTCAGGGTGGAACTGGGATGCTACCTGTTTGTAGTCCTCAAAATACGGTAGGTATTGCCATGGTAGTAACCTTACAGGATCAGAATCACCTAGATTGGAAAAGACCTTCAAGATCATCAAGTACAACCATTACACCAGGACTACCAAGTCCACCGCTGAACTATATCACTGAGGGCCTCACTACAGGGTTTTTGAACACTTCCAGGGACAGTGATTCTACCACTGCCCTGGACAGCCTGTTCCAATGCCTGATCACACCCTTGGTGAAGATTTTTTTCCTAATATCTAATGTAAACCTTCCCTGGCGCAGCTTGAGGCCATTACCTCTTGTCCTATTGCTTGTTACTTGGGAGAAGAGACCAGCCGCCTTCCCTCTCCATCCTCCTTTCAGGTAGTTGTAGAGTCGTAAGGTCCCCTCTCAGCCTTCTCCAGGTTAAACAACCTCAGTTCCCTCAGCCCTTCCTCATCAATCAATCTCACTTGTGCTCCAGGCCCTTCACCAGCTTCAAGTCCATTGTACCTCTGCCCCCTCTGTCTCTCCAGGGAGGCAGAGCCCCTTGACCTGCTGCAGCGCAGCTCAGATGGCTCGAGGGGGGCAGACTGTGTGCCCCATCCTCTGCCTGTCACTGCAAACCTGCTGCTCCTGTGGGATAAACAGAGGCTTGTGACCACTCAGATGGGACAAGAGGTTCAGGAAGTCGTGAACCCTGAACTGGATAAAGCCAGGGGAGAAAAGGCTAGAATACTGTGCTGGGCTGTACCCTCTGCTGTAGTCAGTGGCTCAGCCCTTCAAGCCAACTGCTGAGCAAAAGTGTGATTCCTCTACTACTATCTCTTAAGACCTACAGCACCTCTACTAACATGGAAGAATCCTGGTCACAGGGTTAAACAATAGAATGTGGGCATCAAGTGTTTCCTGCTGCACTTAACTGTGATCCTGTCAGTGGAGTTTAAAAAGTTTACCTAAAGGTGGGAAAATAAGGCTGAATCCACTTGTCTACACACAGCTGTCTACTCTCACTTGGAACACAAAGGCATCTGCAAGTAGCTAGCCTGGATGATGCATGGCCTACGGAAAACTTGTGTCCCTTTGGAAAAGTAGCAAGAAGCCAGGCAAAATACCCCCAGTCACCTCACCTATGTGTAGGCAACAGAACTGGGATAGTGCTGATCGAGAGAACATCTCTACACTCATGTGTCAATACCCAGATGTAACAATCTGTGAACTAAATTCCATCCAAAATGTCTAGTAATGCCAATACTGAGTGGTGCCTTGCACTCTGCTGGCATCAGTGCTCCAAAATATGCAAACACTATTACCCAGCTATGTCATCACTGTACAGCAATTTCATCTCTTTCAAAGAACGCAAGTCTTGCAAGTCTTCATTCAACTGTGTAGCCATTCACACACATACCCCCAAGGAACCGATGCAGTGCTGTCAAGACACTAAGTATCCTGGGCTTGGAATGTCTCTTGCAGTTGTTTGTTTAATTATGAACTACTACAGGCTTTTATCTCACTATAATTTTAATCTCAGTATCTTGTAATTTCCCCCTCAGACTGCTGGAGTCACTCATGACAACACGTGTGCATTACAAAGGAGCTTTGTGCTGACAACACAGTATTGCCCCAGCCATTCAACAGAACAGGATAACTGCCTCGCCTATCTGCCAGATTTGCTGAAGACAGAAAGACTGGGAACCCTACAGCCCAAGAGAAGGGTATGGGAGGGCAGCTGAGTGACAAATACCAGCTAAGTAAGGAATCTTAGGGAGATGAGCATCCTGAGGTGGGCACACAGGCTGCCAAGAGCAGTTTGTGACTATGAGCATTTTATATACAGTCAAGGTTGAAGTTTTAATCGCCAGTTGCCATACACAGAAAGATATCTGAAAACAAAACACTTTAAGACCAGTCTAGTTAAAAAGTGATATGGGGTCTTAGCCTGTTGATACTTGGGCTAGTAAATTATTGGTAGAACTACCTGAATGTATGTATTCAATAAAGGCAGTTTCACCACAGGTAAAGATCTGGTTTTGTTTGATGAATGATAGTAGTTTTTCACAAGAAGATATGAACCAGTAATTAGAATTCCTGGGGATGCCTAATCAGCTTGAACCTTCACACTGTGAACATTCACTTGCACTGTCACATGAGGCTGGAAACTTATTCTCTCAGTTCTGTCACATGCAGCAGCAACCCCAGACTGCCTCTGTCTGTACCCCGGTACACAGGGTGGGGAGAGCAGCATATACCTGAACTATAAAAATACCTTTGGTTTTAGTAACCAATTGGCAACTAGGAACACAAGTCTCCTTCTGTGGCTATGAGGACACAATGGATGAGAATACAAGAAGTCTACTTTCTGGGAAACCAAATCATCTCTTCCTGTTTTGCTTGTCAGAGCATGCCAAGTAGAAACCTGTGACAGAAGTCTAGCAGGATCCATCATAGCTGCTGCCAAATATCTACAAATCTGTGAAAAAAAGTCCATGTTGTTCTCCAAGAGAATATTCTGGGATGTGGCTTAATGCACCGTCAATGACTGAAATGACTGGTGATTACCTCATAAGGGAGTCAAACTTCTTTTGTAAATACAGAAGTGGAAGATTCCCTGAAAGTTGTTAAGATTTAAAAGAAATCCTCAGTTTCAGGATGTAACAGTGAGGGGCTTACATCTTTCTTACATCTTACATCTTTCTTACCTCTCATATCACACTTGCTTGCTCACAGAGTGCCTGTTCTGCCCAGGGCAGCTTCATTATGAAGTGGAAAAAAACCTCCTAAGCCTCCCGAGGTCTCAGGAACTTCTGTGATCACTCCTCACTGCCAAGAGTCATGATACAATTGAGCCATAATGATGAAAATAAGGAGGAACAGAACTTCCTGTTGGACCTCTCAGGAAAATAGGAAAACCTTATTGCTGGAAGTTTTGAGTTAGTACCAGGAATTCGGTCATATGATGAGGTAGGGCCCAGAGACTTGCTTTCAGAGAGATGCTAGGATTTGAAAAAGACATCAGAAGGTATTCCTGAAGGGTTCTTTTCTGTTCTATGAGGGGTTAAATGGCCAAGATATCTTATGATGGTCAGGGATACATCTGTGCTGGTCAACAGTAGAAAAAACTACTGCATATAGTCCAGGGCTAAAAGGTGGTGGCTGCCAAAACTATCAGAAACTCTAAAAGACAAGTCTTCACATCAATCTGTGCAAGAAGAAGGATTAAATACATCAAGGAGTTGCACTGCATCATAGATGGATGGAATCTATCCTAGGCCAAGTATTCCACACAGGCCAGTAACAGTATTTTATTATGTGAATTCTACTCTATTCTATTCTCAGACTTCTTGGGTTCTCAATACTGCATCTTCTTCAAAGACAATCAGAAAAATACCACTGAAGCTTAAACTCTGTTTCTGAGACAGAAAGAACCAAAAAAAGTTGAGTACACAAATTAGTATGAGATGAAGAACAAAAATTAGGCTAGCTATTCCTAAATACAGGTGGGCAAATGCAATGGTAATGACTGGTTTGACATTTTTAGCACTGGACTAAAAACCACATTTAAGAAATTTTCTGTCTAGAAACACCTCCTTACTTCAGTTTCCATTACATTTCCTTTGTACCAATTCTTTCTGAAACACCCAAGAATTGCAGTTTAAGAAATCAAAAAGTTGCTTAAACTTGACAAAACCTATTTCCTGAACTGAACATTTTCCCACCATTTTTCATTGCCAATACAGCTCTATTTGTTAATCCCAGCCCCTTTGTTTTTTACCTAGATCATGTCCATCTTGGACAGCTGCAGCTTAGTAACTTATGAAGAGATTGTCAGAATTCTCTCAGGATATATACATGTCTGTTGCTTTACATATGCAAACTATTTCATAACTCACAGTGTTTCCAGAGCTCAAAATGTTGTATAATTTATGCATGTTAACAGCTATAGCAACTTGTTAATGACTTAAAAGATCTCTCTACTCTGAGTTGGTTTACAGATACAAAAAGATTTACCAGCAAATAATCCAGTAATCCCATTTTTAGCGAAAATTTTCCTCATAACTGCCCAGGTCGATGTACTATCCCTCTGTGGAACTCAATGCAGTACAAGAAAACAGTGAATTAAGTAATATATACAATGCCGTAAAAGAGTACTTTTAGAAATCAGAGACAGTCGTAGATGGAATTATTAGGTTTAATTAATTTTAATTTTATCCATACTATTTATACAGGATGTGCAAATTCATAAAATGCTTAAAATATCATGACATGGAAAACCCTGTAGTAACACCTGGGGTAAGATACAAGAACAGAGACAATATTCCTTACTAAAGTACTGATATAGCTGAAAAAAGTCACCTAGCTTTCAAATGAGCCAGTCGCTCTCATTGTCACGCTATACATGTAGCTAAATGCTCATCACAGTTCAGATATTTAAACAAGAACTTGCCTTTATGGTAAACTGAGTCTAAAGGGAAGTTCACCTGAATGTATTATAAGAAATTAATTTTTTGCTTATTTAAATATAACTTATTTCAACCATAGAATCATTTTGCTTGGAAGGGATCTTTAAATGTCATCTAGTCCAACCTGCCTGCAAAGCAGGGAGATCTTTAATTTGCAATTGGTCTGCCTAAATGTAACAGCTTTGAATTTTTTGTTTATATTTTATACCATCTCACTAACCTAAATAGTACTGAGCTCACACCTTCTCCCTCCTCCAAGCCATTAGTGAAATACTGTATTTACTAGAAGGTAAAAATATCCTATGAAATTTGGAGTAGAAAAGATGTCAACGCTAGAATTTTTAGATAAAACTTTAGAGGAAAAAACAGATATTTAAAATTCCTACCAAAAGTCTATATGCCAAAACACTACATTTTCTTTTTCCAGACATAATGATTTTTTTATCCTTACCAGCACTTTTTAAGGTCTCTCACTCCCAAAGTTCAGTCTGCCTATGTGTTTTCACTACATCAAATGGCAG